>NC_136068.1:296343176-296943176 GCF_964261635.1 Lissotriton helveticus | reverse complement strand
ATTTTGAATCATTTTTGGTAAAGTCCAAAAAATCAATTTTCGGACAAAAAACGATGACCGCGGAGCTGTCGAACGTTCCCAAAATGGTCAATTCTGATGAAATTTTAACATTTAATCTTTTGACTGCAAATTACTGTTGGATATGAATTATTACTTTTTCAACTAAAATAAGTGTGTTTAAAGTAATTTCTCTGCCTGAAATTGGTCAAAATTGAAGCTTCTGAGTAAGCAAAACTCTGTAAAAAATGGCAATTTTGGTCACTGTGAGGGTTTAAAAAGTGATTATTCAACATGAGGCACGACCCAATTGACATTTTGAATCATTTTTGGTAAAGTCAAAAAAATCAATTTTCGGACAAAAAACGATGACCGCGGAGCTGTCGAATGTTCCCAAAATGGTCAATTCTGATGAAATTTTAACATTTCATCTTTTGACTGCAAATTACTGTTGGATATGAATTATTACTTTTTCAACTAAAATAAGTGTGTTTAAAGTAATTTCTCTGCCTGAAATTGGTCAAAATTGAAGCTTCTGAGTAAGCAAAACTCTGTAAAAATGTCAATTTTGGTCACTGTGAGGGTTTAAAAAGTGGTTATTCAACATGAGGCACGATCCAATTGACATTTTGAATCATTTTTGGTAAAGTCCAAAAAATCAATTTTCGGACGAAAAACGATGATCGCGGAGCTGTCGAACGTTCCCAAAATGGTCAATTCTGATGAAATTTTAACATTTATTCTTTTGACTGCAAATTACTGTTGGATGTGAATTATTACTTTTTTAACTAAAATAAGTGTGTTTAAAGTCATTTCTCTGCCTGAAATTGGGCAAAATTGAAGCTTCTGAGTAAGCAAAACTCTGTAAAAATGGCAATTTTGGTCACTGTGAGGGTTTAAAAAGTGGTTATTCAACATGAGGCACGATCCAATTGACATTTTGAATCATTTTTGGTAAAGTCCAAAAAATCAATTTTCGGACAAAAAACGATGACCGCGGAGCTGTCGAACGTTCCCAAAATGGTCAATTCTGATGAAATTTTAACATTTAATCTTTTGACTGCAAATTACTGTTGGATATGAATGATTACTTTTTCAACTAAAATAAGTGTGTTTAAAGTAATTTCTCTGCCTGAAATTGGTCAAAATTGAAGCTTCTGAGTAAGCAAAACTCTGTAAAAATGTCAATTTTGGTCACTGTGAGGGTTTAAAAAGTGGTTATTCAACATGAGGCACGATCCAATTGACATTTTGAATCATTTTTGGTAAAGTCCAAAAAATCCATTTTCGGACAAAAAACGATGACCGCGAAGCTGTCGAACGTTCCCAAAATGGTCAATTCTGATGAAATTTTAACATTTAATCTTTTGACTGCAAATTACTGTTGGATGTGAATTATTACCTTTTCAACTAAAATAAGTGTGTTTAAAGTCATTTCTCTGCCTGAAATTGGTCAAAATTGAAGCTTCTGAGTAAGCAAAACTCTGTAAAAATGTCAATTTTGGTCACTGTGAGGGTTTAAAAAGTGGTTATTCAACATGAGGCACGATCCAATTGACATTTTGAATCATTTTTGGTAAAGTCCAAAAAATCAATTTTCGGACAAAAAACGATGACCGCGGAGCTGTCGAACGTTCCCAAAATGGTCAATTCTGGTGAAATTTTAACATTTAATCTTTTGACTGCAAATTACTGTTGGATATGAATTATTACTTTTTCAACTAAAATAAGTGTGTTTAAAGTAATTTCTCTGCCTGAAATTGGTCAAAATTGAAGCTTCTGAGTAAGCAAAACTCTGTAAAAAATGGCAATTTTGGTCACTGTGAGGGTTTAAAAAGTGATTATTCAACATGAGGCACGACCCAATTGACATTTTAAATCATTTTTGGTAAAGTCAAAAAAATCAATTTTCGGACAAAAAACGATGACCGCGGAGCTGTCGAATGTTCCCAAAATGGTCAATTCTGATGAAATTTTAACATTTAATCTTTTGACTGCAAATTACTGTTGGATATGAATTATTACTTTTTCAACTAAAATAAGTGTGTTTAAAGTAATTTCTCTGCCTGAAATTGGTCAAAATTGAAGCTTCTGAGTAAGCAAAACTCTGTAAAAATGTCAATTTTGGTCACTGTGAGGGTTTAAAAAGTGGTTATTCAACATGAGGCACGATCCAATTCACATTTTGAATCATTTTTGGTAAAGTCCCAAAAGTCAATTTTCGGACAAAAAACGATGACCGCGGAGCTGTCGAACGTTCCCAAAATGGTCAATTCTGATGAAATTTTAACATTTAATCTTTTGACTGCAAATTATTGTTGGATATGAATTATTACTTTTTCAACTAAAATAAGTGTGTTTAAAGTAATTTCTCTGCCTGAAATTGGTCAAAATTGAAGCTTCTGAGTAAGCAAAACTCTGTAAAAATGTCAATTTTGGTCACTGTGAGGGTTTAAAAAGTGGTTATTAAACATGAGGCACGATCCAATTGACATTTTGAATCATTTTTGGTAAAGTCCAAAAAATCAATTTTCGGACAAAAAACGATGACCGCGGAGCTGTCGAACGTTCCCAAAATGGTCAATTCTGATGAAATTTTAACATTTAATCTTTTGACTGCAAATTACTGTTGGATATGAATTATTACTTTTTCAACTAAAATAAGTGTGTTTAAAGTAATTTCTCTGCCTGAAATTGGTCAAAATTGAAGCTTCTGAGTAAGCAAAACTCTGTAAAAATGGCAATTTTGGTCACTGTGAGGGTTTAAAAAGTGATTATTCAACATGAGGCACGACCCAATTAACATTTTGAATCATTTTTGGTAAAGTCCAAAAAATCAATTTTCGGACAAAAAACGATGACCGCGGAGCTGTCGAATGTTCCCAAAATGGTCAATTCTGATGAAATTTTAACATTTAATCTTTTGACTGCATAATTACTGTTGGATGTGAATTATTACTTTTTCAACTAAAATAAGTGTGTTTAAAGTCATTTCTGTGCCTGAAATTGGTCAAAATTGAAGCTTCTGAGTAAGCAAAACTCTGTAAAAATGGCAATTTTGGTCACTGTGAGGGTTTAAAAAGTGGTTATTCAACATGAGGCACGATCCAATTGACATTTTGAATCATTTTTGGTAAAGTCCAAAAAATCAATTTTCGGACAAAAAACGATGACCGCGGAGCTGTCGAACGTTCCCAAAATGGTCAATTCTGATGAAATTTTAACATTTAATCTTTTGACTGCAAATTACTGTTGGATATGAATTATTACTTTTTCAACTAAAATAAGTGTGTTTAAAGTAATTTCTCTGCCTGAAATTGGTCAACATTGAAGCTTCTGAGTAAGCAAAACTCTGTAAAAATGGCAATTTTGGTCACTGTGAGGGTTTAAAAAGTGATTATTCAACATGAGGCACGACCCAATTGACATTTTGAATCATTTTTGGTAAAGTCCAAAAAATCAATTTTCGGACAAAAAACGATGACCGCGGAGCTGTCGAATGTTCCCAAAATGGTCAATTCTGATGAAATTTTAACATTTAATCTTTTGACTGCATAATTACTGTTGGATGTGAATTATTACTTTTTCAACTAAAATAAGTGTGTTTAAAGTCATTTCTGTGCCTGAAATTGGTCAAAATTGAAGCTTCTGAGTAAGCAAAACTCTGTAAAAATGGCAATTTTGGTCACTGTGAGGGTTTAAAAAGTGGTTATTCAACATGAGGCACGATCCAATTGACATTTTGAATCATTTTTGGTAAAGTCCAAAAAATCAATTTTCGGACAAAATACGATGACCGCGGAGCTGTCGAACGTTCCCAAACGGGTCAATTCTGATGAAATTTTAACATTTAATCTTTTGACTGCAAATTACTGTTGGATATGAATTATTACTTTTTCAACTAAAATAAGTGTGTTTAAAGTCATTTCTCTGCCTGAAATTGGTCAAAATTGAAGCTTCTGAGTAAGCAAAACTCTGTAAAAATGTCAATTTTGGTCACTGTGAGGGTTTAAAAAGCGGTTATTCAACATGAGGCAAGATCCAATTGACATTTTGAATCATTTTTGGTAAAGTCCAAAAAATCAATTTTCGGACGAAAAACGATGACCGCTGTCGAACGTTCCCAAAATGGTCAATTCTGAGGAAATTTTAACATTTAATCTTTTGACTGCAAATTACTGTTGGATGTGAATTATTACCTTTTCAACTAAAATAAGTGTGTTTAAAGTAATTTCTCTGCCTGAAATTGGTCAAAATTGAAGCTTCTGAGTAAGCAAAACTCTGTAATATTGGCAATTTTGGTCACTGTGAGGGTTTAAAAAGTGGTTATTCAACATGAGGCACGATCCAATTGACATTTTGAATCATTTTTGGTAAAGTCCAAAAAATCAATTTTCGGACAAAAAACGATGACCGCGGAGCTGTCGAAAGTTCCCAAAATGGTCAATTCTGATGAAATTTTAACATTTAATCTTTTGACTGCATAATTACTGTTGGATGTGAATTATTACTTTTTCAACTAAAATAAGTGTGTTTAAAGTCATTTCTGTGCCTGAAATTGGTCAAAATTGAAGCTTCTGAGTAAGCAAAACTCTGTAAAAATGGCAATTTTGGTCACTGTGAGGGTTTAAAAAGTGGTTATTCAACATGAGGCACGATCCAATTGACATTTTGAATCATTTTTGGTAAAGTCCAAAAAATCAATTTTCGGACGAAAAACGATGACCGTGGAGCTGTCGAACGTTCCCAAAATGGTCAATTCTGATGAAATTTTAACATTTAATCTTTTGACTGCAAATTACTGTTGGATGTGAATTATTACCTTTTCAACTAAAATAAGTGTGTTTAAAGTCATTTCTCTGCCTTAAATTGGTCAAAATTGAAGCTTCTGAGTAAGCAAAACTCTGTAAAAATGTCAATTTTGGTCACTGTGAGGGTTTAAAAAGTGGTTATTCAACATGAGGCACGATGCAATTGACATTTTGAATCATTTTTGGTAAAGTCCAAAAAATCAATTTTCGGACAAAAAACGATGACCGCGGAGCTGTCGAACGTTCCCAAAATGGTCCATTCTGATGAAATTTTAACATTTACTCTTTTGACTGCAAATTACTGTTGGATATGAATTATTACTTTTTCAACTAAAATAAGTGTGTTTAAAGTAATTTCTGTGCCTGAAATTGGTCAAAATTGAAGCTTCTGAGTAAGCAAAACTCTGTAAAAATGGCAATTTTGGTCACTGTGAGGGTTTAAAAAGTGGTTATTCAACATGAGGCACGATCCAATTGACATTTTGAATCATTTTTGGTAAAGTCCAAAAAATCAATTTTCGGACAAAAAACGATGACCGCGGAGCTGTCGAACGTTCCCAAAATGGTCAATTCTGATGAAATTTTAACATTTAATCTTTTGACTGCAAATTACTGTTGGATATGAATTATTACTTTTTCAACTAAAATAAGTGTGTTTAAAGTAATTTCTCTGCCTGAAATTGGTCAAAATTGAAGCTTCTGAGTAAGCAAAACTCTGTAAAAATGGCAATTTTGGTCACTGTGAGGGTTTAAAAAGTGGTTATTCAACATGAGGCACGATCCAATTGACATTTTGAATCATTTTTGGTAAAGTCCAAAAAATCAATTTTCGGACAAAAAACGATGACCGCGGAGCTGTCGAACGTTCCCAAAATGGTCAATTCTGATGAAATTTTAACATTTAATCTTTTGACTGCAAATTACTGTTGGATATGAATTATTACTTTTTCAACTAAAATAAGTGTGTTTAAAGTAATTTCTCTGCCTGAAATTGGTCAAAATTGAAGCTTCTGAGTAAGCAAAACTCTGTAAAAATGGCAATTTTGGTCACTGTGAGGGTTTAAAAAGTGGTTATTCAACATGAGGCACGATCCAATTGACATTTTGAATCATTTTTGGTAAAGTCCAAAAAATCAATTTTCAGACAAAAACCGATGACCGCGGAGCTGTCGAACGTTCCCAAACGGGTCAATTCTGATGAAATTTTAACATTTAATCTTTTGACTGCAAATTACTGTTCGATATGAATTATTACTTTTTCAACTAAAATAAGTGTGTTTAAAGTCATTTCTCTGCCTGAAATTGGTCAAAATTGAAGCTTCTGAGTAAGCAAAACTCTGTAAAAATGTCAATTTTGGTCACTGTGAGGGTTTAAAAAGTGGTTATTCAACATGAGGCACGATCCAATTGACATTTTGAATAATTTTTGGTAAAGTCCAAAAAATCAATTTTCGGACGAAAAACGATGACCGCGGAGCTGTCGAACGTTCCCAAAATGGTCAATTCTGATGAAATTTTAACATTTAATCTTTTGACTGCAAATTACTGTTGGATGTGAATTATTACCTTTTCAACTAAAATAAGTGTGTTTAAAGTCATTTCTCTGCCTGAAATTGGTCAAAATTGAAGCTTCTGAGTAAGCAAAACTCTGTAAAAATGTCAATTTTGGTCACTGTGAGGGTTTAAAAAGTGGTTATTCAACATGAGGCACGATCCAATTGACATTTTGAATCATTTTTGGTAAAGTCCAAAAAATCAATTTTCGGACGAAAAACGATGACCGCGGAGCTGTCGAACGTTCCCAAAATGGTAAATTCTGATGAAATTTTAACATTTAATCTTTTGACTGCAAATTACTGTTGGATGTGAATTATTACTTTTTCAACTAAAATAAGTGTGTTTAAAGTCATTTCTGTGCCTGAAATTGGTCAAAATTGAAGCTTCTGAGTAAGCAAAACTCTGTAAAAATGTCAATTTTGGTCACTGTGAGGGTTTAAAAAGTGGTTATTCAACATGAGGCACGATCCAATTGACATTTTGAATCATTTTTGGTAAAGTCCAAAAAATCAATTTTCGGACGAAAAACGGTGATCGCGGAGCTGTCGAACGTTCCCAAAATGGTCAATTCTGATGAAATTTTAACATTTAATCTTTTGACTGCAAATTACTGTTGGATGTGAATTATTACTTTTTTAACTAAAATAAGTGTGTTTAAAGTCATTTCTCTGCCTGAAATTGGTCAAAATTGAAGCTTCTGAGTAAGCAAAACTCTGTAAAAATGGCAATTTTGGTCACTGTGAGGGTTTAAAAAGTGGTTATTCAACATGAGGCACGATCCAATTGACATTTTGAATCATTTTTGGTAAAGTCCAAAAAATCAATTTTCGGACAAAAAACGATGACCGCGGAGCTGTCGAACGTTCCCAAAATGGTCAATTCTGAGGAAATTTTAACATTTAATCTTTTGACTGCAAATTACTGTTGGATATGAATTATTACTTTTTCAACTAAAATAAGTGTGTTTAAAGTAATTTCTCTGCCTGAAATTGGTCAAAATTGAAGCTTCTGAGTAAGCAAAACTCTGTAAAAATGGCAATTTTGGTCACTGTGAGGGTTTAAAAAGTGGTTATTCAACATGACGCACGATCCAATTGACATTTTGAATCATTTTTGGTAAAGTCCAAAAAATCAATTTTCAGACAAAAACCGATGACCGCGGAGCTGTCGAACGTTCCCAAACGGGTCAATTCTGATGAAATTTTAACATTTAATCTTTTGACTGCAAATTACTGTTCGATATGAATTATTACTTTTTCAACTAAAATAAGTGTGTTTAAAGTCATTTCTCTGCCTGAAATTGGTCAAAATTGAAGCTTCTGAGTAAGCAAAACTCTGTAAAAATGTCAATTTTGGTCACTGTGAGGGTTTAAAAAGTGGTTATTCAACATGAGGCACGATCCAATTGACATTTTGAATCATTTTTGGTAAAGTCCAAAAAATCAATTTTCGGACGAAAAACGATGACCGCGGAGCTGTCGAACGTTCCCAAAATGGTCAATTCTGATGAAATTTTAACATTTAATCTTTTGACTGCAAATTACTGTTGGATGTGAATTATTACCTTTTCAACTAAAATAAGTGTGTTTAAAGTCATTTCTCTGCCTGAAATTGGTCAAAATTGAAGCTTCTGAGTAAGCAAAACTCTGTAAAAATGTCAATTTTGGTCACTGTGAGGGTTTAAAAAGTGGTTATTCAACATGAGGCACGATCCAATTGACATTTTGAATCATTTTTGGTAAAGTCCAAAAAATCAATTTTCGGACGAAAAACGATGACCGCGGAGCTGTCGAACGTTCCCAAAATGGTAAATTCTGATGAAATTTTAACATTTAATCTTTTGACTGCAAATTACTGTTGGATGTGAATTATTACTTTTTCAACTAAAATAAGTGTGTTTAAAGTCATTTCTGTGCCTGAAATTGGTCAAAATTGAAGCTTCTGAGTAAGCAAAACTCTGTAAAAATGTCAATTTTGGTCACTGTGAGGGTTTAAAAAGTGGTTATTCAACATGAGGCACGATCCAATTGACATTTTGAATCATTTTTGGTAAAGTCCAAAAAATCAATTTTCGGACGAAAAACGGTGATCGCGGAGCTGTCGAACGTTCCCAAAATGGTCAATTCTGATGAAATTTTAACATTTAATCTTTTGACTGCAAATTACTGTTGGATGTGAATTATTACTTTTTTAACTAAAATAAGTGTGTTTAAAGTCATTTCTCTGCCTGAAATTGGTCAAAATTGAAGCTTCTGAGTAAGCAAAACTCTGTAAAAATGGCAATTTTGGTCACTGTGAGGGTTTAAAAAGTGGTTATTCAACATGAGGCACGATCCAATTGACATTTTGAATCATTTTTGGTAAAGTCCAAAAAATCAATTTTCGGACAAAAAACGATGACCGCGGAGCTGTCGAACGTTCCCAAAATGGTCAATTCTGATGAAATTTTAACATTTAATCTTTTGACTGCAAATTACTGTTGGATGTGAATTATTACCTTTTCAACTAAAATAAGTGTGTTTAAAGTCATTTCTCTGCCTGAAATTGGTCAAAATTGAAGCTTCTGAGTAAGCAAAACTCTGTAAAAATGTCAATTTTGGTCACTGTGAGGGTTTAAAAAGTGGTTATTCAACATGAGGCACGATCCAATTGACATTTTGAATAATTTTTGGTAAAGTCCAAAAAATCAATTTTCGGACAAAAAACGATGACCGCGGAGCTGTCGAACGTTCCCAAAATGGTCAATTCTGATGAAATTTTAACATTTAATCTTTTGACTGCAAATTACTGTTGGATATGAATTATTACTTTTTCAACTAAAACAAGTGTGTTTAAAGTAATTTCTCTGCCTAAAATTGGTCAAAATTGAAGCTTCTGAGTAAGCAAAACTCTGTAAAAATGGCAATTTTGGTCACTGTGAGGGTTTAAAAAGTGATTATTCAACATGAAGCACGACTCAATTGACATTTTGAATCATTTTTGGTAAAGTCAAAAAAATCAATTTTCGGACAAAAAACGATGACCGCGGAGCTGTCGAATGTTCCCAAAATGGTCAATTCTGATGAAATTTTAACATTTATTCTTTTGACTGCAAATTACTGTTGGATGTGAATTATTACTTTTTTAACTAAAATAAGTGTGTTTAAAGTCATTTCTCTGCCTGAAATTGGGCAAAATTGAAGCTTCTGAGTAAGCAAAACTCTGTAAAAATGTCAATTTTGGTCACTGTGAGGGTTTAAAAAGTGGTTATTCAACATGAGGCACGATCCAATTGACATTTTGAATAATTTTTGGTAAAGTCCAAAAAATCAATTTTCGGACAAAAAACGATGACCGCGGAGCTGTCGAACGTTCCCAAAATGGTCAATTCTGATGAAATTTTAACATTTAATCTTTTGACTGCAAATTACTGTTGGATATGAATTATTACTTTTTCAACTAAAACAAGTGTGTTTAAAGTAATTTCTCTGCCTAAAATTGGTCAAAATTGAAGCTTCTGAGTAAGCAAAACTCTGTAAAATGGCAATTTTGGTCACTGTGAGGGTTTAAAAAGTGATTATTCAACATGAGGCACGACCCAATTGACATTTTGAATCATTTTTGGTAAAGTCAAAAAAATCAATTTTCGGACAAAAAACGATGACCGCGGAGCTGTCGAATGTTCCCAAAATGGTCAATTCTGATGAAATTTTAACATTTATTCTTTTGACTGCAAATTACTGTTGGATGTGAATTATTACTTTTTTAACTAAAATAAGTGTGTTTAAAGTCATTTCTCTGCCTGAAATTGGGCAAAATTGAAGCTTCTGAGTAAGCAAAACTCTGTAAAAATGGCAATTTTGGTCACTGTGAGGGTTTAAAAAGTGGTTATTCAACATGAGGCACGATCCAATTGACATTTTGAATCATTTTTGGTAAAGTCCAAAAAATCAATTTTCGGACAAAAAACGATGACCGCGGAGCTGTCGAACGTTCCCAAAATGGTCAATTCTGATGAAATTTTAACATTTAATCTTTTGACTGCAAATTACTGTTGGATGTGAATTATTACCTTTTCAACTAAAATAAGTGTGTTTAAAGTCATTTCTCTGCCTGAAATTGGTCAAAATTGAAGCTTCTGAGTAAGCAAAACTCTGTAAAAATGGCAATTTTGGTCACTGTGAGGATTTAAAAAGTGGTTATTCAACATGAGGCACGATCCAATTGACATTTTGAATCATTTTTGGTAAAGTCCCAAAAATCAATTTTGGGACAAAAAACGATGACCGCGGAGCTGTCGAACGTTCCCAAAATGGTCAATTCTGATGAAATTTTAACATTTAATCTTTTGACTGCAAATTACTGTTGGATATGAATTATTACTTTTTCAACTAAAATAAGTGTGTTTAAAGTAATTTCTCTGCCTGAAATTGGTCAAAATTGAAGCTTCTGAGTAAGCAAAACTCTGTAAAAATGTCAATTTTGGTCACTGTGAGGGTTTAAAAAGTGGTTATTCAACATGAGGCACGATCCAATTGACATTTTGAATCATTTTTGGTAAAGTCCAAAAAATCAATTTTCGGACGAAAAACGATGACCGCGGAGCTGTCGAACGTTCCCAAAATGGTCAATTCTGATGAAATTTTAACATTTAATCTTTTGACTGCAAATTACTGTTGGATGTGAATTATTACCTTTTCAACTAAAATAAGTGTGTTTAAAGTCATTTCTCTGCCTGAAATTGGTCAAAATTGAAGCTTCTGAGTAAGCAAAACTCTGTAAAAATGGCAATTTTGGTCACTGTGAGGATTTAAAAAGTGGTTATTCAACATGAGGCACGATCCAATTGACATTTTGAATCATTTTTGGTAAAGTCCCAAAAATCAATTTTCGGACAAAAAACGATGACCGCGGAGCTGTCGAACGTTCCCAAAATGGTCAATTCTGATGAAATTTTAACATTTAATCTTTTGACTGCAAATTACTGTTGGATATGAATTATTACTTTTTCAACTAAAATAAGTGTGTTTAAAGTAATTTCTCTGCCTGAAATTGGTCAAAATTGAAGCTTCTGAGTAAGCAAAACTCTGTAAAAATGTCAATTTTGGTCACTGTGAGGGTTTAAAAAGTGGTTATTCAACATGAGGCACGATCCAATTGACATTTTGAATCATTTTTGGTAAAGTCCAAAAAATCAATTTTCGGACGAAAAACGATGACCGCGGAGCTGTCGAACGTTCCCAAAATGGTCAATTCTGATGAAATTTTAATATTTAATCTTTTGACTGCAAATTACTGTTGGATGTGAATTATTACTTTTTCAACTAAAATAAGTGTGTTTAAAGTCATTTCTCTGCCTGAAATTGGTCAAAATTGAAGCTTCTGAGTAAGCAAAACTCTGTAAAAATTTCAATTTTGGTCACTGTGAGGGTTTAAAAAGTGGTTATTCAACATGAGGCACGATCCAATTGACATTTTGAATCATTTTTGGTAAAGTCCAAAAAATCAATTTTCGGACAAAAAACGATGACCGCGGAGCTGTCGAACGTTCCCAAAATGGTCAATTCTGATGAAATTTTAACATTTAATCTTTTGACTGCAAATTACTGTTGGATATGAATTATTACTTTTTCAACTAAAATAAGTGTGTTTAAAGTAATTTCTCTGCCTGAAATTGGTCAAAATTGAAGCTTCTGAGTAAGCAAAACTCTGTAAAAAATGGCAATTTTGGTCACTGTGAGGGTTTAAAAAGTGATTATTCAACATGAGGCACGACCCAATTGACATTTTGAATCATTTTTGGTAAAGTCAAAAAAATCAATTTTCGGACAAAAAACGATGACCGCGGAGCTGTCGAATGTTCCCAAAATGGTCAATTCTGATGAAATTTTAACATTTCATCTTTTGACTGCAAATTACTGTTGGATATGAATTATTACTTTTTCAACTAAAATAAGTGTGTTTAAAGTAATTTCTCTGCCTGAAATTGGTCAAAATTGAAGCTTCTGAGTAAGCAAAACTCTGTAAAAATGTCAATTTTGGTCACTGTGAGGGTTTAGAAAGTGGTTATTCAACATGAGGCACGATCCAATTGACATTTTGAATCATTTTTGGTAAAGTCCAAAAAATCAATTTTCGGACGAAAAACGATGATCGCGGAGCTGTCGAACGTTCCCAAAATGGTCAATTCTGATGAAATTTTAACATTTATTCTTTTGACTGCAAATTACTGTTGGATGTGAATTATTACTTTTTTAACTAAAATAAGTGTGTTTAAAGTAATTTCTCTGCCTGAAATTGGTCAAAATTGAAGCTTCTGAGTAAGCAAAACTCTGTAAAAATGTCAATTTTGGTCACTGTGAGGGTTTAAAAAGTGGTTATTCAACATGAGGCACGATCCAATTCACATTTTGAATCATTTTTGGTAAAGTCCCAAAAGTCAATTTTCGGACAAAAAACGATGACCGCGGAGCTGTCGAACGTTCCCAAAATGGTCAATTCTGATGAAATTTTAACATTTAATCTTTTGACTGCAAATTATTGTTGGATATGAATTATTACTTTTTCAACTAAAATAAGTGTGTTTAAAGTAATTTCTCTGCCTGAAATTGGTCAAAATTGAAGCTTCTGAGTAAGCAAAACTCTGTAAAAATGTCAATTTTGGTCACTGTGAGGGTTTAAAAAGTGGTTATTAAACATGAGGCACGATCCAATTGACATTTTGAATCATTTTTGGTAAAGTCCAAAAAATCAATTTTCGGACGAAAAACGATGACCGCGGAGCTGTCGAACGTTCCCAAAATGGTCAATTCTGATAAAATTTTAACATTTAATCTTTTGACTGCAAATTACTGTTGGATGTGAATTATTACTCTTTCAACTAAAATAAGTGTGTTTAAAGTCATTTCTGTGCCTGAAATTGGTCAAAATTGAAGCTTCTGAGTAAGCAAAACTCTGTAAAAATGGCAATTTTGGTCACTGTGAGGGTTTAAAAAGTGGTTATTCAACATGAGGCACGATCCAATTGACATTTTGAATCATTTTTGGTAAAGTCCAAAAAATCAATTTTCGGACAAAAAACGATGACCGCGGAGCTGTCGAACGTTCCCAAAATGGTCAATTCTGATGAAATTTTAACATTTAATCTTTTGACTGCAAATTACTGTTGGATATGAATTATTACTTTTTCAACTAAAATAAGTGTGTTTAAAGTAATTTCTCTGCCTGAAATTGGTCAAAATTGAAGCTTCTGAGTAAGCAAAACTCTGTAAAAATGGCAATTTTGGTCACTGTGAGGGTTTAAAAAGTGATTATTCAACATGAGGCACGACCCAATTAACATTTTGAATCATTTTTGGTAAAGTCCAAAAAATCAATTTTCGAACAAAAAACGATGACCGCGGAGCTGTCGAATGTTCCCAAAATGGTCAATTCTGATGAAATTTTAACATTTAATCTTTTGACTGCATAATTACTGTTGGATGTGAATTATTACTTTTTCAACTAAAATAAGTGTGTTTAAAGTCATTTCTGTGCCTGAAATTGGTCAAAATTGAAGCTTCTGAGTAAGCAAAACTCTGTAAAAATGGCAATTTTGGTCACTGTGAGGGTTTAAAAAGTGGTTATTCAACATGAGGCACGATCCAATTGACATTTTGAATCATTTTTGGTAAAGTCCAAAAAATCAATTTTCGGACAAAAAACGATGACCGCGGAGCTGTCGAACGTTCCCAAAATGGTCAATTCTGATGAAATTTTAACATTTAATCTTTTGACTGCAAATTACTGTTGGATATGAATTATTACTTTTTCAACTAAAATAAGTGTGTTTAAAGTAATTTCTCTGCCTGAAATTGGTCAACATTGAAGCTTCTGAGTAAGCAAAACTCTGTAAAAATGGCAATTTTGGTCACTGTGAGGGTTTAAAAAGTGATTATTCAACATGAGGCACGACCCAATTGACATTTTGAATCATTTTTGGTAAAGTCCAAAAAATCAATTTTCGGACAAAAAACGATGACCGCGGAGCTGTCGAATGTTCCCAAAATGGTCAATTCTGATGAAATTTTAACATTTAATCTTTTGACTGCATAATTACTGTTGGATGTGAATTATTACTTTTTCAACTAAAATAAGTGTGTTTAAAGTCATTTCTGTGCCTGAAATTGGTCAAAATTGAAGCTTCTGAGTAAGCAAAACTCTGTAAAAATGGCAATTTTGGTCACTGTGAGGGTTTAAAAAGTGGTTATTCAACATGAGGCACGATCCAATTGACATTTTGAATCATTTTTGGTAAAGTCCAAAAAAGCAATTTTCGGACAAAAAACGATGACCGCGGAGCTGTCGAACGTTCCCAAAATGGTCAATTCTGATGAAATTTTAACATTTAATCTATTGACTGCAAATTACTGTTGGATGTGAATTATTACCTTTTCAACTAAAATAAGTGTGTTTAAAGTCATTTCTCTGCCTGAAATTGGTCAAAATTGAAGCTTCTGAGTAAGCAAAACTGTAAAAATGTCAATTTTGGTCACTGTGAGGGTTTAAAAAGTGGTTATTCAACATGAGGCACGATCCAATTGACATTTTGAATCATTTTTGGTAAAGTCCAAAAAATCAATTTTCGGACAAAATACGATGACCGCGGAGCTGTCGAACGTTCCCAAAATGGTCAATTCTGATGAAATTTTAACATTTAATCTTTTGACTGCATAATTACTGTTGGATGTGAATTATTACTTTTTCAACTAAAATAAGTGTGTTTAAAGTCATTTCTGTGCCTGAAATTGGTCAAAATTGAAGCTTCTGAGTAAGCAAAACTCTGTAAAAATGGCAATTTTGGTCACTGTGAGGGTTTAAAAAGTGGTTATTCAACATGAGGCACGATCCAATTGACATTTTGAATAATTTTTGGTAAAGTCCAAAAAATCAATTTTCGGACAAAAAACGATGACCGCGGAGCTGTCGAACGTTCCCAAACGGGTCAATTCTGATGAAATTTTAACATTTAATCTTTTGACTGCAAATTACTGTTGGATATGAATTATTACTTTTTCAACTAAAATAAGTGTGTTTAAAGTCATTTCTCTGCCTGAAATTGGTCAAAATTGAAGCTTCTGAGTAAGCAAAACTCTGTAAAAATGTCAATTTTGGTCACTGTGAGGGTTTAAAAAGCGGTTATTCAACATGAGGCAAGATCCAATTGACATTTTGAATCATTTTTGGTAAAGTCCAAAAAATCAATTTTCGGACGAAAAACGATGACCGCTGTCGAACGTTCCCAAAATGGTCAATTCTGAGGAAATTTTAACATTTAATCTTTTGACTGCAAATTACTGTTGGATGTGAATTATTACCTTTTCAACTAAAATAAGTGTGTTTAAAGTAATTTCTCTGCCTGAAATTGGTCAAAATTGAAGCTTCTGAGTAAGCAAAACTCTGTAATATTGGCAATTTTGGTCACTGTGAGGGTTTAAAAAGTGGTTATTCAACATGAGGCACGATCCAATTGACATTTTGAATCATTTTTGGTAAAGTCCAAAAAATCAATTTTCGGACAAAAAACGATGACCGCGGAGCTGTCGAAAGTTCCCAAAATGGTCAATTCTGATGAAATTTTAACATTTAATCTTTTGACTGCATAATTACTGTTGGATGTGAATTATTACTTTTTCAACTAAAATAAGTGTGTTTAAAGTCATTTCTGTGCCTGAAATTGGTCAAAATTGAAGCTTCTGAGTAAGCAAAACTCTGTAAAAATGGCAATTTTGGTCACTGTGAGGGTTTAAAAAGTGGTTATTCAACATGAGGCACGATCCAATTGACATTTTGAATCATTTTTGGTAAAGTCCAAAAAATCAATTTTCGGACGAAAAACGATGACCGTGGAGCTGTCGAACGTTCCCAAAATGGTCAATTCTGATGAAATTTTAACATTTAATCTTTTGACTGCAAATTACTGTTGGATGTGAATTATTACCTTTTCAACTAAAATAAGTGTGTTTAAAGTCATTTCTCTGCCTTAAATTGGTCAAAATTGAAGCTTCTGAGTAAGCAAAACTCTGTAAAAATGTCAATTTTGGTCACTGTGAGGGTTTAAAAAGTGGTTATTCAACATGAGGCACGATGCAATTGACATTTTGAATCATTTTTGGTAAAGTCCAAAAAATCAATTTTCGGACAAAAAACGATGACCGCGGAGCTGTCGAACGTTCCCAAAATGGTCCATTCTGATGAAATTTTAACATTTACTCTTTTGACTGCAAATTACTGTTGGATATGAATTATTACTTTTTCAACTAAAATAAGTGTGTTTAAAGTAATTTCTGTGCCTGAAATTGGTCAAAATTGAAGCTTCTGAGTAAGCAAAACTCTGTAAAAATGGCAATTTTGGTCACTGTGAGGGTTTAAAAAGTGGTTATTCAACATGAGGCACGATCCAATTGACATTTTGAATCATTTTTGGTAAAGTCCAAAAAATCAATTTTCGGACAAAAAACGATGACCGCGGAGCTGTCGAACGTTCCCAAAATGGTCAATTCTGATGAAATTTTAACATTTAATCTTTTGACTGCAAATTACTGTTGGATATGAATTATTACTTTTTCAACTAAAATAAGTGTGTTTAAAGTAATTTCTCTGCCTGAAATTGGTCAAAATTGAAGCTTCTGAGTAAGCAAAACTCTGTAAAAATGGCAATTTTGGTCACTGTGAGGGTTTAAAAAGTGGTTATTCAACATGAGGCACGATCCAATTGACATTTTGAATCATTTTTGGTAAAGTCCAAAAAATCAATTTTCGGACAAAAAACGATGACCGCGGAGCTGTCGAACGTTCCCAAAATGGTCAATTCTGATGAAATTTTAACATTTAATCTTTTGACTGCAAATTACTGTTGGATATGAATTATTACTTTTTCAACTAAAATAAGTGTGTTTAAAGTAATTTCTCTGCCTGAAATTGGTCAAAATTGAAGCTTCTGAGTAAGCAAAACTCTGTAAAAATGGCAATTTTGGTCACTGTGAGGGTTTAAAAAGTGGTTATTCAACATGAGGCACGATCCAATTGACATTTTGAATCATTTTTGGTAAAGTCCAAAAAATCAATTTTCAGACAAAAACCGATGACCGCGGAGCTGTCGAACGTTCCCAAACGGGTCAATTCTGATGAAATTTTAACATTTAATCTTTTGACTGCAAATTACTGTTCGATATGAATTATTACTTTTTCAACTAAAATAAGTGTGTTTAAAGTCATTTCTCTGCCTGAAATTGGTCAAAATTGAAGCTTCTGAGTAAGCAAAACTCTGTAAAAATGTCAATTTTGGTCACTGTGAGGGTTTAAAAAGTGGTTATTCAACATGAGGCACGATCCAATTGACATTTTGAATCATTTTTGGTAAAGTCCAAAAAATCAATTTTCGGACGAAAAACGATGACCGCGGAGCTGTCGAACGTTCCCAAAATGGTCAATTCTGATGAAATTTTAACATTTAATCTTTTGACTGCAAATTACTGTTGGATGTGAATTATTACCTTTTCAACTAAAATAAGTGTGTTTAAAGTCATTTCTCTGCCTGAAATTGGTCAAAATTGAAGCTTCTGAGTAAGCAAAACTCTGTAAAAATGTCAATTTTGGTCACTGTGAGGGTTTAAAAAGTGGTTATTCAACATGAGGCACGATCCAATTGACATTTTGAATCATTTTTGGTAAAGTCCAAAAAATCAATTTTCGGACGAAAAACGATGACCGCGGAGCTGTCGAACGTTCCCAAAATGGTAAATTCTGATGAAATTTTAACATTTAATCTTTTGACTGCAAATTACTGTTGGATGTGAATTATTACTTTTTCAACTAAAATAAGTGTGTTTAAAGTCATTTCTGTGCCTGAAATTGGTCAAAATTGAAGCTTCTGAGTAAGCAAAACTCTGTAAAAATGTCAATTTTGGTCACTGTGAGGGTTTAAAAAGTGGTTATTCAACATGAGGCACGATCCAATTGACATTTTGAATCATTTTTGGTAAAGTCCAAAAAATCAATTTTCGGACGAAAAACGGTGATCGCGGAGCTGTCGAACGTTCCCAAAATGGTCAATTCTGATGAAATTTTAACATTTAATCTTTTGACTGCAAATTACTGTTGGATGTGAATTATTACTTTTTTAACTAAAATAAGTGTGTTTAAAGTCATTTCTCTGCCTGAAATTGGTCAAAATTGAAGCTTCTGAGTAAGCAAAACTCTGTAAAAATGGCAATTTTGGTCACTGTGAGGGTTTAAAAAGTGGTTATTCAACATGAGGCACGATCCAATTGACATTTTGAATCATTTTTGGTAAAGTCCAAAAAATCAATTTTCGGACAAAAAACGATGACCGCGGAGCTGTCGAACGTTCCCAAAATGGTCAATTCTGAGGAAATTTTAACATTTAATCTTTTGACTGCAAATTACTGTTGGATATGAATTATTACTTTTTCAACT
This sequence comes from Lissotriton helveticus, assembly GCF_964261635.1. Classification (NCBI taxonomy): domain Eukaryota; kingdom Metazoa; phylum Chordata; class Amphibia; order Caudata; family Salamandridae; genus Lissotriton; species Lissotriton helveticus. The sequence goes on along the minus strand of NC_136068.1, from coordinate 296,924,355 downwards.
AAAATAAGTGTGTTTAAAGTAATTTCTCTGCCTGAAATTGGTCAAAATTGAAGCTTCTGAGTAAGCAAAACTCTGTAAAAATGGCAATTTTGGTCACTGTGAGGGTTTAAAAAGTGGTTATTCAACATGAGGCACGATCCAATTGACATTTTGAATCATTTTTGGTAAAGTCCAAAAAATCAATTTTCAGACAAAAACCGATGACCGCGGAGCTGTCGAACGTTCCCAAACGGGTCAATTCTGATGAAATTTTAACATTTAATCTTTTGACTGCAAATTACTGTTCGATATGAATTATTACTTTTTCAACTAAAATAAGTGTGTTTAAAGTCATTTCTCTGCCTGAAATTGGTCAAAATTGAAGCTTCTGAGTAAGCAAAACTCTGTAAAAATGTCAATTTTGGTCACTGTGAGGGTTTAAAAAGTGGTTATTCAACATGAGGCACGATCCAATTGACATTTTGAATCATTTTTGGTAAAGTCCAAAAAATCAATTTTCGGACGAAAAACGATGACCGCGGAGCTGTCGAACGTTCCCAAAATGGTCAATTCTGATGAAATTTTAACATTTAATCTTTTGACTGCAAATTACTGTTGGATGTGAATTATTACCTTTTCAACTAAAATAAGTGTGTTTAAAGTCATTTCTCTGCCTGAAATTGGTCAAAATTGAAGCTTCTGAGTAAGCAAAACTCTGTAAAAATGTCAATTTTGGTCACTGTGAGGGTTTAAAAAGTGGTTATTCAACATGAGGCACGATCCAATTGACATTTTGAATCATTTTTGGTAAAGTCCAAAAAATCCATTTTCGGACGAAAAACGATGACCGCGGAGCTGTCGAACGTTCCCAAAATGGTAAATTCTGATGAAATTTTAACATTTAATCTTTTGACTGCAAATTACTGTTGGATGTGAATTATTACTTTTTCAACTAAAATAAGTGTGTTTAAAGTCATTTCTGTGCCTGAAATTGGTCAAAATTGAAGCTTCTGAGTAAGCAAAACTCTGTAAAAATGTCAATTTTGGTCACTGTGAGGGTTTAAAAAGTGGTTATTCAACATGAGGCACGATCCAATTGACATTTTGAATCATTTTTGGTAAAGTCCAAAAAATCAATTTTCGGACGAAAAACGGTGATCGCGGAGCTGTCGAACGTTCCCAAAATGGTCAATTCTGATGAAATTTTAACATTTAATCTTTTGACTGCAAATTACTGTTGGATGTGAATTATTACTTTTTTAACTAAAATAAGTGTGTTTAAAGTCATTTCTCTGCCTGAAATTGGTCAAAATTGAAGCTTCTGAGTAAGCAAAACTCTGTAAAAATGGCAATTTTGGTCACTGTGAGGGTTTAAAAAGTGGTTATTCAACATGAGGCACGATCCAATTGACATTTTGAATCATTTTTGGTAAAGTCCAAAAAATCAATTTTCGGACAAAAAACGATGACCGCGGAGCTGTCGAACGTTCCCAAAATGGTCAATTCTGATGAAATTTTAACATTTAATCTTTTGACTGCAAATTACTGTTGGATGTGAATTATTACCTTTTCAACTAAAATAAGTGTGTTTAAAGTCATTTCTCTGCCTGAAATTGGTCAAAATTGAAGCTTCTGAGTAAGCAAAACTCTGTAAAAATGTCAATTTTGGTCACTGTGAGGGTTTAAAAAGTGGTTATTCAACATGAGGCACGATCCAATTGACATTTTGAATAATTTTTGGTAAAGTCCAAAAAATCAATTTTCGGACGAAAAACGATGACCGCGGAGCTGTCGAACGTTCCCAAAATGGTCAATTCTGATGAAATTTTAACATTTAATCTTTTGACTGCAAATTACTGTTGGATATGAATTATTACTTTTTCAACTAAAATAAGTGTGTTAAAGTAATTTCTCTGCCTAAAATTGGTCAAAATTGAAGCTTCTGAGTAAGCAAAACTCTGTAAAAATGTCAATTTTGGTCACTGTGAGGGTTTAAAAAGTGGTTATTCAACATGAGGCACGATCCAATTGACATTTTGAATCATTTTTGGTAAAGTCCAAAAAATCAATTTTCGGACGAAAAACGATGATCGCGGAGCTGTCGAACGTTCCCAAAATGGTCAATTCTGATGAAATTTTAACATTTATTCTTTTGACTGCAAATTACTGTTGGATGTGAATTATTACTTTTTTAACTAAAATAAGTGTGTTTAAAGTCATTTCTCTGCCTGAAATTGGGCAAAATTGAAGCTTCTGAGTAAGCAAAACTCTGTAAAAATGGCAATTTTGGTCACTGTGAGGGTTTAAAAAGTGGTTATTCAACATGAGGCACGATCCAATTGACATTTTGAATCATTTTTGGTAAAGTCCAAAAAATCAATTTTCGGACAAAAAACGATGACCGCGGAGCTGTCGAACGTTCCCAAAATGGTCAATTCTGATGAAATTTTAACATTTAATCTTTTGACTGCAAATTACTGTTGGATGTGAATTATTACCTTTTCAACTAAAATAAGTGTGTTTAAAGTCATTTCTCTGCCTGAAATTGGTCAAAATTGAAGCTTCTGAGTAAGCAAAACTCTGTAAAAATGGCAATTTTGGTCACTGTGAGGATTTAAAAAGTGGTTATTCAACATGAGGCACGATCCAATTGACATTTTGAATCATTTTTGGTAAAGTCCCAAAAATCAATTTTCGGACAAAAAACGATGACCGCGGAGCTGTCGAACGTTCCCAAAATGGTCAATTCTGATGAAATTTTAACATTTAATCTTTTGACTGCAAATTACTGTTGGATATGAATTATTACTTTTTCAACTAAAATAAGTGTGTTTAAAGTAATTTCTCTGCCTGAAATTGGTCAAAATTGAAGCTTCTGAGTAAGCAAAACTCTGTAAAAATGTCAATTTTGGTCACTGTGAGGGTTTAAAAAGTGGTTATTCAACATGAGGCACGATCCAATTGACATTTTGAATCATTTTTGGTAAAGTCCAAAAAATCAATTTTCGGACGAAAAACGATGACCGCGGAGCTGTCGAACGTTCCCAAAATGGTCAATTCTGATGAAATTTTAACATTTAATCTTTTGACTGCAAATTACTGTTGGATGTGAATTATTACTTTTTCAACTAAAATAAGTGTGTTTAAAGTCATTTCTCTGCCTGAAATTGGTCAAAATTGAAGCTTCTGAGTAAGCAAAACTCTGTAAAAATGTCAATTTTGGTCACTGTGAGGGTTTAAAAAGTGGTTATTCAACATGAGGCACGATCCAATTGACATTTTGAATCATTTTTGGTAAAGTCCAAAAAATCAATTTTCGGACAAAAAACGATGACCGCGAAGCTGTCGAACGTTCCCAAAATGGTCAATTCTGATGAAATTTTAACATTTAATCTTTTGACTGCAAATTACTGTTGGATGTGAATTATTACCTTTTCAACTAAAATAAGTGTGTTTAAAGTAATTTCTCTGCCTGAAATTGGTCAAAATTGAAGCTTCTGAGTAAGCAAAACTCTGTAAAAAATGGCAATTTTGGTCACTGTGAGGGTTTAAAAAGTGATTATTCAACATGAGGCACGACCCAATTGACATTTTGAATCATTTTTGGTAAAGTCAAAAAAATCAATTTTCGGACAAAAAACGATGACCGCGGAGCTGTCGAATGTTCCCAAAATGGTCAATTCTGATGAAATTTTAACATTTCATCTTTTGACTGCAAATTACTGTTGGATATGAATTATTACTTTTTCAACTAAAATAAGTGTGTTTAAAGTAATTTCTCTGCCTGAAATTGGTCAAAATTGAAGCTTCTGAGTAAGCAAAACTCTGTAAAAATGTCAATTTTGGTCACTGTGAGGGTTTAAAAAGTGGTTATTCAACATGAGGCACGATCCAATTGACATTTTGAATCATTTTTGGTAAAGTCCAAAAAATCAATTTTCGGACGAAAAACGATGATCGCGGAGCTGTCGAACGTTCCCAAAATGGTCAATTCTGATGAAATTTTAACATTTATTCTTTTGACTGCAAATTACTGTTGGATGTGAATTATTACTTTTTTAACTAAAATAAGTGTGTTTAAAGTCATTTCTCTGCCTGAAATTGGGCAAAATTGAAGCTTCTGAGTAAGCAAAACTCTGTAAAAATGGCAATTTTGGTCACTGTGAGGGTTTAAAAAGTGGTTATTCAACATGAGGCACGATCCAATTGACATTTTGAATCATTTTTGGTAAAGTCCAAAAAATCAATTTTCGGACAAAAAACGATGACCGCGGAGCTGTCGAACGTTCCCAAAATGGTCAATTCTGATGAAATTTTAACATTTAATCTTTTGACTGCAAATTACTGTTGGATATGAATGATTACTTTTTCAACTAAAATAAGTGTGTTTAAAGTAATTTCTCTGCCTGAAATTGGTCAAAATTGAAGCTTCTGAGTAAGCAAAACTCTGTAAAAATGTCAATTTTGGTCACTGTGAGGGTTTAAAAAGTGGTTATTCAACATGAGGCACGATCCAATTGACATTTTGAATCATTTTTGGTAAAGTCCAAAAAATCCATTTTCGGACAAAAAACGATGACCGCGAAGCTGTCGAACGTTCCCAAAATGGTCAATTCTGATGAAATTTTAACATTTAATCTTTTGACTGCAAATTACTGTTGGATGTGAATTATTACCTTTTCAACTAAAATAAGTGTGTTTAAAGTCATTTCTCTGCCTGAAATTGGTCAAAATTGAAGCTTCTGAGTAAGCAAAACTCTGTAAAAATGTCAATTTTGGTCACTGTGAGGGTTTAAAAAGTGGTTATTCAACATGAGGCACGATCCAATTGACATTTTGAATCATTTTTGGTAAAGTCCAAAAAATCAATTTTCGGACAAAAAACGATGACCGCGGAGCTGTCGAACGTTCCCAAAATGGTCAATTCTGGTGAAATTTTAACATTTAATCTTTTGACTGCAAATTACTGTTGGATATGAATTATTACTTTTTCAACTAAAATAAGTGTGTTTAAAGTAATTTCTCTGCCTGAAATTGGTCAAAATTGAAGCTTCTGAGTAAGCAAAACTCTGTAAAAAATGGCAATTTTGGTCACTGTGAGGGTTTAAAAAGTGATTATTCAACATGAGGCACGACCCAATTGACATTTTAAATCATTTTTGGTAAAGTCAAAAAAATCAATTTTCGGACAAAAAACGATGACCGCGGAGCTGTCGAATGTTCCCAAAATGGTCAATTCTGATGAAATTTTAACATTTAATCTTTTGACTGCAAATTACTGTTGGATATGAATTATTACTTTTTCAACTAAAATAAGTGTGTTTAAAGTAATTTCTCTGCCTGAAATTGGTCAAAATTGAAGCTTCTGAGTAAGCAAAACTCTGTAAAAATGTCAATTTTGGTCACTGTGAGGGTTTAAAAAGTGGTTATTCAACATGAGGCACGATCCAATTCACATTTTGAATCATTTTTGGTAAAGTCCCAAAAGTCAATTTTCGGACAAAAAACGATGACCGCGGAGCTGTCGAACGTTCCCAAAATGGTCAATTCTGATGAAATTTTAACATTTAATCTTTTGACTGCAAATTATTGTTGGATATGAATTATTACTTTTTCAACTAAAATAAGTGTGTTTAAAGTAATTTCTCTGCCTGAAATTGGTCAAAATTGAAGCTTCTGAGTAAGCAAAACTCTGTAAAAATGTCAATTTTGGTCACTGTGAGGGTTTAAAAAGTGGTTATTAAACATGAGGCACGATCCAATTGACATTTTGAATCATTTTTGGTAAAGTCCAAAAAATCAATTTTCGGATGAAAAACGATGACCGCGGAGCTGTCGAACGTTCCCAAAATGGTCAATTCTGATAAAATTTTAACATTTAATCTTTTGACTGCAAATTACTGTTGGATGTGAATTATTACTCTTTCAACTAAAATAAGTGTGTTTAAAGTCATTTCTGTGCCTGAAATTGGTCAAAATTGAAGCTTCTGAGTAAGCAAAACTCTGTAAAAATGGCAATTTTGGTCACTGTGAGGGTTTAAAAAGTGGTTATTCAACATGAGGCACGATCCAATTGACATTTTGAATCATTTTTGGTAAAGTCCAAAAAATCAATTTTCGGACAAAAAACGATGACCGCGGAGCTGTCGAACGTTCCCAAAATGGTCAATTCTGATGAAATTTTAACATTTAATCTTTTGACTGCAAATTACTGTTGGATATGAATTATTACTTTTTCAACTAAAATAAGTGTGTTTAAAGTAATTTCTCTGCCTGAAATTGGTCAAAATTGAAGCTTCTGAGTAAGCAAAACTCTGTAAAAATGGCAATTTTGGTCACTGTGAGGGTTTAAAAAGTGATTATTCAACATGAGGCACGACCCAATTAACATTTTGAATCATTTTTGGTAAAGTCCAAAAAATCAATTTTCGGACAAAAAACGATGACCGCGGAGCTGTCGAATGTTCCCAAAATGGTCAATTCTGATGAAATTTTAACATTTAATCTTTTGACTGCATAATTACTGTTGGATGTGAATTATTACTTTTTCAACTAAAATAAGTGTGTTTAAAGTCATTTCTGTGCCTGAAATTGGTCAAAATTGAAGCTTCTGAGTAAGCAAAACTCTGTAAAAATGGCAATTTTGGTCACTGTGAGGGTTTAAAAAGTGGTTATTCAACATGAGGCACGATCCAATTGACATTTTGAATCATTTTTGGTAAAGTCCAAAAAATCAATTTTCGGACAAAAAACGATGACCGCGGAGCTGTCGAACGTTCCCAAAATGGTCAATTCTGATGAAATTTTAACATTTAATCTTTTGACTGCAAATTACTGTTGGATATGAATTATTACTTTTTCAACTAAAATAAGTGTGTTTAAAGTAATTTCTCTGCCTGAAATTGGTCAACATTGAAGCTTCTGAGTAAGCAAAACTCTGTAAAAATGGCAATTTTGGTCACTGTGAGGGTTTAAAAAGTGATTATTCAACATGAGGCACGACCCAATTGACATTTTGAATCATTTTTGGTAAAGTCCAAAAAATCAATTTTCGGACAAAAAACGATGACCGCGGAGCTGTCGAATGTTCCCAAAATGGTCAATTCTGATGAAATTTTAACATTTAATCTTTTGACTGCATAATTACTGTTGGATGTGAATTATTACTTTTTCAACTAAAATAAGTGTGTTTAAAGTCATTTCTGTGCCTGAAATTGGTCAAAATTGAAGCTTCTGAGTAAGCAAAACTCTGTAAAAATGGCAATTTTGGTCACTGTGAGGGTTTAAAAAGTGGTTATTCAACATGAGGCACGATCCAATTGACATTTTGAATCATTTTTGGTAAAGTCCAAAAAAGCAATTTTCGGACAAAAAACGATGACCGCGGAGCTGTCGAACGTTCCCAAAATGGTCAATTCTGATGAAATTTTAACATTTAATCTATTGACTGCAAATTACTGTTGGATGTGAATTATTACCTTTTCAACTAAAATAAGTGTGTTTAAAGTCATTTCTCTGCCTGAAATTGGTCAAAATTGAAGCTTCTGAGTAAGCAAAACTGTAAAAATGTCAATTTTGGTCACTGTGAGGGTTTAAAAAGTGGTTATTCAACATGAGGCACGATCCAATTGACATTTTGAATCATTTTTGGTAAAGTCCAAAAAATCAATTTTCGGACAAAATACGATGACCGCGGAGCTGTCGAACGTTCCCAAAATGGTCAATTCTGATGAAATTTTAACATTTAATCTTTTGACTGCATAATTACTGTTGGATGTGAATTATTACTTTTTCAACTAAAATAAGTGTGTTTAAAGTCATTTCTGTGCCTGAAATTGGTCAAAATTGAAGCTTCTGAGTAAGCAAAACTCTGTAAAAATGGCAATTTTGGTCACTGTGAGGGTTTAAAAAGTGGTTATTCAACATGAGGCACGATCCAATTGACATTTTGAATAATTTTTGGTAAAGTCCAAAAAATCAATTTTCGGACAAAAAACGATGACCGCGGAGCTGTCGAACGTTCCCAAACGGGTCAATTCTGATGAAATTTTAACATTTAATCTTTTGACTGCAAATTACTGTTGGATATGAATTATTACTTTTTCAACTAAAATAAGTGTGTTTAAAGTCATTTCTCTGCCTGAAATTGGTCAAAATTGAAGCTTCTGAGTAAGCAAAACTCTGTAAAAATGTCAATTTTGGTCACTGTGAGGGTTTAAAAAGCGGTTATTCAACATGAGGCACGATCCAATTGACATTTTGAATCATTTTTGGTAAAGTCCAAAAAATCAATTTTCGGACGAAAAACGATGACCGCTGTCGAACGTTCCCAAAATGGTCAATTCTGAGGAAATTTTAACATTTAATCTTTTGACTGCAAATTACTGTTGGATGTGAATTATTACCTTTTCAACTAAAATAAGTGTGTTTAAAGTAATTTCTCTGCCTGAAATTGGTCAAAATTGAAGCTTCTGAGTAAGCAAAACTCTGTAATATTGGCAATTTTGGTCACTGTGAGGGTTTAAAAAGTGGTTATTCAACATGAGGCACGATCCAATTGACATTTTGAATCATTTTTGGTAAAGTCCAAAAAATCAATTTTCGGACAAAAAACGATGACCGCGGAGCTGTCGAAAGTTCCCAAAATGGTCAATTCTGATGAAATTTTAACATTTAATCTTTTGACTGCATAATTACTGTTGGATGTGAATTATTACTTTTTCAACTAAAATAAGTGTGTTTAAAGTCATTTCTGTGCCTGAAATTGGTCAAAATTGAAGCTTCTGAGTAAGCAAAACTCTGTAAAAATGGCAATTTTGGTCACTGTGAGGGTTTAAAAAGTGGTTATTCAACATGAGGCACGATCCAATTGACATTTTGAATCATTTTTGGTAAAGTCCAAAAAATCAATTTTCGGACGAAAAACGATGACCGTGGAGCTGTCGAACGTTCCCAAAATGGTCAATTCTGATGAAATTTTAACATTTAATCTTTTGACTGCAAATTACTGTTGGATGTGAATTATTACCTTTTCAACTAAAATAAGTGTGTTTAAAGTCATTTCTCTGTCTTAAATTGGTCAAAATTGAAGCTTCTGAGTAAGCAAAACTCTGTAAAAATGTCAATTTTGGTCACTGTGAGGGTTTAAAAAGTGGTTATTCAACATGAGGCACGATGCAATTGACATTTTGAATCATTTTTGGTAAAGTCCAAAAAATCAATTTTCGGACAAAAAACGATGACCGCGGAGCTGTCGAACGTTCCCAAAATGGTCCATTCTGATGAAATTTTAACATTTACTCTTTTGACTGCAAATTACTGTTGGATATGAATTATTACTTTTTCAACTAAAATAAGTGTGTTTAAAGTAATTTCTGTGCCTGAAATTGGTCAAAATTGAAGCTTCTGAGTAAGCAAAACTCTGTAAAAATGGCAATTTTGGTCACTGTGAGGGTTTAAAAAGTGGTTATTCAACATGAGGCACGATCCAATTGACATTTTGAATCATTTTTGGTAAAGTCCAAAAAATCAATTTTCGGACAAAAAACGATGACCGCGGAGCTGTCGAACGTTCCCAAAATGGTCAATTCTGATGAAATTTTAACATTTAATCTTTTGACTGCAAATTACTGTTGGATATGAATTATTACTTTTTCAACTAAAATAAGTGTGTTTAAAGTAATTTCTCTGCCTGAAATTGGTCAAAATTGAAGCTTCTGAGTAAGCAAAACTCTGTAAAAATGGCAATTTTGGTCACTGTGAGGGTTTAAAAAGTGGTTATTCAACATGAGGCACGATCCAATTGACATTTTGAATCATTTTTGGTAAAGTCCAAAAAATCAATTTTCGGACAAAAAACGATGACCGCGGAGCTGTCGAACGTTCCCAAAATGGTCAATTCTGATGAAATTTTAACATTTAATCTTTTGACTGCAAATTACTGTTGGATATGAATTATTACTTTTTCAACTAAAATAAGTGTGTTTAAAGTAATTTCTCTGCCTGAAATTGGTCAAAATTGAAGCTTCTGAGTAAGCAAAACTCTGTAAAAATGGCAATTTTGGTCACTGTGAGGGTTTAAAAAGTGGTTATTCAACATGAGGCACGATCCAATTGACATTTTGAATCATTTTTGGTAAAGTCCAAAAAATCAATTTTCAGACAAAAACCGATGACCGCGGAGCTGTCGAACGTTCCCAAACGGGTCAATTCTGATGAAATTTTAACATTTAATCTTTTGACTGCAAATTACTGTTCGATATGAATTATTACTTTTTCAACTAAAATAAGTGTGTTTAAAGTCATTTCTCTGCCTGAAATTGGTCAAAATTGAAGCTTCTGAGTAAGCAAAACTCTGTAAAAATGTCAATTTTGGTCACTGTGAGGGTTTAAAAAGTGGTTATTCAACATGAGGCACGATCCAATTGACATTTTGAATCATTTTTGGTAAAGTCCAAAAAATCAATTTTCGGACGAAAAACGATGACCGCGGAGCTGTCGAACGTTCCCAAAATGGTCAATTCTGATGAAATTTTAACATTTAATCTTTTGACTGCAAATTACTGTTGGATGTGAATTATTACCTTTTCAACTAAAATAAGTGTGTTTAAAGTCATTTCTCTGCCTGAAATTGGTCAAAATTGAAGCTTCTGAGTAAGCAAAACTCTGTAAAAATGTCAATTTTGGTCACTGTGAGGGTTTAAAAAGTGGTTATTCAACATGAGGCACGATCCAATTGACATTTTGAATCATTTTTGGTAAAGTCCAAAAAATCAATTTTCGGACGAAAAACGATGACCGCGGAGCTGTCGAACGTTCCCAAAATGGTAAATTCTGATGAAATTTTAACATTTAATCTTTTGACTGCAAATTACTGTTGGATGTGAATTATTACTTTTTCAACTAAAATAAGTGTGTTTAAAGTCATTTCTGTGCCTGAAATTGGTCAAAATTGAAGCTTCTGAGTAAGCAAAACTCTGTAAAAATGTCAATTTTGGTCACTGTGAGGGTTTAAAAAGTGGTTATTCAACATGAGGCACGATCCAATTGACATTTTGAATCATTTTTGGTAAAGTCCAAAAAATCAATTTTCGGACAAAAAACGATGACCGCGGAGCTGTCGAACGTTCCCAAAATGGTCAATTCTGAGGAAATTTTAACATTTAATCTTTTGACTGCAAATTACTGTTGGATATGAATTATTACTTTTTCAACTAAAATAAGTGTGTTTAAAGTAATTTCTCTGCCTGAAATTGGTCAAAATTGAAGCTTCTGAGTAAGCAAAACTCTGTAAAAATGGCAATTTTGGTCACTGTGAGGGTTTAAAAAGTGGTTATTCAACATGAGGCACGATCCAATTGACATTTTGAATCATTTTTGGTAAAGTCAAAAAAATCAATTTTCAGACAAAAACCGATGACCGCGGAGCTGTCGAACGTTCCCAAACGGGTCAATTCTGATGAAATTTTAACATTTAATCTTTTGACTGCAAATTACTGTTCGATATGAATTATTACTTTTTCAACTAAAATAAGTGTGTTTAAAGTCATTTCTCTGCCTGAAATTGGTCAAAATTGAAGCTTCTGAGTAAGCAAAACTCTGTAAAAATGTCAATTTTGGTCACTGTGAGGGTTTAAAAAGTGGTTATTCAACATGAGGCACGATCCAATTGACATTTTGAATCATTTTTGGTAAAGTCCAAAAAATCAATTTTCGGACGAAAAACGATGACCGCGGAGCTGTCGAACGTTCCCAAAATGGTCAATTCTGATGAAATTTTAACATTTAATCTTTTGACTGCAAATTACTGTTGGATGTGAATTATTACCTTTTCAACTAAAATAAGTGTGTTTAAAGTCATTTCTCTGCCTGAAATTGGTCAAAATTGAAGCTTCTGAGTAAGCAAAACTCTGTAAAAATGTCAATTTTGGTCACTGTGAGGGTTTAAAAAGTGGTTATTCAACATGAGGCACGATCCAATTGACATTTTGAATCATTTTTGGTAAAGTCCAAAAAATCAATTTTCGGACGAAAAACGATGACCGCGGAGCTGTCGAACGTTCCCAAAATGGTAAATTCTGATGAAATTTTAACATTTAATCTTTTGACTGCAAATTACTGTTGGATGTGAATTATTACTTTTTCAACTAAAATAAGTGTGTTTAAAGTCATTTCTGTGCCTGAAATTGGTCAAAATTGAAGCTTCTGAGTAAGCAAAACTCTGTAAAAATGTCAATTTTGGTCACTGTGAGGGTTTAAAAAGTGGTTATTCAACATGAGGCACGATCCAATTGACATTTTGAATCATTTTTGGTAAAGTCCAAAAAATCAATTTTCGGACGAAAAACGGTGATCGCGGAGCTGTCGAACGTTCCCAAAATGGTCAATTCTGATGAAATTTTAACATTTAATCTTTTGACTGCAAATTACTGTTGGATGTGAATTATTACTTTTTTAACTAAAATAAGTGTGTTTAAAGTCATTTCTCTGCCTGAAATTGGTCAAAATTGAAGCTTCTGAGTAAGCAAAACTCTGTAAAAATGGCAATTTTGGTCACTGTGAGGGTTTAAAAAGTGGTTATTCAACATGAGGCACGATCCAATTGACATTTTGAATCATTTTTGGTAAAGTCCAAAAAATCAATTTTCGGACAAAAAACGATGACCGCGGAGCTGTCGAACGTTCCCAAAATGGTCAATTCTGATGAAATTTTAACATTTAATCTTTTGACTGCAAATTACTGTTGGATGTGAATTATTACCTTTTCAACTAAAATAAGTGTGTTTAAAGTCATTTCTCTGCCTGAAATTGGTCAAAATTGAAGCTTCTGAGTAAGCAAAACTCTGTAAAAATGTCAATTTTGGTCACTGTGAGGGTTTAAAAAGTGGTTATTCAACATGAGGCACGATCCAATTGACATTTTGAATAATTTTTGGTAAAGTCCAAAAAATCAATTTTCGGACAAAAAACGATGACCGCGGAGCTGTCGAACGTTCCCAAAATGGTCAATTCTGATGAAATTTTAACATTTAATCTTTTGACTGCAAATTACTGTTGGATGTGAATTATTACTCTTTCAACTAAAATAAGTGTGTTTAAAGTCATTTCTGTGCCTGAAATTGGTCAAAATTGAAGCTTCTGAGTAAGCAAAACTCTGTAAAAATGTCAATTTTGGTCACTGTGAGGGTTTAAAAAGTGGTTATTCAACATGAGGCACGATCCAATTGACATTTTGAATCATTTTTGGTAAAGTCCAAAAAATCAATTTTCGGACAAAAAACGATGACCGCGGAGCTGTCGAACGTTCCCAAAATTGTCAATTCTGATGAAATTTTAACATTTAATCTTTTGACTGCAAATTACTGTTGGATGTGAATTATTACCTTTTCAACTAAAATAAGTGTGTTTAAAGTCATTTCTCTGCCTGAAATTGGTCAAAATTGAAGCTTCTGAGTAAGCAAAACTCTGTAAAAATGGCAATTTTGGTCACTGTGAGGGTTTAAAAAGTGGTTATTCAACATGAGGCACGATCCAATTGACATTTTGAATCATTTTTGGTAAAGTCCCAAAAATCAATTTTCGGACAAAAAACGATGACCGCGGAGCTGTCGAACGTTCCCAAAATGGTCAATTCTGATGAAATTTTAACATTTAATCTTTTGACTGCAAATTACTGTTGGATATGAATTATTACTTTTTCAACTAAAATAAGTGTGTTTAAAGTAATTTCTCTGCCTGAAATTGGTCAAAATTGAAGCTTCTGAGTAAGCAAAACTCTGTAAAAATGTCAATTTTGGTCACTGTGAGGGTTTAAAAAGTGGTTATTCAACATGAGGCACGATCCAATTGACATTTTGAATCATTTTTGGTAAAGTCCAAAAAATCAGTTTTCGGACGAAAAACGATGACCGCGGAGCTGTCGAACGTTCCCAAAATGGTCAATTCTGATGAAATTTTAACATTTAATCTTTTGACTGCAAATTACTGTTGGATGTGAATTATTACTTTTTCAACTAAAATAAGTGTGTTTAAAGTCATTTCTGTGCCTGAAATTGGTCAAAATTGAAGCTTCTGAGTAAGCAAAACTCTGTAAAAATGGCAATTTTGGTCACTGTGAGGGTTTAAAAAGTGGTTATTCAACATGAGGCACGATCCAATTGACATTTTGAATCATTTTTGGTAAAGTCCAAAAAATCAATTTTCAGACGAAAAACGATGACCGCGGAGCTGTCGAACGTTCCCAAAATGGTCAATTCTGATGAAATTTTAACATTTTATCTTTTGACTGCAAATTACTGTTGGATGTGAATTATTACCTTTTCAACTAAAATAAGTGTGTTTAAAGTCATTTCTCTGCCTGAAATTGGTCAAAATTGAAGCTTCTGAGTAAGCAAAACTCTGTAAAAATGTCAATTTTGGTCACTGTGAGGGTTTAAAAAGTGGTTATTCAACATGAGGCACGATCCAATTGACATTTTGAATCATTTTTGGTAAAGTCCAAAAAATCAATTTTCGGACGAAAAACGATGACCGCGGAGCTGTCGAACGTTCCCAAAATGGTAAATTCTGATGAAATTTTAACATTTAATCTTTTGACTGCAAATTACTGTTGGATGTGAATTATTACTTTTTCAACTAAAATAAGTGTGTTTAAAGTCATTTCTGTGCCTGAAATTGGTCAAAATTGAAGCTTCTGAGTAAGCAAAACTCTGTAAAAATGTCAATTTTGGTCACTGTGAGGGTTTAAAAAGTGGTTATTCAACATGAGGCACGATCCAATTGACATTTTGAATCATTTTTGGTAAAGTCCAAAAAATCAATTTTCGGACGAAAAACGGTGATCGCGGAGCTGTCGAACGTTCCCAAAATGGTCAATTCTGATGAAATTTTAACATTTAATCTTTTGACTGCAAATTACTGTTGGATGTGAATTATTACTTTTTTAACTAAAATAAGTGTGTTTAAAGTCATTTCTCTGCCTGAAATTGGTCAAAATTGAAGCTTCTGAGTAAGCAAAACTCTGTAAAAATGGCAATTTTGGTCACTGTGAGGGTTTAAAAAGTGGTTATTCAACATGAGGCACGATCCAATTGACATTTTGAATCATTTTTGGTAAAGTCCAAAAAATCAATTTTCGGACAAAAAACGATGACCGCGGAGCTGTCGAACGTTCCCAAAATGGTCAATTCTGATGAAATTTTAACATTTAATCTTTTGACTGCAAATTACTGTTGGATGTGAATTATTACCTTTTCAACTAAAATAAGTGTGTTTAAAGTCATTTCTCTGCCTGAAATTGGTCAAAATTGAAGCTTCTGAGTAAGCAAAACTCTGTAAAAATGTCAATTTTGGTCACTGTGAGGGTTTAAAAAGTGGTTATTCAACATGAGGCACGATCCAATTGACATTTTGAATAATTTTTGGTAAAGTCCAAAAAATCAATTTTCGGACAAAAAACGATGACCGCGGAGCTGTCGAACGTTCCCAAAATGGTCAATTCTGATGAAATTTTAACATTTAATCTTTTGACTGCAAATTACTGTTGGATGTGAATTATTACTCTTTCAACTAAAATAAGTGTGTTTAAAGTCATTTCTGTGCCTGAAATTGGTCAAAATTGAAGCTTCTGAGTAAGCAAAACTCTGTAAAAATGTCAATTTTGGTCACTGTGAGGGTTTAAAAAGTGGTTATTCAACATGAGGCACGATCCAATTGACATTTTGAATCATTTTTGGTAAAGTCCAAAAAATCAATTTTCGGACAAAAAACGATGACCGCGGAGCTGTCGAACGTTCCCAAAATTGTCAATTCTGATGAAATTTTAACATTTAATCTTTTGACTGCAAATTACTGTTGGATGTGAATTATTACCTTTTCAACTAAAATAAGTGTGTTTAAAGTCATTTCTCTGCCTGAAATTGGTCAAAATTGAAGCTTCTGAGTAAGCAAAACTCTGTAAAAATGGCAATTTTGGTCACTGTGAGGGTTTAAAAAGTGGTTATTCAACATGAGGCACGATCCAATTGACATTTTGAATCATTTTTGGTAAAGTCCCAAAAATCAATTTTCGGACAAAAAACGATGACCGCGGAGCTGTCGAACGTTCCCAAAATGGTCAATTCTGATGAAATTTTAACATTTAATCTTTTGACTGCAAATTACTGTTGGATATGAATTATTACTTTTTCAACTAAAATAAGTGTGTTTAAAGTAATTTCTCTGCCTGAAATTGGTCAAAATTGAAGCTTCTGAGTAAGCAAAACTCTGTAAAAATGTCAATTTTGGTCACTGTGAGGGTTTAAAAAGTGGTTATTCAACATGAGGCACGATCCAATTGACATTTTGAATCATTTTTGGTAAAGTCCAAAAAATCAGTTTTCGGACGAAAAACGATGACCGCGGAGCTGTCGAACGTTCCCAAAATGGTCAATTCTGATGAAATTTTAACATTTAATCTTTTGACTGCAAATTACTGTTGGATGTGAATTATTACTTTTTCAACTAAAATAAGTGTGTTTAAAGTCATTTCTGTGCCTGAAATTGGTCAAAATTGAAGCTTCTGAGTAAGCAAAACTCTGTAAAAATGGCAATTTTGGTCACTGTGAGGGTTTAAAAAGTGGTTATTCAACATGAGGCACGATCCAATTGACATTTTGAATCATTTTTGGTAAAGTCCAAAAAATCAATTTTCGGACGAAAAACGATGATCGCGGAGCTGTCGAACGTTCCCAAAATGGTCAATTCTGATGAAATTTTAACATTTAATCTTTTGACTGCAAATTACTGTTGGATGTGAATTATTACTTTTTTAACTAAAATAAGTGTGTTTAAAGTCATTTCTTTGCCTGAAATTGGTCAAAATTGAAGCTTCTGAGTAAGCAAAACTCTGTAAAAATGGCAATTTTGGTCACTGTGAGGGTTTAAAAAGTGGTTATTCAACATGAGGCACGATCCAATTGACATTTTGAATCATTTTTGGTAAAGTCCAAAAAATCAATTTTCGGACAAAAAACGATGACCGCGGAGCTGTCGAACGTTCCCAAAATGGTCAATTCTGATGAAATTTTAACATTTAATCTTTTGACTGCAAATTACTGTTGGATGTGAATTATTACCTTTTCAACTAAAATAAGTGTGTTTAAAGTCATTTCTCTGCCTGAAATTGGTCAAAATTGAAGCTTCTGAGTAAGCAAAACTCTGTAAAAATGTCAATTTTGGTCACTGTGAGGGTTTAAAAAGTGGTTATTCAACATGAGGCACGATCCAATTGACATTTTGAATCATTTTTGGTAAAGTCCAAAAAATCAATTTTCGGACAAAAAACGATGACCGCGGAGCTGTCGAACGTTCCCAAAATGGTCAATTCTGATGAAATTTTAACATTTAATCTTTTGACTGCAAATTACTGTTGGATGTGAACTATTACTTTTTTTAACTAAAATAATTGTGTTTAAAGTCATTTCTGTGCCTGAAATTGGTCAAAATTGAAGCTTCTGAGTAAGCAAAACTCTGTAAAAATGGCAATTTTGGTCACTGTGAGGGTTTAAAAAGTGGTTATTCAACATGAGGCACGATCCAATTGACATTTTGAATCATTTTTGGTAAAGTCCAAAAAATCAATTTTCGGACGAAAAACGATGATCGCGGAGCTGTCGAACGTTCCCAAAATGGTCAATTCTGATGAAATTTTAACATTTAATCTTTTGACTGCAAATTACTGTTGGATGTGAATTATTACTTTTTTAACTAAAATAAGTGTGTTTAAAGTCATTTATCTGCCTGAAATTGGTCAAAATTGAAGCTTCTGAGTAAGCAAAACTCTGTAAAAATGGCAATTTTGGTCACTGTGAGGGTTTAAAAAGTGGTTATTCAACATGAGGCACGATCCAATTGACATTTTGAATCATTTTTGGTAAAGTCCAAAAAATCAATTTTCGGACGAAAAACGATGACCGCGGAGCTGTCGAACGTTCCCAAAATGGTCAATTCTGAGGAAATTTTAACATTTAATCTTTTGACTGCAAATTACTGTTGGATATGAATTATTACTTTTTCAACTAAAATAAGTGTGTTTAAAGTAATTTCTCTGCCTGAAATTGGTCAAAATTGAAGCTTCTGAGTAAGCAAAACTCTGTAAAAATGGCAATTTTGGTCACTGTGAGGGTTTAAAAAGTGGTTATTCAACATGAGGCACGATCCAATTGACATTTTGAATCATTTTTGGTAAAGTCCAAAAAATCAATTTTCGGACAAAAAACGATGACCGCGGAGCTGTCGAACGTTCCCAAAATGGTCAATTCTGATGAAATTTTAACATTTAATCTTTTGACTGCATAATTACTGTTGGATGTGAATTATTACTTTTTCAACTAAAATAAGTGTGTTTAAAGTCATTTCTGTGCCTGAAATTGGTCAAAATTGAAGCTTCTGAGTAAGCAAAACTCTGTAAAAATGGCAATTTTGGTCACTGTGAGGGTTTAAAAAGTGGTTATTCAACATGAGGCACGATCCAATTGACATTTTGAATAATTTTTGGTAAAGTCCAAAATATCAATTTTCGGACAAAAAACGATGACCGCGGAGCTGTCAAACGTTCCCAAACGGGTCATATCTGATGAAATTTTAACATTTAATCTTTTGACTGCAAATTACTGTTCGATATGAATTATTACTTTTTCAACTAAAATAAGTGTGTTTAAAGTCATTTCTCTGCCTGAAATTGGTCAAAATTGAAGCTTCTGAGTAAGCAAAACTCTGTAAAAATGTCAATTTTGGTCACTGTGAGGGTTTAAAAAGTGGTTATTCAACATGAGGCACGATCCAATTGACATTTTGAATCATTTTTGGTAAAGTCCAAAAAATCAATTTTCGGACGAAAAACGATGACCGCGGAGCTGTCGAACGTTCCCAAAATGGTCAATTCTGATGAAATTTTAACATTTAATCTTTTGGCTGCAAATTACTGTTGGATGTGAATTATTACCTTTTCAACTAAAATAAGTGTGTTTAAAGTCATTTCTCTGCCTGAAATTGGTCAAAATTGAAGCTTCTGAGTAAGCAAAACTCTGTAAAAATGGCAATTTTGGTCACTGTGAGGGTTTAAAAAGTGATTATTCAACATGAGGCACGACCCAATTGACATTTTGAATCATTTTTGGTAAAGTCCAAAAAATCAATTTTCGGACAAAAAACGATGACCGCGGAGCTGTCGAATGTTCCCAAAATGGTCAATTCTGATGAAATTTTAACATTTAATCTTTTGACTGCATAATTACTGTTGGATGTGAATTATTACTTTTTCAACTAAAATAAGTGTGTTTAAAGTCATTTCCGTGCCTGAAATTGGTCAAAATTGAAGCTTCTGAGTAAGCAAAACTCTGTAAAAATGGCAATTTTGGTCACTGTGAGGGTTTAAAAAGTGATTTTTCAACATGAGGCACGACCCAATTGACATTTTGAATCATTTTTGGTAAAGTCCAAAAAATCAATTTTCGGACAAAAAACGATGACCACGGAGCTGTCGAATGTTCCCAAAATGGTCAATTCTGATGAAATTTTAACATTTAATCTTTTGACTGCATAATTACTGTTGGATGTGAATTATTACTTTTTCAACTAAAATAAGTGTGTTTAAAGTCATTTCTGTGCCTGAAATTGGTCAAAATTGAAGCTTCTGAGTAAGCAAAACTCTGTAAAAATGGCAATTTTGGTCACTGTGAGGGTTTAAAAAGTGGTTATTCAACATGAGGCACGATCCAATTGACATTTTGAATCATTTTTGGTAAAGTCCAAAAAATCAATTTTCAGACAAAAAACGATGACCGCGGAGCTGTCGAACGTTCCCAAAATGGTCAATTCTGAGGAAATTTTAACATTTAATCTTTTGACTGCAAATTACTGTTGGATATGAATTATTACTTTTTCAACTAAAATAAGTGTGTTTAAAGTAATTTCTCTGCCTGAAATTGGTCAAAATTGAAGCTTCTGAGTAAGCAAAACTCTGTAAAAATGGCAATTTTGGTCACTGTGAGGGTTTAAAAAGTGGTTATTCAACATGAGGCACGATCCAATTGACATTTTGAATCATTTTTGGTAAAGTCCAAAAAATCAATTTTCGGACAAAAAACGATGACCGCGGAGCTGTCGAACGTTCCCAAAATGGTCAATTCTGATGAAATTTTAACATTTAATCTTTTGACTGCATAATTACTGTTGGATGTGAATTATTACTTTTTCAACTAAAATAAGTGTGTTTAAAGTCATTTCTGTGCCTGAAATTGGTCAAAATTGAAGCTTCTGACTAAGCAAAACTCTGTAAAAATGTCAATTTTGGTCACTGTGAGGGTTTAAAAAGTGGTTATTCAACATGAGGCACGATCCAATTGACATTTTGAATCATTTTTGGTAAAGTCCAAAAAATCAATTTTCGGACGAAAAACGATGACCGCGGAGCTGTCGAACGTTCCCAAAATGGTCAATTCTGATGAAATTTTAACATTTAATCTTTTGACTGCAAATTACTGTTGGATGTGAATTATTACCTTTTCAACTAAAATAAGTGTGTTTAAAGTCATTTCTCTGCCTGAAATTGGTCAAAATTGAAGCTTCTGAGTAAGCAAAACTCTGTAAAAATGGCAATTTTGGTCACTGTGAGGGTTTAAAAAGTGATTTTTCAACATGAGGCACGACCCAATTGACATTTTGAATCATTTTTGGTAAAGTCCAAAAAATCAATTTTCGGACAAAAAACGATGACCACGGAGCTGTCGAATGTTCCCAAAATGGTCAATTCTGATGAAATTTTAACATTTAATCTTTTGACTGCATAATTACTGTTGGATGTGAATTATTACTTTTTCAACTAAAATAAGTGTGTTTAAAGTCATTTCTGTGCCTGAAATTGGTCAAAATTGAAGCTTCTGAGTAAGCAAAACTCTGTAAAAATGTCAATTTTGGTCACTGTGAGGGTTTAAAAAGTGGTTATTCAACATGAGGCACGATCCAATTGACATTTTGAATAATTTTTGGTAAAGTCCAAAAAATCAATTTTCGGACAAAAAACGATGACCGCGGAGCTGTCGAACGTTCCCAAAATGGTCAATTCTGATGAAATTTTAACATTTAATCTTTTGACTGCAAATTACTGTTGGATGTGAATTATTACTTTTTTAACTAAAATAAGTGTGTTTAAAGTAATTTCTCTGCCTGAAATTGGTCAAAATTGAAGCTTCTGAGTAAGCAAAACTCTGTAAAAATGGCAATTTTGGTCACTGTGAGGGTTTAAAAAGTGGTTATTCAACATGAGGCACGATCCAATTGACATTTTGAATCATTTTTGGTAAAGTCCAAAAAATCAATTTTCGGACAAAAAACGATGACCGCGGAGCTGTCGAACGTTCCCAAAATGGTCAATTCTGATGAAATTTTAACATTTAATCTTTTGACTGCAAATTACTGTTGGATGTGAATTATTACCTTTTCAACTAAAATAAGTGTGTTTAAAGTCATTTCTCTGCCTGAAATTGGTCAAAATTGAAGCTTCTGAGTAAGCAAAACTCTGTAAAAATGGCAATTTTGGTCACTGTGAGGGTTTAAAAAGTGGTTATTCAACATGAGGCACGATCCAATTGACATTTTGAATCATTTTTGGTAAAGTCCCAAAAATCAATTTTCGGACAAAAAACGATGACCGCGGAGCTGTCGAACGTTCCCAAAATGGTCAATTCTGATGAAATTTTAACATTTAATCTTTTGACTGCAAATTACTGTTGGATATGAATTATTACTTTTTCAACTAAAATAAGTGTGTTTAAAGTAATTTCTCTGCCTGAAATTGGTCAAAATTGAAGCTTCTGAGTAAGCAAAACTCTGTAAAAATGTCAATTTTGGTCACTGTGAGGGTTTAAAAAGTGGTTATTCAACATGAGGCACGATCCAATTGACATTTTGAATCATTTTTGGTAAAGTCCAAAAAATCAGTTTTCGGACGAAAAACGATGACCGCGGAGCTGTCGAACGTTCCCAAAATGGTCAATTCTGAGGAAATTTTAACATTTAATCTTTTGACTGCAAATTACTGTTGGATATGAATTATTACTTTTTCAACTAAAATAAGTGTGTTTAAAGTAATTTCTCTGCCTGAAATTGGTCAAAATTGAAGCTTCTGAGTAAGCAAAACTCAGTAAAAATGGCAATTTTGGTCACTGTGAGGGTTTAAAAAGTGGTTATTCAACATGAGGCACGATCCAATTGACATTTTGAATCATTTTTGGTAAAGTCCAAAAAATCAATTTTCGGACAAAAAACGATGACCGCGGAGCTGTCGAACGTTCCCAAAATGGTCAATTCTGATGAAATTTTAACATTTAATCTTTTGACTGCATAATTACTGTTGGATGTGAATTATTACTTTTTCAACTAAAATAAGTGTGTTTAAAGTCATTTCTGTGCCTGAAATTGGTCAAAATTGAAGCTTCTGACTAAGCAAAACTCTGTAAAAATGTCAATTTTGGTCACTGTGAGGGTTTAAAAAGTGGTTATTCAACATGAGGCACGATCCAATTGACATTTTGAATCATTTTTGGTAAAGTCCAAAAAATCAATTTTCGGACGAAAAACGATGACCGCGGAGCTGTCGAACGTTCCCAAAATGGTCAATTCTGATGAAATTTTAACATTTAATCTTTTGACTGCAAATTACTGTTGGATGTGAATTATTACCTTTTCAACTAAAATAAGTGTGTTTAAAGTCATTTCTCTGCCTGAAATTGGTCAAAATTGAAGCTTCTGAGTAAGCAAAACTCTGTAAAAATGGCAATTTTGGTCACTGTGAGGGTTTAAAAAGTGATTATTCAACATGAGGCACGACCCAATTGACATTTTGAATCATTTTTGGTAAAGTCCAAAAAATCAATTTTCGGACAAAAAACGATGACCGCGGAGCTGTCGAATGTTCCCAAAATGGTCAATTCTGATGAAATTTTAACATTTAATCTTTTGACTGCATAATTACTGTTGGATGTGAATTATTACTTTTTCAACTAAAATAAGTGTGTTTAAAGTCATTTCCGTGCCTGAAATTGGTCAAAATTGAAGCTTCTGAGTAAGCAAAACTCTGGCAATTTTGGTCACTGTGAGGGTTTAAAAAGTGATTTTTCAACATGAGGCACGATCCAATTGACATTTTGAATCATTTTTGGTAAAGTCCAAAAAATCAATTTTCGGACAAAAAACGATGACCGCGGAGCTGTCGAACGTTCCCAAAATGGTCAATTCTGATGAAATTTTAACATTTAATCTTTTGACTGCAAATTACTGTTGGATGTGAATTATTACCTTTTCAACTAAAATAAGTGTGTTTAAAGTCATTTCTCTGCCTGAAATTGGTCAAAATTGAAGCTTCTGAGTAAGCAAAACTCTGTAAAAATGGCAATTTTGGTCACTGTGAGGGTTTAAAAAGTGGTTATTCAACATGAGGCACGATCCAATTGACATTTTGAATCATTTTTGGTAAAGTCCCAAAAATCAATTTTCGGACAAAAAACGATGACCGCGGAGCTGTCGAACGTTCCCAAAATGGTCAATTCTGATGAAATTTTAACATTTAATCTTTTGACTGCAAATTACTGTTGGATATGAATTATTACTTTTTCAACTAAAATAAGTGTGTTTAAAGTAATTTCTCTGCCTGAAATTGGTCAAAATTGAAGCTTCTGAGTAAGCAAAACTCTGTAAAAATGTCAATTTTGGTCACTGTGAGGGTTTAAAAAGTGGTTATTCAACATGAGGCACGATCCAATTGACATTTTGAATCATTTTTGGTAAAGTCCAAAAAATCAGTTTTCGGACGAAAAACGATGACCGCGGAGCTGTCGAACGTTCCCAAAATGGTCAATTCTGATGAAATTTTAACATTTAATCTTTTGACTGCAAATTACTGTTGGATGTGAATTATTACTTTTTCAACTAAAATAAGTGTGTTTAAAGTCATTTCTGTGCCTGAAATTGGTCAAAATTGAAGCTTCTGAGTAAGCAAAACTCTGTAAAAATGGCAATTTTGGTCACTGTGAGGGTTTAAAAAGTGGTTATTCAACATGAGGCACGATCCAATTGACATTTTGAATCATTTTTGGTAAAGTCCAAAAAATCAATTTTCGGACGAAAAACGATGATCGCGGAGCTGTCGAACGTTCCCAAAATGGTCAATTCTGATGAAATTTTAACATTTAATCTTTTGACTGCAAATTACTGTTGGATGTGAATTATTACTTTTTTAACTAAAATAAGTGTGTTTAAAGTCATTTCTTTGCCTGAAATTGGTCAAAATTGAAGCTTCTGAGTAAGCAAAACTCTGTAAAAATGGCAATTTTGGTCACTGTGAGGGTTTAAAAAGTGGTTATTCAACATGAGGCACGATCCAATTGACATTTTGAATCATTTTTGGTAAAGTCCAAAAAATCAATTTTCGGACAAAAAACGATGACCGCGGAGCTGTCGAACGTTCCCAAAATGGTCAATTCTGATGAAATTTTAACATTTAATCTTTTGACTGCAAATTACTGTGGGATGTGAATTATTACCTTTTCAACTAAAATAAGTGTGTTTAAAGTCATTTCTCTGCCTGAAATTGGTCAAAATTGAAGCTTCTGAGTAAGCAAAACTCTGTAAAAATGTCAATTTTGGTCACTGTGAGGGTTTAAAAAGTGGTTATTCAACATGAGGCACGATCCAATTGACATTTTGAATCATTTTTGGTAAAGTCCAAAAAATCAATTTTCGGACAAAAAACGATGACCGCGGAGCTGTCGAACGTTCCCAAAATGGTCAATTCTGATGAAATTTTAACATTTAATCTTTTGACTGCAAATTACTGTTGGATGTGAACTATTACTTTTTTTAACTAAAATAATTGTGTTTAAAGTCATTTCTGTGCCTGAAATTGGTCAAAATTGAAGCTTCTGAGTAAGCAAAACTCTGTAAAAATGGCAATTTTGGTCACTGTGAGGGTTTAAAAAGTGGTTATTCAACATGAGGCACGATCCAATTGACATTTTGAATCATTTTTGGTAAAGTCCAAAAAATCAATTTTCGGACGAAAAACGATGATCGCGGAGCTGTCGAACGTTCCCAAAATGGTCAATTCTGATGAAATTTTAACATTTAATCTTTTGACTGCAAATTACTGTTGGATGTGAATTATTACTTTTTTAACTAAAATAAGTGTGTTTAAAGTCATTTATCTGCCTGAAATTGGTCAAAATTGAAGCTTCTGAGTAAGCAAAACTCTGTAAAAATGGCAATTTTGGTCACTGTGAGGGTTTAAAAAGTGGTTATTCAACATGAGGCACGATCCAATTGACATTTTGAATCATTTTTGGTAAAGTCCAAAAAATCAATTTTCGGACGAAAAACGATGACCGCGGAGCTGTCGAACGTTCCCAAAATGGTCAATTCTGAGGAAATTTTAACATTTAATCTTTTGACTGCAAATTACTGTTGGATATGAATTATTACTTTTTCAACTAAAATAAGTGTGTTTAAAGTAATTTCTCTGCCTGAAATTGGTCAAAATTGAAGCTTCTGAGTAAGCAAAACTCTGTAAAAATGGCAATTTTGGTCACTGTGAGGGTTTAAAAAGTGGTTATTCAACATGAGGCACGATCCAATTGACATTTTGAATAATTTTTGGTAAAGTCCAAAATATCAATTTTCGGACAAAAAACGATGACCGCGGAGCTGTCAAACGTTCCCAAACGGGTCATATCTGATGAAATTTTAACATTTAATCTTTTGACTGCAAATTACTGTTCGATATGAATTATTACTTTTTCAACTAAAATAAGTGTGTTTAAAGTCATTTCTCTGCCTGAAATTGGTCAAAATTGAAGCTTCTGAGTAAGCAAAACTCAGTAAAAATGTCAATTTTGGTCACTGTGAGGGTTTAAAAAGTGGTTATTCAACATGAGGCACGATCCAATTGACATTTTGAATCATTTTTGGTAAAGTCCAAAAAATCAATTTTCGGACGAAAAACGATGACCGCGGAGCTGTCGAACGTTCCCAAAATGGTCAATTCTGATGAAATTTTAACATTTAATCTTTTGACTGCAAATTACTGTTGGATGTGAATTATTACCTTTTCAACTAAAATAAGTGTGTTTAAAGTCATTTCTCTGCCTGAAATTGGTCAAAATTGAAGCTTCTGAGTAAGCAAAACTCTGTAAAAATGGCAATTTTGGTCACTGTGAGGGTTTAAAAAGTGATTATTCAACATGAGGCACGACCCAATTGACATTTTGAATAATTTTTGGTAAAGTCCAAAAAATCAATTTTCGGACAAAAAACGATGACCGCGGAGCTGTCGAATGTTCCCAAAATGGTCAATTCTGATGAAATTTTAACATTTAATCTTTTGACTGCATAATTACTGTTGGATGTGAATTATTACTTTTTCAACTAAAATAAGTGTGTTTAAAGTCATTTCCGTGCCTGAAATTGGTCAAAATTGAAGCTTCTGAGTAAGCAAAACTCTGTAAAAATGGCAATTTTGGTCACTGTGAGGGTTTAAAAAGTGATTTTTCAACATGAGGCACGACCCAATTGACATTTTGAATCATTTTTGGTAAAGTCCAAAAAATCAATTTTCGGACAAAAAACGATGACCACGGAGCTGTCGAATGTTCCCAAAATGGTCAATTCTGATGAAATTTTAACATTTAATCTTTTGACTGCATAATTACTGTTGGATGTGAATTATTACTTTTTCAACTAAAATAAGTGTGTTTAAAGTCATTTCTGTGCCTGAAATTGGTCAAAATTGAAGCTTCTGAGTAAGCAAAACTCTGTAAAAATGGCAATTTTGGTCACTGTGAGGGTTTAAAAAGTGGTTATTCAACATGAGGCACGATCCAATTGACATTTTGAATCATTTTTGGTAAAGTCCAAAAAATCAATTTTCAGACAAAAAACGATGACCGCGGAGCTGTCGAACGTTCCCAAAATGGTCAATTCTGAGGAAATTTTAACATTTAATCTTTTGACTGCAAATTACTGTTGGATATGAATTATTACTTTTTCAACTAAAATAAGTGTGTTTAAAGTAATTTCTCTGCCTGAAATTGGTCAAAATTGAAGCTTCTGAGTAAGCAAAACTCTGTAAAAATGGCAATTTTGGTCACTGTGAGGGTTTAAAAAGTGGTTATTCAACATGAGGCACGATCCAATTGACATTTTGAATCATTTTTGGTAAAGTCCAAAAAATCAATTTTCGGACAAAAAACGATGACCGCGGAGCTGTCGAACGTTCCCAAAATGGTCAATTCTGATGAAATTTTAACATTTAATCTTTTGACTGCATAATTACTGTTGGATGTGAATTATTACTTTTTCAACTAAAATAAGTGTGTTTAAAGTCATTTCTGTGCCTGAAATTGGTCAAAATTGAAGCTTCTGACTAAGCAAAACTCTGTAAAAATGGCAATTTTGGTCACTGTGAGGGTTTAAAAAGTGGTTATTCAACATGAGGCACGATCCAATTGACATTTTGAATCATTTTTGGTAAAGTCCAAAAAATCAATTTTCGGACAAAAAACGATGACCGCCGAGCTGTCGAATGTTCCCAAAATGGTCAATTCTGATGAAATTTTAACATTTAATCTTTTGACTGCATAATTACTGTTGGATGTGAATTATTACTTTTTCAACTAAAATAAGTGTGTTTAAAGTCATTTCTGTGCCTGAAATTGGTCAAAATTGAAGCTTCTGAGTAAGCAAAACTCTGTAAAAATGGCAATTTTGGTCACTGTGAGGGTTTAAAAAGTGGTTATTCAACATGAGGCACGATCCAATTGACATTTTGAATCATTTTTGGTAAAGTCCAAAAAATCAATTTTCAGACAAAAAACGATGACCGCGGAGCTGTCGAACGTTCCCAAAATGGTCAATTCTGAGGAAATTTTAACATTTAATCTTTTGACTGCAAATTACTGTTGGATATGAATTATTACTTTTTAACTAAAATAAGTGTGTTTAAAGTAATTTCTCTGCCTGAAATTGGTCAAAATTGAAGCTTCTGAGTAAGCAAAACTCTGTAAAAATGGCAATTTTGGTCACTGTGAGGGTTTAAAAAGTGGTTATTCAACATGAGGCACGATCCAATTGACATTTTGAATCATTTTTGGTAAAGTCCAAAAAATCAATTTTCGGACAAAAAACGATGACCGCGGAGCTGTCGAACGTTCCCAAAATGGTCAATTCTGATGAAATTTTAACATTTAATCTTTTGACTGCATAATTACTGTTGGATGTGAATTATTACTTTTTCAACTAAAATAAGTGTGTTTAAAGTCATTTCTGTGCCTGAAATTGGTCAAAATTGAAGCTTCTGAGTAAGCAAAACTCTGTAAAAATGGCAATTTTGGTCACTGTGAGGGTTTAAAAAGTGGTTATTCAACATGAGGCACGATCCAATTGACATTTTGAATAATTTTTGGTAAAGTCCAAAATATCCATTTTCGGACAAAAAACGATGACCGCGGAGCTGTCAAACGTTCCCAAACGGGTCATATCTGATGAAATTTTAACATTTAATCTTTTGACTGCAAATTACTGTTCGATATGAATTATTACTTTTTCAACTAAAATAAGTGTGTTTAAAGTCATTTCTCTGCCTGAAATTGGTCAAAATTGAAGCTTCTGAGTAAGCAAAACTCTGTAAAAATGTCAATTTTGGTCACTGTGAGGGTTTAAAAAGTGGTTATTCAACATGAGGCACGATCCAATTGACATTTTGAATCATTTTTGGTAAAGTCCAAAAAATCAATTTTCGGACGAAAAACGATGACCGCGGAGCTGTCGAACGTTCCCAAAATGGTCAATTCTGATGAAATTTTAACATTTAATCTTTTGACTGCAAATTACTGTTGGATGTGAATTATTACCTTTTCAACTAAAATAAGTGTGTTTAAAGTCATTTCTCTGCCTGAAATTGGTCAAAATTGAAGCTTCTGAGTAAGCAAAACTCTGTAAAAATGGCAATTTTGGTCACTGTGAGGGTTTCAAAAGTGATTATTCAACATGAGGCACGACCCAATTGACATTTTGAATCATTTTTGGTAAAGTCCAAAAAATCAATTTTCGGACAAAAAACGATGACCGCGGAGCTGTCGAATGTTCCCAAAATGGTCAATTCTGATGAAATTTTAACATTTAATCTTTTGACTGCATAATTACTGTTGGATGTGAATTATTACTTTTTCAACTAAAATAAGTGTGTTTAAAGTCATTTCCGTGCCTGAAATTGGTCAAAATTGAAGCTTCTGAGTAAGCAAAACTCTGTAAAAATGGCAATTTTGGTCACTGTGAGGGATTAAAAAGTGGTTATTCAACATGAGGCACGATCCAATTGACATTTTGAATCATTTTTGGTAAAGTCCAAAAAATCAATTTTCGGACAAAAAACGATGACCGCGGAGCTGTCGAACATTCCCAAAATGGTCAATTCTGATGAAATTTTAACATTTAATCTTTTGACTGCAAATTACTGTTGGATATGAATTATTACTTTTTCAACTAAAATAAGTGTGTTTAAAGTAATTTCTCTGCCTGAAATTGGTCAAAATTGAAGCTTCTGAGTAAGCAAAACTCTGTAAAAATGGCAATTTTGGTCACTGTGAGGGTTTAAAAAGTGATTATTCAACATGAGGCACGACCCAATTGACATTTTGAATCATTTTTGGTAAAGTCCAAAAAATCAATTTTCGGACAAAAAACGATGACCACGGAGCTGTCGAATGTTCCCAAAATGGTCAATTCTGATGAAATTTTAACATTTAATCTTTTGACTGCATAATTACTGTTGGATGTGAATTATTACTTTTTCAACTAAAATAAGTGTGTTTAAAGTCATTTCTGTGCCTGAAATTGGTCAAAATTGAAGCTTCTGAGTAAGCAAAACTCTGTAAAAATGGCAATTTTGGTCACTGTGAGGGTTTAAAAAGTGGTTATTCAACATGAGGCACGATCCAATTGACATTTTGAATCATTTTTGGTAAAGTCCAAAAAATCAATTTTCAGACAAAAAACGATGACCGCGGAGCTGTCGAACGTTCCCAAAATGGTCAATTCTGAGGAAATTTTAACATTTAATCTTTTGACTGCAAATTACTGTTGGATATGAATTATTACTTTTTAACTAAAATAAGTGTGTTTAAAGTAATTTCTCTGCCTGAAATTGGTCAAAATTGAAGCTTCTGAGTAAGCAAAACTCTGTAAAAATGGCAATTTTGGTCACTGTGAGGGTTTAAAAAGTGGTTATTCAACATGAGGCACGATCCAATTGACATTTTGAATCATTTTTGGTAAAGTCCAAAAAATCAATTTTCGGACAAAAAACGATGACCGCGGAGCTGTCGAACGTTCCCAAAATGGTCAATTCTGATGAAATTTTAACATTTAATCTTTTGACTGCATAATTACTGTTGGATGTGAATTATTACTTTTTCAACTAAAATAAGTGTGTTTAAAGTCATTTCTGTGCCTGAAATTGGTCAAAATTGAAGCTTCTGAGTAAGCAAAACTCTGTAAAAATGGCAATTTTGGTCACTGTGAGGGTTTAAAAAGTGGTTATTCAACATGAGGCACGATCCAATTGACATTTTGAATAATTTTTGGTAAAGTCCAAAATATCCATTTTCGGACAAAAAACGATGACCGCGGAGCTGTCAAACGTTCCCAAACGGGTCATATCTGATGAAATTTTAACATTTAATCTTTTGACTGCAAATTACTGTTCGATATGAATTATTACTTTTTCAACTAAAATAAGTGTGTTTAAAGTCATTTCTCTGCCTGAAATTGGTCAAAATTGAAGCTTCTGAGTAAGCAAAACTCTGTAAAAATGTCAATTTTGGTCACTGTGAGGGTTTAAAAAGTGGTTATTCAACATGAGGCACGATCCAATTGACATTTTGAATCATTTTTGGTAAAGTCCAAAAAATCAATTTTCGGACGAAAAACGATGACCGCGGAGCTGTCGAACGTTCCCAAAATGGTCAATTCTGATGAAATTTTAACATTTAATCTTTTGACTGCAAATTACTGTTGGATGTGAATTATTACCTTTTCAACTAAAATAAGTGTGTTTAAAGTCATTTCTCTGCCTGAAATTGGTCAAAATTGAAGCTTCTGAGTAAGCAAAACTCTGTAAAAATGGCAATTTTGGTCACTGTGAGGGTTTCAAAAGTGATTATTCAACATGAGGCACGACCCAATTGACATTTTGAATCATTTTTGGTAAAGTCCAAAAAATCAATTTTCGGACAAAAAACGATGACCGCGGAGCTGTCGAATGTTCCCAAAATGGTCAATTCTGATGAAATTTTAACATTTAATCTTTTGACTGCATAATTACTGTTGGATGTGAATTATTACTTTTTCAACTAAAATAAGTGTGTTTAAAGTCATTTCCGTGCCTGAAATTGGTCAAAATTGAAGCTTCTGAGTAAGCAAAACTCTGTAAAAATGGCAATTTTGGTCACTGTGAGGGATTAAAAAGTGGTTATTCAACATGAGGCACGATCCAATTGACATTTTGAATCATTTTTGGTAAAGTCCAAAAAATCAATTTTCGGACAAAAAACGATGACCGCGGAGCTGTCGAACATTCCCAAAATGGTCAATTCTGATGAAATTTTAACATTTAATCTTTTGACTGCAAATTACTGTTGGATATGAATTATTACTTTTTCAACTAAAATAAGTGTGTTTAAAGTAATTTCTCTGCCTGAAATTGGTCAAAATTGAAGCTTCTGAGTAAGCAAAACTCTGTAAAAATGGCAATTTTGGTCACTGTGAGGGTTTAAAAAGTGATTATTCAACATGAGGCACGACCCAATTGACATTTTGAATCATTTTTGGTAAAGTCCAAAAAATCAATTTTCGGACAAAAAACGATGACCACGGAGCTGTCGAATGTTCCCAAAATGGTCAATTCTGATGAAATTTTAACATTTAATCTTTTGACTGCATAATTACTGTTGGATGTGAATTATTACTTTTTCAACTAAAATAAGTGTGTTTAAAGTCATTTCTGTGCCTGAAATTGGTCAAAATTGAAGCTTCTGAGTAAGCAAAACTCTGTAAAAATGGCAATTTTGGTCACTGTGAGGGTTTAAAAAGTGGTTATTCAACATGAGGCACGATCCAATTGACATTTTGAATCATTTTTGGTAAAGTCCAAAAAATCAATTTTCAGACAAAAAACGATGACCGCGGAGCTGTCGAACGTTCCCAAAATGGTCAATTCTGAGGAAATTTTAACATTTAATCTTTTGACTGCAAATTACTGTTGGATATGAATTATTACTTTTTCAACTAAAATAAGTGTGTTTAAAGTAATTTCTCTGCCTGAAATTGGTCAAAATTGAAGCTTCTGAGTAAGCAAAACTCTGTAAAAATGGCAATTTTGGTCACTGTGAGGGTTTAAAAAGTGGTTATTCAACATGAGGCACGATCCAATTGACATTTTGAATCATTTTTGGTAAAGTCCAAAAAATCAATTTTCGGACAAAAAACGATGACCGCGGAGCTGTCGAACGTTCCCAAAATGGTCAATTCTGATGAAATTTTAACATTTAATCTTTTGACTGCATAATTACTGTTGGATGTGAATTATTACTTTTTCAACTAAAATAAGTGTGTTTAAAGTCATTTCTGTGCCTGAAATTGGTCAAAATTGAAGCTTCTGAGTAAGCAAAACTCTGTAAAAATGGCAATTTTGGTCACTGTGAGGGTTTAAAAAGTGGTTATTCAACATGAGGCACGATCCAATTGACATTTTGAATCATTTTTGGTAAAGTCCAAAAAATCAATTTTCGGACAAAAAACGATGACCACGGAGCTGTCGAATGTTCCCAAAATGGTCAATTCTGATGAAATTTTAACATTTAATCTTTTGACTGCATAATTACTGTTGGATGTGAATTATTACTTTTTCAACTAAAATAAGTGTGTTTAAAGTCATTTCTGTGCCTGAAATTGGTCAAAATTGAAGCTTCTGAGTAAGCAAAACTCTGTAAAAATGGCAATTTTGGTCACTGTGAGGGTTTAAAAAGTGGTTATTCAACATGAGGCACGATCCAATTGACATTTTGAATCATTTTTGGTAAAGTCCAAAAAATCAATTTTCAGACAAAAAACGATGACCGCGGAGCTGTCGAACGTTCCCAAAATGGTCAATTCTGAGGAAATTTTAACATTTAATCTTTTGACTGCAAATTACTGTTGGATATGAATTATTACTTTTTCAACTAAAATAAGTGTGTTTAAAGTAATTTCTCTGCCTGAAATTGGTCAAAATTGAAGCTTCTGAGTAAGCAAAACTCTGTAAAAATGGCAATTTTGGTCACTGTGAGGGTTTAAAAAGTGGTTATTCAACATGAGGCACGATCCAATTGACATTTTGAATCATTTTTGGTAAAGTCCAAAAAATCAATTTTCGGACAAAAAACGATGACCGCGGAGCTGTCGAACGTTCCCAAAATGGTCAATTCTGATGAAATTTTAACATTTAATCTTTTGACTGCATAATTACTGTTGGATGTGAATTATTACTTTTTCAACTAAAATAAGTGTGTTTAAAGTCATTTCTGTGCCTGAAATTGGTCAAAATTGAAGCTTCTGAGTAAGCAAAACTCTGTAAAAATGGCAATTTTGGTCACTGTGAGGGTTTAAAAAGTGGTTATTCAACATGAGGCACGATCCAATTGACATTTTGAATCATTTTTGGTAAAGTCCAAAAAATCAATTTTCAGACAAAAAACGATGACCGCGGAGCTGTCGAACGTTCCCAAAATGGTCAATTCTGAGGAAATTTTAACATTTAATCTTTTGACTGCAAATTACTGTTGGATATGAATTATTACTTTTTCAACTAAAATAAGTGTGTTTAAAGTAATTTCTCTGCCTGAAATTGGTCAAAATTGAAGCTTCTGAGTAAGCAAAACTCTGTAAAAATGGCAATTTTGGTCACTGTGAGGGTTTAAAAAGTGGTTATTCAACATGAGGCACGATCCAATTGACATTTTGAATCATTCTTGGTAAAGTCCAAAAAATCAATTTTCGGACAAAAAACGATGACCGCGGAGCTGTCGAACGTTCCCAAAATGGTCAATTCTGATGAAATTTTAACATTTAATCTTTTGACTGCATAATTACTGTTGGATGTGAATTATTACTTTTTCAACTAAAATAAGTGTGTTTAAAGTCATTTCTGTGCCTGAAATTGGTCAAAATTGAAGCTTCTGAGTAAGCAAAACTCTGTAAAAATGGCAATTTTGGTCACTGTGAGGGTTTAAAAAGTGGTTATTCAACATGAGGCACGATCCAATTGACATTTTGAATCATTTTTGGTAAAGTCCAAAAAATCAATTTTCGGACAAAAAACGATGACCGCGGAGCTGTCGAATGTTCCCAAAATGGTCAATTCTGAGGAAATGTTAACATTTAATCTTTTGACTGCAAATTACTGTTGGATATGAATTATTACTTTTTAACTAAAATAAGTGTGTTTAAAGTAATTTCTCTGCCTGAAATTGGTCAAAATTGAAGCTTCTGAGTAAGCAAAACTCTGTAAAAATGGCAATTTTGGTCACTGTGAGGGTTTAAAAAGTGGTTATTCAACATGAGGCACGATCCAATTGACATTTTGAATCATTTTTGGTAAAGTCCAAAAAATCAATTTTCGGACAAAAAACGATGACCGCGGAGCTGTCGAACGTTCCCAAAATGGTCAATTCTGATGAAATTTTAACATTTAATCTTTTGACTGCATAATTACTGTTGGATGTGAATTATTACTTTTTCAACTAAAATAAGTGTGTTTAAAGTCATTTCTGTGCCTGAAATTGGTCAAAATTGAAGCTTCTGAGTAAGCAAAACTCTGTAAAAATGGCAATTTTGGTCACTGTGAGGGTTTAAAAAGTGGTTATTCAACATGAGGCACGATCCAATTGACATTTTGAATCATTTTTGGTAAAGTCCAAAAAATCAATTTTCGGACTAAAAACGATGACCGCGGAGCTGTCGAACGTTCCCAAACGGGTCAATTCTGATGAAATTTTAACATTTAATCTTTTGACTGCAAATTACTGTTGGATATGAATTATTACTTTTTCAACTAAAATAAGTGTGTTTAAAGTCATTTCTCTGCCTGAAATTGGTCAAAATTGAAGCTTCTGAGTAAGCAAAACTCTGTAAAAATGTCAATTTTGGTCACTGTGAGGGTTTAAAAAGTGGTTATTCAACATGAGGCACGATCCAATTGACATTTTGAATCATTTTTGGTAAAGTCCAAAAAATCAATTTTCGGACGAAAAACGATGACCGCGGAGTTGTCGAACGTTCCCAAAATGGTCAATTCTGATGAAATTTTAACATTTAATCTTTTGACTGCAAATTACTGTTGGATGTGAATTATTACTTTTTCAACTAAAATAAGTGTCTTTAAAGTCATTTCTGTGCCTGAAATTGGTCAAAATTGAAGCTTCTGAGTAAGCAAAACTCTGTAAAAATGGCAATTTTGGTCACTGTGAGGGTTTAAAAAGTGGTTATTCAACATGAGGCACGATCCAATTGACATTTTGAATCATTTTTGGTAAAGTCCAAAAAATCAATTTTCGGACTAAAAACGATGACCGCGGAGCTGTCGAACGTTCCCAAAATGGTCAATTCTGAGGAAATTTTAACATTTAATCTTTTGACTGCAAATTACTGTTGGATATGAATTATTACTTTTTCAACTAAAATAAGTGTGTTTAAAGTAATTTCTCTGCCTGAAATTGGTCAAAATTGAAGCTTCTGAGTAAGCAAAACTCTGTAAAAATGGCAATTTTGGTCACTGTGAGGGTTTAAAAAGTGGTTATTCAACATGAGGCACGATCCAATTGACATTTTGAATCATTTTTGGTAAAGTCCAAAAAATCTATTTTCGGACAAAAAACGATGACCGCGGAGCTGTCGAACGTTCCCAAAATGGTCAATTCTGATGAAATTTTAACATTTAATCTTTTGACTGCATAATTACTGTTGGATGTGAATTATTACTTTTTCAACTAAAATAAGTGTGTTTAAAGTCATTTCTGTGCCTAAAATTGGTCAAAATTGAAGCTTCTGAGTAAGCAAAACTCTGTAAAAATGGCAATTTTGGTCACTGTGAGGGTTTAAAAAGTGGTTATTCAACATGAGGCACGATCCAATTGACATTTTGAAACATTTTTGGTAAAGTCCAAAAAATCAATTTTCGGACAAAAAACGATGACCACGGAGCTGTCGAATGTTCCCAAAATGGTCAATTCTGATGAAATTTTAACATTTAATCTTTTGACTGCATAATTACTGTTGGATGTGAATTATTACTTTTTCAACTAAAATAAGTGTGTTTAAAGTCATTTCTGTGCCTGAAATTGGTCAAAATTGAAGCTTCTGAGTAAGCAAAACTCTGTAAAAATGGCAATTTTGGTCACTGTGAGGGTTTAAAAAGTGGTTATTCAACATGAGGCACGATCCAATTGACATTTTGAATCATTTTTGGTAAAGTCCAAAAAATCAATTTTCAGACAAAAAACGATGACCGCGGAGCTGTCGAACGTTCCCAAAATGGTCAATTCTGAGGAAATTTTAACATTTAATCTTTTGACTGCAAATTACTGTTGGATATGAATTATTACTTTTTCAACTAAAATAAGTGTGTTTAAAGTAATTTCTCTGCCTGAAATTGGTCAAAATTGAAGCTTCTGAGTAAGCAAAACTCTGTAAAAATGGCAATTTTGGTCACTGTGAGGGTTTAAAAAGTGGTTATTCAACATGAGGCACGATCCAATTGACATTTTGAATCATTTTTGGTAAAGTCCAAAAAATCAATTTTCGGACAAAAAACGATGACCGCGGAGCTGTCGAACGTTCCCAAAATGGTCAATTCTGATGAAATTTTAACATTTAATCTTTTGACTGCATAATTACTGTTGGATGTGAATTATTACTTTTTCAACTAAAATAAGTGTGTTTAAAGTCATTTCTGTGCCTGAAATTGGTCAAAATTGAAGCTTCTGAGTAAGCAAAACTCTGTAAAAATGGCAATTTTGGTCACTGTGAGGGTTTAAAAAGTGGTTATTCAACATGAGGCACGATCCAATTGACATTTTGAATCATTTTTGGTAAAGTCCAAAAAATCAATTTTCAGACAAAAAACGATGACCGCGGAGCTGTCGAACGTTCCCAAAATGGTCAATTCTGAGGAAATTTTAACATTTAATCTTTTGACTGCAAATTACTGTTGGATATGAATTATTACTTTTTCAACTAAAATAAGTGTGTTTAAAGTAATTTCTCTGCCTGAAATTGGTCAAAATTGAAGCTTCTGAGTAAGCAAAACTCTGTAAAAATGGCAATTTTGGTCACTGTGAGGGTTTAAAAAGTGGTTATTCAACATGAGGCACGATCCAATTGACATTTTGAATCATTCTTGGTAAAGTCCAAAAAATCAATTTTCGGACAAAAAACGATGACCGCGGAGCTGTCGAACGTTCCCAAAATGGTCAATTCTGATGAAATTTTAACATTTAATCTTTTGACTGCATAATTACTGTTGGATGTGAATTATTACTTTTTCAACTAAAATAAGTGTGTTTAAAGTCATTTCTGTGCCTGAAATTGGTCAAAATTGAAGCTTCTGAGTAAGCAAAACTCTGTAAAAATGGCAATTTTGGTCACTGTGAGGGTTTAAAAAGTGGTTATTCAACATGAGGCACGATCCAATTGACATTTTGAATCATTTTTGGTAAAGTCCAAAAAATCAATTTTCGGACAAAAAACGATGACCGCGGAGCTGTCGAATGTTCCCAAAATGGTCAATTCTGAGGAAATGTTAACATTTAATCTTTTGACTACAAATTACTGTTGGATATGAATTATTACTTTTTAACTAAAATAAGTGTGTTTAAAGTAATTTCTCTGCCTGAAATTGGTCAAAATTGAAGCTTCTGAGTAAGCAAAACTCTGTAAAAATGGCAATTTTGGTCACTGTGAGGGTTTAAAAAGTGGTTATTCAACATGAGGCACGATCCAATTGACATTTTGAATCATTTTTGGTAAAGTCCAAAAAATCAATTTTCGGACAAAAAACGATGACCGCGGAGCTGTCGAACGTTCCCAAAATGGTCAATTCTGATGAAATTTTAACATTTAATCTTTTGACTGCATAATTACTGTTGGATGTGAATTATTACTTTTTCAACTAAAATAAGTGTGTTTAAAGTCATTTCTGTGCCTGAAATTGGTCAAAATTGAAGCTTCTGAGTAAGCAAAACTCTGTAAAAATGGCAATTTTGGTCACTGTGAGGGTTTAAAAAGTGGTTATTCAACATGAGGCACGATCCAATTGACATTTTGAATCATTTTTGGTAAAGTCCAAAAAATCAATTTTCGGACTAAAAACGATGACCGCGGAGCTGTCGAACGTTCCCAAACGGGTCAATTCTGATGAAATTTTAACATTTAATCTTTTGACTGCAAATTACTGTTGGATATGAATTATTACTTTTTCAACTAAAATAAGTGTGTTTAAAGTCATTTCTCTGCCTGAAATTGGTCAAAATTGAAGCTTCTGAGTAAGCAAAACTCTGTAAAAATGTCAATTTTGGTCACTGTGAGGGTTTAAAAAGTGGTTATTCAACATGAGGCACGATCCAATTGACATTTTGAATCATTTTTGGTAAAGTCCAAAAAATCAATTTTCGGACGAAAAACGATGACCGCGGAGTTGTCGAACGTTCCCAAAATGGTCAATTCTGATGAAATTTTAACATTTAATCTTTTGACTGCAAATTACTGTTGGATGTGAATTATTACTTTTTCAACTAAAATAAGTGTCTTTAAAGTCATTTCTGTGCCTGAAATTGGTCAAAATTGAAGCTTCTGAGTAAGCAAAACTCTGTAAAAATGGCAATTTTGGTCACTGTGAGGGTTTAAAAAGTGGTTATTCAACATGAGGCACGATCCAATTGACATTTTGAATCATTTTTGGTAAAGTCCAAAAAATCAATTTTCGGACTAAAAACGATGACCGCGGAGCTGTCGAACGTTCCCAAAATGGTCAATTCTGATGAAATTTTAACATTTAATCTTTTGACTGCAAATTACTGTTGGATGTGAATTATTACCTTTTCAACTAAAATAAGTGTGTTTAAAGTCATTTCTCTGCCTGAAATTGGTCAAAATTGAAGCTTCTGAGTAAGCAAAACTCTGTAAAAATGTCAATTTTGGTCACTGTGAGGGTTTAAAAAGTGGTTATTCAACATGAGGCACGATCCAATTGACATTTTGAATAATTTTTGGTAAAGTCCAAAAAATCCATTTTCGGACAAAAAACGATGACCGCGGAGCTGTCAAACGTTCCCAAAATGGTCAATTCTGAGGAAATTTTAACATTTAATCTTTTGACTGCAAATTACTGTTGGATGTGAATTATTACCTTTTCAACTAAAATAAGTTTGTTTAAAGTCATTTCTCTGCCTGAAATTGGTCAAAATTGAAGCTTCTGAGTAAGCAAAACTCTGTAAAAATGGCAATTTTGGTCACTGTGAGGGTTTAAAAAGTGATTATTCAACATGAGGCACGACCCAATTGACATTTTGAATCATTTTTGGTAAAGTCCAAAAAATCAATTTTCGGACAAAAAACGATGACCGAGGAGCTGTCGAATGTTCCCAAAATGGTCAATTCTGATGAAATTTTAACATTTAATCTTTTGACTGCATAATTACTGTTGGATGTGAATTATTACTTTTTCAACTAAAATAAGTGTGTTTAAAGTCATTTCTGTGCCTGAAATTGGTCAAAATTGAAGCTTCTGAGTAAGCAAAACTCTGTAAAAATGGCAATTTTGGTCACTGTGAGGGATTAAAAAGTGGTTATTCAACATGAGGCACGATCCAATTGACATTTTGAATCATTTTTGGTAAAGTCCAAAAAATCAATTTTCGGACAAAAAACGATGACCGCGGAGCTGTCGAACGTTCCCAAAATGGTCAATTCTGATGAAATTTTAACATTTAATCTTTTGACTGCATAATTACTGTTGGATGTGAATTATTACTTTTTCAACTAAAATAAGTGTGTTTAAAGTCATTTCTGTGCCTGAAATTGGTCAAAATTGAAGCTTCTGAGTAAGCAAAACTCTGTAAAAATGGCAATTTTGGTCACTGTGAGGGTTTAAAAAGTGGTTATTCAACATGAGGCACGATCCAATTGACATTTTGAATCATTTTTGGTAAAGTCCAAAAAATCAATTTTCGGACAAAAAACGATGACCGCGGAGCTGTCGAACGTTCCCAAACGGGTCAATTCTGATGAAATTTTAACATTTAATCTTTTGACTGCAAATTACTGTTGGATATGAATTATTACTTTTTCAACTAAAATAAGTGTGTTTAAAGCCATTTCTCTGCCTGAAATTGGTCAAAATTGAAGCTTCTGAGTAAGCAAAACTCTGTAAAAATGTCAATTTTGGTCACTGTGAGGGTTTAAAAAGTGGTTATTCAACATGAGGCACGATCCAATTGACATTTTGAATCATTTTTGGTAAAGTCCCAAAAATCAATTTTCGGACGAAAAACGATGACCGCGGAGTTGTCGAACGTTCCCAAAATGGTCAATTCTGATGAAATTTTAACATTTAATCTTTTGACTGCAAATTACTGTTGGATGTGAATTATTACTTTTTCAACTAAAATAAGTGTCTTTAAAGTCATTTCTGTGCCTGAAATTGGTCAAAATTGAAGCTTCTGAGTAAGCAAAACTCTGTAAAAATGGCAATTTTGGTCACTGTGAGGGTTTAAAAAGTGGTTATTCAACATGAGGCACGATCCAATTGACATTTTGAATCATTTTTGGTAAAGTCCAAAAAATCAATTTTCGGACTAAAAACGATGACCGCGGAGCTGTCGAACGTTCCCAAAATGGTCAATTCTGAGGAAATTTTAACATTTAATCTTTTGACTGCAAATTACTGTTGGATATGAATTATTACTTTTTCAACTAAAATAAGTGTGTTTAAAGTAATTTCTCTGCCTGAAATTGGTCAAAATTGAAGCTTCTGAGTAAGCAAAACTCTGTAAAAATGGCAATTTTGGTCACTGTGAGGGTTTAAAAAGTGGTTATTCAACATGAGGCACGATCCAATTGACATTTTGAATCATTTTTGGTAAAGTCCAAAAAATCAATTTTCGGACAAAAAACGATGACCGCGGAGCTGTCGAACGTTCCCAAAATGGTCAATTCTGATGAAATTTTAACATTTAATCTTTTGACTGCATAATTACTGTTGGATGTGAATTATTACTTTTTCAACTAAAATAAGTGTGTTTAAAGTCATTTCTGTGCCTGAAATTGGTCAAAATTGAAGCTTCTGAGTAAGCAAAACTCTGTAAAAATGGCAATTTTGGTCACTGTGAGGGTTTAAAAAGTGGTTATTCAACATGAGGCACGATCCAATTGACATTTTGAATCATTTTTGGTAAAGTCCAAAAAATCAATTTTCGGACAAAAAACGATGACCGCGGAGCTGTAGAACGTTCCCAAACGGGTCAATTCTGATGAAATTTTAACATTTAATCTTTTGACTGCAAATTACTGTTGGATATGAATTATTACTTTTTCAACTAAAATAAGTGTGTTTAAAGTCATTTCTCTGCCTGAAATTGGTCAAAATTGAAGCTTCTGAGTAAGCAAAACTCTGTAAAAATTTCAATTTTGGTCACTGTGAGGGTTTAAAAAGTGGTTATTCAACATGAGGCACGATCCAATTGACATTTTGAATCATTTTTGGTAAAGTCCAAAAAATCAATTTTCGGACGAAAAACGATGACCGCGGAGTTGTCGAACGTTCCCAAAATGGTCAATTCTGATGAAATTTTAACATTTAATCTTTTGACTGCAAATTACTGTTGGATGTGAATTATTACTTTTTCAACTAAAATAAGTGTCTTTAAAGTCATTTCTGTGCCTGAAATTGGTCAAAATTGAAACTTCTGAGTAAGCAAAACTCTGTAAAAATGGCAATTTTGGTCACTGTGAGGGTTTAAAAAGTGGTTATTCAACATGAGGCACGATCCAATTGACATTTTGAATCATTTTTGGTAAAGTCCAAAAAATCAATTTTCGGACAAAAAACGATGACCGCGGAGCTGTCGAACGTTCCCAAAATGGTCAATTCTGATGAAATTTTAACATTTAATCTTTTGACTGCAAAATACTGTTGGATGTGAATTATTACCTTTTCAACTAAAATAAGTGTGTTTAAAGTCATTTCTCTGCCTGAAATTGGTCAAAATTGAAGCTTCTGAGTAAGCAAAACTCTGTAAAAATGTCAATTTTGGTCACTGTGAGGGTTTAAAAAGTGGTTATTCAACATGAGGCACGATCCAATTGACATTTTGAATCATTTTTGGTAAAGTCCCAAAAATCAATTTTCGGACAAAAAACGATGACCGCGGAGCTGTCGAACGTTCCCAAAATGGTCAATTCTGATGAAATTTTAACATTTAATCTTTTGACTGCAAATTACTGTTGGATATGAATTATTACTTTTTCAACTAAAATAAGTGTGTTTAAAGTAATTTCTCTGCCTGAAATTGGTCAAAATTGAAGCTTCTGAGTAAGCAAAACTCTGTAAAAATGTCAATTTTGGTCACTGTGAGGGTTTAAAAAGTGGTTATTCAACATGAGGCACGATCCAATTGACATTTTGAATCATTTTTGGTAAAGTCCAAAAATTCAATTTTCGGACGAAAAACGATGACCGCTGAGCTGTCGAACGTTCCCAAAATGGTCAATTCTGATGAAATTTTAACATTTAATCTTTTGACTGCAAATTACTGTTGGATGTGAATTATTACTTTTTCAACTAAAATAAGTGTGTTTAAAGTCATTTCTGTGCCTGAAATTGGTCAAAATTGAAGCTTCTGAGTAAGCAAAACTCTGTAAAAATGGCAATTTTGGTCACTGTGAGGGTTTAAAAAGTGGTTATTCAACATGAGGCACGATCCAATTGACATTTTGAATCATTTTTGGTAATGTCCAAAAAATCAATTTTCGGACAAAAAACGATGACCGCGGAGCTGTCGAACGTTCCCAAAATGGTCAATTCTGATGAAATTTTAACATTTAATCTTTTGACTGCAAATTACTGTTGGATATGAATTATTACTTTTTCAACTAAAATAAGTGTGTTTAAAGTAATTTCTCTGCCTGAAATTGGTCAAAATTGAAGCTTCTGAGTAAGCAAAACTCTGTAAAAATGGCAATTTTGGTCACTGTGAGGGTTTAAAAAGTGGTTATTCAACATGAGGCACGATCCAATTGACATTTTGAATCATTTTTGGTAAAGTCCAAAAAATCAATTTTCGGACAAAAAACGATGACCGCGGAGCTGTCGAACGTTCCCAAAATGGTCAATTCTGATGAAATTTTAACATTTAATCTTTTGACTGCATAATTACTGTTGGATGTGAATTATTACTTTTTCAACTAAAATAAGTGTGTTTAAAGTCATTTCTGTGCCTGAAATTGGTCAAAATTGAAGCTTCTGAGTAAGCAAAACTCTGTAAAAATGGCAATTTTGGTCACTGTGAGGGTTTAAAAAGTGGTTATTCAACATGAGGCACGATCCAATTGACATTTTGAATCATTTTTGGTAAAGTCCAAAAAATCAATTTTCGGACAAAAAACGATGACCGCGGAGCTGTCAAACGTTCCCAAACGGGTCAATTCTGATGAAATTTTAACATTTAATCTTTTGACTGCAAATTACTGTTCGATATGAATTATTACTTTTTCAACTAAAATAAGTGTCTTTAAAGTCATT
The DNA here is from genome assembly GCF_964261635.1 of Lissotriton helveticus. Classification (NCBI taxonomy): domain Eukaryota; kingdom Metazoa; phylum Chordata; class Amphibia; order Caudata; family Salamandridae; genus Lissotriton; species Lissotriton helveticus. The sequence continues at coordinate 296,880,461 of NC_136068.1, read as the reverse complement.
TCTCTGCCTGAAATTGGTCAAAATTGAAGCTTCTGAGTAAGCAAAACTCTGTAAAAATGTCAATTTTGGTCACTGTGAGGGTTTAAAAAGTGGTTATTCAACATGAGGCACGATCCTATTGACATTTTGAATCATTTTTGGTAAAGTCCAAAAAATCAATTTTCGGACGAAAAACGATGACCGCGGAGCTGTCGAACGTTCCCAAAATGGTCAATTCGGATGAAATTTTAACATTTAATCTTTTGACTGCAAATTACTGTTGGATGTGAATTATTACCTTTTCAACTAAAATAAGTGTGTTTAAAGTCATTTCTCTGCCTGAAATTGGTCAAAATTGAAGCTTCTGAGTAAGCAAAACTCTGTAAAAATGTCAATTTTGGTCACTGTGAGGGTTTAAAAAGTGGTTATTCAACATGAGGCACGATCCAATTCACATTTTGAATCATTTTTGGTAAAGTCCCAAAAATCAATGTTCGGACAAAAAACGATGACCGCGGAGCTGTCGAACGTTCCCAAAATGGTCAATTCTGATGAAATTTTAACATTTAATCTTTTGACTGCAAATTACTGTTGGATATGAATTATTACTTTTTCAACTAAAATAAGTGTGTTTAAAGTAATTTCTCTGCCTGAAATTGGTCAAAATTGAAGCTTCTGAGTAAGCAAAACTCTGTAAAAATGTCAAATTTGGTCACTGTGAGGGTTTAAAAAGTGGTTATTCAACATGAGGCACGATCCAATTGACATTTTGAATCATTTTTGGTAAAGTCCAAAAAATCAATTTTCGGACAAAAAACGATGACCGCGGAGCTGTCGAACGTTCCCAAAATGGTCAATTCTGATGAAATTTTAACATTTAATCTTTTGACTGCAAATTACTGTTGGATATGAATTATTACTTTTTCAACTAAAATAAGTGTGTTTAAAGTAATTTCTCTGCCTGAAATTGGTCAAAATTGAAGCTTCTGAGTAAGCAAAACTCTGTAAAAATGGCAATTTTGGTCACTGTGAGGGTTTAAAAAGTGGTTATTAAACATGAGGCACGATCCAATTGACATTTTGAATCATTTTTGGTAAAGTCCAAAAAATCAATTTTCGGACGAAAAACGATGACCGCGGAGCAGTCGAACGTTCCCAAAATGGTCAATTCTGATGAAATTTTAACATTTAATCTTTTGACTGCAAATTACTGTTGGATGTGAATTATTACTCTTTCAACTAAAATAAGTGTGTTTAAAGTCATTTCTGTGCCTGAAATTGGTCAAAATTGAAGCTTCTGAGTAAGCAAAACTCTGTAAAAATGGCAATTTTGGTCACTGTGAGGGTTTAAAAAGTGGTTATTCAACATGAGGCACGATCCAATTGACATTTTGAATCATTTTTGGTAAAGTCCAAAAAATCAATTTTCGGACAAAAAACGTTGACCGCGGAGCTGTCGAACGTTCCCAAAATGGTCAATTCTGATGAAATTTTAACATTTAATCTTTTGACTGCAAATTACTGTTGGATATGAATTATTACTTTTTCAACTAAAATAAGTGTGTTTAAAGTAATTTCTCTGCCTGAAATTGGTCAAAATTGAAGCTTCTGAGTAAGCAAAACTCTGTAAAAATGGCAATTTTGGTCACTGTGAGGGTTTAAAAAGTGATTATTCAACATGAGGCACGACCCAATTGACATTTTGAATCATTTTTGGTAAAGTCCAAAAAATCAATTTTCGGACAAAAAACGATGACCGCGGAGCTGTCGAATGTTCCCAAAATGGTCAATTCTGATGAAATTTTAACATTTAATCTTTTGACTGCATAATTACTGTTGGATGTGAATTATTACTTTTTCAACTAAAATAAGTGTGTTTAAAGTCATTTCTGTGCCTGAAATTGGTCAAAATTGAAGCTTCTGAGTAAGCAAAACTCTGTAAAAATGGCAATTTTGGTCACTGTGAGGGTTTAAAAAGTGGTTATTCAACATGAGGCACGATCCAATTGACATTTTGAATCATTTTTGGTAAAGTCCAAAAAATCAATTTTCGGACAAAAAACGATGACCGCGGAGCTGTCGAACGTTCCCAAAATGGTCAATTCTGATGAAATTTTAACATTTAATCTTTTGACTGCAAATTACTGTTGGATATGAATTATTACTTTTTCAACTAAAATAAGTGTGTTTAAAGTAATTTCTCTGCCTGAAATTGGTCAAAATTGAAGCTTCTGAGTAAGCAAAACTCTGTAAAAATGGCAATTTTGGTCACTGTGAGGGTTTAAAAAGTGGTTATTCAACATGAGGCACGATCCAATTGACATTTTGAATCATTTTTGGTAAAGTCCAAAAAATCAATTTTCGGACTAAAAACGATGACCGCGGAGCTGTCGAACGTTCCCAAAATGGTCAATTCTGATGAAATTTTAACATTTAATCTTTTGACTGCAAATTACTGTTGGATGTGAATTATTACCTTTTCAACTAAAATAAGTGTGTTTAAAGTCATTTCTCTGCCTGAAATTGGTCAAAATTGAAGCTTCTGAGTAAGCAAAACTCTGTAAAAATGTCAATTTTGGTCACTGTGAGGGTTTAAAAAGTGGTTATTCAACATGAGGCACGATCCAATTGACATTTTGAATAATTTTTGGTAAAGTCCAAAAAATCCATTTTCGGACAAAAAACGATGACCGCGGAGCTGTCAAACGTTCCCAAACGGGTCAATTCTGATGAAATTTTAACATTTAATCTTTTGACTGCAAATTACTGTTCGATATGAATTATTACTTTTTCAACTAAAATAATTGTGTTTAAAGTCATTTCTCTGCCTGAAATTGGTCAAAATTGAAGCTTCTGAGTAAGCAAAACTCTGTAAAAATGTCAATTTTGGTCACTGTGAGGGTTTAAAAAGTGGTTATTCAACATGAGGCACGACCCAATTGACATTTTGAATCATTTTTGGTAAAGTCCAAAAAATCAATTTTCGGACAAAAAACGATGACCGCGGAGCTGTCGAATGTTCCCAAAATGGTCAATTCTGATGAAATTTTAACATTTAATCTTTTGACTGCATAATTACTGTTGGATGTGAATTATTACTTTTTCAACTAAAATAAGTGTGTTTAAAGTAATTTCTCTGCCTGAAATTGGTCAAAATTGAAGCTTCTGAGTAAGCAAAACTCTGTAAAAATGGCAATTTTGGTCACTGTGAGGGTTTAAAAAGTGATTATTCAACATGAGGCACGACCCAATTGACATTTTGAATCATTTTTGGTAAAGTCCAAAAAATCAATTTTCGGACAAAAAACGATGACCGCGGAGCTGTCGAATGTTCCCAAAATGGTCAATTCTGATGAAATTTTAACATTTAATCTTTTGACTGCATAATTACTGTTGGATGTGAATTATTACTTTTTCAACTAAAATAAGTGTGTTTAAAGTCATTTCTGTGCCTGAAATTGGTCAAAATTGAAGCTTCTGAGTAAGCAAAACTCTGTGAAAATGTCAAATTTGGTCACTGTGAGGGTTTAAAAAGTGGTTATTCAACATGAGGCACGATCCAATTGACATTTTGAATCATTTTTGGTAAAGTCCAAAAAATCCATTTTCGGACAAAAAACGATGACCGCGGAGCTGTCGAACGTTCCCAAAATGGTCAATTCTGATGAAATTTTAACATTTAATCTTTTGACTGCAAATTACTGTTGGATATGAATTATTACTTTTTCAACTAAAATAAGTGTGTTTAAAGTAATTTCTCTGCCTGAAATTGGTCAAAATTGAAGCTTCTGAGTAAGCAAAACTCTGTAAAAATGGCAATTTTGGTCACTGTGAGGGTTTAAAAAGTGATTATTCAACATGAGGCACGACCCAATTGACATTTTGAATCATTTTTGGTAAAGTCCAAAAAATCAATTTTCGGACAAAAAACGATGACCGCGGAGCTGTCGAATGTTCCCAAAATGGTCAATTCTGATGAAATTTTAACATTTAATCTTTTGACTGCATAATTACTGTTGGATGTGAATTATTACTTTTTCAACTAAAATAAGTGTGTTTAAAGTCATTTCTGTGCCTGAAATTGGTCAAAATTGAAGCTTCTGAGTAAGCAAAACTCTGTAAAAATGTCAAATTTGGTCACTGTGAGGGTTTAAAAAGTGGTTATTCAACATGAGGCACGATCCAATTGACATTTTGAATCATTTTTGGTAAAGTCCAAAAAATCCATTTTCGGACAAAAAACGATGACCGCGGAGCTGTCGAACGTTCCCAAAATGGTCAATTCTGATGAAATTTTAACATTTAATCTTTTGACTGCAAATTACTGTTGGACATGAATTATTACTTTTTCAACTAAAATAAGTGTGTTTAAAGTAATTTCTCTGCCTGAAATTGGTCAAAATTGAAGCTTCTGAGTAAGCAAAACTCTGTAAAAATGGCAATTTTGGTCACTGTGAGGGTTTAAAAAGTGGTTATTAAACATGAGGCACGATCCAATTGACATTTTGAATCATTTTTGGTAAAGTCCAAAAAATCAATTTTCGGACGAAAAACGATGACCGAGCAGTCGAACGTTCCCAAAATGGTCAATTCTGATGAAATTTTAACATTTAATCTTTTGACTGCAAATTACTGTTGGATGTGAATTATTACCTTTTCAACTAAAATAAGTTTGTTTAAAGTCATTTCTCTGCCTGAAATTGGTCAAAATTGAAGCTTCTGAGTAAGCAAAACTCTGTAAAAATGGCAATTTTGGTCACTGTGAGGGTTTAAAAAGTGATTATTCAACATGAGGCACGACCCAATTGACATTTTGAATCATTTTTGGTAAAGTCCAAAAAATCAATTTTCGGACAAAAAACGATGACCGCGGAGCTGTCGAATGTTCCCAAAATGGTAAATTCTGATGAAATTTTAACATTTAATCTTTTGACTGCATAATTACTGTTGGATGTGAATTATTACTTTTTCAACTAAAATGTGTGTTTTAAAGTCATTTCTGTGCCTGAAATTGGTCAAAATTGAAGCTTCTGAGTAAGCAAAACTCTGTAAAAATGGCAATTTTGGTCACTGTGAGGGATTAAAAAGTGGTTATTCAACATGAGGCACGATCCAATTGACATTTTGAATCATTTTTGGTAAAGTCCAAAAAATCAATTTTCGGACAAAAAACGATGACCGCGGAGCTGTCGAACGTTCCCAAAATGGTCAATTCTGATGAAATTTTAACATTTAATCTTTTGACTGCAAATTACTGTTGGATATGAATTATTACTTTTTCAACTAAAATAAGTGTGTTTAAAGTAATTTCTCTGCCTGAAATTGGTCAAAATTGAAGCTTCTGAGTAAGCAAAACTCTGTAAAAATGGCAATTTTGGTCACTGTGAGGGTTTAAAAAGTGATTATTCAACATGAGGCACGACCCAATTGACATTTTGAATCATTTTTGGTAAAGTCCAAAAAATCAATTTTCGGACAAAAAACGATGACCGCGGAGCTGTCGAATGTTCCCAAAAGGGACAATTCTGATGAAATTTTAACATTTAATCTTTTGACTGCATAATTACTGTTGGATGTGAATTATTACTTTTTCAACTAAAATAAGTGTGTTTAAAGTCATTTCTGTGCCTGAAATTGGTCAAAATTGAAGCTTCTGAGTAAGCAAAACTCTGTAAAAATGGCAATTTTGGTCACTGTGAGGGTTTAAAAAGTGGTTATTCAACATGAGGCACGATCCAATTGACATTTTGAATCATTTTTGGTAAAGTCCAAAAAATCAATTTTCGGACAAAAAACGATGACCGCGGAGCTGTCGAACGTTCCCAAAATGGTCAATTCTGATGAAATTTTAACATTTAATCTTTTGACTGCAAATTACTGTTGGATATGAATTATTACTTTTTCAACTAAAATAAGTGTGTTTAAAGTAATTTCTCTGCCTGAAATTGGTCAAAATTGAAGCTTCTGAGTAAGCAAAACTCTGTAAAAATGGCAATTTTGGTCACTGTGAGGGTTTAAAAAGTGGTTATTCAACATGAGGCACGATCCAATTGACATTTTGAATCATTTTTGGTAAAGTCCAAAAAATCAATTTTCGGACAAAAAACGATGACCGCTGTCGAACGTTCCCAAAATGGTCAATTCTGAGGAAATTTTAACATTTAATCTTTTGACTGCAAATTACTGTTGAATGTGAATTATTACCTTTTCAACTAAAATAAGTGTGTTTAAAGTAATTTCTCTGCCTGAAATTGGTCAAAATTGAAGCTTCTGAGTAAGCAAAACTCTGTAATATTGGCAATTTTGGTCACTGTGAGGGTTTAAAAAGTGGTTATTCAACATGAGGCACGATCCAATTGACATTTTGAATCATTTTTGGTAAAGTCCAAAAAATCAATTTTCGGACAAAAAACGATGACCGCGGAGCTGTCGAACGTTCCCAAAATGGTCCATTCTGATGAAATTTTAACATTTACTCTTTTGACTGCAAATTACTGTTGGATATGAATTATTACTTTTTCAACTAAAATAAGTGTGTTTAAAGTAATTTCTGTGCCTGAAATTGGTCAAAATTGAAGCTTCTGAGTAAGCAAAACTCTGTAAAAATGGCAATTTTGGTCACTGTGAGGGTTTAAAAAGTGGTTATTCAACATGAGGCACGATCCAATTGACATTTTGAATCATTTTTGGTAAAGTCCAAAAAATCAATTTTCGGACGAAAAACGATGACCGCGGAGCTGTCGAACGTTCCCAAAATGGTCAATTCTGATGAAATTTTAACATTTAATCTTTTGACTGCATAATTACTGTTGGATGTGAATTATTACTTTTTCAACTAAAATAAGTGTGTTTAAAGTCATTTCTGTGCCTGAAATTGGTCAAAATTGAAGCTTCTGAGTAAGCAAAACTCTGTAAAAATGGCAATTTTGGTCACTGTGAGGGTTTAAAAAGTGGTTATTCAACATGAGGCACGATCCAATTGACATTTTGAATCATTTTTGGTAAAGTCCAAAAAATCAATTTTCGGACAAAAAACGATGACCGCGGAGCTGTCGAACGTTCCCAAAATGGTCAATTCTGATGAAATTTTAACATTTAATCTTTTGACTGCAAATTACTGTTGGATATGAATTATTACTTTTTCAACTAAAATAAGTGTGTTTAAAGTAATTTCTCTGCCTGAAATTGGTCAAAATTGAAGCTTCTGAGTAAGCAAAACTCTGTAAAAATGGCAATTTTGGTCACTGTGAGGGTTTAAAAAGTGGTTATTCAACATGAGGCACGATCCAATTGACATTTTGAATAATTTTTGCTAAAGTCCAAAAAATCAATTTTCGGACAAAAAACGATGACCGCGGAGCTGTCGAACGTTCCCAAAATGGTCAATTCTGAGGAAATTTTAACATTTAATCTTTTGACTGCAAATTACTGTTGGATATGAATTATTACTTTTTCAACTAAAATAAGTGTGTTTAAAGTAATTTCTCTGCCTGAAATTGGTCAAAATTGAAGCTTCTGAGTAAGCAAAACTCTGTAAAAATGGCAATTTTGGTCACTGTGAGGGTTTAAAAAGTGGTTATTCAACATGAGGCACGATCCAATTGACATTTTGAATCATTTTTGGTAAAGTCCAAAAAATCAATTTTCGGACAAAAAACGATGACCGCGGAGCTGTCGAACGTTCCCAAAATGGTCAATTCTGATGAAATGTTAACATTTAATCTTTTGACTGCATAATTACTGTTGGATGTGAATTATTACTTTTTCAACTAAAATAAGTGTGTTTAAAGTCATTTCTGTGCCTGAAATTGGTCAAAATTGAAGCTTCTGAGTAAGCAAAACTCTGTAAAAATGGCAATTTTGGTCACTGTGAGGGTTTAAAAAGTGGTTATTCAACATGAGGCACGATCCAATTGACATTTTGAATCATTTTTGGTAAAGTCCAAAAAATCCATTTTCGGACAAAAAACGATGACCGCGGAGCTGTCAAACGTTCCCAAACGGGTCAATTCTGATGAAATTTTAACATTTAATCTTTTGACTGCAAATTACTGTTCGATATGAATTATTACTTTTTCAACTAAAATAAGTGTGTTTAAAGTCATTTCTCTGCCTGAAATTGGTCAAAATTGAAGCTTCTGAGTAAGCAAAACTCTGTAAAAATGTCAATTTTGGTCACTGTGAGGGTTTAAAAAGTGGTTATTCAACATGAGGCACGATCCTATTGACATTTTGAATCATTTTTGGTAAAGTCCAAAAAATCAATTTTCGGACGAAAAACGATGACCGCGGAGCTGTCGAACGTTCCCAAAATGGTCAATTCTGATGAAATTTTAACATTTAATCTTTTGACTGCAAATTACTGTTGGATGTGAATTATTACCTTTTCAACTAAAATAAGTGTGTTTAAAGTCATTTCTCTGCCTGAAATTGGTCAAAATTGAAGCTTCTGAGTAAGCAAAACTCTGTAAAAATGTCAATTTTGGTCACTGTGAGGGTTTAAAAAGTGGTTATTCAACATGAGGCACGATCCAATTCACATTTTGAATCATTTTTGGTAAAGTCCCAAAAATCAATTTTCGGACAAAAAACGATGACCGCGGAGCTGTCGAACGTTCCCAAAATGGTCAATTCTGATGAAATTTTAACATTTAATCTTTTGACTGCAAATTACTGTTGGATATGAATTATTACTTTTTCAACTAAAATAAGTGTGTTTAAAGTAATTTCTCTGCCTGCAATTGGTCAAAATTGAAGCTTCTGAGTAAGCAAAACTCTGTAAAAATGTCAAATTTGGTCACTGTGAGGGTTTAAAAAGTGGTTATTCAACATGAGGCACGATCCAATTGACATTTTGAATCATTTTTGGTAAAGTCCAAAAAATCAATTTTCGGACAAAAAACGATGACCGCGGAGCTGTCGAACGTTCCCAAAATGGTCAATTCTGATGAAATTTTAACATTTAATCTTTTGACTGCAAATTACTGTTGGATATGAATTATTACTTTTTCAACTAAAATAAGTGTGTTTAAAGTAATTTCTCTGCCTGAAATTGGTCAAAATTGAAGCTTCTGAGTAAGCAAAACTCTGTAAAAATGGCAATTTTGGTCACTGAGGGTTTAAAAAGTGGTTATTAAACATGAGGCACGATCCAATTGACATTTTGAATCATTTTTGGTAAAGTCCAAAAAATCAATTTTCGGACGAAAAACGATGACCGCGGAGCAGTCGAACGTTCCCAAAATGGTCAATTCTGATGAAATTTTAACATTTAATCTTTTGACTGCAAATTACTGTTGGATGTGAATTATTACTCTTTCAACTAAAATAAGTGTGTTTAAAGTCATTTCTGTGCCTGAAATTGGTCAAAATTGAAGCTTCTGAGTAAGCAAAACTCTGTAAAAATGGCAATTTTGGTCACTGTGAGGGTTTAAAAAGTGATTATTCAACATGAGGCACGACCCAATTGACATTTTGAATCATTTTTGGTAAAGTCCAAAAAATCAATTTTCGGACAAAAAACGATGACCGCGGAGCTGTCGAATGTTCCCAAAATGGTAAATTCTGATGAAATTTTAACATTTAATCTTTTGACTGCATAATTACTGTTGGATGTGAATTATTACTTTTTCAACTAAAATAAGTGTGTTTAAAGTCATTTCTGTGCCTGAAATTGGTCAAAATTGAAGCTTCTGAGTAAGCAAAACTCTGTAAAAATGGCAATTTTGGTCACTGTGAGGGATTAAAAAGTGGTTATTCAACATGAGGCACGATCCAATTGACATTTTGAATCATTTTTGGTAAAGTCCAAAAAATCAATTTTCGGACAAAAAACGATGACCGCGGAGCTGTCGAACGTTCCCAAAATGGTCAATTCTGATGAAATTTTAACATTTAATCTTTTGACTGCAAATTACTGTTGGATATGAAATATTACTTTTTCAACTAAAATAAGTGTGTTTAAAGTAATTTCTCTGCCTGAAATTGGTCAAAATTGAAGCTTCTGAGTAAGCAAAACTCTGTAAAAATGGCAATTTTGGTCACTGTGAGGGTTTAAAAAGTGATTATTCAACATGAGGCACGACCCAATTGACATTTTGAATCATTTTTGGTAAAGTCCAAAAAATCAATTTTCGGACAAAAAACGATGACCGCGGAGCTGTCGAATGTTCCCAAAAGGGACAATTCTGATGAAATTTTAACATTTAATCTTTTGACTGCATAATTACTGTTGGATGTGAATTATTACTTTTTCAACTAAAATAAGTGTGTTTAAAGTCATTTCTGTGCCTGAAATTGGTCAAAATTGAAGCTTCTGAGTAAGCAAAACTCTGTAAAAATGGCAATTTTGGTCACTGTGAGGGTTTAAAAAGTGGTTATTCAACATGAGGCACGATCCAATTGACATTTTGAATCATTTTTGGTAAAGTCCAAAAAATCAATTTTCGGACAAAAAACGATGACCGCGGAGCTGTCGAACGTTCCCAAAATGGTCAATTCTGATGAAATTTTAACATTTAATCTTTTGACTGCAAATTACTGTTGGATATGAATTATTACTTTTTCAACTAAAATAAGTGTGTTTAAAGTAATTTCTCTGCCTGAAATTGGTCAAAATTGAAGCTTCTGAGTAAGCAAAACTCTGTAAAAATGGCAATTTTGGTCACTGTGAGGGTTTAAAAAGTGGTTATTCAACATGAGGCACGATCCAATTGACATTTTGAATCATTTTTGGTAAAGTCCAAAAAATCAATTTTCGGACAAAAAACGATGACCGCTGTCGAACGTTCCCAAAATGGTCAATTCTGAGGAAATTTTAACATTTAATCTTTTGACTGCAAATTACTGTTGAATGTGAATTATTACCTTTTCAACTAAAATAAGTGTGTTTAAAGTAATTTCTCTGCCTGAAATTGGTCAAAATTGAAGCTTCTGAGTAAGCAAAACTCTGTAATATTGGCAATTTTGGTCACTGTGAGGGTTTAAAAAGTGGTTATTCAACATGAGGCACGATCCAATTGACATTTTGAATCATTTTTGGTAAAGTCCAAAAAATCAATTTTCGGACAAAAAACGATGACCGCGGAGCTGTCGAACGTTCCCAAAATGGTCCATTCTGATGAAATTTTAACATTTACTCTTTTGACTGCAAATTACTGTTGGATATGAATTATTACTTTTTCAACTAAAATAAGTGTGTTTAAAGTAATTTCTGTGCCTGAAATTGGTCAAAATTGAAGCTTCTGAGTAAGCAAAACTCTGTAAAAATGGCAATTTTGGTCACTGTGAGGGTTTAAAAAGTGGTTATTCAACATGAGGCACGATCCAATTGACATTTTGAATCATTTTTGGTAAAGTCCAAAAAATCAATTTTCGGACGAAAAACGATGACCGCGGAGCTGTCGAACGTTCCCAAAATGGTCAATTCTGATGAAATTTTAACATTTAATCTTTTGACTGCATAATTACTGTTGGATGTGAATTATTACTTTTTCAACTAAAATAAGTGTGTTTAAAGTCATTTCTGTGCCTGAAATTGGTCAAAATTGAAGCTTCTGAGTAAGCAAAACTCTGTAAAAATGGCAATTTTGGTCACTGTGAGGGTTTAAAAAGTGGTTATTCAACATGAGGCACGATCCAATTGACATTTTGAATCATTTTTGGTAAAGTCCAAAAAATCAATTTTCGGACAAAAAACGATGACCGCGGAGCTGTCGAACGTTCCCAAAATGGTCAATTCTGATGAAATTTTAACATTTAATCTTTTGACTGCAAATTACTGTTGGATATGAATTATTACTTTTTCAACTAAAATAAGTGTGTTTAAAGTAATTTCTCTGCCTGAAATTGGTCAAAATTGAAGCTTCTGAGTAAGCAAAACTCTGTAAAAATGGCAATTTTGGTCACTGTGAGGGTTTAAAAAGTGGTTATTCAACATGAGGCACGATCCAATTGACATTTTGAATCATTTTTGGTAAAGTCCAAAAAATCAATTTTCGGACAAAAAACGATGACCGCGGAGCTGTCGAACGTTCCCAAAATGGTCAATTCTGAGGAAATTTTAACATTTAATCTTTTGACTGCAAATTACTGTTGGATATGAATTATTACTTTTTCAACTAAAATAAGTGTGTTTAAAGTAATTTCTCTGCCTGAAATTGGTCAAAATTGAAGCTTCTGAGTAAGCAAAACTCTGTAAAAATGGCAATTTTGGTCACTGTGAGGGTTTAAAAAGTGGTTATTCAACATGAGGCACGATCCAATTGACATTTTGAATCATTTTTGGTAAAGTCCAAAAAATCAATTTTCGGACAAAAAACGATGACCGCGGAGCTGTCGAACGTTCCCAAAATGGTCAATTCTGATGAAATTTTAACATTTAATCTTTTGACTGCATAATTACTGTTGGATGTGAATTATTACTTTTTCAACTAAAATAAGTGTGTTTAAAGTCATTTCTGTGCCTGAAATTGGTCAAAATTGAAGCTTCTGAGTAAGCAAAACTCTGTAAAAATGGCAATTTTGGTCACTGTGAGGGTTTAAAAAGTGGTTATTCAACATGAGGCACGATCCAATTGACATTTTGAATCATTTTTGGTAAAGTCCAAAAAATCCATTTTCGGACAAAAAACGATGACCGCGGAGCTGTCGAACGTTCCCAAAATGGTCAATTCTGATGAAATTTTAACATTTAATCTTTTGACTGCAAATTACTGTTGGATATGAATTATTACTTTTTCAACTAAAATAAGTGTGTTTAAAGTAATTTCTCTGCCTGAAATTGGTCAAAATTGAAGCTTCTGAGTAAGCAAAACTCTGTAAAAATGGCAATTTTGGTCACTGTGAGGGTTTAAAAAGTGATTATTCAACATGAGGCACGACCCAATTGACATTTTGAATCATTTTTGGTAAAGTCCAAAAAATCAATTTTCGGACAAAAAACGATGACCGCGGAGCTGTCGAATGTTCCCAAAATGGTCAATTCTGATGAAATTTTAACATTTAATCTTTTGACTGCATAATTACTGTTGGATGTGAATTATTACTTTTTCAACTAAAATAAGTGTGTTTAAAGTCATTTCTGTGCCTGAAATTGGTCAAAATTGAAGCTTCTGAGTAAGCAAAACTCTGTAAAAATGGCAATTTTGGTCACTGTGAGGGTTTAAAAAGTGGTTATTCAACATGAGGCACGATCCAATTGACATTTTGAATCATTTTTGGTAAAGTCCAAAAAATCAATTTTCGGACAAAAAACGATGACCGCGGAGCTGTCAAACGTTCCCAAACGGGTCAATTCTGATGAAATTTTAACATTTAATCTTTTGACTGCAAATTACTGTTCGATATGAATTATTACTTTTTCAACTAAAATAAGTGTGTTTAAAGTCATTTCTCTGCCTGAAATTGGTCAAAATTGAAGCTTCTGAGTAAGCAAAACTCTGTAAAAATGTCAATTTTGGTCACTGTGAGGGTTTAAAAAGTGGTTATTCAACATGAGGCACGATCCTATTGACATTTTGAATCATTTTTGGTAAAGTCCAAAAAATCAATTTTCGGACGAAAAACGATGACCGCGGAGCTGTCGAACGTTCCCAAAATGGTCAATTCTGATGAAATTTTAACATTTAATCTTTTGACTGCAAATTACTGTTGGATGTGAATTATTACCTTTTCAACTAAAATAAGTGTGTTTAAAGTCATTTCTCTGCCTGAAATTGGTCAAAATTGAAGCTTCTGAGTAAGCAAAACTCTGTAAAAATGTCAATTTTGGTCACTGTGAGGGTTTAAAAAGTGGTTATTCAACATGAGGCACGATCCAATTCACATTTTGAATCATTTTTGGTAAAGTCCCAAAAATCAATTTTCGGACAAAAAACGATGACCGCGGAGCTGTCGAACGTTCCCAAAATGGTCAATTCTGATGAAATTTTAACATTTAATCTTTTGACTGCAAATTACTGTTGGATATGAATTATTACTTTTTCAACTAAAATAAGTGTGTTTAAAGTAATTTCTCTGCCTGAAATTGGTCAAAATTGAAGCTTCTGAGTAAGCAAAACTCTGTAAAAATGTCAAATTTGGTCACTGTGAGGGTTTAAAAAGTGGTTATTCAACATGAGGCACGATCCAATTGACATTTTGAATCATTTTTGGTAAAGTCCAAAAAATCAATTTTCGGACAAAAAACGATGACCGCGGAGCTGTCGAACGTTCCCAAAATGGTCAATTCTGATGAAATTTTAACATTTAATCTTTTGACTGCAAATTACTGTTGGATATGAATTATTACTTTTTCAACTAAAATAAGTGTGTTTAAAGTAATTTCTCTGCCTGAAATTGGTCAAAATTGAAGCTTCTGAGTAAGCAAAACTCTGTAAAAATGGCAATTTTGGTCACTGAGGGTTTAAAAAGTGGTTATTAAACATGAGGCACGATCCAATTGACATTTTGAATCATTTTTGGTAAAGTCCAAAAAATCAATTTTCGGACGAAAAACGATGACCGCGGAGCAGTCGAACGTTCCCAAAATGGTCAATTCTGATGAAATTTTAACATTTAATCTTTTGACTGCAAATTACTGTTGGATGTGAATTATTACTCTTTCAACTAAAATAAGTGTGTTTAAAGTCATTTCTGTGCCTGAAATTGGTCAAAATTGAAGCTTCTGAGTAAGCAAAACTCTGTAAAAATGGCAATTTTGGTCACTGTGAGGGTTTAAAAAGTGGTTATTCAACATGAGGCACGATCCAATTGACATTTTGAATCATTTTTGGTAAAGTCCAAAAAATCCATTTTCGGACAAAAAACGATGACCGCGGAGCTGTCGAACGTTCCCAAAATGGTCAATTCTGATGAAATTTTAACATTTAATCTTTTGACTGCAAATTACTGTTGGATATGAATTATTACTTTTTCAACTAAAATAAGTGTGTTTAAAGTAATTTCTCTGCCTGAAATTGGTCAAAATTGAAGCTTCTGAGTAAGCAAAACTCTGTAAAAATGGCAATTTTGGTCACTGTGAGGGTTTAAAAAGTGATTATTCAACATGAGGCACGACCCAATTGACATTTTGAATCATTTTTGGTAAAGTCCAAAAAATCAATTTTCGGACAAAAAACGATGACCGCGGAGCTGTCGAATGTTCCCAAAATGGTCAATTCTGATGAAATTTTAACATTTAATCTTTTGACTGCATAATTACTGTTGGATGTGAATTATTACTTTTTCAACTAAAATAAGTGTGTTTAAAGTCATTTCTGTGCCTGAAATTGGTCAAAATTGAAGCTTCTGAGTAAGCAAAACTCTGTAAAAATGGCAATTTTGGTCACTGTGAGGGTTTAAAAAGTGGTTATTCAACATGAGGCACGATCCAATTGACATTTTGAATCATTTTTGGTAAAGTCCAAAAAATCAATTTTCGGACAAAAAACGATGACCGCGGAGCTGTCGAACGTTCCCAAAATGGTCAATTCTGATGAAATTTTAACATTTAATCTTTTGACTGCAAATTACTGTTGGATATGAATTATGACTTTTTCAACTAAAATAAGTGTGTTTAAAGTAATTTCTCTGCCTGAAATTGGTCAAAATTGAAGCTTCTGAGTAAGCAAAACTCTGTAAAAATGTAAATTTTGATCACTGTGAGGGTTTAAAAAGTGGTTATTAAACATGAGGCACGATCCAATTGACATTTTGAATCATTTTTGGTAAAGTCCAAAAAATCAATTTTCGGACAAAAAACGATGACCGCGGAGCTGTCGAACGTTCCCAAAATGGTCAATTCTGATGAAATTTTAACATTTAATCTTTTGACTGCATAATTACTGTTGGATGTGAATTATTACTTTTTCAACTAAAATAAGTGTGTTTAAAGTCATTTCTGTGCCTGAAATTGGTCAAAATTGAAGCTTCTGAGTAAGCAAAACTCTGTAAAAATGGCAATTTTGGTCACTGTGAGGGTTTAAAAAGTGGTTATTCAACATGAGGCACGATCCAATTGACATTTTGAATCATTTTTGGTAAAGTCCAAAAAATCAATTTTCGGACGAAAAACGATGACCGCGGAGCTGTCGAACGTTCCCAAAATGGTCAATTCTGATGAAATTTTAACATTTAATCTTTTGACTGCAAATTACTGTTGGATGTGAATTATTACCTTTTCAACTAAAATAAGTGTGTTTAAAGTCATTTCTCTGCCTTAAATTGGTCAAAATTGAAGCTTCTGAGTAAGCAAAACTCTGTAAAAATGTCAATTTTGGTCACTGTGAGGGTTTAAAAAGTGGTTATTCAACATGAGGCACGATCCAATTGACATTTTGAATCATTTTTGGTAAAGTCCAAAAAATCAATTTTCGGACAAAAAACGATGACCGCGGAGCTGTCGAACGTTCCCAAAATGGTCCATTCTGATGAAATTTTAACATTTACTCTTTTGACTGCAAATTACTGTTGGATATGAATTATTACTTTTTCAACTAAAATAAGTGTGTTTAAAGTAATTTCTGTGCCTGAAATTGGTCAAAATTGAAGCTTCTGAGTAAGCAAAACTCTGTAAAAATGGCAATTTTGGTCACTGTGAGGGTTTAAAAAGTGGTTATTCAACATGAGGCACGATCCAATTGACATTTTGAATCATTTTTGGTAAAGTCCAAAAAATCAATTTTCGGACGAAAAACGATGACCGCGGAGCTGTCGAACGTTCCCAAAATGGTCAATTCTGATGAAATTTTAACATTTAATCTTTTGACTGCATAATTACTGTTGGATGTGAATTATTACTTTTTCAACTAAAATAAGTGTGTTTAAAGTCATTTCTGTGCCTGAAATTGGTCAAAATTGAAGCTTCTGAGTAAGCAAAACTCTGTAAAAATGGCAATTTTGGTCACTGTGAGGGTTTAAAAAGTGGTTATTCAACATGAGGCACGATCCAATTGACATTTTGAATCATTTTTGGTAAAGTCCAAAAAAGCAATTTTCGGACGAAAAACGATGACCGCGGAGCTGTCGAACGTTCCCAAAATGGTCAATTCTGATGAAATTTTAACATTTAATCTTTTGACTGCAAATTACTGTTGGATGTGAATTATTACCTTTTCAACTAAAATAAGTGTGTTTAAAGTCATTTCTCTGCCTGAAATTGATCAAAATTGAAGCTTCTGAGTAAGCAAAACTCTGTAAAAATGTCAATTTTGGTCACTGTGGGGGTTTAAAAAGTGGTTATTCAACATGAGGCACGATCCTATTGACATTTTGAATCATTTTTGGTAAAGTCCAAAAAATCCATTTTCGGACAAAAAACGATGACCGCGGAGCTGTCAAACGTTCCCAAACGGGTCAATTCTGATGAAATTTTAACATTTAATCTTTTGACTGCAAATTACTGTTCGATATGAATTATTACTTTTTCAACTAAAATAAGTGTGTTTAAAGTCATTTCTCTGCCTGAAATTGGTCAAAATTGAAGCTTCTGAGTAAGCAAAACTCTGTAAAAATGTCAATTTTGGTCACTGTGAGGGTTTAAAAAGTGGTTATTCAACATGAGGCACGATCCTATTGACATTTTGAATCATTTTTGGTAAAGTCCAAAAAATCAATTTTCGGACGAAAAACGATGACCGCGGAGCTGTCGAACGTTCCCAAAATGGTCAATTCTGATGAAATTTTAACATTTAATCTTTTGACTGCAAATTACTGTTGGATGTGAATTATTACCTTTTCAACTAAAATAAGTGTGTTTAAAGTCATTTCTCTGCCTGAAATTGGTCAAAATTGAAGCTTCTGAGTAAGCAAAACTCTGTAAAAATGTCAATTTTGGTCACTGTGAGGGTTTAAAAAGTGGTTATTCAACATGAGGCACGATCCAATTCACATTTTGAATCATTTTTGGTAAAGTCCCAAAAATCAATTTTCGGACAAAAAACGATGACCGCGGAGCTGTCGAACGTTCCCAAAATGGTCAATTCTGATGAAATTTTAACATTTAATCTTTTGACTGCAAATCACTGTTGGATATGAATTATTACTTTTTCAACTAAAATAAGTGTGTTTAAAGTAATTTCTCTGCCTGAAATTGGTCAAAATTGAAGCTTCTGAGTAAGCAAAACTCTGTAAAAATGTCAAATTTGGTCACTGTGAGGGTTTAAAAAGTGGTTATTCAACATGAGGCACGATCCAATTGACATTTTGAATCATTTTTGGTAAAGTCCAAAAAATCAATTTTCGGACAAAAAACGATGACCGCGGAGCTGTCGAACGTTCCCAAAATGGTCAATTCTGATGAAATTTTAACATTTAATCTTTTGACTGCAAATTACTGTTGGATATGAATTATTACTTTTTCAACTAAAATAAGTGTGTTTAAAGTAATTTCTCTGCCTGAAATTGGTCAAAATTGAAGCTTCTGAGTAAGCAAAACTCTGTAAAAATGGCAATTTTGGTCACTGTGAGGGTTTAAAAAGTGGTTATTAAACATGAGGCACAATCCAATTGACATTTTGAATCATTTTTGGTAAAGTCCAAAAAATCAATTTTCGGACGAAAAACGATGACCGCGGAGCAGTCGAACGTTCCCAAAATGGTCAATTCTGATGAAATTTTAACATTTAATCTTTTGACTGCAAATTACTGTTGGATGTGAATTATTACTCTTTCACCTAAAATAAGTGTGTTTAAAGTCATTTCTGTGCCTGAAATTGGTCAAAATTGAAGCTCTGAGTAAGCAAAACTCTGTAAAAATGGCAATTTTGGTCACTGTGAGGGTTTAAAAAGTGGTTATTCAACATGAGGCACGATCCAATTGACATTTTGAATCATTTTTGGTAAAGTCCAAAAAATCAATTTTTGGACAAAAAACGATGACCGCGGAGCTGTCGAACGTTCCCAAAATGGTCAATTCTGATGAAATTTTAACATTTAATCTTTTGACTGCAAATTACTGTTGGATATGAATTATTACTTTTTCAACTAAAATAAGTGTGTTTAAAGTAATTTCTCTGCCTGAAATTGGTCAAAATTGAAGCTTCTGAGTAAGCAAAACTCTGTAAAAATGGCAATTTTGGTCACTGTGAGGGTTTAAAAAGTGATTATTCAACATGAGGCACGACCCAATTGACATTTTGAATCATTTTTGGTAAAGTCCAAAAAATCAATTTTCGGACAAAAAACGATGACCGCGGAGCTGTCGAATGTTCCCAAAATGGTCAATTCTGATGAAATTTTAACATTTAATCTTTTGACTGCATAATTACTGTTGGATGTGAATTATTACTTTTTCAACTAAAATAAGTGTGTTTAAAGTCATTTCTGTGCCTGAAATTGGTCAAAATTGAAGCTTCTGAGTAAGCAAAACTCTGTAAAAATGGCAATTTTGGTCACTGTGAGGGTTTAAAAAGTGGTTATTCAACATGAGGCACGATCCAATTGACATTTTGAATCATTTTTGGTAAAGTCCAAAAAATCAATTTTCGGACAAAAAACGATGACCGCGGAGCTGTCGAACGTTCCCAAAATGGTCAATTCTGATTAAATTTTAACATTTAATCTTTTGACTGCAAATTACTGTTGGATATGAATTATTACTTTTTCAACTAAAATAAGTGTGTTTAAAGTAATTTCTCTGCCTGAAATTGGTCAAAATTGAAGCTTCTGAGTAAGCAAAACTCTGTAAAAATGTAAATTTTGATCACTGTGAGGGTTTAAAAAGTGGTTATTAAACATGAGGCACGATCCAATTGACATTTTGAATCATTTTTGGTAAAGTCCAAAAAATCAATTTTCGGACGAAAAACGATGACCGCGGAGCTGTCGAACGTTCCCAAAATGGTCAAATCTGATGAAATTTTAACATTTAATCTTTTGACTGCAAATTACTGTTGGATGTGAATTATTACTCTTTCAACTAAAATAAGTGTGTTTAAAGTCATTTCTGTGCCTGAAATTGGTCAAAATTGAAGCTTCTGAGTAAGCAAAACTCTGTAAAAATGGCAATTTTGGTCACTGTGAGGGTTTAAAAAGTGGTTATTCAACATGAGGCACGATCCAATTGACATTTTGAATCATTTTTGGTAAAGTCCAAAAAATCAATTTTCGGACAAAAAACGATGACCGCGGAGCTGTCGAACGTTCCCAAAATGGTCAATTCTGATGAAATTTTAACATTTAATCTTTTGACTGCATAATTACTGTTGGATGTGAATTATTACTTTTTCAACTAAAATAAGTGTGTTTAAAGTCATTTCTGTGCCTGAAATTGGTCAAAATTGAAGCTTCTGAGTAAGCAAAACTCTGTAAAAATGTCAATTTTGGTCACTGTGAGGGTTTAAAAAGTGGTTATTCAACATGAGGCACGATCCAATTGACATTTTGAATCATTTTTGGTAAAGTCCAAAAAATCAATTTTCGGACAAAAAACGATGACCGCGGAGCTGTCGAACGTTCCCAAAATGGTCCATTCTGATGAAATTTTAACATTTACTCTTTTGACTGCAAATTACTGTTGGATATGAATTATTACTTTTTCAACTAAAATAAGTGTGTTTAAAGTAATTTCTGTGCCTGAAATTGGTCAAAATTGAAGCTTCTGAGTAAGCAAAACTCTGTAAAAATGGCAATTTTGGTCACTGTGAGGGTTTAAAAAGTGGTTATTCAACATGAGGCACGATCCAATTGACATTTTGAATCATTTTTGGTAAAGTCCAAAAAATCAATTTTCGGACGAAAAACGATGACCGCGGAGCTGTCGAACGTTCCCAAAATGGTCAATTCTGATGAAATTTTAACATTTAATCTTTTGACTGCATAATTACTGTTGGATGTGAATTATTACTTTTTCAACTAAAATAAGTGTGTTTAAAGTCATTTCTGTGCCTGAAATTGGTCAAAATTGAAGCTTCTGAGTAAGCAAAACTCTGTAAAAATGGCAATTTTGGTCACTGTGAGGGTTTAAAAAGTGGTTATTCAACATGAGGCACGATCCAATTGACATTTTGAATCATTTTTGGTAAAGTCCAAAAAAGCAATTTTCGGACGAAAAACGATGACCGCGGAGCTGTCGAACGTTCCCAAAATGGTCAATTCTGATGAAATTTTAACATTTAATCTTTTGACTGCAAATTACTGTTGGATGTGAATTATTACCTTTTCAACTAAAATAAGTGTGTTTAAAGTCATTTCTCTGCCTGAAATTGATCAAAATTGAAGCTTCTGAGTAAGCAAAACTCTGTAAAAATGTCAATTTTGGTCACTGTGGGGGTTTAAAAAGTGGTTATTCAACATGAGGCACGATCCTATTGACATTTTGAATCATTTTTGGTAAAGTCCAAAAAATCCATTTTCGGACAAAAAACGATGACCGCGGAGCTGTCAAACGTTCCCAAACGGGTCAATTCTGATGAAATTTTAACATTTAATCTTTTGACTGCAAATTACTGTTCGATATGAATTATTACTTTTTCAACTAAAATAAGTGTGTTTAAAGTCATTTCTCTGCCTGAAATTGGTCAAAATTGAAGCTTCTGAGTAAGCAAAACTCTGTAAAAATGTCAATGTTGGTCACTGTGAGGGTTTAAAAAGTGGTTATTCAACATGAGGCACGATCCTATTGACATTTTGAATCATTTTTGGTAAAGTCCAAAAAATCAATTTTCGGACGAAAAACGATGACCGCGGAGCTGTCGAACGTTCCCAAAATGGTCAATTCTGATGAAATTTTAACATTTAATCTTTTGACTGCAAATTACTGTTGGATGTGAATTATTACCTTTTCAACTAAAATAAGTGTGTTTAAAGTCATTTCTCTGCCTGAAATTGGTCAAAATTGAAGCTTCTGAGTAAGCAAAACTCTGTAAAAATGTCAATTTTGGTCACTGTGAGGGTTTAAAAAGTGGTTATTCAACATGAGGCACGATCCAATTCACATTTTGAATCATTTTTGGTAAAGTCCCAAAAATCAATTTTCGGACAAAAAACGATGACCGCGGAGCTGTCGAACGTTCCCAAAATGGTCAATTCTGATGAAATTTTAACATTTAATCTTTTGACTGCAAATCACTGTTGGATATGAATTATTACTTTTTCAACTAAAATAAGTGTGTTTAAAGTAATTTCTCTGCCTGAAATTGGTCAAAATTGAAGCTTCTGAGTAAGCAAAACTCTGTAAAAATGTCAAATTTGGTCACTGTGAGGGTTTAAAAAGTGGTTATTCAACATGAGGCACGATCCAATTGACATTTTGAATCATTTTTGGTAAAGTCCAAAAAATCAATTTTCGGACAAAAAACGATGACCGCGGAGCTGTCGAACGTTCCCAAAATGGTCAATTCTGATGAAATTTTAACATTTAATCTTTTGACTGCAAATTACTGTTGGATATGAATTATTACTTTTTCAACTAAAATAAGTGTGTTTAAAGTAATTTCTCTGCCTGAAATTGGTCAAAATTGAAGCTTCTGAGTAAGCAAAACTCTGTAAAAATGGCAATTTTGGTCACTGTGAGGGTTTAAAAAGTGGTTATTAAACATGAGGCACAATCCAATTGACATTTTGAATCATTTTTGGTAAAGTCCAAAAAATCAATTTTCGGACGAAAAACGATGACCGCGGAGCAGTCGAACGTTCCCAAAATGGTCAATTCTGATGAAATTTTAACATTTAATCTTTTGACTGCAAATTACTGTTGGATGTGAATTATTACTCTTTCACCTAAAATAAGTGTGTTTAAAGTCATTTCTGTGCCTGAAATTGGTCAAAATTGAAGCTCTGAGTAAGCAAAACTCTGTAAAAATGGCAATTTTGGTCACTGTGAGGGTTTAAAAAGTGGTTATTCAACATGAGGCACGATCCAATTGACATTTTGAATCATTTTTGGTAAAGTCCAAAAAATCAATTTTCGGACAAAAAACGATGACCGCGGAGCTGTCGAACGTTCCCAAAATGGTCAATTCTGATGAAATTTTAACATTTAATCTTTTGACTGCAAATTACTGTTGGATATGAATTATTACTTTTTCAACTAAAATAAGTGTGTTTAAAGTAATTTCTCTGCCTGAAATTGGTCAAAATTGAAGCTTCTGAGTAAGCAAAACTCTGTAAAAATGGCAATTTTGGTCACTGTGAGGGTTTAAAAAGTGATTATTCAACATGAGGCACGACCCAATTGACATTTTGAATCATTTTTGGTAAAGTCCAAAAAATCAATTTTCGGACAAAAAACGATGACCGCGGAGCTGTCGAATGTTCCCAAAATGGTCAATTCTGATGAAATTTTAACATTTAATCTTTTGACTGCATAATTACTGTTGGATGTGAATTATTACTTTTTCAACTAAAATAAGTGTGTTTAAAGTCATTTCTGTGCCTGAAATTGGTCAAAATTGAAGCTTCTGAGTAAGCAAAACTCTGTAAAAATGGCAATTTTGGTCACTGTGAGGGTTTAAAAAGTGGTTATTCAACATGAGGCACGATCCAATTGACATTTTGAATCATTTTTGGTAAAGTCCAAAAAATCAATTTTCGGACAAAAAACGATGACCGCGGAGCTGTCGAACGTTCCCAAAATGGTCAATTCTGATTAAATTTTAACATTTAATCTTTTGACTGCAAATTACTGTTGGATATGAATTATTACTTTTTCAACTAAAATAAGTGTGCTTAAAGTAATTTCTCTGCCTGAAATTGGTCAAAATTGAAGCTTCTGAGTAAGCAAAACTCTGTAAAAATGTAAATTTTGATCACTGTGAGGGTTTAAAAAGTGGTTATTAAACATGAGGCACGATCCAATTGACATTTTGAATCATTTTTGGTAAAGTCCAAAAAATCAATTTTCGGACGAAAAACGATGACCGCGGAGCTGTCGAACGTTCCCAAAATGGTCAAATCTGATGAAATTTTACCATTTAATCTTTTGACTGCAAATTACTGTTGGATGTGAATTATTACTCTTTCAACTAAAATAAGTGTGTTTAAAGTCATTTCTGTGCCTGAAATTGGTCAAAATTGAAGCTTCTGAGTAAGCAAAACTCTGTAAAAATGGCAATTTTGGTCACTGTGAGGGTTTAAAAAGTGGTTATTCAACATGAGGCACGATCCAATTGACATTTTGAATCATTTTTGGTAAAGTCCAAAAAATCAATTTTCGGACAAAAAACGATGACCGCGGAGCTGTCGAACGTTCCCAAAATGGTCAATTCTGATGAAATTTTAAAATTTAATCTTTTGACTGCATAATTACTGTTGGATGTGAATTATTACTTTTTCAACTAAAATAAGTGTGTTTAAAGTCATTTCTGTGCCTGAAATTGGTCAAAATTGAAGCTTCTGAGTAAGCAAAACTCTGTAAAAATGGCAATTTTGGTCACTGTGAGGGTTTAAAAAGTGGTTATTCAACATGAGGCACGATCCAATTGACATTTTGAATCATTTTTGGTAAAGTCCAAAAAATCAATTTTCGGACGAAAAACGATGACCGCGGAGCTGTCGAACGTTCCCAAAATGGTCAATTCTGATGAAATTTTAACATTTAATCTTTTGACTGCAAATTACTGTTGGATGTGAATTATTACCTTTTCAACTAAAATAAGTGTGTTTAAAGTCATTTCTCTGCCTTAAATTGGTCAAAATTGAAGCTTCTGAGTAAGCAAAACTCTGTAAAAATGTCAATTTTGGTCACTGTGAGGGTTTAAAAAGTGGTTATTCAACATGAGGCACGATCCAATTGACATTTTGAATCATTTTTGGTAAAGTCCAAAAAATCAATTTTCGGACAAAAAACGATGACCGCGGAGCTGTCGAACGTTCCCAAAATGGTCCATTCTGATGAAATTTTAACATTTACTCTTTTGACTGCAAATTACTGTTGGATATGAATTATTACTTTTTCAACTAAAATAAGTGTGTTTAAAGTAATTTCTGTGCCTGAAATTGGTCAAAATTGAAGCTTCTGAGTAAGCAAAACTCTGTAAAAATGGCAATTTTGGTCACTGTGAGGGTTTAAAAAGTGGTTATTCAACATGAGGCACGATCCAATTGACATTTTGAATCATTTTTGGTAAAGTCCAAAAAAGCAATTTTCGGACGAAAAACGATGACCGCGGAGCTGTCGAACGTTCCCAAAATGGTCAATTCTGATGAAATTTTAACATTTAATCTTTTGACTGCAAATTACTGTTGGATGTGAATTATTACCTTTTCAACTAAAATAAGTGTGTTTAAAGTCATTTCTCTGCCTGAAATTGGTCAAAATTGAAGCTTCTGAGTAAGCAAAACTCTGTAAAAATGTCAATTTTGGTCACTGTGAGGGTTTAAAAAGTGGTTATTCAACATGAGGCACGATCCAATTGACATTTTGAATCATTTTTGGTAAAGTTCAAAAAATCAATTTTCGGACAAAAAAACGATGACCGCGGAGCTGTCGAACGTTCCCAAAATGGTCAATTCTGATGAAATTTTAACATTTAATCTTTTGACTGCAAATTACTGTTGGATATGAATTATTACTTTTTCAACTAAAATAAGTGTGTTTAAAGTAATTTCTCTGCCTGAAATTGGTCAAAATTGAAGCTTCTGAGTAAGCAAAACTCTGTAAAAATGTCAATTTTGATCACTGTGAGGGTTTAAAAAGTGGTTATTAAACATGAGGCACGATCCAATTGACATTTTGAATCATTTTTGGTAAAGTCCAAAAAATCAATTTTCGGACGAAAAACGATGACCGCGGAGCTGTCGAACGTTCCCAAAATGGTCAAATCTGATGAAATTTTAACATTTAATCTTTTGACTGCAAATTACTGTTGGATGTGAATTATTACTCTTTCAACTAAAATAAGTGTGTTTAAAGTCATTTCTGTGCCTGAAATTGGTCAAAATTGAAGCTTCTGAGTAAGCAAAACTCTGTAAAAATGGCAATTTTGGTCACTGTGAGGGTTTAAAAAGTGGTTATTCAACATGAGGCACGATCCAATTGACATTTTGAATCATTTTTGGTAAAGTCCAAAAAATCAATTTTCGGACAAAAAACAATGACCCGGGAGCTGTCGAACGTTCCCAAAATGGTCAATTCTGATGAAATTTTAACATTTAATCTTTTGACTGCAAATTACTGTTGGATATGAATTATTACTTTTTCAACTAAAATAAGTGTGTTTAAAGTAATTTCTCTGCCTGAAATTGGTCAAAATTAAAGCTTCTGAGTAAGCAAAACTCTGTAAAAATGGCAATTTTGGTCACTGTGAGGGTTTAAAAAGTGATTATTCAACATGAGGCACGACCCAATTGATATTTTGAATCATTTTTGGTAAAGTCCAAAAAATCAATTTTCGGACAAAAAACGATGACCGCGGAGCTGTCGAATGTTCCCAAAATGGTCAATTCTGATGAAATTTTAACATTTAATCTTTTGACTGCATAATTACTGTTGGATGTGAATTATTACTTTTTCAACTAAAATAAGTGTGTTTAAAGTCATTTCTGTGCCTGAAATTGGTCAAAATTGAAGCTTCTGAGTAAGCAAAACTCTGTAAAAATGGCAATTTTGGTCACTGTGAGGGATTAAAAAGTGGTTATTCAACATGAGGCACGATCCAATTGACATTTTGAATCATTTTTGGTAAAGTCCAAAAAATCAATTTTCGGACAAAAAACGATGACCGCGGAGCTGTCGAACGTTCCCAAAATGGTCAATTCTGATGAAATTTTAACATTTAATCTTTTGACTGCAAATTACTGTTGGATATGAATTATTACTTTTTCAACTAAAATAAGTGTTTTTAAAGTAATTTCTCTGCCTGAAATTGGTCAAAATTGAAGCTTCTGAGTAAGCAAAACTCTGTAAAAATGGCAATTTTGGTCACTGTGAGGGTTTAAAAAGTGATTATTCAACATGAGGCACGACCTAATTGACATTTTGAATCATTTTTGGTAAAGTCCAAAAAATCAATTTTCGGACAAAAAACGATGACCGCGGAGCTGTCGAATGTTCCCAAAATGGTCAATTCTGATGAAATTTTAACATTTAATCTTTTGACTGCATAATTACTGTTGGATGTGAATTATTACTTTTTCAACTAAAATAAGTGTGTTTAAAGTCATTTCTGTGCCTGAAATTGGTCAAAATTGAAGCTTCTGAGTAAGCAAAACTCTGTAAAAATGGCAATTTTGGTCACTGTGAGGGTTTAAAAAGTGGTTATTCAACATGAGGCACGATCCAATTGACATTTTGAATCATTTTTGGTAAAGTCCAAAAAAACACTTTTCAGACAAGAAACGATGACCGCGGAGCTGTCGAACTTTCCCAAAATGGTCAATTCTGAGGAAATTTTAACATTTAATCTTTTGACTGCAAATTACTGTTGGATGTGAATTATTACTTTTTAACTAAAATAAGTTTGTTTAAAGTCATTTCTCTGCCTGAAATTGGTCAAAATTGAAGCTTCTGAGTAAGCAAAACTCTGTAAAAATGGCAATTTTGGTCACTGTGAGGGTTTAAAAAGTGGTTATTCAACATGAGGCACGATCCAATTGACATTTTGAATCATTTTTGGTAAAGTCCAAAAAATCAATTTTCGGACTAAAAACGATGACCGCGGAGCTGTCGAACGTTCCCAAAATGGTCAATTCTGATGAAATTTTAACATTTAATCTTTTGACTGCATAATTACTGTTGGATGTGAATTATTACTTTTTCAACTAAAATAAGTGTGTTTAAAGTCATTTCTGTGCCTGAAATTGGTCAAAATTGAAGCTTCTGAGTAAGCAAAACTCTGTAAAAATGGCAATTTTGGTCACTGTGAGGGTTTAAAAAGTGGTTATTCAACATGAGGCACGATCCAATTGACATTTTGAATCATTTTTGGTAAAGTCCAAAAAATCAATTTTCGGACAAAAAACGATGACCGCGGAGCTGTCGAACGTTCCCAAACGGGTCAATTCTGATGAAATTTTAACATTTAATCTTTTGACTGCAAATTACTGTTGGATATGAATTATTACTTTTTCAACTAAAATAAGTGTGTTTAAAGTCATTTCTCTGCCTGAAATTGGTCAAAATTGAAGCTTCTGAGTAAGCAAAACTCTGTAAAAATGGCAATTTTGGTCACTGTGAGGGTTTAAAAAGTGGTTATTCAACATGAGGCACGATCCAATTGACATTTTGAATCATTTTTGGTAAAGTCCAAAAAATCAATTTTCGGACAAAAAACGATGACCGCTGTCGAACGTTCCCAAAATGGTCAATTCTGAGGAAATTTTAACATTTAATCTTTTGACTGCAAATTACTGTTGGGTGTGAATTATTACCTTTTCAACTAAAATAAGTGTGTTTAAAGTAATTTCTCTGCCTGAAATTGGTCAAAAATGAAGCTTCTGAGTAAGCAAAACTCTGTAATATTGGCAATTTTGGTCACTGTGAGGGTTTAAAAAGTGGTTATTCAACATGAGGCACGATCCAATTGACATTTTTAATCATTTTTGGTAAAGTCCAAAAAATCAATTTTCGGACAAAAAACGATGACCGCGGAGCTGTCGAACGTTCCCAAAATGGTCAATTCTGATGAAATTTTAACATTTAATCTTTTGACTGCAAATTACTGTTGGATATGAATTATTACTTTTTCAACTAAAATAAGTGTGTTTAAAGTAATTTCTCTGCCTGAAATTGGTCAAAATTGAAGCTTCTGAGTAAGCAAAACTCTGTAAAAATGGCAATTTTGGTCACTGTGAGGGTTTAAAAAGTGGTTATTCAACATGAGGCACGATCCAATTGACATGTTGAATCATTTTTGGTAAAGTCCAAAAAATCAATTTTCGGACAAAAAACGATGACCGCTGTCGAACGTTCCCAAAATGGTCAATTCTGAGGAAATTTTAACATTTAATCTTTTGACTGCAAATTACTGTTGGGTGTGAATTATTACCTTTTCAACTAAAATAAGTGTGTTTAAAGTAATTTCTCTGCCTGAAATTGGTCAAAAATGAAGCTTCTGAGTAAGCAAAACTCTGTAATATTGGCAATTTTGGTCACTGTGAGGGTTTAAAAAGTGGTTATTCAACATGAGGCACGATCCAATTGACATTTTGAATCATTTTTGGTAAAGTCCAAAAAATCAATTTTCGGACAAAAAACGATGACCGCGGAGCTGTCGAACGTTCCCAAAATGGTCAATTCTGATGAAATTTTAACATTTAATCTTTTGACTGCATAATTACTGTTGGATGTGAATTATTACTTTTTCAACTAAAATAAGTGTGTTTAAAGTCATTTCTGTGCCTGAAATTGGTCAAAATTGAAGCTTCTGAGTAAGCAAAACTCTGTAAAAATGGCAATTTTGGTCACTGTGAGGGTTTAAAAAGTGGTTATTCAACATGAGGCACGATCCAATTGACATTTTGAATCATTTTTGGTAAAGTCCAAAAAATCAATTTTCGGACGAAAAACGATGACCGCGGAGCTGTCGAACGTTCCCAAAATGGTCAATTCTGATGAAATTTTAACATTTAATCTTTTGACTGCAAATTACTGTTGGATGTGAATTATTACCTTTTCAACTAAAATAAGTGTGTTTAAAGTCATTTCTCTGCCTGAAATTGGTCAAAATTGAAGCTTCTGAGTAAGCAAAACTCTGTAAAAATGTCAATTTTGGTCACTGTGAGGGTTTAAAAAGTGGTTATTCAACATGAGGCACGATCCAATTGACATTTTGAATCATTTTTGGTAATGTCCAAAAAATCAATTTTCGGACAAAAAACGATGACCGCTTAGCTGTCGAACGTTCCCAAAATGGTCAATTCTGATGAAATTTTCACATTTAATCTTTTGACTGCAAATTACTGTTGGATATGAATTATTACTTTTTCAACTAAAATAAGTGTGTTTAAAGTAATTTCTCTGCCTGAAATTGGTCAAAATTGAAGCTTCTGAGTAAGCAAAACTCTGTAAAAATGGCAATTTTGGTCACTGTGAGGGTTTAAAAAGTGATTATTCAATATGAGGCACGACCCATTTGACATTTTGAATCATTTTTGGTAAAGTCCAAAAAATCAATTTTCGGACAAAAAACGATGACCGCGGAGCTGTCGAATGTTCCCAAAATGGTCAATTCTGATGAAATTTTAACATTTAATCTTTTGACTGCATAATTACTGTTGGATGTGAATTATTACTTTTTCAACTAAAATAAGTGTGTTTAAAGTCATTTCTGTGCCTGAAATTGGTCAAAATTGAAGCTTCTGAGTAAGCAAAACTCTGTAAAAATGGCAATTTTGGTCACTGTGAGGGTTTAAAAAGTGGTTATTCAACATGAGGCACGATCCAATTGACATTTTGAATCATTTTTGGTAAAGTCCAAAAAATCAATTTTCGGACGAAAAACGATGACCGCGGAGCTGTCGAACGTTCCCAAAATGGTCAATTCTGATGAAATTTTAACATTTAATCTTTTGACTGCAAATTACTGTTGGATGTGAATTATTACCTTTTCAACTAAAATAAGTGTGTTTAAAGTCATTTCTCTGCCTGAAATTGGTCAAAATTGAAGCTTCTGAGTAAGCAAAACTCTGTAAAAATGTCAATTTTGGTCACTGTGAGGGTTTAAAAAGTGGTTATTCAACATGAGGCACGATCCAATTGACATTTTGAATCATTTTTGGTAATGTCCAAAAAATCAATTTTCGGACAAAAAACGATGACCGCTTAGCTGTCGAACGTTCCCAAAATGGTCAATTCTGATGAAATTTTCACATTTAATCTTTTGACTGCAAATTACTGTTGGATATGAATTATTACTTTTTCAACTAAAATAAGTGTGTTTAAAGTAATTTCTCTGCCTGAAATTGGTCAAAATTGAAGCTTCTGAGTAAGCAAAACTCTGTAAAAATGGCAATTTTGGTCACTGTGAGGGTTTAAAAAGTGATTATTCAATATGAGGCACGACCCATTTGACATTTTGAATCATTTTTGGTAAAGTCCAAAAAATCAATTTTCGGACAAAAAACGATGACCGCGGAGCTGTCGAATGTTCCCAAAATGGTCAATTCTGATGAAATTTTAACATTTAATCTTTTGACTGCATAATTACTGTTGGATGTGAATTATTACTTTTTCAACTAAAATAAGTGTGTTTAAAGTCATTTCTGTGCCTGAAATTGGTCAAAATTGAAGCTTCTGAGTAAGCAAAACTCTGTAAAAATGGCAATTTTGGTCACTGTGAGGGTTTAAAAAGTGGTTATTCAACATGAGGCACGATCCAATTGACATTTTGAATCATTTTTGGTAAAGTCCAAAAAATCAATTTTCGGACGAAAGACGATGACCGCGGAGCTGTCGAACGTTCCCAAAATGGTCAATTCTGATGAAATTTTAACATTTAATCTTTTGACTGCAAATTACTGTTGGATGTGAATTATTACCTTTTCAACTAAAATAAGTGTGTTTAAAGTCATTTCTCTGCCTGAAATTGGTCAAAATTGAAGCTTCTGAGTAAGCAAAACTCTGTAAAAATGTCAATTTTGGTCACTGTGAGGGTTTAAAAAGTGGTTATTCAACATGAGGCACGATCCAATTGACATTTTGAATCATTTTTGGTAATGTCCAAAAAATCAATTTTCGGACAAAAAACGATGACCGCTTAGCTGTCGAACGTTCCCAAAATGGTCAATTCTGATGAAATTTTAACATTTAATCTTTTGACTGCAAATTACTGTTGGATATGAATTATTACTTTTTCAACTAAAATAAGTGTGTTTAAAGTAATTTCTCTGCCTGAAATTGGTCAAAATTGAAGCTTCTGAGTAAGCAAAACTCTGTAAAAATGGCAATTTTGGTCACTGTGAGGGTTTAAAAAGTGATTATTCAATATGAGGCACGACCCAATTGACATTTTGAATCATTTTTGGTAAAGTCCAAAAAATCAATTTTCGGACAAAAAACGATGACCGCGGAGCTGTCGAATGTTCCCAAAATGGTCAATTCTGATGAAATTTTAACATTTAATCTTTTGACTGCATAATTACTGTTGGATGTGAATTATTACTTTTTCAACTAAAATAAGTGTGTTTAAAGTCATTTCTGTGCCTGAAATTGGTCAAAATTGAAGCTTCTGAGTAAGCAAAACTCTGTAAAAATGGCAATTTTGGTCACTGTGAGGGTTTAAAAAGTGGTTATTCAACATGAGGCACGATCCAATTGACATTTTGAATCATTTTTGGTAAAGTCCAAAAAATCAATTTTCGGACGAAAGACGATGACCGCGGAGCTGTCGAACGTTCCCAAAATGGTCAATTCTGATGAAATTTTAACATTTAATCTTTTGACTGCAAATTACTGTTGGATGTGAATTATTACCTTTTCAACTAAAATAAGTGTGTTTAAAGTCATTTCTCTGCCTGAAATTGGTCAAAATTGAAGCTTCTGAGTAAGCAAAACTCTGTAAAAATGTCAATTTTGGTCACTGTGAGGGTTTAAAAAGTGGTTATTCAACATGAGGCACGATCCAATTGACATTTTGAATCATTTTTGGTAATGTCCAAAAAATCAATTTTCGGACAAAAAACGATGACCGCTTAGCTGTCGAACGTTCCCAAAATGGTCAATTCTGATGAAATTTTAACATTTAATCTTTTGACTGCAAATTACTGTTGGATATGAATTATTACTTTTTCAACTAAAATAAGTGTGTTTAAAGTAATTTCTCTGCCTGAAATTGGTCAAAATTGAAGCTTCTGAGTAAGCAAAACTCTGTAAAAATGGCAATTTTGGTCACTGTGAGGGTTTAAAAAGTGATTATTCAATATGAGGCACGACCCAATTGACATTTTGAATCATTTTTGGTAAAGTCCAAAAAATCAATTTTCGGACAAAAAACGATGACCGCGGAGCTGTCGAATGTTCCCAAAATGGTCAATTCTGATGAAATTTTAACATTTAATCTTTTGACTGCATAATTACTGTTGGATGTGAATTATTACTTTTTCAACTAAAATAAGTGTGTTTAAAGTCATTTCTGTGCCTGAAATTGGTCAAAATTGAAGCTTCTGAGTAAGCAAAACTCTGTAAAAATGGCAATTTTGGTCACTGTGAGGGTTTAAAAAGTGGTTATTCAACATGAGGCACGATCCAATTGACATTTTGAATCATTTTTGGTAAAGTCCAAAAAATCAATTTTCGGACAAAGAACGATGACCGCGGAGCTGTCGAACGTTCCCAAAATGGTCAATTCTGAGGAAATTTTAACATTTAATCTTTTGACTGCAAATTACTGTTGGATATGAATTATTACTTTTTCAACTAAAATAAGTGTGTTTAAAGTAATTTCTCTGCCTGAAATTGGTCAAAATTGAAGCTTCTGAGTAAGCAAAACTCTGTAAAAATGGCAATTTTGATCACTGTGAGGGTTTAAAAAGTGGTTATTAAACATGAGGCACGATCCAATTGACATTTTGAATCATTTTTGGTAAAGTCCAAAAAATCAATTTTCGGACGAAAAACGATGACCGCGGAGCAGTCGAACGTTCCCAAAATGGTCAATTCTGATGAAATTTTAACATTTAATCTTTTGACTGCAAATTACTGTTGGATGTGAATTATTACTCTTTCAACTAAAATAAGTGTGTTTAAAGTCATTTCTGTGCCTGAAATTGGTCAAAATTGAAGCTTCTGAGTAAGCAAAACTCTGTAAAAATGGCAATTTTGGTCACTGTGAGGGTTTAAAAAGTGGTTATTCAACATGAGGCACGATCCAATTGACATTTTGAATCATTTTTGGTAAAGTCCAAAAAATCAATTTTCGGACAAAAAACGATGACCGCGGAGCTGTCGAACGTTCCCAAAATGGTCAATTCTGATGAAATTTTAACATTTAATCTTTTGACTGCAAATTACTGTTGGATATGAATTATTACTTTTTCAACTAAAATAAGTGTGTTTAAAGTAATTTCTCTGCCTGAAATTGGTCAAAATTGAAGCTTCTGAGTAAGCAAAACTCTGTAAAAATGGCAATTTTGGTCACTGTGAGGGTTTAAAAAGTGATTATTCAACATGAGGCACGACCCAATTGACATTTTGAATCATTTTTGGTAAAGTCCAAAAAATCAATTTTCGGACAAAAAACGATGACCGCGGAGCTGTCGAATGTTCCCAAAATGGTCAATTCTGATGAAATTTTAACATTTAATCTTTTGACTGCATAATTACTGTTGGATGTGAATTATTACTTTTTCAACTAAAATAAGTGTGTTTAAAGTCATTTCTGTGCCTGAAATTGGTCAAAATTGAAGCTTCTGAGTAAGCAAAACTCTGTAAAAATGGCAATTTTGGTCACTGTGAGGGTTTAAAAAGTGGTTATTCAACATGAGGCACGATCCAATTGACATTTTGAATCATTTTTGGTAAAGTCCAAAAAATCAATTTTCGGACAAAAAACGATGACCGCGGAGCTGTCGAACGTTCCCAAAATGGTCAATTCTGATGAAATTTTAACATTTAATCTTTTGACTGCATAATTACTGTTGGATGTGAATTATTACTTTTTCAACTAAAATAAGTGTGTTTAAAGTCATTTCTGTGCCTGAAATTGGTCAAAATTGAAGCTTCTGAGTAAGCAAAACTCTGTAAAAATGGCAATTTTGGTCACTGTGAGGGTTTAAAAAGTGGTTATTCAACATGAGGCACGATCCAATTGACATTTTGAATCATTTTTGGTAAAGTCCAAAAAATCAATTTTCGGACAAAGAACGATGACCGCGGAGCTGTCGAACGTTCCCAAAATGGTCAATTCTGAGGAAATTTTAACATTTAATCTTTTGACTGCAAATTACTGTTGGATATGAATTATTACTTTTTCAACTAAAATAAGTGTGTTTAAAGTCATTTCTGTGCCTGAAATTGGTCAAAATTGAAGCTTCTGAGTAAGCAAAACTCTGTAAAAATGGCAATTTTGGTCACTGTGAGGGTTTAAAAAGTGGTTATTCAACATGAGGCACGATCCAATTGACATTTTGAATCATTTTTGGTAAAGTCCAAAAAATCAATTTTCGGACAAAGAACGATGACCGCGGAGCTGTCGAACGTTCCCAAAATGGTCAATTCTGAGGAAATTTTAACATTTAATCTTTTGACTGCAAATTACTGTTGGATATGAATTATTACTTTTTCAACTAAAATAAGTGTGTTTAAAGTAATTTCTCTGCCTGAAATTGGTCAAAATTGAAGCTTCTGAGTAAGCAAAACTCTGTAAAAATGGCAATTTTGATCACTGTGAGGGTTTAAAAAGTGGTTATTAAACATGAGGCACGATCCAATTGACATTTTGAATCATTTTTGGTAAAGTCCAAAAAATCAATTTTCGGACGAAAAACGATGACCGCGGAGCAGTCGAACGTTCCCAAAATGGTCAATTCTGATGAAATTTTAACATTTAATCTTTTGACTGCAAATTACTGTTGGATGTGAATTATTACTCTTTCAACTAAAATAAGTGTGTTTAAAGTCATTTCTGTGCCTGAAATTGGTCAAAATTGAAGCTTCTGAGTAAGCAAAACTCTGTAAAAATGGCAATTTTGGTCACTGTGAGGGTTTAAAAAGTGGTTATTCAACATGAGGCACGATCCAATTGACATTTTGAATCATTTTTGGTAAAGTCCAAAAAATCAATTTTCGGACAAAAAACGATGACCGCGGAGCTGTCGAACGTTCCCAAAATGGTCAATTCTGATGAAATTTTAACATTTAATCTTTTGACTGCAAATTACTGTTGGATATGAATTATTACTTTTTCAACTAAAATAAGTGTGTTTAAAGTAATTTCTCTGCCTGAAATTGGTCAAAATTGAAGCTTCTGAGTAAGCAAAACTCTGTAAAAATGGCAATTTTGGTCACTGTGAGGGTTTAAAAAGTGATTATTCAACATGAGGCACGACCCAATTGACATTTTGAATCATTTTTGGTAAAGTCCAAAAAATCAATTTTCGGACAAAAAACGATGACCGCGGAGCTGTCGAATGTTCCCAAAATGGTCAATTCTGATGAAATTTTAACATTTAATCTTTTGACTGCATAATTACTGTTGGATGTGAATTATTACTTTTTCAACTAAAATAAGTGTGTTTAAAGTCATTTCTGTGCCTGAAATTGGTCAAAATTGAAGCTTCTGAGTAAGCAAAACTCTGTAAAAATGGCAATTTTGGTCACTGTGAGGGTTTAAAAAGTGGTTATTCAACATGAGGCACGATCCAATTGACATTTTGAATCATTTTTGGTAAAGTCCAAAAAATCAATTTTCGGACAAAAAACGATGACCGCGGAGCTGTCGAACGTTCCCAAAATGGTCAATTCTGAGGAAATTTTAACATTTAATCTTTTGACTGCAAATTACTGTTGGATGTGAATTATTACCTTTTCAACTAAAATAAGTGTGTTTAAAGTAATTTCTCTGCCTGAAATTGGTCAAAATTGAAGCTTCTGAGTAAGCAAAACTCTGTAATATTGGCAATTTTGGTCACTGTGAGGGTTTAAAAAGTGGTTATTCAACATGAGGCACGATCCAATTGACATTTTGAATCATTTTTGGTAAAGTCCAAAAAATCAATTTTCGGACAAAAAACGATGACCGCGGAGCTGTCGAACGTTCCCAAAATGGTCAATTCTGATGAAATTTTAACATTTAATCTTTTGACTGAATAATTACTGTTGGATGTGAATTATTACTTTTTCAACTAAAATAAGTGTGTTTAAAGTCATTTCTGTGCCTGAAATTGGTCAAAATTGAAGCTTCTGAGTAAGCAAAACTCTGTAAAAATGGCAATTTTGGTCACTGTGAGGGTTTAAAAAGTGGTTATTCAACATGAGGCACGATCCAATTGACATTTTGAATCATTTTTGGTAAAGTCCAAAAAATCAATTTTCGGACGAAAAACGATGACCGCTGAGCTGTCGAACGTTCCCAAAATGGTCAATTCTGATGAAATTTTAACATTTAATCTTTTGACTGCAAATTACTGTTGGATGTGAATTATTACCTTTTCAACTAAAATAAGTGTGTTTAAAGTCATTTCTCTGCCTTAAATTGGTCAAAATTGAAGCTTCTGAGTAAGCAAAACTCTGTAAAAATGTCAATTTTGGTCACTGTGAGGGTTTAAAAAGTGGTTATTCAACATGAGGCACGATCCAATTGGCATTTTGAATCATTTTTGGTAAAGTCCAAAAAATCAATTTTCGGACAAAAAACGATGACCGCGGAGCTGTCGAACGTTCCCAAAATGGTCCATTCTGATGAAATTTTAACATTTACTCTTTTGACTGCAAATTACTGTTGGATATGAATTATTACTTTTTCAACTAAAATAAGTGTGTTTAAAGTAATTTCTGTGCCTGAAATTGGTCAAAATTGAAGCTTCTGAGTAAGCAAAACTCTGTAAAAATGGCAATTTTGGTCACTGTGAGGGTTTAAAAAGTGGTTATTCAACATGAGGTACGATCCAATTGACATTTTGAATCATTTTTGGTAAAGTCCAAAAAATCAATTTTCGGCCGAAAAACGATGACCGCGGAGCTGTCGAACGTTCCCAAAATGGTCAATTCTGATGAAATTTTAACATTTAATCTTTTGACTGCATAATTACTGTTGGATGTGAATTATTACTTTTTCAACTAAAATAAGTGTGTTTAAAGTCATTTCTGTGCCTGAAATTGGTCAAAATTGAAGCTTCTGAGTAAGCAAAACTCTGTAAAAATGGCAATTTTGGTCACTGTGAGGGTTTAAAAAGTGGTTATTCAACATGAGGCACGATCCAATTGACATTTTGAATCATTTTTGGTAAAGTCCAAAAAATCAATTTTCGGACAAAAAACGATGACCGCGGAGCTGTCGAACGTTCCCAAAATGGTCAATTCTGATGAAATTTTAACATTTAATCTTTTGACTGCAAATTACTGTTGGATATGAATTATTACTTTTTCAACTAAAATAAGTGTGTTTAAAGTAATTTCTCTGCCTGAAATTGGTCAAAATTGAAGCTTCTGAGTAAGCAAAACTCTGTAAAAATGGCAATTTTGGTCACTGTGAGGGTTTAAAAAGTGGTTATTCAACATGAGGCACGATCCAATTGACATTTTGAATCATTTTTGGTAAAGTCCAAAAAATCAATTTTCGGACAAAAAACGATGACCGCTGTCGAACGTTCCCAAAATGGTCAATTCTGAGGAAATTTTAACATTTAATCTTTTGACTGCAAATTACTGTTGGGTGTGAATTATTACCTTTTCAACTAAAATAAGTGTGTTTAAAGTCATTTCTGTGCCTGAAATTGGTCAAAATTGAAGCTTCTGAGTAAGCAAAACTCTGTAAAAATGGCAATTTTGGTCACTGTGAGGGTTTAAAAAGTGGTTATTCAACATGAGGCACGATCCAATTGACATTTTGAATCATTTTTGGTAAAGTCCAAAAAAACACTTTTCAGACAAGAAACGATGACCGCGGAGCTGTCGAACTTTCCCAAAATGGTCAATTCTGAGGAAATTTTAACATTTAATCTTTTGACTGCAAATTACTGTTGGATGTGAATTATTACTTTTTAACTAAAATAAGTTTGTTTAAAGTCATTTCTCTGCCTGAAATTGGTCAAAATTGAAGCTTCTGAGTAAGCAAAACTCTGTAAAAATGGCAATTTTGGTCACTGTGAGGGTTTAAAAAGTGGTTATTCAACATGAGGCACGATCCAATTGACATTTTGAATCATTTTTGGTAAAGTCCAAAAAATCAATTTTCGGACTAAAAACGATGACCGCGGAGCTGTCGAACGTTCCCAAAATGGTCAATTCTGATGAAATTTTAACATTTAATCTTTTGACTGCATAATTACTGTTGGATGTGAATTATTACTTTTTCAACTAAAATAAGTGTGTTTAAAGTCATTTCTGTGCCTGAAATTGGTCAAAATTGAAGCTTCTGAGTAAGCAAAACTCTGTAAAAATGGCAATTTTGGTCACTGTGAGGGTTTAAAAAGTGGTTATTCAACATGAGGCACGATCCAATTGACATTTTGAATCATTTTTGGTAAAGTCCAAAAAATCAATTTTCGGACAAAAAACGATGACCGCGGAGCTGTCGAACGTTCCCAAACGGGTCAATTCTGATGAAATTTTAACATTTAATCTTTTGACTGCAAATTACTGTTGGATATGAATTATTACTTTTTCAACTAAAATAAGTGTGTTTAAAGTCATTTCTCTGCCTGAAATTGGTCAAAATTGAAGCTTCTGAGTAAGCAAAACTCTGTAAAAATGGCAATTTTGGTCACTGTGAGGGTTTAAAAAGTGGTTATTCAACATGAGGCACGATCCAATTGACATTTTGAATCATTTTTGGTAAAGTCCAAAAAATCAATTTTCGGACAAAAAACGATGACCGCTGTCGAACGTTCCCAAAATGGTCAATTCTGAGGAAATTTTAACATTTAATCTTTTGACTGCAAATTACTGTTGGGTGTGAATTATTACCTTTTCAACTAAAATAAGTGTGTTTAAAGTAATTTCTCTGCCTGAAATTGGTCAAAAATGAAGCTTCTGAGTAAGCAAAACTCTGTAATATTGGCAATTTTGGTCACTGTGAGGGTTTAAAAAGTGGTTATTCAACATGAGGCACGATCCAATTGACATTTTTAATCATTTTTGGTAAAGTCCAAAAAATCAATTTTCGGACAAAAAACGATGACCGCGGAGCTGTCGAACGTTCCCAAAATGGTCAATTCTGATGAAATTTTAACATTTAATCTTTTGACTGCAAATTACTGTTGGATATGAATTATTACTTTTTCAACTAAAATAAGTGTGTTTAAAGTAATTTCTCTGCCTGAAATTGGTCAAAATTGAAGCTTCTGAGTAAGCAAAACTCTGTAAAAATGGCAATTTTGGTCACTGTGAGGGTTTAAAAAGTGGTTATTCAACATGAGGCACGATCCAATTGACATGTTGAATCATTTTTGGTAAAGTCCAAAAAATCAATTTTCGGACAAAAAACGATGACCGCTGTCGAACGTTCCCAAAATGGTCAATTCTGAGGAAATTTTAACATTTAATCTTTTGACTGCAAATTACTGTTGGGTGTGAATTATTACCTTTTCAACTAAAATAAGTGTGTTTAAAGTAATTTCTCTGCCTGAAATTGGTCAAAAATGAAGCTTCTGAGTAAGCAAAACTCTGTAATATTGGCAATTTTGGTCACTGTGAGGGTTTAAAAAGTGGTTATTCAACATGAGGCACGATCCAATTGACATTTTGAATCATTTTTGGTAAAGTCCAAAAAATCAATTTTCGGACAAAAAACGATGACCGCGGAGCTGTCGAACGTTCCCAAAATGGTCAATTCTGATGAAATTTTAACATTTAATCTTTTGACTGCATAATTACTGTTGGATGTGAATTATTACTTTTTCAACTAAAATAAGTGTGTTTAAAGTCATTTCTGTGCCTGAAATTGGTCAAAATTGAAGCTTCTGAGTAAGCAAAACTCTGTAAAAATGGCAATTTTGGTCACTGTGAGGGTTTAAAAAGTGGTTATTCAACATGAGGCACGATCCAATTGACATTTTGAATCATTTTTGGTAAAGTCCAAAAAATCAATTTTCGGACGAAAAACGATGACCGCGGAGCTGTCGAACGTTCCCAAAATGGTCAATTCTGATGAAATTTTAACATTTAATCTTTTGACTGCAAATTACTGTTGGATGTGAATTATTACCTTTTCAACTAAAATAAGTGTGTTTAAAGTCATTTCTCTGCCTGAAATTGGTCAAAATTGAAGCTTCTGAGTAAGCAAAACTCTGTAAAAATGTCAATTTTGGTCACTGTGAGGGTTTAAAAAGTGGTTATTCAACATGAGGCACGATCCAATTGACATTTTGAATCATTTTTGGTAATGTCCAAAAAATCAATTTTCGGACAAAAAACGATGACCGCTTAGCTGTCGAACGTTCCCAAAATGGTCAATTCTGATGAAATTTTCACATTTAATCTTTTGACTGCAAATTACTGTTGGATATGAATTATTACTTTTTCAACTAAAATAAGTGTGTTTAAAGTAATTTCTCTGCCTGAAATTGGTCAAAATTGAAGCTTCTGAGTAAGCAAAACTCTGTAAAAATGGCAATTTTGGTCACTGTGAGGGTTTAAAAAGTGATTATTCAATATGAGGCACGACCCAATTGACATTTTGAATCATTTTTGGTAAAGTCCAAAAAATCAATTTTCGGACAAAAAACGATGACCGCGGAGCTGTCGAATGTTCCCAAAATGGTCAATTCTGATGAAATTTTAACATTTAATCTTTTGACTGCATAATTACTGTTGGATGTGAATTATTACTTTTTCAACTAAAATAAGTGTGTTT
Organism: Lissotriton helveticus; assembly: GCF_964261635.1. Lineage (NCBI taxonomy): Eukaryota > Metazoa > Chordata > Amphibia > Caudata > Salamandridae > Lissotriton > Lissotriton helveticus. The sequence continues at coordinate 296,839,116 of NC_136068.1, read as the reverse complement.
AAAGTCATTTCTGTGCCTGAAATTGGTCAAAATTGAAGCTTCTGAGTAAGCAAAACTCTGTAAAAATGGCAATTTTGGTCACTGTGAGGGTTTAAAAAGTGGTTATTCAACATGAGGCACGATCCAATTGACATTTTGAATCATTTTTGGTAAAGTCCAAAAAATCAGTTTTCGGACGAAAGACGATGACCGCGGAGCTGTCGAACGTTCCCAAAATGGTCAATTCTGATGAAATTTTAACATTTAATCTTTTGACTGCAAATTACTGTTGGATGTGAATTATTACCTTTTCAACTAAAATAAGTGTGTTTAAAGTCATTTCTCTGCCTGAAATTGGTCAAAATTGAAGCTTCTGAGTAAGCAAAACTCTGTAAAAATGTCAATTTTGGTCACTGTGAGGGTTTAAAAAGTGGTTATTCAACATGAGGCACGATCCAATTGACATTTTGAATCATTTTTGGTAATGTCCAAAAAATCAATTTTCGGACAAAAAACGATGACCGCTTAGCTGTCGAACGTTCCCAAAATGGTCAATTCTGATGAAATTTTAACATTTAATCTTTTGACTGCAAATTACTGTTGGATATGAATTATTACTTTTTCAACTAAAATAAGTGTGTTTAAAGTAATTTCTCTGCCTGAAATTGGTCAAAATTGAAGCTTCTGAGTAAGCAAAACTCTGTAAAAATGGCAATTTTGGTCACTGTGAGGGTTTAAAAAGTGATTATTCAATATGAGGCACGACCCAATTGACATTTTGAATCATTTTTGGTAAAGTCCAAAAAATCAATTTTCGGACAAAAAACGATGACCGCGGAGCTGTCGAATGTTCCCAAAATGGTCAATTCTGATGAAATTTTAACATTTAATCTTTTGACTGCATAATTACTGTTGGATGTGAATTATTACTTTTTCAACTAAAATAAGTGTGTTTAAAGTCATTTCTGTGCCTGAAATTGGTCAAAATTGAAGCTTCTGAGTAAGCAAAACTCTGTAAAAATGGCAATTTTGGTCACTGTGAGGGTTTAAAAAGTGGTTATTCAACATGAGGCACGATCCAATTGACATTTTGAATCATTTTTGGTAAAGTCCAAAAAATCAATTTTCGGACGAAAGACGATGACCGCGGAGCTGTCGAACGTTCCCAAAATGGTCAATTCTGATGAAATTTTAACATTTAATCTTTTGACTGCAAATTACTGTTGGATGTGAATTATTACCTTTTCAACTAAAATAAGTGTGTTTAAAGTCATTTCTCTGCCTGAAATTGGTCAAAATTGAAGCTTCTGAGTAAGCAAAACTCTGTAAAAATGTCAATTTTGGTCACTGTGAGGGTTTAAAAAGTGGTTATTCAACATGAGGCACGATCCAATTGACATTTTGAATCATTTTTGGTAATGTCCAAAAAATCAATTTTCGGACAAAAAACGATGACCGCTTAGCTGTCGAACGTTCCCAAAATGGTCAATTCTGATGAAATTTTAACATTTAATCTTTTGACTGCAAATTACTGTTGGATATGAATTATTACTTTTTCAACTAAAATAAGTGTGTTTAAAGTAATTTCTCTGCCTGAAATTGGTCAAAATTGAAGCTTCTGAGTAAGCAAAACTCTGTAAAAATGGCAATTTTGGTCACTGTGAGGGTTTAAAAAGTGATTATTCAATATGAGGCACGACCCAATTGACATTTTGAATCATTTTTGGTAAAGTCCAAAAAATCAATTTTCGGACAAAAAACGATGACCGCGGAGCTGTCGAATGTTCCCAAAATGGTCAATTCTGATGAAATTTTAACATTTAATCTTTTGACTGCATAATTACTGTTGGATGTGAATTATTACTTTTTCAACTAAAATAAGTGTGTTTAAAGTCATTTCTGTGCCTGAAATTGGTCAAAATTGAAGCTTCTGAGTAAGCAAAACTCTGTAAAAATGGCAATTTTGGTCACTGTGAGGGTTTAAAAAGTGGTTATTCAACATGAGGCACGATCCAATTGACATTTTGAATCATTTTTGGTAAAGTCCAAAAAATCAATTTTCGGACAAAGAACGATGACCGCGGAGCTGTCGAACGTTCCCAAAATGGTCAATTCTGAGGAAATTTTAACATTTAATCTTTTGACTGCAAATTACTGTTGGATATGAATTATTACTTTTTCAACTAAAATAAGTGTGTTTAAAGTAATTTCTCTGCCTGAAATTGGTCAAAATTGAAGCTTCTGAGTAAGCAAAACTCTGTAAAAATGGCAATTTTGATCACTGTGAGGGTTTAAAAAGTGGTTATTAAACATGAGGCACGATCCAATTGACATTTTGAATCATTTTTGGTAAAGTCCAAAAAATCAATTTTCGGACGAAAAACGATGACCGCGGAGCAGTCGAACGTTCCCAAAATGGTCAATTCTGATGAAATTTTAACATTTAATCTTTTGACTGCAAATTACTGTTGGATGTGAATTATTACTCTTTCAACTAAAATAAGTGTGTTTAAAGTCATTTCTGTGCCTGAAATTGGTCAAAATTGAAGCTTCTGAGTAAGCAAAACTCTGTAAAAATGGCAATTTTGGTCACTGTGAGGGTTTAAAAAGTGGTTATTCAACATGAGGCACGATCCAATTGACATTTTGAATCATTTTTGGTAAAGTCCAAAAAATCAATTTTCGGACAAAAAACGATGACCGCGGAGCTGTCGAACGTTCCCAAAATGGTCAATTCTGATGAAATTTTAACATTTAATCTTTTGACTGCAAATTACTGTTGGATATGAATTATTACTTTTTCAACTAAAATAAGTGTGTTTAAAGTAATTTCTCTGCCTGAAATTGGTCAAAATTGAAGCTTCTGAGTAAGCAAAACTCTGTAAAAATGGCAATTTTGGTCACTGTGAGGGTTTAAAAAGTGATTATTCAACATGAGGCACGACCCAATTGACATTTTGAATCATTTTTGGTAAAGTCCAAAAAATCAATTTTCGGACAAAAAACGATGACCGCGGAGCTGTCGAATGTTCCCAAAATGGTCAATTCTGATGAAATTTTAACATTTAATCTTTTGACTGCATAATTACTGTTGGATGTGAATTATTACTTTTTCAACTAAAATAAGTGTGTTTAAAGTCATTTCTGTGCCTGAAATTGGTCAAAATTGAAGCTTCTGAGTAAGCAAAACTCTGTAAAAATGGCAATTTTGGTCACTGTGAGGGTTTAAAAAGTGGTTATTCAACATGAGGCACGATCCAATTGACATTTTGAATCATTTTTGGTAAAGTCCAAAAAATCAATTTTCGGACAAAAAACGATGACCGCGGAGCTGTCGAACGTTCCCAAAATGGTCAATTCTGAGGAAATTTTAACATTTAATCTTTTGACTGCAAATTACTGTTGGATGTGAATTATTACCTTTTCAACTAAAATAAGTGTGTTTAAAGTAATTTCTCTGCCTGAAATTGGTCAAAATTGAAGCTTCTGAGTAAGCAAAACTCTGTAATATTGGCAATTTTGGTCACTGTGAGGGTTTAAAAAGTGGTTATTCAACATGAGGCACGATCCAATTGACATTTTGAATCATTTTTGGTAAAGTCCAAAAAATCAATTTTCGGACAAAAAACGATGACCGCGGAGCTGTCGAACGTTCCCAAAATGGTCAATTCTGATGAAATTTTAACATTTAATCTTTTGACTGAATAATTACTGTTGGATGTGAATTATTACTTTTTCAACTAAAATAAGTGTGTTTAAAGTCATTTCTGTGCCTGAAATTGGTCAAAATTGAAGCTTCTGAGTAAGCAAAACTCTGTAAAAATGGCAATTTTGGTCACTGTGAGGGTTTAAAAAGTGGTTATTCAACATGAGGCACGATCCAATTGACATTTTGAATCATTTTTGGTAAAGTCCAAAAAATCAATTTTCGGACGAAAAACGATGACCGCTGAGCTGTCGAACGTTCCCAAAATGGTCAATTCTGATGAAATTTTAACATTTAATCTTTTGACTGCAAATTACTGTTGGATGTGAATTATTACCTTTTCAACTAAAATAAGTGTGTTTAAAGTCATTTCTCTGCCTTAAATTGGTCAAAATTGAAGCTTCTGAGTAAGCAAAACTCTGTAAAAATGTCAATTTTGGTCACTGTGAGGGTTTAAAAAGTGGTTATTCAACATGAGGCACGATCCAATTGGCATTTTGAATCATTTTTGGTAAAGTCCAAAAAATCAATTTTCGGACAAAAAACGATGACCGCGGAGCTGTCGAACGTTCCCAAAATGGTCCATTCTGATGAAATTTTAACATTTACTCTTTTGACTGCAAATTACTGTTGGATATGAATTATTACTTTTTCAACTAAAATAAGTGTGTTTAAAGTAATTTCTGTGCCTGAAATTGGTCAAAATTGAAGCTTCTGAGTAAGCAAAACTCTGTAAAAATGGCAATTTTGGTCACTGTGAGGGTTTAAAAAGTGGTTATTCAACATGAGGTACGATCCAATTGACATTTTGAATCATTTTTGGTAAAGTCCAAAAAATCAATTTTCGGCCGAAAAACGATGACCGCGGAGCTGTCGAACGTTCCCAAAATGGTCAATTCTGATGAAATTTTAACATTTAATCTTTTGACTGCATAATTACTGTTGGATGTGAATTATTACTTTTTCAACTAAAATAAGTGTGTTTAAAGTCATTTCTGTGCCTGAAATTGGTCAAAATTGAAGCTTCTGAGTAAGCAAAACTCTGTAAAAATGGCAATTTTGGTCACTGTGAGGGTTTAAAAAGTGGTTATTCAACATGAGGCACGATCCAATTGACATTTTGAATCATTTTTGGTAAAGTCCAAAAAATCAATTTTCGGACAAAAAACGATGACCGCGGAGCTGTCGAACGTTCCCAAAATGGTCAATTCTGATGAAATTTTAACATTTAATCTTTTGACTGCAAATTACTGTTGGATATGAATTATTACTTTTTCAACTAAAATAAGTGTGTTTAAAGTAATTTCTCTGCCTGAAATTGGTCAAAATTGAAGCTTCTGAGTAAGCAAAACTCTGTAAAAATGGCAATTTTGGTCACTGTGAGGGTTTAAAAAGTGGTTATTCAACATGAGGCACGATCCAATTGACATTTTGAATCATTTTTGGTAAAGTCCAAAAAATCAATTTTCGGACAAAAAACGATGACCGCTGTCGAACGTTCCCAAAATGGTCAATTCTGAGGAAATTTTAACATTTAATCTTTTGACTGCAAATTACTGTTGGGTGTGAATTATTACCTTTTCAACTAAAATAAGTGTGTTTAAAGTAATTTCTCTGCCTGAAATTGGTCAAAAATGAAGCTTCTGAGTAAGCAAAACTCTGTAATATTGGCAATTTTGGTCACTGTGAGGGTTTAAAAAGTGGTTATTCAACATGAGGCACGATCCAATTGACATTTTGAATCATTTTTGGTAAAGTCCAAAAAATCAATTTTCGGACAAAAAACGATGACCGCGGAGCTGTCGAACGTTCCCAAAATGGTCAATTCTGATGAAATTTTAACATTTAATCTTTTGACTGCATAATTACTGTTGGATGTGAATTATTACTTTTTCAACTAAAATAAGTGTGTTTAAAGTCATTTCTGTGCCTGAAATTGGTCAAAATTGAAGCTTCTGAGTAAGCAAAACTCTGTAAAAATGGCAATTTTGGTCACTGTGAGGGTTTAAAAAGTGGTTATTCAACATGAGGCACGATCCAATTGACATTTTGAATCATTTTTGGTAAAGTCCAAAAAATCAATTTTCGGACGAAAAACGATGACCGCGGAGCTGTCGAACGTTCCCAAAATGGTCAATTCTGATGAAATTTTAACATTTAATCTTTTGACTGCAAATTACTGTTGGATGTGAATTATTACCTTTTCAACTAAAATAAGTGTGTTTAAAGTCATTTCTCTGCCTTAAATTGGTCAAAATTGAAGCTTCTGAGTAAGCAAAACTCTGTAAAAATGTCAATTTTGGTCACTGTGAGGGTTTAAAAAGTGGTTATTCAACATGAGGCACGATCCAATTGACATTTTGAATCATTTTTGGTAAAGTCCAAAAAATCAATTTTCGGACAAAAAACGATGACCGCGGAGCTGTCGAACGTTCCCAAAATGGTCCATTCTGATGAAATTTTAACATTTACTCTTTTGACTGCAAATTACTGTTGGATATGAATTATTACTTTTTCAACTAAAATAAGTGTGTTTAAAGTAATTTCTGTGCCTGAAATTGGTCAAAATTGAAGCTTCTGAGTAAGCAAAACTCTGTAAAAATGGCAATTTTGGTCACTGTGAGGGTTTAAAAAGTGGTTATTCAACATGAGGCACGATCCAATTGACATTTTGAATCATTTTTGGTAAAGTCCAAAAAATCAATTTTCGGACGAAAAACGATGACCGCGGAGCTGTCGAACGTTCCCAAAATGGTCAATTCTGATGAAATTTTAACATTTAATCTTTTGACTGCATAATTACTGTTGGATGTGAATTATTACTTTTTCAACTAAAATAAGTGTGTTTAAAGTCATTTCTGTGCCTGAAATTGGTCAAAATTGAAGCTTCTGAGTAAGCAAAACTCTGTAAAAATGGCAATTTTGGTCACTGTGAGGGTTTAAAAAGTGGTTATTCAACATGAGGCACGATCCAATTGACATTTTGAATCATTTTTGGTAAAGTCCAAAAAAGCAATTTTCGGACGAAAAACGATGACCGCGGAGCTGTCGAACGTTCCCAAAATGGTCAATTCTGATGAAATTTTAACATTTAATCTTTTGACTGCAAATTACTGTTGGATGTGAATTATTACCTTTTCAACTAAAATAAGTGTGTTTAAAGTCATTTCTCTGCCTGAAATTGGTCAAAATTGAAGCTTCTGAGTAAGCAAAACTCTGTAAAAATTTCAATTTTGGTCACTGTGAGGGTTTAAAAAGTGGTTATTCAACATGAGGCACGATCCAATTGACATTTTGAATCATTTTTGGTAAAGTCCAAAAAATCAATTTTGGGACAAAAAACGATGACCGCGGAGCTGTCGAACGTTCCCAAAATGGTCAATTCTGATGAAATTTTAACATTTAATCTTTTGACTGCAAATTACTGTTGGATATGAATTATTACTTTTTCAACTAAAATAAGTGTGTTTAAAGTAATTTCTCTGCCTGAAATTGGTCAAAATTGAAGCTTCTGAGTAAGCAAAACTCTGTAAAAATGGCAATTTTGGTCACTGTGAGGGTTTAAAAAGTGGTTATTAAACATGAGGCACAATCCAATTGACATTTTGAATCATTTTTGGTAAAGTCCAAAAAATCAATTTTCGGACGAAAAACGATGACCGCGGAGCAGTCGAACGTTCCCAAAATGGTCAATTCTGATGAAATTTTAACATTTAATCTTTTGACTGCAAATTACTGTTGGATGTGAATTATTACTCTTTCACCTAAAATAAGTGTGTTTAAAGTCATTTCTGTGCCTGAAATTGGTCAAAATTGAAGCTCTGAGTAAGCAAAACTCTGTAAAAATGGCAATTTTGGTCACTGTGAGGGTTTAAAAAGTGGTTATTCAACATGAGGCACGATCCAATTGACATTTTGAATCATTTTTGGTAAAGTCCAAAAAATCAATTTTCGGACAAAAAACGATGACCGCGGAGCTGTCGAACGTTCCCAAAATGGTCAATTCTGATGAAATTTTAACATTTAATCTTTTGACTGCAAATTACTGTTGGATATGAATTATTACTTTTTCAACTAAAATAAGTGTGTTTAAAGTAATTTCTCTGCCTGAAATTGGTCAAAATTGAAGCTTCTGAGTAAGCAAAACTCTGTAAAAATGGCAATTTTGGTCACTGTGAGGGTTTAAAAAGTGATTATTCAACATGAGGCACGACCCAATTGACATTTTGAATCATTTTTGGTAAAGTCCAAAAAATCAATTTTCGGACAAAAAACGATGACCGCGGAGCTGTCGAATGTTCCCAAAATGGTCAATTCTGATGAAATTTTAACATTTAATCTTTTGACTGCATAATTACTGTTGGATGTGAATTATTACTTTTTCAACTAAAATAAGTGTGTTTAAAGTCATTTCTGTGCCTGAAATTGGTCAAAATTGAAGCTTCTGAGTAAGCAAAACTCTGTAAAAATGGCAATTTTGGTCACTGTGAGGGTTTAAAAAGTGGTTATTCAACATGAGGCACGATCCAATTGACATTTTGAATCATTTTTGGTAAAGTCCAAAAAATCAATTTTCGGACAAAAAACGATGACCGCGGAGCTGTCGAACGTTCCCAAAATGGTCAATTCTGATTAAATTTTAACATTTAATCTTTTGACTGCAAATTACTGTTGGATATGAATTATTACTTTTTCAACTAAAATAAGTGTGTTTAAAGTAATTTCTCTGCCTGAAATTGGTCAAAATTGAAGCTTCTGAGTAAGCAAAACTCTGTAAAAATGTAAATTTTGATCACTGTGAGGGTTTAAAAAGTGGTTATTAAACATGAGGCACGATCCAATTGACATTTTGAATCATTTTTGGTAAAGTCCAAAAAATCAATTTTCGGACGAAAAACGATGACCGCGGAGCTGTCGAACGTTCCCAAAATGGTCAAATCTGATGAAATTTTAACATTTAATCTTTTGACTGCAAATTACTGTTGGATGTGAATTATTACTCTTTCAACTAAAATAAGTGTGTTTAAAGTCATTTCTGTGCCTGAAATTGGTCAAAATTGAAGCTTCTGAGTAAGCAAAACTCTGTAAAAATGGCAATTTTGGTCACTGTGAGGGTTTAAAAAGTGGTTATTCAACATGAGGCACGATCCAATTGACATTTTGAATCATTTTTGGTAAAGTCCAAAAAATCAATTTTCGGACAAAAAACGATGACCGCGGAGCTGTCGAACGTTCCCAAAATGGTCAATTCTGATGAAATTTTAACATTTAATCTTTTGACTGCATAATTACTGTTGGATGTGAATTATTACTTTTTCAACTAAAATAAGTGTGTTTAAAGTCATTTCTGTGCCTGAAATTGGTCAAAATTGAAGCTTCTGAGTAAGCAAAACTCTGTAAAAATGGCAATTTTGGTCACTGTGAGGGTTTAAAAAGTGGTTATTCAACATGAGGCACGATCCAATTGACATTTTGAATCATTTTTGGTAAAGTCCAAAAAATCAATTTTCGGACGAAAAACGATGACCGCGGAGCTGTCGAACGTTCCCAAAATGGTCAATTCTGATGAAATTTTAACATTTAATCTTTTGACTGCAAATTACTGTTGGATGTGAATTATTACCTTTTCAACTAAAATAAGTGTGTTTAAAGTCATTTCTCTGCCTTAAATTGGTCAAAATTGAAGCTTCTGAGTAAGCAAAACTCTGTAAAAATGTCAATTTTGGTCACTGTGAGGGTTTAAAAAGTGGTTATTCAACATGAGGCACGATCCAATTGACATTTTGAATCATTTTTGGTAAAGTCCAAAAAATCAATTTTCGGACAAAAAACGATGACCGCGGAGCTGTCGAACGTTCCCAAAATGGTCCATTCTGATGAAATTTTAACATTTACTCTTTTGACTGCAAATTACTGTTGGATATGAATTATTACTTTTTCAACTAAAATAAGTGTGTTTAAAGTAATTTCTGTGCCTGAAATTGGTCAAAATTGAAGCTTCTGAGTAAGCAAAACTCTGTAAAAATGGCAATTTTGGTCACTGTGAGGGTTTAAAAAGTGGTTATTCAACATGAGGCACGATCCAATTGACATTTTGAATCATTTTTGGTAAAGTCCAAAAAATCAATTTTCGGACGAAAAACGATGACCGCGGAGCTGTCGAACGTTCCCAAAATGGTCAATTTTGATGAAATTTTAACATTTAATCTTTTGACTGCATAATTACTGTTGGATGTGAATTATTACTTTTTCAACTAAAATAAGTGTGTTTAAAGTCATTTCTGTGCCTGAAATTGGTCAAAATTGAAGCTTCTGAGTAAGCAAAACTCTGTAAAAATGGCAATTTTGGTCACTGTGAGGGTTTAAAAAGTGGTTATTCAACATGAGGCACGATCCAATTGACATTTTGAATCATTTTTGGTAAAGTCCAAAAAATCAATTTTCGGACGAAAAACGATGACCGCGGAGCTGTCGAACGTTCCCAAAATGGTCAATTCTGATGAAATTTTAACATTTAATCTTTTGACTGCAAATTACTGTTGGATGTGAATTATTACCTTTTCAACTAAAATAAGTGTGTTTAAAGTCATTTCTCTGCCTTAAATTGGTCAAAATTGAAGCTTCTGAGTAAGCAAAACTCTGTAAAAATGTCAATTTTGGTCACTGTGAGGGTTTAAAAAGTGGTTATTCAACATGAGGCACGATCCAATTGACATTTTGAATCATTTTTGGTAAAGTCCAAAAAATCAATTTTCGGACAAAAAACGATGACCGCGGAGCTGTCGAACGTTCCCAAAATGGTCCATTCTGATGAAATTTTAACATTTACTCTTTTGACTGCAAATTACTGTTGGATATGAATTATTACTTTTTCAACTAAAATAAGTGTGTTTAAAGTAATTTCTGTGCCTGAAATTGGTCAAAATTGAAGCTTCTGAGTAAGCAAAACTCTGTAAAAATGGCAATTTTGGTCACTGTGAGGGTTTAAAAAGTGGTTATTCAACATGAGGCACGATCCAATTGACATTTTGAATCATTTTTGGTAAAGTCCAAAAAATCAATTTTCGGACGAAAAACGATGACCGCGGAGCTGTCGAACGTTCCCAAAATGGTCAATTCTGATGAAATTTTAACATTTAATCTTTTGACTGCATAATTACTGTTGGATGTGAATTATTACTTTTTCAACTAAAATAAGTGTGTTTAAAGTCATTTCTGTGCCTGAAATTGGTCAAAATTGAAGCTTCTGAGTAAGCAAAACTCTGTAAAAATGGCAATTTTGGTCACTGTGAGGGTTTAAAAAGTGGTTATTCAACATGAGGCACGATGCAATTGACATTTTGAATCATTTTTGGTAAAGTCCAAAAAAGCAATTTTCGGACGAAAAACGATGACCGCGGAGCTGTCGAACGTTCCCAAAATGGTCAATTCTGATGAAATTTTAACATTTAATCTTTTGACTGCAAATTACTGTTGGATGTGAATTATTACCTTTTCAACTAAAATAAGTGTGTTTAAAGTCATTTCTCTGCCTGAAATTGGTCAAAATTGAAGCTTCTGAGTAAGCAAAACTCTGTAAAAATTTCAATTTTGGTCACTGTGAGGGTTTAAAAAGTGGTTATTCAACATGAGGCACGATCCAATTGACATTTTGAATCATTTTTGGTAAAGTCCAAAAAATCAATTTTGGGACAAAAAACGATGACCGCGGAGCTGTCGAACGTTCCCAAAATGGTCAATTCTGATGAAATTTTAACATTTAATCTTTTGACTGCAAATTACTGTTGGATATGAATTATTACTTTTTCAACTAAAATAAGTGTGTTTAAAGTAATTTCTCTGCCTGAAATTGGTCAAAATTGAAGCTTCTGAGTAAGCAAAACTCTGTAAAAATGGCAATTTTGGTCACTGTGAGGGTTTAAAAAGTGGTTATTAAACATGAGGCACAATCCAATTGACATTTTGAATCATTTTTGGTAAAGTCCAAAAAATCAATTTTCGGACGAAAAACGATGACCGCGGAGCAGTCGAACGTTCCCAAAATGGTCAATTCTGATGAAATTTTAACATTTAATCTTTTGACTGCAAATTACTGTTGGATGTGAATTATTACTCTTTCACCTAAAATAAGTGTGTTTAAAGTCATTTCTGTGCCTGAAATTGGTCAAAATTGAAGCTCTGAGTAAGCAAAACTCTGTAAAAATGGCAATTTTGGTCACTGTGAGGGTTTAAAAAGTGGTTATTCAACATGAGGCACGATCCAATTGACATTTTGAATCATTTTTGGTAAAGTCCAAAAAATCAATTTTCGGACAAAAAACGATGACCGCGGAGCTGTCGAACGTTCCCAAAATGGTCAATTCTGATGAAATTTTAACATTTAATCTTTTGACTGCAAATTACTGTTGGATATGAATTATTACTTTTTCAACTAAAATAAGTGTGTTTAAAGTAATTTCTCTGCCTGAAATTGGTCAAAATTGAAGCTTCTGAGTAAGCAAAACTCTGTAAAAATGGCAATTTTGGTCACTGTGAGGGTTTAAAAAGTGATTATTCAACATGAGGCACGACCCAATTGACATTTTGAATCATTTTTGGTAAAGTCCAAAAAATCAATTTTCGGACAAAAAACGATGACCGCGGAGCTGTCGAATGTTCCCAAAATGGTCAATTCTGATGAAATTTTAACATTTAATCTTTTGACTGCATAATTACTGTTGGATGTGAATTATTACTTTTTCAACTAAAATAAGTGTGTTTAAAGTCATTTCTGTGCCTGAAATTGGTCAAAATTGAAGCTTCTGAGTAAGCAAAACTCTGTAAAAATGGCAATTTTGGTCACTGTGAGGGTTTAAAAAGTGGTTATTCAACATGAGGCACGATCCAATTGACATTTTGAATCATTTTTGGTAAAGTCCAAAAAATCAATTTTCGGACAAAAAACGATGACCGCGGAGCTGTCGAACGTTCCCAAAATGGTCAATTCTGATGAAATTTTAACATTTAATCTTTTGACTGCATAATTACTGTTGGATGTGAATTATTACTTTTTCAACTAAAATAAGTGTGTTTAAAGTCATTTCTGTGCCTGAAATTGGTCAAAATTGAAGCTTCTGAGTAAGCAAAACTCTGTAAAAATGGCAATTTTGGTCACTGTGAGGGTTTAAAAAGTGGTTATTCAACATGAGGCACGATCTAATTGACATTTTGAATCATTTTTGGTAAAGTCCAAAAAATCAATTTTCGGACGAAAAACGATGACCGCGGAGCTGTCGAACGTTCCCAAAATGGTCAATTCTGATGAAATTTTAACATTTAATCTTTTGACTGCAAATTACTGTTGGATGTGAATTATTACCTTTTCAACTAAAATAAGTGTGTTTAAAGTCATTTCTCTGCCTTAAATTGGTCAAAATTGAAGCTTCTGAGTAAGCAAAACTCTGTAAAAATGTCAATTTTGGTCACTGTGAGGGTTTAAAAAGTGGTTATTCAACATGAGGCACGATCCAATTGACATTTTGAATCATTTTTGGTAAAGTCCAAAAAATCAATTTTCGGACAAAAAACGATGACCGCGGAGCTGTCGAACGTTCCCAAAATGGTCCATTCTGATGAAATTTTAACATTTACTCTTTTGACTGCAAATTACTGTTGGATATGAATTATTACTTTTTCAACTAAAATAAGTGTGTTTAAAGTAATTTCTGTGCCTGAAATTGGTCAAAATTGAAGCTTCTGAGTAAGCAAAACTCTGTAAAAATGGCAATTTTGGTCACTGTGAGGGTTTAAAAAGTGGTTATTCAACATGAGGCACGATCCAATTGACATTTTGAATCATTTTTGGTAAAGTCCAAAAAATCAATTTTCGGACGAAAAACGATGACCGCGGAGCTGTCGAACGTTCCCAAAATGGTCAATTCTGATGAAATTTTAACATTTAATCTTTTGACTGCATAATTACTGTTGGATGTGAATTATTACTTTTTCAACTAAAATAAGTGTGTTTAAAGTCATTTCTGTGCCTGAAATTGGTCAAAATTGAAGCTTCTGAGTAAGCAAAACTCTGTAAAAATGGCAATTTTGGTCACTGTGAGGGTTTAAAAAGTGGTTATTCAACATGAGGCACGATCCAATTGACATTTTGAATCATTTTTGGTAAAGTCCAAAAAAGCAATTTTCGGACGAAAAACGATGACCGCGGAGCTGTCGAACGTTCCCAAAATGGTCAATTCTGATGAAATTTTAACATTTAATCTTTTGACTGCAAATTACTGTTGGATGTGAATTATTACCTTTTCAACTAAAATAAGTGTGTTTAAAGTAATTTCTCTGCCTGAAATTGGTCAAAATTGAAGCTTCTGAGTAAGCAAAACTCTGTAATATTGGCAATTTTGGTCACTGTGAGGGTTTAAAAAGTGGTTATTCAACATGAGGCACGATCCAATTGACATTTTGAATCATTTTTGGTAAAGTCCAAAAAATCAATTTTCGGACAAAAAACGATGACCGCGGAGCTGTCGAACGTTCCCAAAATGGTCAATTCTGATGAAATTTTAACATTTAATCTTTTGACTGAATAATTACTGTTGGATGTGAATTATTACTTTTTCAACTAAAATAAGTGTGTTTAAAGTCATTTCTGTGCCTGAAATTGGTCAAAATTGAAGCTTCTGAGTAAGCAAAACTCTGTAAAAATGGCAATTTTGGTCACTGTGAGGGTTTAAAAAGTGGTTATTCAACATGAGGCACGATCCAATTGACATTTTGAATCATTTTTGGTAAAGTCCAAAAAATCAATTTTCGGACGAAAAACGATGACCGCTGAGCTGTCGAACGTTCCCAAAATGGTCAATTCTGATGAAATTTTAACATTTAATCTTTTGACTGCAAATTACTGTTGGATGTGAATTATTACCTTTTCAACTAAAATAAGTGTGTTTAAAGTCATTTCTCTGCCTTAAATTGGTCAAAATTGAAGCTTCTGAGTAAGCAAAACTCTGTAAAAATGTCAATTTTGGTCACTGTGAGGGTTTAAAAAGTGGTTATTCAACATGAGGCACGATCCAATTGGCATTTTGAATCATTTTTGGTAAAGTCCAAAAAATCAATTTTCGGACAAAAAACGATGACCGCGGAGCTGTCGAACGTTCCCAAAATGGTCCATTCTGATGAAATTTTAACATTTACTCTTTTGACTGCAAATTACTGTTGGATATGAATTATTACTTTTTCAACTAAAATAAGTGTGTTTAAAGTCATTTCTGTGCCTGAAATTGGTCAAAATTGAAGCTTCTGAGTAAGCAAAACTCTGTAAAAATGGCAATTTTGGTCACTGTGAGGGTTTAAAAAGTGGTTATTCAACATGAGGCACGATCCAATTGACATTTTGAATCATTTTTGGTAAAGTCCAAAAAATCAATTTTCGGACAAAAAACGATGACCGCGGAGCTGTCGAACGTTCCCAAAATGGTCAATTCTGATGAAATTTTAACATTTAATCTTTTGACTGCAAATTACTGTTGGATATGAATTATTACTTTTTCAACTAAAATAAGTGTGTTTAAAGTAATTTCTCTGCCTGAAATTGGTCAAAATTGAAGCTTCTGAGTAAGCAAAACTCTGTAAAAATGGCAATTTTGGTCACTGTGAGGGTTTAAAAAGTGGTTATTCAACATGAGGCACGATCCAATTGACATTTTGAATCATTTTTGGTAAAGTCCAAAAAATCAATTTTCGGACAAAAAACGATGACCGCTGTCGAACGTTCCCAAAATGGTCAATTCTGAGGAAATTTTAACATTTAATCTTTTGACTGCAAATTACTGTTGGGTGTGAATTATTACCTTTTCAACTAAAATAAGTGTGTTTAAAGTAATTTCTCTGCCTGAAATTGGTCAAAAATGAAGCTTCTGAGTAAGCAAAACTCTGTAATATTGGCAATTTTGGTCACTGTGAGGGTTTAAAAAGTGGTTATTCAACATGAGGCACGATCCAATTGACATTTTGAATCATTTTTGGTAAAGTCCAAAAAATCAATTTTCGGACAAAAAACGATGACCGCGGAGCTGTCGAACGTTCCCAAAATGGTCAATTCTGATGAAATTTTAACATTTAATCTTTTGACTGCATAATTACTGTTGGATGTGAATTATTACTTTTTCAACTAAAATAAGTGTGTTTAAAGTCATTTCTGTGCCTGAAATTGGTCAAAATTGAAGCTTCTGAGTAAGCAAAACTCTGTAAAAATGGCAATTTTGGTCACTGTGAGGGTTTAAAAAGTGGTTATTCAACATGAGGCACGATCCAATTGACATTTTGAATCATTTTTGGTAAAGTCCAAAAAATCAATTTTCGGACGAAAAACGATGACCGCGGAGCTGTCGAACGTTCCCAAAATGGTCAATTCTGATGAAATTTTAACATTTAATCTTTTGACTGCAAATTACTGTTGGATGTGAATTATTACCTTTTCAACTAAAATAAGTGTGTTTAAAGTCATTTCTCTGCCTTAAATTGGTCAAAATTGAAGCTTCTGAGTAAGCAAAACTCTGTAAAAATGTCAATTTTGGTCACTGTGAGGGTTTAAAAAGTGGTTATTCAACATGAGGCACGATCCAATTGACATTTTGAATCATTTTTGGTAAAGTCCAAAAAATCAATTTTCGGACAAAAAACGATGACCGCGGAGCTGTCGAACGTTCCCAAAATGGTCCATTCTGATGAAATTTTAACATTTACTCTTTTGACTGCAAATTACTGTTGGATATGAATTATTACTTTTTCAACTAAAATAAGTGTGTTTAAAGTAATTTCTGTGCCTGAAATTGGTCAAAATTGAAGCTTCTGAGTAAGCAAAACTCTGTAAAAATGGCAATTTTGGTCACTGTGAGGGTTTAAAAAGTGGTTATTCAACATGAGGCACGATCCAATTGACATTTTGAATCATTTTTGGTAAAGTCCAAAAAATCAATTTTCGGACGAAAAACGATGACCGCGGAGCTGTCGAACGTTCCCAAAATGGTCAATTCTGATGAAATTTTAACATTTAATCTTTTGACTGCATAATTACTGTTGGATGTGAATTATTACTTTTTCAACTAAAATAAGTGTGTTTAAAGTCATTTCTGTGCCTGAAATTGGTCAAAATTGAAGCTTCTGAGTAAGCAAAACTCTGTAAAAATGGCAATTTTGGTCACTGTGAGGGTTTAAAAAGTGGTTATTCAACATGAGGCACGATCCAATTGACATTTTGAATCATTTTTGGTAAAGTCCAAAAAAGCAATTTTCGGACGAAAAACGATGACCGCGGAGCTGTCGAACGTTCCCAAAATGGTCAATTCTGATGAAATTTTAACATTTAATCTTTTGACTGCAAATTACTGTTGGATGTGAATTATTACCTTTTCAACTAAAATAAGTGTGTTTAAAGTCATTTCTCTGCCTGAAATTGGTCAAAATTGAAGCTTCTGAGTAAGCAAAACTCTGTAAAAATTTCAATTTTGGTCACTGTGAGGGTTTAAAAAGTGGTTATTCAACATGAGGCACGATCCAATTGACATTTTGAATCATTTTTGGTAAAGTCCAAAAAATCAATTTTGGGACAAAAAACGATGACCGCGGAGCTGTCGAACGTTCCCAAAATGGTCAATTCTGATGAAATTTTAACATTTAATCTTTTGACTGCAAATTACTGTTGGATATGAATTATTACTTTTTCAACTAAAATAAGTGTGTTTAAAGTAATTTCTCTGCCTGAAATTGGTCAAAATTGAAGCTTCTGAGTAAGCAAAACTCTGTAAAAATGGCAATTTTGGTCACTGTGAGGGTTTAAAAAGTGGTTATTAAACATGAGGCACAATCCAATTGACATTTTGAATCATTTTTGGTAAAGTCCAAAAAATCAATTTTCGGACGAAAAACGATGACCGCGGAGCAGTCGAACGTTCCCAAAATGGTCAATTCTGATGAAATTTTAACATTTAATCTTTTGACTGCAAATTACTGTTGGATGTGAATTATTACTCTTTCACCTAAAATAAGTGTGTTTAAAGTCATTTCTGTGCCTGAAATTGGTCAAAATTGAAGCTCTGAGTAAGCAAAACTCTGTAAAAATGGCAATTTTGGTCACTGTGAGGGTTTAAAAAGTGGTTATTCAACATGAGGCACGATCCAATTGACATTTTGAATCATTTTTGGTAAAGTCCAAAAAATCAATTTTCGGACAAAAAACGATGACCGCGGAGCTGTCGAACGTTCCCAAAATGGTCAATTCTGATGAAATTTTAACATTTAATCTTTTGACTGCAAATTACTGTTGGATATGAATTATTACTTTTTCAACTAAAATAAGTGTGTTTAAAGTAATTTCTCTGCCTGAAATTGGTCAAAATTGAAGCTTCTGAGTAAGCAAAACTCTGTAAAAATGGCAATTTTGGTCACTGTGAGGGTTTAAAAAGTGATTATTCAACATGAGGCACGACCCAATTGACATTTTGAATCATTTTTGGTAAAGTCCAAAAAATCAATTTTCGGACAAAAAACGATGACCGCGGAGCTGTCGAATGTTCCCAAAATGGTCAATTCTGATGAAATTTTAACATTTAATCTTTTGACTGCATAATTACTGTTGGATGTGAATTATTACTTTTTCAACTAAAATAAGTGTGTTTAAAGTCATTTCTGTGCCTGAAATTGGTCAAAATTGAAGCTTCTGAGTAAGCAAAACTCTGTAAAAATGGCAATTTTGGTCACTGTGAGGGTTTAAAAAGTGGTTATTCAACATGAGGCACGATCCAATTGACATTTTGAATCATTTTTGGTAAAGTCCAAAAAATCAATTTTCGGACAAAAAACGATGACCGCGGAGCTGTCGAACGTTCCCAAAATGGTCAATTCTGATTAAATTTTAACATTTAATCTTTTGACTGCAAATTACTGTTGGATATGAATTATTACTTTTTCAACTAAAATAAGTGTGTTTAAAGTAATTTCTCTGCCTGAAATTGGTCAAAATTGAAGCTTCTGAGTAAGCAAAACTCTGTAAAAATGTAAATTTTGATCACTGTGAGGGTTTAAAAAGTGGTTATTAAACATGAGGCACGATCCAATTGACATTTTGAATCATTTTTGGTAAAGTCCAAAAAATCAATTTTCGGACGAAAAACGATGACCGCGGAGCTGTCGAACGTTCCCAAAATGGTCAAATCTGATGAAATTTTAACATTTAATCTTTTGACTGCAAATTACTGTTGGATGTGAATTATTACTCTTTCAACTAAAATAAGTGTGTTTAAAGTCATTTCTGTGCCTGAAATTGGTCAAAATTGAAGCTTCTGAGTAAGCAAAACTCTGTAAAAATGGCAATTTTGGTCACTGTGAGGGTTTAAAAAGTGGTTATTCAACATGAGGCACGATCCAATTGACATTTTGAATCATTTTTGGTAAAGTCCAAAAAATCAATTTTCGGACAAAAAACGATGACCGCGGAGCTGTCGAACGTTCCCAAAATGGTCAATTCTGATGAAATTTTAACATTTAATCTTTTGACTGCATAATTACTGTTGGATGTGAATTATTACTTTTTCAACTAAAATAAGTGTGTTTAAAGTCATTTCTGTGCCTGAAATTGGTCAAAATTGAAGCTTCTGAGTAAGCAAAACTCTGTAAAAATGGCAATTTTGGTCACTGTGAGGGTTTAAAAAGTGGTTATTCAACATGAGGCACGATCCAATTGACATTTTGAATCATTTTTGGTAAAGTCCAAAAAATCAATTTTCGGACGAAAAACGATGACCGCGGAGCTGTCGAACGTTCCCAAAATGGTCAATTCTGATGAAATTTTAACATTTAATCTTTTGACTGCAAATTACTGTTGGATGTGAATTATTACCTTTTCAACTAAAATAAGTGTGTTTAAAGTCATTTCTCTGCCTTAAATTGGTCAAAATTGAAGCTTCTGAGTAAGCAAAACTCTGTAAAAATGTCAATTTTGGTCACTGTGAGGGTTTAAAAAGTGGTTATTCAACATGAGGCACGATCCAATTGACATTTTGAATCATTTTTGGTAAAGTCCAAAAAATCAATTTTCGGACAAAAAACGATGACCGCGGAGCTGTCGAACGTTCCCAAAATGGTCCATTCTGATGAAATTTTAACATTTACTCTTTTGACTGCAAATTACTGTTGGATATGAATTATTACTTTTTCAACTAAAATAAGTGTGTTTAAAGTAATTTCTGTGCCTGAAATTGGTCAAAATTGAAGCTTCTGAGTAAGCAAAACTCTGTAAAAATGGCAATTTTGGTCACTGTGAGGGTTTAAAAAGTGGTTATTCAACATGAGGCACGATCCAATTGACATTTTGAATCATTTTTGGTAAAGTCCAAAAAATCAATTTTCGGACGAAAAACGATGACCGCGGAGCTGTCGAACGTTCCCAAAATGGTCAATTCTGATGAAATTTTAACATTTAATCTTTTGACTGCATAATTACTGTTGGATGTGAATTATTACTTTTTCAACTAAAATAAGTGTGTTTAAAGTCATTTCTGTGCCTGAAATTGGTCAAAATTGAAGCTTCTGAGTAAGCAAAACTCTGTAAAAATGGCAATTTTGGTCACTGTGAGGGTTTAAAAAGTGGTTATTCAACATGAGGCACGATCCAATTGACATTTTGAATCATTTTTGGTAAAGTCCAAAAAAGCAATTTTCGGACGAAAAACGATGACCGCGGAGCTGTCGAACGTTCCCAAAATGGTCAATTCTGATGAAATTTTAACATTTAATCTTTTGACTGCAAATTACTGTTGGATGTGAATTATTACCTTTTCAACTAAAATAAGTGTGTTTAAAGTCATTTCTCTGCCTGAAATTGGTCAAAATTGAAGCTTCTGAGTAAGCAAAACTCTGTAAAAATGTCAATTTTGGTCACTGTGAGGGTTTAAAAAGTGGTTATTCAACATGAGGCACGATCCAATTGACATTTTGAATCATTTTTGGTAAAGTTCAAAAAATCAATTTTCGGACAAAAAAACGATGACCGCGGAGCTGTCGAACGTTCCCAAAATGGTCAATTCTGATGAAATTTTAACATTTAATCTTTTGACTGCAAATTACTGTTGGATATGAATTATTACTTTTTCAACTAAAATAAGTGTGTTTAAAGTAATTTCTCTGCCTGAAATTGGTCAAAATTGAAGCTTCTGAGTAAGCAAAACTCTGTAAAAATGTCAATTTTGATCACTGTGAGGGTTTAAAAAGTGGTTATTAAACATGAGGCACGATCCAATTGACATTTTGAATCATTTTTGGTAAAGTCCAAAAAATCAATTTTCGGACGAAAAACGATGACCGCGGAGCTGTCGAACGTTCCCAAAATGGTCAAATCTGATGAAATTTTAACATTTAATCTTTTGACTGCAAATTACTGTTGGATGTGAATTATTACTCTTTCAACTAAAATAAGTGTGTTTAAAGTCATTTCTGTGCCTGAAATTGGTCAAAATTGAAGCTTCTGAGTAAGCAAAACTCTGTAAAAATGGCAATTTTGGTCACTGTGAGGGTTTAAAAAGTGGTTATTCAACATGAGGCACGATCCAATTGACATTTTGAATCATTTTTGGTAAAGTCCAAAAAATCAATTTTCGGACAAAAAACGATGACCCGGGAGCTGTCGAACGTTCCCAAAATGGTCAATTCTGATGAAATTTTAACATTTAATCTTTTGACTGCAAATTACTGTTGGATATGAATTATTACTTTTTCAACTAAAATAAGTGTGTTTAAAGTAATTTCTCTGCCTGAAATTGGTCAAAATTAAAGCTTCTGAGTAAGCAAAACTCTGTAAAAATGGCAATTTTGGTCACTGTGAGGGTTTAAAAAGTGATTATTCAACATGAGGCACGACCCAATTGACATTTTGAATCATTTTTGGTAAAGTCAAAAAAATCAATTTTCGGACAAAAAACGATGACCGCGGAGCTGTCGAATGTTCCCAAAATGGTCAATTCTGATGAAATTTTAACATTTAATCTTTTGACTGCATAATTACTGTTGGATGTGAATTATTACTTTTTCAACTAAAATAAGTGTGTTTAAAGTCATTTCTGTGCCTGAAATTGGTCAAAATTGAAGCTTCTGAGTAAGCAAAACTCTGTAAAAATGGCAATTTTGGTCACTGTGAGGGATTAAAAAGTGGTTATTCAACATGAGGCACGATCCAATTGACATTTTGAATCATTTTTGGTAAAGTCCAAAAAATCAATTTTCGGACAAAAAACGATGACCGCGGAGCTGTCGAACGTTCCCAAAATGGTCAATTCTGATGAAATTTTAACATTTAATCTTTTGACTGCAAATTACTGTTGGATATGAATTATTACTTTTTCAACTAAAATAAGTGTTTTTAAAGTAATTTCTCTGCCTGAAATTGGTCAAAATTGAAGCTTCTGAGTAAGCAAAACTCTGTAAAAATGGCAATTTTGGTCACTGTGAGGGTTTAAAAAGTGATTATTCAACATGAGGCACGACCCAATTGACATTTTGAATCATTTTTGGTAAAGTCCAAAAAATCAATTTTCGGACAAAAAACGATGACCGCGGAGCTGTCGAATGTTCCCAAAATGGTCAATTCTGATGAAATTTTAACATTTAATCTTTTGACTGCATAATTACTGTTGGATGTGAATTATTACTTTTTCAACTAAAATAAGTGTGTTTAAAGTCATTTCTGTGCCTGAAATTGGTCAAAATTGAAGCTTCTGAGTAAGCAAAACTCTGTAAAAATGGCAATTTTGGTCACTGTGAGGGTTTAAAAAGTGGTTATTCAACATGAGGCACGATCCAATTGACATTTTGAATCATTTTTGGTAAAGTCCAAAAAATCACTTTTCAGACAAGAAACGATGACCGCGGAGCTGTCGAACTTTCCCAAAATGGTCAATTCTGAGGAAATTTTAACATTTAATCTTTTGACTGCAAATTACTGTTGGATGTGAATTATTACTTTTTAACTAAAATAAGTTTGTTTAAAGTCATTTCTCTGCCTGAAATTGGTCAAAATTGAAGCTTCTGAGTAAGCAAAACTCTGTAAAAATGGCAATTTTGGTCACTGTGAGGGTTTAAAAAGTGGTTATTCAACATGAGGCACGATCCAATTGACATTTTGAATCATTTTTGGTAAAGTCCAAAAAATCAATTTTCGGACTAAAAACGATGACCGCGGAGCTGTCGAACGTTCCCAAAATGGTCAATTCTGATGAAATTTTAACATTTAATCTTTTGACTGCATAATTACTGTTGGATGTGAATTATTACTTTTTCAACTAAAATAAGTGTGTTTAAAGTCATTTCTGTGCCTGAAATTGGTCAAAATTGAAGCTTCTGAGTAAGCAAAACTCTGTAAAAATGGCAATTTTGGTCACTGTGAGGGTTTAAAAAGTGGTTATTCAACATGAGGCACGATCCAATTGACATTTTGAATCATTTTTGGTAAAGTCCAAAAAATCAATTTTCGGACAAAAAACGATGACCGCGGAGCTGTCGAACGTTCCCAAACGGGTCAATTCTGATGAAATTTTAACATTTAATCTTTTGACTGCAAATTACTGTTGGATATGAATTATTACTTTTTCAACTAAAATAAGTGTGTTTAAAGTCATTTCTCTGCCTGAAATTGGTCAAAATTGAAGCTTCTGAGTAAGCAAAACTCTGTAAAAATGGCAATTTTGGTCACTGTGAGGGTTTAAAAAGTGGTTATTCAACATGAGGCACGATCCAATTGACATTTTGAATCATTTTTGGTAAAGTCCAAAAAATCAATTTTCGGACAAAAAACGATGACCGCTGTCGAACGTTCCCAAAATGGTCAATTCTGAGGAAATTTTAACATTTAATCTTTTGACTGCAAATTACTGTTGGGTGTGAATTATTACCTTTTCAACTAAAATAAGTGTGTTTAAAGTAATTTCTCTGCCTGAAATTGGTCAAAAATGAAGCTTCTGAGTAAGCAAAACTCTGTAATATTGGCAATTTTGGTCACTGTGAGGGTTTAAAAAGTGGTTATTCAACATGAGGCACGATCCAATTGACATTTTGAATCATTTTTGGTAAAGTCCAAAAAATCAATTTTCGGACAAAAAACGATGACCGCGGAGCTGTCGA
Source organism: Lissotriton helveticus (assembly GCF_964261635.1). NCBI lineage: Eukaryota > Metazoa > Chordata > Amphibia > Caudata > Salamandridae > Lissotriton > Lissotriton helveticus. The sequence continues at coordinate 296,815,271 of NC_136068.1, read as the reverse complement.
ACGTTCCCAAAATGGTCAATTCTGATGAAATTTTAACACTTAATCTTTTGACTGCAAATTACTGTTGGATATGAATTATTACTTTTTCAACTAAAATAAGTGTGTTTAAAGTAATTTCTCTGCCTGAAATTGGTCAAAATTGAAGCTTCTGAGTAAGCAAAACTCTGTAAAAATGGCAATTTTGGTCACTGTGAGGGTTTAAAAAGTGGTTATTCAACATGAGGCACGATCCAATTGACATTTTGAATCATTTTTGGTAAAGTCCAAAAAATCAATTTTCGGACAAAAAACGATGACCGCTGTCGAACGTTCCCAAAATGGTCAATTCTGAGGAAATTTTAACATTTAATCTTTTGACTGCAAATTACTGTTGGGTGTGAATTATTACCTTTTCAACTAAAATAAGTGTGTTTAAAGTAATTTCTCTGCCTGAAATTGGTCAAAAATGAAGCTTCTGAGTAAGCAAAACTCTGTAATATTGGCAATTTTGGTCACTGTGAGGGTTTAAAAAGTGGTTATTCAACATGAGGCACGATCCAATTGACATTTTGAATCATTTTTGGTAAAGTCCAAAAAATCAATTTTCGGACGAAAAACGATGACCGCGGAGCTGTCGAACGTTCCCAAAATGGTCAATTCTGATGAAATTTTAACATTTAATCTTTTGACTGCAAATTACTGTTGGATGTGAATTATTACCTTTTCAACTAAAATAAGTGTGTTTAAAGTCATTTCTCTGCCTGAAATTGGTCAAAATTGAAGCTTCTGAGTAAGCAAAACTCTGTAAAAATGTCAATTTTGGTCACTGTGAGGGTTTAAAAAGTGGTTATTCAACATGAGGCACGATCCAATTGACATTTTGAATCATTTTTGGTAATGTCCAAAAAATCAATTTTCGGACAAAAAACGATGACCGCTTAGCTGTCGAACGTTCCCAAAATGGTCAATTCTGATGAAATTTTAACATTTAATCTTTTGACTGCAAATTACTGTTGGATATGAATTATTACTTTTTCAACTAAAATAAGTGTGTTTAAAGTAATTTCTCTGCCTGAAATTGGTCAAAATTGAAGCTTCTGAGTAAGCAAAACTCTGTAAAAATGGCAATTTTGGTCACTGTGAGGGTTTAAAAAGTGATTATTCAATATGAGGCACGACCCAATTGACATTTTGAATCATTTTTGGTAAAGTCCAAAAAATCAATTTTCGGACAAAAAACGATGACCGCGGAGCTGTCGAATGTTCCCAAAATGGTCAATTCTGATGAAATTTTAACATTTAATCTTTTGACTGCATAATTACTGTTGGATGTGAATTATTACTTTTTCAACTAAAATAAGTGTGTTTAAAGTCATTTCTGTGCCTGAAATTGGTCAAAATTGAAGCTTCTGAGTAAGCAAAACTCTGTAAAAATGGCAATTTTGGTCACTGTGAGGGTTTAAAAAGTGGTTATTCAACATGAGGCACGATCCAATTGACATTTTGAATCATTTTTGGTAAAGTCCAAAAAATCAATTTTCGGACGAAAGACGATGACCGCGGAGCTGTCGAACGTTCCCAAAATGGTCAATTCTGATGAAATTTTAACATTTAATCTTTTGACTGCAAATTACTGTTGGATGTGAATTATTACCTTTTCAACTAAAATAAGTGTGTTTAAAGTCATTTCTCTGCCTGAAATTGGTCAAAATTGAAGCTTCTGAGTAAGCAAAACTCTGTAAAAATGTCAATTTTGGTCACTGTGAGGGTTTAAAAAGTGGTTATTCAACATGAGGCACGATCCAATTGACATTTTGAATCATTTTTGGTAATGTCCAAAAAATCAATTTTCGGACAAAAAACGATGACCGCTTAGCTGTCGAACGTTCCCAAAATGGTCAATTCTGATGAAATTTTAACATTTAATCTTTTGACTGCAAATTACTGTTGGATATGAATTATTACTTTTTCAACTAAAATAAGTGTGTTTAAAGTAATTTCTCTGCCTGAAATTGGTCAAAATTGAAGCTTCTGAGTAAGCAAAACTCTGTAAAAATGGCAATTTTGGTCACTGTGAGGGTTTAAAAAGTGATTATTCAATATGAGGCACGACCCAATTGACATTTTGAATCATTTTTGGTAAAGTCCAAAAAATCAATTTTCGGACAAAAAACGATGACCGCGGAGCTGTCGAATGTTCCCAAAATGGTCAATTCTGATGAAATTTTAACATTTAATCTTTTGACTGCATAATTACTGTTGGATGTGAATTATTACTTTTTCAACTAAAATAAGTGTGTTTAAAGTCATTTCTGTGCCTGAAATTGGTCAAAATTGAAGCTTCTGAGTAAGCAAAACTCTGTAAAAATGGCAATTTTGGTCACTGTGAGGGTTTAAAAAGTGGTTATTCAACATGAGGCACGATCCAATTGACATTTTGAATCATTTTTGGTAAAGTCCAAAAAATCAATTTTCGGACAAAGAACGATGACCGCGGAGCTGTCGAACGTTCCCAAAATGGTCAATTCTGAGGAAATTTTAACATTTAATCTTTTGACTGCAAATTACTGTTGGATATGAATTATTACTTTTTCAACTAAAATAAGTGTGTTTAAAGTAATTTCTCTGCCTGAAATTGGTCAAAATTGAAGCTTCTGAGTAAGCAAAACTCTGTAAAAATGGCAATTTTGATCACTGTGAGGGTTTAAAAAGTGGTTATTAAACATGAGGCACGATCCAATTGACATTTTGAATCATTTTTGGTAAAGTCCAAAAAATCAATTTTCGGACGAAAAACGATGACCGCGGAGCAGTCGAACGTTCCCAAAATGGTCAATTCTGATGAAATTTTAACATTTAATCTTTTGACTGCAAATTACTGTTGGATGTGAATTATTACTCTTTCAACTAAAATAAGTGTGTTTAAAGTCATTTCTGTGCCTGAAATTGGTCAAAATTGAAGCTTCTGAGTAAGCAAAACTCTGTAAAAATGGCAATTTTGGTCACTGTGAGGGTTTAAAAAGTGGTTATTCAACATGAGGCACGATCCAATTGACATTTTGAATCATTTTTGGTAAAGTCCAAAAAATCAATTTTCGGACAAAAAACGATGACCGCGGAGCTGTCGAACGTTCCCAAAATGGTCAATTCTGATGAAATTTTAACATTTAATCTTTTGACTGCAAATTACTGTTGGATATGAATTATTACTTTTTCAACTAAAATAAGTGTGTTTAAAGTAATTTCTCTGCCTGAAATTGGTCAAAATTGAAGCTTCTGAGTAAGCAAAACTCTGTAAAAATGGCAATTTTGGTCACTGTGAGGGTTTAAAAAGTGATTATTCAACATGAGGCACGACCCAATTGACATTTTGAATCATTTTTGGTAAAGTCCAAAAAATCAATTTTCGGACAAAAAACGATGACCGCGGAGCTGTCGAATGTTCCCAAAATGGTCAATTCTGATGAAATTTTAACATTTAATCTTTTGACTGCATAATTACTGTTGGATGTGAATTATTACTTTTTCAACTAAAATAAGTGTGTTTAAAGTCATTTCTGTGCCTGAAATTGGTCAAAATTGAAGCTTCTGAGTAAGCAAAACTCTGTAAAAATGGCAATTTTGGTCACTGTGAGGGTTTAAAAAGTGGTTATTCAACATGAGGCACGATCCAATTGACATTTTGAATCATTTTTGGTAAAGTCCAAAAAATCAATTTTCGGACAAAAAACGATGACCGCGGAGCTGTCGAACGTTCCCAAAATGGTCAATTCTGAGGAAATTTTAACATTTAATCTTTTGACTGCAAATTACTGTTGGATGTGAATTATTACCTTTTCAACTAAAATAAGTGTGTTTAAAGTAATTTCTCTGCCTGAAATTGGTCAAAATTGAAGCTTCTGAGTAAGCAAAACTCTGTAATATTGGCAATTTTGGTCACTGTGAGGGTTTAAAAAGTGGTTATTCAACATGAGGCACGATCCAATTGACATTTTGAATCATTTTTGGTAAAGTCCAAAAAATCAATTTTCGGACAAAAAACGATGACCGCGGAGCTGTCGAACGTTCCCAAAATGGTCAATTCTGATGAAATTTTAACATTTAATCTTTTGACTGAATAATTACTGTTGGATGTGAATTATTACTTTTTCAACTAAAATAAGTGTGTTTAAAGTCATTTCTGTGCCTGAAATTGGTCAAAATTGAAGCTTCTGAGTAAGCAAAACTCTGTAAAAATGGCAATTTTGGTCACTGTGAGGGTTTAAAAAGTGGTTATTCAACATGAGGCACGATCCAATTGACATTTTGAATCATTTTTGGTAAAGTCCAAAAAATCAATTTTCGGACGAAAAACGATGACCGCTGAGCTGTCGAACGTTCCCAAAATGGTCAATTCTGATGAAATTTTAACATTTAATCTTTTGACTGCAAATTACTGTTGGATGTGAATTATTACCTTTTCAACTAAAATAAGTGTGTTTAAAGTCATTTCTCTGCCTTAAATTGGTCAAAATTGAAGCTTCTGAGTAAGCAAAACTCTGTAAAAATGTCAATTTTGGTCACTGTGAGGGTTTAAAAAGTGGTTATTCAACATGAGGCACGATCCAATTGGCATTTTGAATCATTTTTGGTAAAGTCCAAAAAATCAATTTTCGGACAAAAAACGATGACCGCGGAGCTGTCGAACGTTCCCAAAATGGTCCATTCTGATGAAATTTTAACATTTACTCTTTTGACTGCAAATTACTGTTGGATATGAATTATTACTTTTTCAACTAAAATAAGTGTGTTTAAAGTAATTTCTGTGCCTGAAATTGGTCAAAATTGAAGCTTCTGAGTAAGCAAAACTCTGTAAAAATGGCAATTTTGGTCACTGTGAGGGTTTAAAAAGTGGTTATTCAACATGAGGTACGATCCAATTGACATTTTGAATCATTTTTGGTAAAGTCCAAAAAATCAATTTTCGGCCGAAAAACGATGACCGCGGAGCTGTCGAACGTTCCCAAAATGGTCAATTCTGATGAAATTTTAACATTTAATCTTTTGACTGCATAATTACTGTTGGATGTGAATTATTACTTTTTCAACTAAAATAAGTGTGTTTAAAGTCATTTCTGTGCCTGAAATTGGTCAAAATTGAAGCTTCTGAGTAAGCAAAACTCTGTAAAAATGGCAATTTTGGTCACTGTGAGGGTTTAAAAAGTGGTTATTCAACATGAGGCACGATCCAATTGACATTTTGAATCATTTTTGGTAAAGTCCAAAAAATCAATTTTCGGACAAAAAACGATGACCGCGGAGCTGTCGAACGTTCCCAAAATGGTCAATTCTGATGAAATTTTAACATTTAATCTTTTGACTGCAAATTACTGTTGGATATGAATTATTACTTTTTCAACTAAAATAAGTGTGTTTAAAGTAATTTCTCTGCCTGAAATTGGTCAAAATTGAAGCTTCTGAGTAAGCAAAACTCTGTAAAAATGGCAATTTTGGTCACTGTGAGGGTTTAAAAAGTGGTTATTCAACATGAGGCACGATCCAATTGACATTTTGAATCATTTTTGGTAAAGTCCAAAAAATCAATTTTCGGACAAAAAACGATGACCGCTGTCGAACGTTCCCAAAATGGTCAATTCTGAGGAAATTTTAACATTTAATCTTTTGACTGCAAATTACTGTTGGGTGTGAATTATTACCTTTTCAACTAAAATAAGTGTGTTTAAAGTAATTTCTCTGCCTGAAATTGGTCAAAAATGAAGCTTCTGAGTAAGCAAAACTCTGTAATATTGGCAATTTTGGTCACTGTGAGGGTTTAAAAAGTGGTTATTCAACATGAGGCACGATCCAATTGACATTTTGAATCATTTTTGGTAAAGTCCAAAAAATCAATTTTCGGACAAAAACCATGACCGCGGAGCTGTCGAACGTTCCCAAAATGGTCAATTCTGATGAAATTTTAACATTTAATCTTTTGACTGCATAATTACTGTTGGATGTGAATTATTACTTTTTCAACTAAAATAAGTGTGTTTAAAGTCATTTCTGTGCCTGAAATTGGTCAAAATTGAAGCTTCTGAGTAAGCAAAACTCTGTAAAAATGGCAATTTTGGTCACTGTGAGGGTTTAAAAAGTGGTTATTCAACATGAGGCACGATCCAATTGACATTTTGAATCATTTTTGGTAAAGTCCAAAAAATCAATTTTCGGACGAAAAACGATGACCGCGGAGCTGTCGAACGTTCCCAAAATGGTCAATTCTGATGAAATTTTAACATTTAATCTTTTGACTGCAAATTACTGTTGGATGTGAATTATTACCTTTTCAACTAAAATAAGTGTGTTTAAAGTCATTTCTCTGCCTTAAATTGGTCAAAATTGAAGCTTCTGAGTAAGCAAAACTCTGTAAAAATGTCAATTTTGGTCACTGTGAGGGTTTAAAAAGTGGTTATTCAACATGAGGCACGATCCAATTGACATTTTGAATCATTTTTGGTAAAGTCCAAAAAATCAATTTTCGGACAAAAAACGATGACCGCGGAGCTGTCGAACGTTCCCAAAATGGTCCATTCTGATGAAATTTTAACATTTACTCTTTTGACTGCAAATTACTGTTGGATATGAATTATTACTTTTTCAACTAAAATAAGTGTGTTTAAAGTAATTTCTGTGCCTGAAATTGGTCAAAATTGAAGCTTCTGAGTAAGCAAAACTCTGTAAAAATGGCAATTTTGGTCACTGTGAGGGTTTAAAAAGTGGTTATTCAACATGAGGCACGATCCAATTGACATTTTGAATCATTTTTGGTAAAGTCCAAAAAATCAATTTTCGGACGAAAAACGATGACCGCGGAGCTGTCGAACGTTCCCAAAATGGTCAATTCTGATGAAATTTTAACATTTAATCTTTTGACTGCATAATTACTGTTGGATGTGAATTATTACTTTTTCAACTAAAATAAGTGTGTTTAAAGTCATTTCTGTGCCTGAAATTGGTCAAAATTGAAGCTTCTGAGTAAGCAAAACTCTGTAAAAATGGCAATTTTGGTCACTGTGAGGGTTTAAAAAGTGGTTATTCAACATGAGGCACGATCCAATTGACATTTTGAATCATTTTTGGTAAAGTCTAAAAAAGCAATTTTCGGACGAAAAACGATGACCGCGGAGCTGTCGAACGTTCCCAAAATGGTCAATTCTGATGAAATTTTAACATTTAATCTTTTGACTGCAAATTACTGTTGGATGTGAATTATTACCTTTTCAACTAAAATAAGTGTGTTTAAAGTCATTTCTCTGCCTGAAATTGGTCAAAATTGAAGCTTCTGAGTAAGCAAAACTCTGTAAAAATTTCAATTTTGGTCACTGTGAGGGTTTAAAAAGTGGTTATTCAACATGAGGCACGATCCAATTGACATTTTGAATCATTTTTGGTAAAGTCCAAGAAATCAATTTTCGGACAAAAAACGATGACCGCGGAGCTGTCGAACGTTCCCAAAATGGTCAATTCTGATGAAATTTTAACATTTAATCTTTTGACTGCAAATTACTGTTGGATATGAATTATTACTTTTTCAACTAAAATAAGTGTGTTTAAAGTAATTTCTCTGCCTGAAATTGGTCAAAATTGAAGCTTCTGAGTAAGCAAAACTCTGTAAAAATGTCAATTTTGATCACTGTGAGGGTTTAAAAAGTGGTTATTAAACATGAGGCACGATCCAATTGACATTTTGAATCATTTTTGGTAAAGTCCAAAAAATCAATTTTCGGACGAAAAACGATGACCGCGGAGCTGTCGAACGTTCCCAAAATGGTCAAATCTGATGAAATTTTAACATTTAATCTTTTGACTGCAAATTACTGTTGGATGTGAATTATTACTCTTTCAACTAAAATAAGTGTGTTTAAAGTCATTTCTGTGCCTTAAATTGGTCAAAATTGAAGCTTCTGAGTAAGCAAAACTCTGTAAAAATGGCAATTTTGGTCACTGTGAGGGTTTAAAAAGTGGTTATTTAACATGAGGCACGATCCAATTGACATTTTGAATCATTTTTGGTAAAGTCCAAAAAATCAATTTTCGGACAAAAAACGATGACCCGGGAGCTGTCGAACGTTCCCAAAATGGTCAATTCTGATGAAATTTTAACATTTAATCTTTTGACTGCAAATTACTGTTGGATATGAATTATTACTTTTTCAACTAAAATAAGTGTGTTTAAAGTAATTTCTCTGCCTGAAATTGGTCAAAATTAAAGCTTCTGAGTAAGCAAAACTCTGTAAAAATGGCAATTTTGGTCACTGTGAGGGTTTAAAAAGTGATTATTCAACATGAGGCACGACCCAATTGACATTTTGAATCATTTTTGGTAAAGTCCAAAAAATCAATTTTCGGACAAAAAACGATGACCGCGGAGCTGTCGAATGTTCCCAAAATGGTCAATTCTGATGAAATTTTAACATTTAATCTTTTGACTGCATAATTACTGTTGGATGTGAATTATTACTTTTTCAACTAAAATAAGTGTGTTTAAAGTCATTTCTGTGCCTGAAATTGGTCAAAATTGAAGCTTCTGAGTAAGCAAAACTCTGTAAAAATGGCAATTTTGGTCACTGTGAGGGATTAAAAAGTGGTTATTCAACATGAGGCACGATCCAATTGACATTTTGAATCATTTTTGGTAAAGTCCAAAAAATCAATTTTCGGACAAAAAACGATGACCGCGGAGCTGTCGAACGTTCCCAAAATGGTCAATTCTGATGAAATTTTAACATTTAATCCTTTGACTGCAAATTACTGTTGGATATGAATTATTACTTTTTCAACTAAAATAAGTGTTTTTAAAGTAATTTCTCTGCCTGAAATTGGTCAAAATTGAAGCTTCTGAGTAAGCAAAACTCTGTAAAAATGGCAATTTTGGTCACTGTGAGGGTTTAAAAAGTGATTATTCAACATGAGGCACGACCCAATTGACATTTTGAATCATTTTTGGTAAAGTCCAAAAAATCAATTTTCGGACAAAAAACGATGACCGCGGAGCTGTCGAATGTTCCCAAAATGGTCAATTCTGATGAAATTTTAACATTTAATCTTTTGACTGCATAATTACTGTTGGATGTGAATTATTACTTTTTCAACTAAAATAAGTGTGTTTAAAGTCATTTCTGTGCCTGAAATTGGTCAAAATTGAAGCTTCTGAGTAAGCAAAACTCTGTAAAAATGGCAATTTTGGTCACTGTGAGGGTTTAAAAAGTGGTTATTCAACATGAGGCACGATCCAATTGACATTTTGAATCATTTTTGGTAAAGTCTAAAAAATCAATTTTCAGACAAGAAACGATGACCGCGGAGCTGTCGAACTTTCCCAAAATGGTCAATTCTGAGGAAATTTTAACATTTAATCTTTTGACTGCATAATTACTGTTGAATGTGAATTATTACTTTTTCAACTAAAATAAGTGTGTTTAAAGTCATTTCTGTGCCTGAAATTTGTCAAAATTGAAGCTTCTGAGTAAGCAAAACTCTGTAAAAATGGCAATTTTGGTCACTGTGAGGGTTTAAAAAGTGGTTATTCAACATGAGGCACGATCCAATTGACATTTTGAATCATTTTTGGTAAAGTCCAAAAAATCAATTTTCGGACAAAAAACGATGACCGCGGAGCTGTCGAACGTTCCCAAACGGGTCAATTCTGATGAAATTTTAACATTTAATCTTTTGACTGCAAATTACTGTTGGATATGAATTATTACTTTTTCAACTAAAATAAGTGTGTTTAAAGTCATTTCTCTGCCTGAAATTGGTCAAAATTGAAGCTTCTGAGTAAGCAAAACTCTGTAAAAATGTCAATTTTGGTCACTGTGAGGGTTTAAAAAGTGGTTATTCAACATGAGGCACGATCCAATTGACATTTTGAATCATTTTTGGTAAAGTCCAAAAAATCAATTTTCGGACGAAAAACGATGACCGCGGAGTTGTCGAGCGTTCCCAAAATGGTCAATTCTGATGAAATTTTAACATTTAATCTTTTGACTGCAAATTACTGTTGGATGTGAATTATTACTTTTTCAACTAAAATAAGTGTCTTTAAAGTCATTTCTGTGCCTGAAATTGGTCAAAATTGAAGCTTCTGAGTAAGCAAAACTCTGTAAAAATGTCAATTTTGGTCACTGTGAGGGTTTAAAAAGTGGTTTTTCAACATGAGGCACGATCCAATTGACATTTTGAATCATTTTTGGTAAAGTCCAAAAAATCAATTTTCGGACAAAAAACGATGACCGCGGAGCTGTCGAACGTTCCCAAAATAGTCAATTCTGATGAAATTTTAACATTTAATCTTTTGACTGCAAATTACTGTTGGATATGAATTATTACTTTTTCAACTAAAATAAGTGTGTTTAAAGTAATTTCTCTGCCTGAAATTGGTCAAAATTGAAGCTTCTGAGTAAGCAAAACTCTGTAAAAATGTCAATTTTGGTCACTGTGAGGGTTTAAAAAGTGGTTATTCAACATGAGGCACGATCCAATTGACATTTTGAATCATTTTTGGTAAAGTCCAAAAAATCAATTTTCGGACGAAAAACGATGACCGCGGAGCTGTCGAACGTTCCCAAAATGGTCAATTCTGATGAAATTTTAACATTTAATCTTTTGACTGCAAATTACTGTTGGATGTGAATTATTACCTTTTCAACTAAAATAAGTGTGTTTAAAGTCATTTCTCTGCCTTAAATTGGTCAAAATTGAAGCTTCTGAGTAAGCAAAACTCTGTAAAAATGTCAATTTTGGTCACTGTGAGGGTTTAAAAAGTGGTTATTCAACATGAGGCACGATCCAATTGACATTTTGAATCATTTTTGGTAAAGTCCAAAAAATCAATTTTCGGACAAAAAACGATGACCGCGGAGCTGTCGAACGTTCCCAAAATGGTCCATTCTGATGAAATTTTAACATTTACTCTTTTGACTGCAAATTACTGTTGGATATGAATTATTACTTTTTCAACTAAAATAAGTGTGTTTAAAGTAATTTCTGTGCCTGAAATTGGTCAAAATTGAAGCTTCTGAGTAAGCAAAACTCTGTAAAAATGGCAATTTTGGTCACTGTGAGGGTTTAAAAAGTGGTTATTCAACATGAGGCACGATCCAATTGACATTTTGAATCATTTTTGGTAAAGTCCAAAAAATCAATTTTCGGACGAAAAACGATGACCGCGGAGCTGTCGAACGTTCCCAAAATGGTCAATTCTGATGAAATTTTAACATTTAATCTTTTGACTGCATAATTACTGTTGGATGTGAATTATTACTTTTTCAACTAAAATAAGTGTGTTTAAAGTCATTTCTGTGCCTGAAATTGGTCAAAATTGAAGCTCCTGAGTAAGCAAAACTCTGTAAAAATGGCAATTTTGGTCACTGTGAGGGTTTAAAAAGTGGTTATTCAACATGAGGCACGATCCAATTGACATTTTGAATCATTTTTGGTAAAGTCCAAAAAAGCAATTTTCGGACGAAAAACGATGACCGCGGAGCTGTCGAACGTTCCCAAAATGGTCAATTCTGATGAAATTTTAACATTTAATCTTTTGACTGCAAATTACTGTTGGATGTGAATTATTACCTTTTCAACTAAAATAAGTGTGTTTAAAGTCATTTCTCTGCCTGAAATTGGTCAAAATTGAAGCTTCTGAGTAAGCAAAACTCTGTAAAAATGTCAATTTTGGTCACTGTGAGGGTTTAAAAAGTGGTTATTCAACATGAGGCACGATCCAATTGACATTTTGAATCATTTTTGGTAAAGTCCAAAAAATCAATTTTCGGACAAAAAACGATGACCGCGGAGCTGTCGAACGTTCCCAAAATGGTCAATTCTGATGAAATTTTAACATTTAATCTTTTGACTGCAAATTACTGTTGGATATGAATTATTACTTTTTCAACTAAAATAAGTGTGTTTAAAGTAATTTCTCTGCCTGAAATTGGTCAAAATTGAAGCTTCTGAGTAAGCAAAACTCTGTAAAAATGTCAATTTTGATCACTGTGAGGGTTTAAAAAGTGGTTATTCAACATGAGGCACGATCCAATTGACATTTTGAATCATTTTTGGTAAAGTCCAAAAAATCAATTTTCGGACGAAAAACGATGACCGCGGAGCTGTCGAACGTTCCCAAAATGGTCAAATCTGATGAAATTTTAACATTTAATCTTTTGACTGCAAATTACTGTTGGATGTGAATTATTACTCTTTCAACTAAAATAAGTGTGTTTAAAGTCATTTCTGTGCCTGAAATTGGTCAAAATTGAAGCTTCTGAGTAAGCAAAACTCTGTAAAAATGGCAATTTTGGTCACTGTGAGGGTTTAAAAAGTGGTTATTTAACATGAGGCACGATCCAATTGACATTTTGAATCATTTTTGGTAAAGTCCAAAAAATCAATTTTCGGACAAAAAACGATGACCCGGGAGCTGTCGAACGTTCCCAAAATGGTCAATTCTGATGAAATTTTAACATTTAATCTTTTGACTGCAAATTACTGTTGGATATGAATTATTACTTTTTCAACTAAAATAAGTGTGTTTAAAGTAATTTCTCTGCCTGAAATTGGTCAAAATTAAAGCTTCTGAGTAAGCAAAACTCTGTAAAAATGGCAATTTTGGTCACTGTGAGGGTTTAAAAAGTGATTATTCAACATGAGGCACGACCCAATTGACATTTTGAATCATTTTTGGTAAAGTCCAAAAAATCAATTTTCGGACAAAAAACGATGACCGCGGAGCTGTCGAATGTTCCCAAAATGGTCAATTCTGATGAAATTTTAACATTTAATCTTTTGACTGCATAATTACTGTTGGATGTGAATTATTACTTTTTCAACTAAAATAAGTGTGTTTAAAGTCATTTCTGTGCCTGAAATTGGTCAAAATTGAAGCTTCTGAGTAAGCAAAACTCTGTAAAAATGGCAATTTTGGTCACTGTGAGGGATTAAAAAGTGGTTATTCAACATGAGGCACGATCCAATTGACATTTTGAATCATTTTTGGTAAAGTCCAAAAAATCAATTTTCGGACAAAAAACGATGACCGCGGAGCTGTCGAACGTTCCCAAAATGGTCAATTCTGATGAAATTTTAACATTTAATCCTTTGACTGCAAATTACTGTTGGATATGAATTATTACTTTTTCAACTAAAATAAGTGTTTTTAAAGTAATTTCTCTGCCTGAAATTGGTCAAAATTGAAGCTTCTGAGTAAGCAAAACTCTGTAAAAATGGCAATTTTGGTCACTGTGAGGGTTTAAAAAGTGATTATTCAACATGAGGCACGACCCAATTGACATTTTGAATCATTTTTGGTAAAGTCCAAAAAATCAATTTTCGGACAAAAAACGATGACCGCGGAGCTGTCGAATGTTCCCAAAATGGTCAATTCTGATGAAATTTTAACATTTAATCTTTTGACTGCATAATTACTGTTGGATGTGAATTATTACTTTTTCAACTAAAATAAGTGTGTTTAAAGTCATTTCTGTGCCTGAAATTTGTCAAAATTGAAGCTTCTGAGTAAGCAAAACTCTGTAAAAATGGCAATTTTGGTCACTGTGAGGGTTTAAAAAGTGGTTATTCAACATGAGGCACGATCCAATTGACATTTTGAATCATTTTTGGTAAAGTCCAAAAAATCAATTTTCGGACAAAAAACGATGACCGCGGAGCTGTCGAACGTTCCCAAACGGGTCAATTCTGATGAAATTTTAACATTTAATCTTTTGACTGCAAATTACTGTTGGATATGAATTATTACTTTTTCAACTAAAATAAGTGTGTTTAAAGTCATTTCTCTGCCTGAAATTGGTCAAAATTGAAGCTTCTGAGTAAGCAAAACTCTGTAAAAATGTCAATTTTGGTCACTGTGAGGGTTTAAAAAGTGGTTATTCAACATGAGGCACGATCCAATTGACATTTTGAATCATTTTTGGTAAAGTCCAAAAAATCAATTTTCGGACGAAAAACGATGACCGCGGAGTTGTCGAGCGTTCCCAAAATGGTCAATTCTGATGAAATTTTAACATTTAATCTTTTGACTGCAAATTACTGTTGGATGTGAATTATTACTTTTTCAACTAAAATAAGTGTCTTTAAAGTCATTTCTGTGCCTGAAATTGGTCAAAATTGAAGCTTCTGAGTAAGCAAAACTCTGTAAAAATGTCAATTTTGGTCACTGTGAGGGTTTAAAAAGTGGTTTTTCAACATGAGGCACGATCCAATTGACATTTTGAATCATTTTTGGTAAAGTCCAAAAAATCAATTTTCGGACAAAAAACGATGACCGCGGAGCTGTCGAACGTTCCCAAAATAGTCAATTCTGATGAAATTTTAACATTTAATCTTTTGACTGCAAATTACTGTTGGATATGAATTATTACTTTTTCAACTAAAATAAGTGTGTTTAAAGTAATTTCTCTGCCTGAAATTGGTCAAAATTGAAGCTTCTGAGTAAGCAAAACTCTGTAAAAATGTCAATTTTGGTCACTGTGAGGGTTTAAAAAGTGGTTATTCAACATGAGGCACGATCCAATTGACATTTTGAATCATTTTTGGTAAAGTCCAAAAAATCAATTTTCGGACGAAAAACGATGACCGCGGAGCTGTCGAACGTTCCCAAAATGGTCAATTCTGATGAAATTTTAACATTTAATCTTTTGACTGCAAATTACTGTTGGATGTGAATTATTACCTTTTCAACTAAAATAAGTGTGTTTAAAGTCATTTCTCTGCCTTAAATTGGTCAAAATTGAAGCTTCTGAGTAAGCAAAACTCTGTAAAAATGTCAATTTTGGTCACTGTGAGGGTTTAAAAAGTGGTTATTCAACATGAGGCACGATCCAATTGACATTTTGAATCATTTTTGGTAAAGTCCAAAAAATCAATTTTCGGACAAAAAACGATGACCGCGGAGCTGTCGAACGTTCCCAAAATGGTCCATTCTGATGAAATTTTAACATTTACTCTTTTGACTGCAAATTACTGTTGGATATGAATTATTACTTTTTCAACTAAAATAAGTGTGTTTAAAGTAATTTCTGTGCCTGAAATTGGTCAAAATTGAAGCTTCTGAGTAAGCAAAACTCTGTAAAAATGGCAATTTTGGTCACTGTGAGGGTTTAAAAAGTGGTTATTCAACATGAGGCACGATCCAATTGACATTTTGAATCATTTTTGGTAAAGTCCAAAAAATCAATTTTCGGACGAAAAACGATGACCGCGGAGCTGTCGAACGTTCCCAAAATGGTCAATTCTGATGAAATTTTAACATTTAATCTTTTGACTGCATAATTACTGTTGGATGTGAATTATTACTTTTTCAACTAAAATAAGTGTGTTTAAAGTCATTTCTGTGCCTGAAATTGGTCAAAATTGAAGCTCCTGAGTAAGCAAAACTCTGTAAAAATGGCAATTTTGGTCACTGTGAGGGTTTAAAAAGTGGTTATTCAACATGAGGCACGATCCAATTGACATTTTGAATCATTTTTGGTAAAGTCCAAAAAAGCAATTTTCGGACGAAAAACGATGACCGCGGAGCTGTCGAACGTTCCCAAAATGGTCAATTCTGATGAAATTTTAACATTTAATCTTTTGACTGCAAATTACTGTTGGATGTGAATTATTACCTTTTCAACTAAAATAAGTGTGTTTAAAGTCATTTCTCTGCCTGAAATTGGTCAAAATTGAAGCTTCTGAGTAAGCAAAACTCTGTAAAAATGTCAATTTTGGTCACTGTGAGGGTTTAAAAAGTGGTTATTCAACATGAGGCACGATCCAATTGACATTTTGAATCATTTTTGGTAAAGTCCAAAAAATCAATTTTCGGACAAAAAACGATGACCGCGGAGCTGTCGAACGTTCCCAAAATGGTCAATTCTGATGAAATTTTAACATTTAATCTTTTGACTGCAAATTACTGTTGGATATGAATTATTACTTTTTCAACTAAAATAAGTGTGTTTAAAGTAATTTCTCTGCCTGAAATTGGTCAAAATTGAAGCTTCTGAGTAAGCAAAACTCTGTAAAAATGTCAATTTTGATCACTGTGAGGGTTTAAAAAGTGGTTATTCAACATGAGGCACGATCCAATTGACATTTTGAATCATTTTTGGTAAAGTCCAAAAAATCAATTTTCGGACGAAAAACGATGACCGCGGAGCTGTCGAACGTTCCCAAAATGGTCAAATCTGATGAAATTTTAACATTTAATCTTTTG
This sequence comes from Lissotriton helveticus, assembly GCF_964261635.1. NCBI lineage: Eukaryota > Metazoa > Chordata > Amphibia > Caudata > Salamandridae > Lissotriton > Lissotriton helveticus. The sequence goes on along the minus strand of NC_136068.1, from coordinate 296,799,046 downwards.
ACTGCAAATTACTGTTGGATGTGAATTATTACTCTTTCAACTAAAATAAGTGTGTTTAAAGTCATTTCTGTGCCTGAAATTGGTCAAAATTGAAGCTTCTGAGTAAGCAAAACTCTGTAAAAATGGCAATTTTGGTCACTGTGAGGGTTTAAAAAGTGGTTATTTAACATGAGGCACGATCCAATTGACATTTTGAATCATTTTTGGTAAAGTCCAAAAAATCAATTTTCGGACAAAAAACGATGACCCGGGAGCTGTCGAACGTTCCCAAAATGGTCAATTCTGATGAAATTTTAACATTTAATCTTTTGACTGCAAATTACTGTTGGATATGAATTATTACTTTTTCAACTAAAATAAGTGTGTTTAAAGTAATTTCTCTGCCTGAAATTGGTCAAAATTAAAGCTTCTGAGTAAGCAAAACTCTGTAAAAATGGCAATTTTGGTCACTGTGAGGGTTTAAAAAGTGATTATTCAACATGAGGCACGACCCAATTGACATTTTGAATCATTTTTGGTAAAGTCCAAAAAATCAATTTTCGGACAAAAAACGATGACCGCGGAGCTGTCGAATGTTCCCAAAATGGTCAATTCTGATGAAATTTTAACATTTAATCTTTTGACTGCATAATTACTGTTGGATGTGAATTATTACTTTTTCAACTAAAATAAGTGTGTTTAAAGTCATTTCTGTGCCTGAAATTGGTCAAAATTGAAGCTTCTGAGTAAGCAAAACTCTGTAAAAATGGCAATTTTGGTCACTGTGAGGGATTAAAAAGTGGTTATTCAACATGAGGCACGATCCAATTGACATTTTGAATCATTTTTGGTAAAGTCCAAAAAATCAATTTTCGGACAAAAAACGATGACCGCGGAGCTGTCGAACGTTCCCAAAATGGTCAATTCTGATGAAATTTTAACATTTAATCCTTTGACTGCAAATTACTGTTGGATATGAATTATTACTTTTTCAACTAAAATAAGTGTTTTTAAAGTAATTTCTCTGCCTGAAATTGGTCAAAATTGAAGCTTCTGAGTAAGCAAAACTCTGTAAAAATGGCAATTTTGGTCACTGTGAGGGTTTAAAAAGTGATTATTCAACATGAGGCACGACCCAATTGACATTTTGAATCATTTTTGGTAAAGTCCAAAAAATCAATTTTCGGACAAAAAACGATGACCGCGGAGCTGTCGAATGTTCCCAAAATGGTCAATTCTGATGAAATTTTAACATTTAATCTTTTGACTGCATAATTACTGTTGGATGTGAATTATTACTTTTTCAACTAAAATAAGTGTGTTTAAAGTCATTTCTGTGCCTGAAATTGGTCAAAATTGAAGCTTCTGAGTAAGCAAAACTCTGTAAAAATGGCAATTTTGGTCACTGTGAGGGTTTAAAAAGTGGTTATTCAACATGAGGCACGATCCAATTGACATTTTGAATCATTTTTGGTAAAGTCCAAAAAAATCAATTTTCAGACAAGAAACGATGACCGCGGAGCTGTCGAACTTTCCCAAAATGGTCAATTCTGAGGAAATTTTAACATTTAATCTTTTGACTGCAAATTACTGTTGGATGTGAATTATTACTTTTTAACTAAAATAAGTGTGTTTAAAGTCATTTCTCTGCCTGAAATTGGTCAAAATTGAAGCTTCTGAGTAAGCAAAACTCTGTAAAAATGGCAATTTTGGTCACTGTGAGGGTTTAAAAAGTGGTTATTCAACATGAGGCACGATCCAATTGACATTTTGAATAATTTTTGGTAAAGTCCAAAAAATCAATTTTCGGACAAAAAACGATGACCGCGGAGCTGTCGAACGTTCCCAAAATGGTCAATTCTGATGAAATTTTAACATTTAATCTTTTGACTGCATAATTACTGTTGGATGTGAATTATTACTTTTTCAACTAAAATAAGTGTGTTTAAAGTCATTTCTGTGCCTGAAATTGGTCAAAATTGAAGCTTCTGAGTAAGCAAAACTCTGTAAAAATGGCAATTTTGGTCACTGTGAGGGTTTAAAAAGTGGTTATTCAACATGAGGCACGATCCAATTGACATTTTGAATCATTTTTGGTAAAGTCCAAAAAATCAATTTTCGGACAAAAAACGATGACCGCGGAGCTGTCGAACGTTCCCAAAATGGTCAATTCTGATGAAATTTTAACATTTAATCTTTTGACTGCATAATTACTGTTGGATGTGAATTATTACTTTTTCAACTAAAATAAGTGTGTTTAAAGTCATTTCTGTGCCTGAAATTGGTCAAAATTGAAGCTTCTGAGTAAGCAAAACTCTGTAAAAATGGCAATTTTGGTCACTGTGAGGGTTTAAAAAGTGGTTATTCAACATGAGGCACGATCCAATTGACATTTTGAATCATTTTTGGTAAAGTCCAAAAAATCAATTTTCAGACAAAAAACGATGACCGCGGAGCTGTCGAACGTTCCCAAAATGGTCAATTCTGATGAAATTTTAACATTTAATCTTTTGACTGCAAAATACTGTTGGATGTGAATTATTACTTTTTCAACTAAAATAAGTGTCTTTAAAGTCATTTCTCTGCCTGAAATTGGTCAAAATTGAAGCTTCTGAGTAAGCAAAACTCTGTAAAAATGGCAATTTTGGTCACTGTGAGGGTTTAAAAAGTGGTTATTCAACATGAGGCACGATCCAATTGACATTTTGAATCATTTTTGGTAAAGTCCAAAAAATCAATTTTCGGACTAAAAACGATGACCGCGGAGCTGTCGAACGTTCCCAAAATGGTCAATTCTGATGAAATTTTAACATTTAATCTTTTGACTGCAAATTACTGTTGGATGTGAATTATTACCTTTTCAACTAAAATAAGTGTGTTTAAAGTCATTTCTCTGCCTGAAATTGGTCAAAATTGAAGCTTCTGAGTAAGCAAAACTCTGTAAAAATGTCAATTTTGGTCACTGTGAGGGTTTAAAAAGTGGTTTTTCAACATGAGGCACGATCCAATTGACATTTTGAATCATTTTTGGTAAAGTCCAAAAAATCAATTTTCGGACAAAAAACGATGACCGCGGAGCTGTCGAACGTTCCCAAAATGGTCAATTCTGATGAAATTTTAACATTTAATCTTTTGACTGCAAATTACTGTTGGATATGAATTATTACTTTTTCAACTAAAATAAGTGTGTTTAAAGTAATTTCTCTGCCTGAAATTGGTCAAAATTGAAGCTTCTGAGTAAGCAAAACTCTGTAAAAATGTCAATTTTGGTCACTGTGAGGGTTTAAAAAGTGGTTATTCAACATGAGGCACGATCCAATTGACATTTTGAATCATTTTTGGTAAAGTCCAAAAATTCAATTTTCGGACGAAAAACGATGACCGCGGAGCTGTCGAACGTTCCCAAAATGGTCAATTCTGATGAAATTTTAACATTTAATCTTTTGACTGCAAATTACTGTTGGATGTGAATTATTACCTTTTCAACTAAAATAAGTGTGTTTAAAGTCATTTCTCTGCCTGAAATTGGTCAAAATTGAAGCTTCTGAGTAAGCAAAACTCTGTAAAAATGTCAATTTTGGTCACTGTGAGGGTTTAAAAAGTGGTTATTCAACATGAGGCACGATCCAATTGACATTTTGAATCATTTTTGGTAATGTCCAAAAAATCAATTTTCGGACAAAAAACGATGACCGCTTAGCTGTCGAACGTTCCCAAAATGGTCAATTCTGATGAAATTTTAACATTTAATCTTTTGACTGCAAATTACTGTTGGATATGAATTATTACTTTTTCAACTAAAATAAGTGTGTTTAAAGTAATTTCTCTGCCTGAAATTGGTCAAAATTGAAGCTTCTGAGTAAGCAAAACTCTGTAAAAATGGCAATTTTGGTCACTGTGAGGGTTTAAAAAGTGATTATTCAACATGAGGCACGACCCAATTGACATTTTGAATCATTTTTGGTAAAGTCCAAAAAATCTATTTTCGGACAAAAAACGATGACCGCGGAGCTGTCGAATGTTCCCAAAATGGTCAATTCTGATGAAATTTTAACATTTAATCTTTTGACTGCATAATTACTGTTGGATGTGAATTATTACTTTTTCAACTAAAATAAGTGTGTTTAAAGTCATTTCTGTGCCTGAAATTGGTCAAAATTGAAGCTTCTGAGTAAGCAAAACTCTGTAAAAATGGCAATTTTGGTCACTGTGAGGGTTTAAAAAGTGGTTATTCAACATGAGGCACGATCCAATTGACATTTTGAATCATTTTTGGTAAAGTCCAAAAAATCAATTTTCGGACAAAGAACGATGACCGCGGAGCTGTCGAACGTTCCCAAAATGGTCAATTCTGAGGAAATTTTAACATTTAATCTTTTGACTGCAAATTACTGTTGGATATGAATTATTACTTTTTCAACTAAAATAAGTGTGTTTAAAGTCATTTCTGTGCCTGAAATTGGTCAAAATTGAAGCTTCTGAGTAAGCAAAACTCTGTAAAAATGGCAATTTTGGTCACTGTGAGGGATTAAAAAGTGGTTATTCAACATGAGGCACGATCCAATTGACATTTTGAATCATTTTTGGTAAAGTCCAAAAAATCAATTTTCGGACAAAAAACGATGACCGCGGAGCTGTCGAACGTTCCCAAAATGGTCAATTCTGATGAAATTTTAACATTTAATCCTTTGACTGCAAATTACTGTTGGATATGAATTATTACTTTTTCAACTAAAATAAGTGTTTTTAAAGTAATTTCTCTGCCTGAAATTGGTCAAAATTGAAGCTTCTGAGTAAGCAAAACTCTGTAAAAATGGCAATTTTGGTCACTGTGAGGGTTTAAAAAGTGATTATTCAACATGAGGCACGACCCAATTGACATTTTGAATCATTTTTGGTAAAGTCCAAAAAATCAATTTTCGGACAAAAAACGATGACCGCGGAGCTGTCGAATGTTCCCAAAATGGTCAATTCTGATGAAATTTTAACATTTAATCTTTTGACTGCATAATTACTGTTGGATGTGAATTATTACTTTTTCAACTAAAATAAGTGTGTTTAAAGTCATTTCTGTGCCTGAAATTGGTCAAAATTGAAGCTTCTGAGTAAGCAAAACTCTGTAAAAATGGCAATTTTGGTCACTGTGAGGGTTTAAAAAGTGGTTATTCAACATGAGGCACGATCCAATTGACATTTTGAATCATTTTTGGTAAAGTCCAAAAAATCAATTTTCAGACAAGAAACGATGACCGCGGAGCTGTCGAACTTTCCCAAAATGGTCAATTCTGAGGAAATTTTAACATTTAATCTTTTGACTGCAAATTACTGTTGGGTGTGAATTATTACTTTTTAACTAAAATAAGTGTGTTTAAAGTCATTTCTCTGCCTGAAATTGGTCAAAATTGAAGCTTCTGAGTAAGCAAAACTCTGTAAAAATGGCAATTTTGGTCACTGTGAGGGTTTAAAAAGTGGTTATTCAACATGAGGCACGATCCAATTGACATTTTGAATCATTTTTGGTAAAGTCCAAAAAATCAATTTTCGGACAAAAAACGATGACCGCGGAGCTGTCGAACGTTCCCAAAATGGTCAATTCTGATGAAATTTTAACATTTAATCTTTTGACTGCATAATTACTGTTGAATGTGAATTATTACTTTTTCAACTAAAATAAGTGTGTTTAAAGTCATTTCTGTGCCTGAAATTTGTCAAAATTGAAGCTTCTGAGTAAGCAAAACTCTGTAAAAATGGCAATTTTGGTCACTGTGAGGGTTTAAAAAGTGGTTATTCAACATGAGGCACGATCCAATTGACATTTTGAATCATTTTTGGTAAAGTCCAAAAAATCAATTTTCGGACAAAAAACGATGACCGCGGAGCTGTCGAACGTTCCCAAACGGGTCAATTCTGCTGAAATTTTAACATTTAATCTTTTGACTGCAAATTACTGTTGGATATGAATTATAACTTTTTCAACTAAAATAAGTGTGTTTAAAGTCATTTCTCTGCCTGAAATTGGTCAAAATTGAAGCTTCTGAGTAAGCAAAACTCTGTAAAAATGTCAATTTTGGTCACTGTGAGGGTTTAAAAAGTGGTTATTCAACATGAGGCACGATCCAATTGACATTTTGAATCATTTTTGGTAAAGTCCAAAAAATCAATTTTCGGACGAAAAACGATGACCGCGGAGTTGTCGAGCGTTCCCAAAATGGTCAATTCTGATGAAATTTTAACATTTAATCTTTTGACTGCAAATTACTGTTGGATGTGAATTATTACCTTTTCAACTAAAATAAGTGTGTTTAAAGTCATTTCTCTGCCTGAAATTGGTCAAAATTGAAGCTTCTGAGTAAGCAAAACTCTGTAAAAATGTCAATTTTGGTCACTGTGAGGGTTTAAAAAGTGGTTTTTCAACATGAGGCACGATCCAATTGACATTTTGAATCATTTTTGGTAAAGTCCAAAAAATCAATTTTCGGACAAAAAACGATGACCGCGGAGCTGTCGAACGTTCCCAAAATGGTCAATTCTGATGAAATTTTAACATTTAATCTTTTGACTGCAAATTACTGTTGGATATGAATTATTACTTTTTCAACTAAAATAAGTGTGTTTAAAGTAATTTCTCTGCCTGAAATTGGTCAAAATTGAAGCTTCTGAGTAAGCAAAACTCTGTAAAAATGTCAATTTTGGTCACTGTGAGGGTTTAAAAAGTGGTTATTCAACATGAGGCACGATCCAATTGACATTTTGAATCATTTTTGGTAAAGTCCAAAAAATCAATTTTCGGACGAAAAACGATGACCGCGGAGCTGTCGAACGTTCCCAAAATGGTCAATTCTGATGAAATTTTAACATTTAATCTTTTGACTGCAAATTACTGTTGGATGTGAATTATTACCTTTTCAACTAAAATAAGTGTGTTTAAAGTCATTTCTCTGCCTTAAATTGGTCAAAATTGAAGCTTCTGAGTAAACAAAACTCTGTAAAAATGTCAATTTTGGTCACTGTGAGGGTTTAAAAAGTGGTTATTCAACATGAGGCACGATCCAATTGACATTTTGAATCATTTTTGGTAAAGTCCAAAAAATCAATTTTCGGACAAAAAACGATGACCGCGGAGCTGTCGAACGTTCCCAAAATGGTCCATTCTGATGAAATTTTAACATTTACTCTTTTGACTGCAAATTACTGTTGGATATGAATTATTACTTTTTCAACTAAAATAAGTGTGTTTAAAGTAATTTCTGTGCCTGAAATTGGTCAAAATTGAAGCTTCTGAGTAAGCAAAACTCTGTAAAAATGGCAATTTTGGTCACTGTGAGGGTTTAAAAAGTGGTTATTCAACATGAGGCACGATCCAATTGACATTTTGAATCATTTTTGGTAAAGTCCAAAAAATCAATTTTCGGACAAAAAACGATGACCGCGGAGCTGTCGAACGTTCCCAAAATGGTCAATTCTGATGAAATTTTAACATTTAATCTTTTGACTGCATAATTACTGTTGGATGTGAATTATTACTTTTTCAACTAAAATAAGTGTGTTTAAAGTCATTTCTGTGCCTGAAATTGGTCAAAATTGAAGCTTCTGAGTAAGCAAAACTCTGTAAAAATGGCAATTTTGGTCACTGTGAGGGTTTAAAAAGTGGTTATTCAACATGAGGCACGATCCAATTGACATTTTGAATCATTTTTGGTAAAGTCCAAAAAAGCAATTTTCGGACGAAAAACGATGACCGCGGAGCTGTCGAACGTTCCCAAAATGGTCAATTCTGATGAAATTTTAACATTTAATCTTTTGACTGCAAATTACTGTTGGATGTGAATTATTACCTTTTCAACTAAAATAAGTGTGTTTAAAGTCATTTCTCTGCCTGAAATTGGTCAAAATTGAAGCTTCTGAGTAAGCAAAACTCTGTAAAAATGTCAATTTTGGTCACTGTGAGGGTTTAAAAAGTGGTTATTCAACATGAGGCACGATCCAATTGACATTTTGAATCATTTTTGGTAAAGTCCAAAAAATCAATTTTCGGACAAAAAACGATGACCGCGGAGCTGTCGAACGTTCCCAAAATGGTCAATTCTGATGAAATTTTAACATTTAATCTTTTGACTGCAAATTACTGTTGGATATGAATTATTACTTTTTCAACTAAAATAAGTGTGTTTAAAGTAATTTCTCTGCCTGAAATTGGTCAAAATTGAAGCTTCTGAGTAAGCAAAACTCTGTAAAAATGTCAATTTTGATCACTGTGAGGGTTTAAAAAGTGGTTATTAAACATGAGGCACGATCCAATTGACATTTTGAATCATTTTTGGTAAAGTCCAAAAAATCAATTTTCGGACGAAAAACGATGACCGCGGAGCTGTCGAACGTTCCCAAAATGGTCAAATCTGATGAAATTTTAACATTTAATCTTTTGACTGCAAATTACTGTTGGATGTGAATTATTACTCTTTCAACTAAAATAAGTGTGTTTAAAGTCATTTCTGTGCCTGAAATTGGTCAAAATTGAAGCTTCTGAGTAAGCAAAACTCTGTAAAAATGGCAATTTTGGTCACTGTGAGGGTTTAAAAAGTGGTTATTTAACATGAGGCACGATCCAATTGACATTTTGAATCATTTTTGGTAAAGTCCAAAAAATCAATTTTCGGACAAAAAACGATGACCCGGGAGCTGTCGAACGTTCCCAAAATGGTCAATTCTGATGAAATTTTAACATTTAATCTTTTGACTGCAAATTACTGTTGGATATGAATTATTACTTTTTCAACTAAAATAAGTGTGTTTAAAGTAATTTCTCTGCCTGAAATTGGTCAAAATTAAAGCTTCTGAGTAAGCAAAACTCTGTAAAAATGGCAATTTTGGTCACTGTGAGGGTTTAAAAAGTGATTATTCAACATGAGGCACGACCCAATTGACATTTTGAATCATTTTTGGTAAAGTCCAAAAAATCAATTTTCGGACAAAAAACGATGACCGCGGAGCTGTCGAATGTTCCCAAAATGGTCAATTCTGATGAAATTTTAACATTTAATCTTTTGACTGCATAATTACTGTTGGATGTGAATTATTACTTTTTCAACTAAAATAAGTGTGTTTAAAGTCATTTCTGTGCCTGAAATTGGTCAAAATTGAAGCTTCTGAGTAAGCAAAACTCTGTAAAAATGGCAATTTTGGTCACTGTGAGGGATTAAAAAGTGGTTATTCAACATGAGGCACGATCCAATTGACATTTTGAATCATTTTTGGTAAAGTCCAAAAAATCAATTTTCGGACAAAAAACGATGACCGCGGAGCTGTCGAACGTTCCCAAAATGGTCAATTCTGATGAAATTTTAACATTTAATCCTTTGACTGCAAATTACTGTTGGATATGAATTATTACTTTTTCAACTAAAATAAGTGTTTTTAAAGTAATTTCTCTGCCTGAAATTGGTCAAAATTGAAGCTTCTGAGTAAGCAAAACTCTGTAAAAATGGCAATTTTGGTCACTGTGAGGGTTTAAAAAGTGATTATTCAACATGAGGCACGACCCAATTGACATTTTGAATCATTTTTGGTAAAGTCCAAAAAATCAATTTTCAGACAAGAAACGATGACCGCGGAGCTGTCGAACTTTCCCAAAATGGTCAATTCTGAGGAAATTTTAACATTTAATCTTTTGACTGCAAATTACTGTTGGATGTGAATTATTACTTTTTAACTAAAATAAGTGTGTTTAAAGTCATTTCTCTGCCTGAAATTGGTCAAAATTGAAGCTTCTGAGTAAGCAAAACTCTGTAAAAATGGCAATTTTGGTCACTGTGAGGGTTTAAAAAGTGGTTATTCAACATGAGGCACGATCCAATTGACATTTTGAATCATTTTTGGTAAAGTCCAAAAAATCAATTTTCGGACAAAAAACGATGACCGCGGAGCTGTCGAACGTTCCCAAAATGGTCAATTCTGATGAAATTTTAACATTTAATCTTTTGACTGCATAATTACTGTTGGATGTGAATTATTACTTTTTCAACTAAAATAAGTGTGTTTAAAGTCATTTCTGTGCCTGAAATTGGTCAAAATTGAAGCTTCTGAGTAAGCAAAACTCTGTAAAAATGGCAATTTTGGTCACTGTGAGGGTTTAAAAAGTGGTTATTCAACATGAGGCACGATCCAATTGACATTTTGAATCATTTTTGGTAAAGTCCAAAAAATCAATTTTCGGACAAAAAACGATGACCGCGGAGCTGTCGAACGTTCCCAAAATGGTCAATTCTGATGAAATTTTAACATTTAATCTTTTGACTGCATAATTACTGTTGGATGTGAATTATTACTTTTTCAACTAAAATAAGTGTGTTTAAAGTCATTTCTGTGCCTGAAATTGGTCAAAATTGAAGCTTCTGAGTAAGCAAAACTCTGTAAAAATGGCAATTTTGGTCACTGTGAGGGTTTAAAAAGTGGTTATTCAACATGAGGCACGATCCAATTGACATTTTGAATCATTTTTGGTAAAGTCCAAAAAATCAATTTTCGGACAAAAAACGATGACCGCGGAGCTGTCGAACGTTCCCAAAATGGTCAATTCTGATGAAATTTTAACATTTAATCTTTTGACTGCAAAATACTGTTGGATGTGAATTATTACTTTTTCAACTAAAATAAGTGTCTTTAAAGTCATTTCTCTGCCTGAAATTGGTCAAAATTGAAGCTTCTGAGTAAGCAAAACTCTGTAAAAATGGCAATTTTGGTCACTGTGAGGGTTTAAAAAGTGGTTATTCAACATGAGGCACGATCCAATTGACATTTTGAATCATTTTTGGTAAAGTCCAAAAAATCTATTTTCGGACTAAAAACGATGACCGCGGAGCTGTCGAACGTTCCCAAAATGGTCAATTCTGATGAAATTTTAACATTTAATCTTTTGACTGCAAATTACTGTTGGATGTGAATTATTACCTTTTCAACTAAAATAAGTGTGTTTAAAGTCATTTCTCTGCCTGAAATTGGTCAAAATTGAAGCTTCTGAGTAAGCAAAACTCTGTAAAAATGTCAATTTTGGTCACTGTGAGGGTTTAAAAAGTGGTTTTTCAACATGAGGCACGATCCAATTGACATTTTGAATCATTTTTGGTAAAGTCCAAAAAATCAATTTTCGGACAAAAAACGATGACCGCGGAGCTGTCGAACGTTCCCAAAATGGTCAATTCTGATGAAATTTTAACATTTAATCTTTTGACTGCAAATTACTGTTGGATATGAATTATTACTTTTTCAACTAAAATAAGTGTGTTTAAAGTAATTTCTCTGCCTGAAATTGGTCAAAATTGAAGCTTCTGAGTAAGCAAAACTCTGTAAAAATGTCAATTTTGGTCACTGTGAGGGTTTAAAAAGTGGTTATTCAACATGAGGCACGATCCAATTGACATTTTGAATCATTTTTGGTAAAGTCCAAAAATTCAATTTTCGGACGAAAAACGATGACCGCGGAGCTGTCGAACGTTCCCAAAATGGTCAATTCTGATGAAATTTTAACATTTAATCTTTTGACTGCAAATTACTGTTGGATGTGAATTATTACCTTTTCAACTAAAATAAGTGTGTTTAAAGTCATTTCTCTGCCTGAAATTGGTCAAAATTGAAGCTTCTGAGTAAGCAAAACTCTGTAAAAATGTCAATTTTGGTCACTGTGAGGGTTTAAAAAGTGGTTATTCAACATGAGGCACGATCCAATTGACATTTTGAATCATTTTTGGTAATGTCCAAAAAATCAATTTTCGGACAAAAAACGATGACCGCTTAGCTGTCGAACGTTCCCAAAATGGTCAATTCTGATGAAATTTTAACATTTAATCTTTTGACTGCAAATTACTGTTGGATATGAAATATTACTTTTTCAACTAAAATAAGTGTGTTTAAAGTAATTTCTCTGCCTGAAATTGGTCAAAATTGAAGCTTCTGAGTAAGCAAAACTCTGTAAAAATGGCAATTTTGGTCACTGTGAGGGTTTAAAAAGTGATTATTCAACATGAGGCACGACCCAATTGACATTTTGAATCATTTTTGGTAAAGTCCAAAAAATCTATTTTCGGACAAAAAACGATGACCGCGGAGCTGTCGAATGTTCCCAAAATGGTCAATTCTGATGAAATTTTAACATTTAATCTTTTGACTGCATAATTACTGTTGGATGTGAATTATTACTTTTTCAACTAAAATAAGTGTGTTTAAAGTCATTTCTGTGCCTGAAATTGGTCAAAATTGAAGCTTCTGAGTAAGCAAAACTCTGTAAAAATGGCAATTTTGGTCACTGTGAGGGTTTAAAAAGTGGTTATTCAACATGAGGCACGATCCAATTGACATTTTGAATCATTTTTGGTAAAGTCCAAAAAATCAATTTTCGGACAAAGAACGATGACCGCGGAGCTGTCGAACGTTCCCAAAATGGTCAATTCTGAGGAAATTTTAACATTTAATCTTTTGACTGCAAATTACTGTTGGATATGAATTATTACTTTTTCAACTAAAATAAGTGTGTTTAAAGTAATTTCTCTGCCTGAAATTGGTCAAAATTGAAGATTCTGAGTAAGCAAAACTCTGTAAAAATGGCAATTTTGGTCACTGTGAGGGTTTAAAAAGTGGTTATTCAACATGAGGCACGATCCAATTGACATTTTGAATCATTTTTGGTAAAGTCCAAAAAATCAATTTTCGGACTAAAAACGATGACCGCGGAGCTGTCGAACGTTCCCAAAATGGTCAATTCTGATGAAATTTTAACATTTAATCTTTTGACTGCAAATTACTGTTGGATGTGAATTATTACCTTTTCAACTAAAATAAGTGTGTTTAAAGTCATTTCTCTGCCTGAAATTGGTCAAAATTGAAGCTTCTGAGTAAGCAAAACTCTGTAAAAATTTCAATTTTGGTCACTGTGAGGGTTTAAAAAGTGGTTATTCAACATGAGGCACGATCCAATTGACATTTTGAATCATTTTTGGTAAAGTCCAAAAAATCCATTTTCAGACAAAAAACGATGACCGCGGAGCTGTGAAACGTTCCCAAACGGGTCAATTCTGATGAAATTTTAACATTTAATCTTTTGACTGCAAATTACTGTTCGATATAAATTATTACTTTTTCAACTAAAATAAGTGTGTTTAAAGTCATTTCTCTGCCTGAAATTGGTCAAAATTGAAGCTTCTGAGTAAGCAAAACTCTGTAAAAATGTCAATTTTGGTCACTGTGAGGGTTTAAAAAGTGGTTATTCAACATGAGGCACGATCCAATTGACATTTTGAATAATTTTTGGTAAAGTCCAAAAAATCCATTTTCGGACAAAAAACGATGACCGCGGAGCTGTCAAACGTTCCCAAACGGGTCAATTCTGATGAAATTTTAACATTTAATCTTTTGACTGCAAATTACTGTTGGATATGAATTATTACTTTTTCAACTAAAATAAGTGTGTTTAAAGTCATTTCTCTGCCTGAAATTGGTCAAAATTGAAGCTTCTGAGTAAGCAAAACTCTGTAAAAATGTCAATTTTGGTCACTGTGAGGGTTTAAAAAGTGGTTTTTCAACATGAGGCACGATCCAATTGACATTTTGAATCATTTTTGGTAAAGTCCAAAAAATCAATTTTCGGACAAAAAACGATGACCGCGGAGCTGTCGAACGTTCCCAAAATGGTCAATTCTGATGAAATTTTAACATTTAATCTTTTGACTGCAAATTACTGTTGGATATGAATTATTACTTTTTCAACTAAAATAAGTGTGTTTAAAGTAATTTCTCTGCCTGAAATTGGTCAAAATTGAAGCTTCTGAGTAAGCAAAACTCTGTAAAAATGTCAATTTTGGTCACTGTGAGGGTTTAAAAAGTGGTTATTCAACATGAGGCACGATCCAATTGACATTTTGAATAATTTTTGGTAAAGTCCAAAAATTCAATTTTCGGACGAAAAACGATGACCGCGGAGCTGTCGAACGTTCCCAAAATGGTCAATTCTGATGAAATTTTAACATTTAATCTTTTGACTGCAAATTACTGTTGGATGTGAATTATTACCTTTTCAACTAAAATAAGTGTGTTTAAAGTCATTTCTCTGCCTGAAATTGGTCAAAATTGAAGCTTCTGAGTAAGCAAAACTCTGTAAAAATGTCAATTTTGGTCACTGTGAGGGTTTAAAAAGTGGTTATTCAACATGAGGCACGATCCAATTGACATTTTGAATCATTTTTGGTAAAGTCCAAAAAATCAATTTTCGGACAAAAAACGATGACCGCGGAGCTGTCGAACGTTCCCAAAATGGTCAATTCTGATGAAATTTTAACATTTAATCTTTTGACTGCAAATTACTGTTGGATGTGAATTATTACCTTTTCAACTAAAATAAGTGTGTTTAAAGTCATTTCTCTGCCTGAAATTGGTCAAAATTGAAGCTTCTGAGTAAGCAAAACTCTGTAAAAATGTCAATTTTGGTCACTGTGAGGGTTTAAAAAGTGGTTATTCAACATGAGGCACGATCCAATTGACATTTTGAATCATTTTTGGTAATGTCCAAAAAATCAATTTTCGGACAAAAAACGATGACCGCTTAGCTGTCGAACGTTCCCAAAATGGTCAATTCTGATGAAATTTTAACATTTAATCTTTTGACTGCAAATTACTGTTGGATATGAATTATTACTTTTTCAACTAAAATAAGTGTGTTTAAAGTAATTTCTCTGCCTGAAATTGGTCAAAATTGAAGCTTCTGAGTAAGCAAAACTCTGTAAAAATGGCAATTTTGGTCACTGTGAGGGTTTAAAAAGTGATTATTCAACATGAGGCACGACCCAATTGACATTTTGAATCATTTTTGGTAAAGTCCAAAAAATCTATTTTCGGACAAAAAACGATGACCGCGGAGCTGTCGAATGTTCCCAAAATGGTCAATTCTGATGAAATTTTAACATTTAATCTTTTGACTGCATAATTACTGTTGGATGTGAATTATTACTTTTTCAACTAAAATAAGTGTGTTTAAAGTCATTTCTGTGCCTGAAATTGGTCAAAATTGAAGCTTCTGAGTAAGCAAAACTCTGTAAAAATGGCAATTTTAGTCACTGTGAGGGTTTAAAAAGTGGTTATTCAACATGAGGCACGATCCAATTGACATTTTGAATCATTTTTGGTAAAGTCCAAAAAATCAATTTTCGGACAAAGAACGATGACCGCGGAGCTGTCGAACGTTCCCAAAATGGTCAATTCTGAGGAAATTTTAACATTTAATCTTTTGACTGCAAATTACTGTTGGATATGAATTATTACTTTTTCAACTAAAATAAGTGTGTTTAAAGTAATTTCTCTGCCTGAAATTGGTCAAAATTGAAGCTTCTGAGTAAGCAAAACTCTGTAAAAATGGCAATTTTGGTCACTGTGAGGGTTTAAAAAGTGGTTATTCAACATGAGGCACGATCCAATTGACATTTTGAATCATTTTTGGTAAAGTCCAAAAAATCAATTTTCGGACAAAAAACGATGACCGCGGAGCTGTCGAACGTTCCCAAAATGGTCAATTCTGATGAAATTTTAACATTTAATCTTTTGACTGCATAATTACTGTTGGATGTGAATTATTACTTTTTCAACTAAAATAAGTGTGTTTAAAGTCATTTCTGTGCCTGAAATTGGTCAAAATTGAAGCTTCTGAGTAAGCAAAACTCTGTAAAAATGGCAATTTTGGTCACTGTGAGGGTTTAAAAAGTGGTTATTCAACATGAGGCACGATCCAATTGACATTTTGAATAATTTTTGGTAAAGTCCAAAAAATCCATTTTCGGACAAAAAACGATGACCGCGGAGCTGTGAAACGTTCCCAAACGGGTCAATTCTGATGAAATTTTAACATTTAATCTTTTGACTGCAAATTACTGTTCGATATAAATTATTACTTTTTCAACTAAAATAAGTGTGTTTAAAGTCATTTCTCTGCCTGAAATTGGTCAAAATTGAAGCTTCTGAGTAAGCAAAACTCTGTAAAAATGTCAATTTTGGTCACTGTGAGGGTTTAAAAAGTGGTTATTCAACATGAGGCACGATCCAATTGACATTTTGAATAATTTTTGGTAAAGTCCCAAAAATCCATTTTCGGACAAAAAACGATGACCGCGGAGCTGTCAAACATTCCCAAACGGGTCAATTCTGATGAAATTTTAACATTTAATCTTTTGACTGCAAATTACTGTTGGATATGAATTATTACTTTTTCAACTAAAATAAGTGTGTTTAAAGTCATTTCTCTGCCTGAAATTGGTCAAAATTGAAGCTTCTGAGTAAGCAAAACTCTGTAAAAATGTCAATTTTGGTCACTGTGAGGGTTTAAAAAGTGGTTATTCAACATGAGGCACGATCCAATTGACATTTTGAATCATTTTTGGTAAAGTCCAAAAAATCAATTTTCGGACGAAAAACGATGACCGCGGAGTTGTCGAACGTTCCCAAAATGGTCAATTCTGATGAAATTTTAACATTTAATCTTTTGACTGCAAATTACTGTTGGATGTGAATTATTACTTTTTCAACTAAAATAAGTGTCTTTAAAGTCATTTCTGTGCCTGAAATTGGTCAAAATTGAAGCTTCTGAGTAAGCAAAACTCTGTAAAAATGGCAATTTTGGTCACTGTGAGGGTTTAAAAAGTGGTTATTCAACATGAGGCACGATCCAATTGACATTTTGAATCATTTTTGGTAAAGTCCAAAAAATCAATTTTCGGACTAAAAACGATGACCGCGGAGCTGTCGAACGTTCCCAAAATGGTCAATTCTGATGAAATTTTAACATTTAATCTTTTGACTGCAAATTACTGTTGGATGTGAATTATTACCTTTTCAACTAAAATAAGTGTGTTTAAAGTCATTTCTCTGCCTGAAATTGGTCAAAATTGAAGCTTCTGAGTAAGCAAAACTCTGTAAAAATTTCAATTTTGGTCACTGTGAGGGTTTAAAAAGTGGTTATTCAACATGAGGCACGATCCAATTGACATTTTGAATCATTTTTGGTAAAGTCCAAAAAATCCATTTTCGGACAAAAAACGATGACCGCGGAGCTGTGAAACGTTCCCAAACGGGTCAATTCTGATGAAATTTTAACATTTAATCTTTTGACTGCAAATTACTGTTCGATATAAATTATTACTTTTTCAACTAAAATAAGTGTGTTTAAAGTCATTTCTCTGCCTGAAATTGGTCAAAATTGAAGCTTCTGAGTAAGCAAAACTCTGTAAAAATGTCAATTTTGGTCACTGTGAGGGTTTAAAAAGTGGTTATTCAACATGAGGCACGATCCAATTGACATTTTGAATAATTTTTGGTAAAGTCCAAAAAATCCATTTTCGGACAAAAAACGATGACCGCGGAGCTGTCAAACGTTCCCAAACGGGTCAATTCTGATGAAATTTTAACATTTAATCTTTTGACTGCAAATTACTGTTGGATATGAATTATTACTTTTTCAACTAAAATAAGTGTGTTTAAAGTCATTTCTCTGCCTGAAATTGGTCAAAATTGAAGCTTCTGAGTAAGCAAAACTCTGTAAAAATGTCAATTTTGGTCACTGTGAGGGTTTAAAAAGTGGTTTTTCAACATGAGGCACGATCCAATTGACATTTTGAATCATTTTTGGTAAAGTCCAAAAAATCAATTTTCGGACAAAAAACGATGACCGCGGAGCTGTCGAACGTTCCCAAAATGGTCAATTCTGATGAAATTTTAACATTTAATCTTTTGACTGCAAATTACTGTTGGATATGAATTATTACTTTTTCAACTAAAATAAGTGTGTTTAAAGTAATTTCTCTGCCTGAAATTGGTCAAAATTGAAGCTTCTGAGTAAGCAAAACTCTGTAAAAATGTCAATTTTGGTCACTGTGAGGGTTTAAAAAGTGGTTATTCAACATGAGGCACGATCCAATTGACATTTTGAATCATTTTTGGTAAAGTCCAAAAATTCAATTTTCGGACGAAAAACGATGACCGCGGAGCTGTCGAACGTTCCCAAAATGGTCAATTCTGATGAAATTTTAACATTTAATCTTTTGACTGCAAATTACTGTTGGATGTGAATTATTACCTTTTCAACTAAAATAAGTGTGTTTAAAGTCATTTCTCTGCCTGAAATTGGTCAAAATTGAAGCTTCTGAGTAAGCAAAACTCTGTAAAAATGTCAATTTTGGTCACTGTGAGGGTTTAAAAAGTGGTTATTCAACATGAGGCACGATCCAATTGACATTTTGAATCATTTTTGGTAATGTCCAAAAAATCAATTTTCGGACAAAAAACAATGACCGCTTAGCTGTCGAACGTTCCCAAAATGGTCAATTCTGATGAAATTTTAACATTTAATCTTTTGACTGCAAATTACTGTTGGATATGAATTATTACTTTTTCAACTAAAATAAGTGTGTTTAAAGTAATTTCTCTGCCTGAAATTGGTCAAAATTGAAGCTTCTGAGTAAGCAAAACTCTGTAAAAATGGCAATTTTGGTCACTGTGAGGGTTTAAAAAGTGATTATTCAACATGAGGCACGACCCAATTGACATTTTGAATCATTTTTGGTAAAGTCCAAAAAATCTATTTTCGGACAAAAAACGATGACCGCGGAGCTGTCGAATGTTCCCAAAATGGTCAATTCTGATGAAATTTTAACATTTAATCTTTTGACTGCATAATTACTGTTGGATGTGAATTATTACTTTTTCAACTAAAATAAGTGTGTTTAAAGTCATTTCTGTGCCTGAAATTGGTCAAAATTGAAGCTTCTGAGTAAGCAAAACTCTGTAAAAATGGCAATTTTGGTCACTGTGAGGGTTTAAAAAGTGGTTATTCAACATGAGGCACGATCCAATTGACATTTTGAATCATTTTTGGTAAAGTCCAAAAAATCAATTTTCGGACAAAGAACGATGACCGCGGAGCTGTCGAACGTTCCCAAAATGGTCAATTCTGAGGAAATTTTAACATTTAATCTTTTGACTGCAAATTACTGTTGGATATGAATTATTACTTTTTCAACTAAAATAAGTGTGTTTAAAGTAATTTCTCTGCCTGAAATTGGTCAAAATTGAAGCTTCTGAGTAAGCAAAACTCTGTAAAAATGGCAATTTTGGTCACTGTGAGGGTTTAAAAAGTGGTTATTCAACATGAGGCACGATCCAATTGACATTTTGAATCATTTTTGGTAAAGTCCAAAAAATCAATTTTCGGACAAAAAACGATGACCGCGGAGCTGTCGAACGTTCCCAAAATGGTCAATTCTGATGAAATTTTAACATTTAATCTTTTGACTGCATAATTACTGTTGGATGTGAATTATTACTTTTTCAACTAAAATAAGTGTGTTTAAAGTCATTTCTGTGCCTGAAATTGGTCAAAATTGAAGCTTCTGAGTAAGCAAAACTCTGTAAAAATTTCAATTTTGGTCACTGTGAGGGTTTAAAAAGTGGTTATTCAACATGAGGCACGATCCAATTGACATTTTGAATCATTTTTGGTAAAGTCCAAAAAATCCATTTTCGGACAAAAAACGATGACCGCGGAGCTGTGAAACGTTCCCAAACGGGTCAATTCTGATGAAATTTTAACATTTAATCTTTTGACTGCAAATTACTGTTCGATATAAATTATTACTTTTTCAACTAAAATAAGTGTGTTTAAAGTCATTTCTCTGCCTGAAATTGGTCAAAATTGAAGCTTCTGAGTAAGCAAAACTCTGTAAAAATGTCAATTTTGGTCACTGTGAGGGTTTAAAAAGTGGTTATTCAACATGAGGCACGATCCAATTGACATTTTGAATAATTTTTGGTAAAGTCCAAAAAATCCATTTTCGGACAAAAAACGATGACCGCGGAGCTGTCAAACATTCCCAAAATGGTCAATTCTGATGAAATTTTAACATTTAATCTTTTGACTGCAAATTACTGTTGGATATGAATTATTACTTTTTCAACTAAAATAAGTGTGTTTAAAGTCATTTCTCTGCCTGAAATTGGTCAAAATTGAAGCTTCTGAGTAAGCAAAACTCTGTAAAAATGGCAATTTTGGTCACTGTGAGGGTTTAAAAAGTGGTTATTCAACATGAGGCACGATCCAATTGACATTTTGAATCATTTTTGGTAAAGTCCAAAAAATCAATTTTCGGACTAAAAACGATGACCGCGGAGCTGTCGAACGTTCCCAAAATGGTCAATTCTGATGAAATTTTAACATTTAATCTTTTGACTGCAAATTACTGTTGGATGTGAATTATTACCTTTTCAACTAAAATAAGTGTGTTTAAAGTCATTTCTCTGCCTGAAATTGGTCAAAATTGAAGCTTCTGAGTAAGCAAAACTCTGTAAAAATTTCAATTTTGGTCACTGTGAGGGTTTAAAAAGTGGTTATTCAACATGAGGCACGATCCAATTGACATTTTGAATCATTTTTGGTAAAGTCCAAAAAATCCATTTTCGGACAAAAAACGATGACCGCGGAGCTGTGAAACGTTCCCAAACGGGTCAATTCTGATGAAATTTTAACATTTAATCTTTTGACTGCAAATTACTGTTCGATATAAATTATTACTTTTTCAACTAAAATAAGTGTGTTTAAAGTCATTTCTCTGCCTGAAATTGGTCAAAATTGAAGCTTCTGAGTAAGCAAAACTCTGTAAAAATGTCAATTTTGGTCACTGTGAGGGTTTAAAAAGTGGTTATTCAACATGAGGCACGATCCAATTGACATTTTGAATAATTTTTGGTAAAGTCCAAAAAATCCATTTTCGGACAAAAAACGATGACCGCGGAGCTGTCAAACGTTCCCAAACGGGTCAATTCTGATGAAATTTTTACATTTAATCTTTTGACTGCAAATTACTGTTGGATATGAATTATTACTTTTTCAACTAAAATAAGTGTGTTTAAAGTCATTTCTCTGCCTGAAATTGGTCAAAATTGAAGCTTCTGAGTAAGCAAAACTCTGTAAAAATGTCAATTTTGGTCACTGTGAGGGTTTAAAAAGTGGTTATTCAACATGAGGCACGATCCAATTGACATTTTGAATCATTTTTGGTAAAGTCCAAAAAATCAATTTTCGGACGAAAAACGATGACCGCGGAGTTGTCGAACGTTCCCAAAATGGTCAATTCTGATGAAATTTTAACATTTAATCTTTTGACTGCAAATTACTGTTGGATGTGAATTATTACTTTTTCAACTAAAATAAGTGTCTTTAAAGTCATTTCTGTGCCTGAAATTGGTCAAAATTGAAGCTTCTGAGTAAGCAAAACTCTGTAAAAATGGCAATTTTGGTCACTGTGAGGGTTTAAAAAGTGGTTATTCAACATGAGGCACGATCCAATTGACATTTTGAATCATTTTTGGTAAAGTCCAAAAAATCAATTTTCGGACTAAAAACGATGACCGCGGAGCTGTCGAACGTTCCCAAAATGGTCAATTCTGATGAAATTTTAACATTTAATCTTTTGACTGCAAATTACTGTTGGATATGAATTATTACTTTTTCAACTAAAATAAGTGTGTTTAAAGTCATTTCTCTGCCTGAAATTGGTCAAAATTGAAGCTTCTGAGTAAGCAAAACTCTGTAAAAATGGCAATTTTGGTCACTGTGAGGGTTTAAAAAGTGATTATTCAACATGAGGCACGACCCAATTGACATTTTGAATCATTTTTGGTAAAGTCCAAAAAATCAATTTTCGGACAAAAAACGATGACCGCGGAGCTGTCGAATGTTCCCAAAATGGTCAATTCTGATGAAATTTTAACATTTAATCTTTTGACTGCATAATTACTGTTGGATGTGAATTATTACTTTTTCAACTAAAATAAGTGTGTTTAAAGTCATTTCTGTGCCTGAAATTGGTCAAAATTGAAGCTTCTGAGTAAGCAAAACTCTGTAAAAATGGCAATTTTGGTCACTGTGAGGGTTTAAAAAGTGGTTATTCAACATGAGGCACGATCCAATTGACATTTTGAATGATTTTTGGTAAAGTCCAAAAAATCAATTTTCGGACAAAAAACGATGACCGCGGAGCTGTCGAACATTCCCAAAATGGTCAATTCTGATGAAATTTTAACATTTAATCTTTTGACTGCATAATTACTGTTGGATGTGAATTATTACTTTTTCAACTAAAATAAGTGTGTTTAAAGTCATTTCTGTGCCTGAAATTGGTCAAAATTGAAGCTTCTGAGTAAGCAAAACTCTGTAAAAATGGCAATTTTGGTCACTGTGAGGGTTTAAAAAGTGGTTATTCAACATGAGGCACGATCCAATTGACATTTTGAATAATTTTTGGTAAAGTCCAAAAAATCCATTTTCGGACATAAAACGATGACCGCGGAGCTGTCAAACGTTCCCAAACGGGTCAATTCTGATGAAATTTTAACATTTAATCTTTTGACTGCAAATTACTGTTCGATATGAATTATTACTTTTTCAACTAAAATAAGTGTGTTTAAAGTCATTTCTCTGCCTGAAATTGGTCAAAATTGAAGCTTCTGAGTAAGCAAAACTCTGTAAAAATTTCAATTTTGGTCACTGTGAGGGTTTAAAAAGTGGTTATTCAACATGAGGCACGATCCAATTGACATTTTGAATCATTTTTGGTAAAGTCCAAAAAATCAATTTTCGGACGAAAAACGATGACCGCGGAGCTGTCGAACGTTCCCAAAATGGTCAATTCTGATGAAATTTTAACATTTAATCTTTTGACTGCAAATTACTGTTGGATGTGAATTATTACCTTTTCAACTAAAATAAGTGTGTTTAAAGTAATTTCTCTGCCTGAAATTGGTCAAAATTGAAGCTTCTGAGTAAGCAAAACTCTGTAAAAATGTCAATTTTGGTCACTGTGAGGGTTTAAAAAGTGGTTATTCAACATGAGGCACGATCCAATTGACATTTTGAATCATTTTTGGTAAAGTCCAAAAAATCAATTTTCGGACAAAAAACGATGACCGCGGAGCTGTCGAACGTTCCCAAAATGGTCAATTCTGATGAAATTTTAACATTTAATCTTTTGACTGCAAATTACTGTTGGATATGAATTATTACTTTTTCAACTAAAATAAGTGTGTTTAAAGTAATTTCTCTGCCTGAAATTGGTCAAAATTGAAGCTTCTGAGTAAGCAAAACTCTGTAAAAATGGCAATTTTGGTCACTGTGAGGGTTTAAAAAGTGGTTATTCAACATGAGGCACGATCCAATTGACATTTTGAATCATTTTTGGTAAAGTCCCAAAAATCAATTTTCGGACAAAAAACGATGACCGCGGAGCTGTCGAACGTTCCCAAAATGGTCAATTCTGATGAAATTTTAACATTTAATCTTTTGACTGCAAATTACTGTTGGATATGAATTATTACTTTTTCAACTAAAATAAGTGTGTTTAAAGTAATTTCTCTGCCTGAAATTGGTCAAAATTGAAGCTTCT
The DNA here is from genome assembly GCF_964261635.1 of Lissotriton helveticus. Taxonomy (NCBI): domain Eukaryota; kingdom Metazoa; phylum Chordata; class Amphibia; order Caudata; family Salamandridae; genus Lissotriton; species Lissotriton helveticus. The sequence continues at coordinate 296,775,605 of NC_136068.1, read as the reverse complement.
GAGTAAGCAAAACTCTGTAAAAATGTCAATTTTGGTCACTGTGAGGGTTTAAAAAGTGGTTATTCAACATGAGGCACGATCCAATTGACATTTTGAATCATTTTTGGTAAAGTCCAAAAATTCAATTTTCGGACGAAAAACGATGACCGCGGAGCTGTCGAACGTTCCCAAAATGGTCAATTCTGATGAAATTTTAACATTTAATCTTTTGACTGCAAATTACTGTTGGATGTGAATTATTACTTTTTCAACTAAAATAAGTGTGTTTAAAGTCATTTCTGTGCCTGAAATTGGTCAAAATTGAAGCTTCTGAGTAAGCAAAACTCTGTAAAAATGGCAATTTTGGTCACTGTGAGGGTTTAAAAAGTGGTTATTCAACATGAGGCACGATCCAATTGACATTTTGAATCATTTTTGGTAAAGTCCAAAAAATCAATTTTCGTACGAAAAACGATGACCGCGGAGCTGTCGAACGTTCCCAAAATGGTCAATTCTGATGAAATTTTAACATTTAATCTTTTGACTGCAAATTACTGTTGGATGTGAATTATTACCTTTTCAACTAAAATAAGTGTGTTTAAAGTCATTTCTCTGCCTGAAATTGGTCAAAATTGAAGCTTCTGAGTAAGCAAAACTCTGTAAAAATGGCAATTTTGGTCACTGTGAGGGCTTAAAAAGTGGTTATTCAACATGAGGCACGATCCAATTGACATTTTGAATCATTTTTGGTAAAGTCCAAAAAATCAATTTTCGGACAAAAAACGATGACCGCGGAGCTGTCGAACGTTCCCAAAATGGTCAATTCTGATGAAATTTTAACATTTAATCTTTTGACTGCAAATTACTGTTGGATGTGAATTATTACCTTTTCAACTAAAATAAGTGTGTTTAAAGTCATTTCTCTGCCTGAAATTGGTCAAAATTGAAGCTTCTGAGTAAGCAAAACTCTGTAAAAATGTCAATTTTGGTCACTGTGAGGGTTTAAAAAGTGGTTATTCAACATGAGGCACGATCCAATTGACATTTTGAATAATTTTTGGTAAAGTCCAAAAAATCCATTTTCGGACAAAAAACGATGACCGCGGAGCTGTCAAACATTCCCAAAATGGTCAATTCTGATGAAATTTTAACATTTAATCTTTTGACTGCAAATTACTGTTGGATATGAATTATTACTTTTTCAACTAAAATAAGTGTGTTTAAAGTCATTTCTCTGCCTGAAATTGGTCAAAATTGAAGCTTCTGAGTAAGCAAAACTCTGTAAAAATGGCAATTTTGGTCACTGTGAGGGTTTAAAAAGTGGTTATTCAACATGAGGCACGATCCAATTGACATTTTGAATCATTTTTGGTAAAGTCCAAAAAATCAATTTTCGGACTAAAAACGATGACCGCGGAGCTGTCGAACGTTCCCAAAATGGTCAATTCTGATGAAATTTTAACATTTAATCTTTTGACTGCAAATTACTGTTGGATGTGAATTATTACCTTTTCAACTAAAATAAGTGTGTTTAAAGTCATTTCTCTGCCTGAAATTGGTCAAAATTGAAGCTTCTGAGTAAGCAAAACTCTGTAAAAATTTCAATTTTGGTCACTGTGAGGGTTTAAAAAGTGGTTATTCAACATGAGGCACGATCCATTTGACATTTTGAATCATTTTTGGTAAAGTCCAAAAAATCCATTTTCGGACAAAAAACGATGACCGCGGAGCTGTGAAACGTTCCCAAACGGGTCAATTCTGATGAAATTTTAACATTTAATCTTTTGACTGCAAATTACTGTTCGATATAAATTATTACTTTTTCAACTAAAATAAGTGTGTTTAAAGTCATTTCTCTGCCTGAAATTGGTCAAAATTGAAGCTTCTGAGTAAGCAAAACTCTGTAAAAATGTCAATTTTGGTCACTGTGAGGGTTTAAAAAGTGGTTATTCAACATGAGGCACGATCCAATTGACATTTTGAATAATTTTTGGTAAAGTCCAAAAAATCCATTTTCGGACAAAAAACGATGACCGCGGAGCTGTCAAACGTTCCCAAACGGGTCAATTCTGATGAAATTTTAACATTTAATCTTTTGACTGCAAATTACTGTTGGATATGAATTATTACTTTTTCAACTAAAATAAGTGTGTTTAAAGTCATTTCTCTGCCTGAAATTGGTCAAAATTGAAGCTTCTGAGTAAGCAAAACTCTGTAAAAATGTCAATTTTGGTCACTGTGAGGGTTTAAAAAGTGGTTATTCAACATGAGGCACGATCCAATTGACATTTTGAATCATTTTTGGTAAAGTCCAAAAAATCAATTTTCGGACGAAAAACGATGACCGCGGAGTTGTCGAACGTTCCCAAAATGGTCAATTCTGATGAAATTTTAACATTTAATCTTTTGACTGCAAATTACTGTTGGATGTGAATTATTACTTTTTCAACTAAAATAAGTGTCTTTAAAGTCATTTCTGTGCCTGAAATTGGTCAAAATTGAAGCTTCTGAGTAAGCAAAACTCTGTAAAAATGGCAATTTTGGTCACTGTGAGGGTTTAAAAAGTGGTTATTCAACATGAGGCACGATCCAATTGACATTTTGAATCATTTTTGGTAAAGTCCAAAAAATCAATTTTCGGACTAAAAACGATGACCGCGGAGCTGTCGAACGTTCCCAAAATGGTCAATTCTGATGAAATTTTAACATTTAATCTTTTGACTGCAAATTACTGTTGGATATGAATTATTACTTTTTCAACTAAAATAAGTGTGTTTAAAGTCATTTCTCTGCCTGAAATTGGTCAAAATTGAAGCTTCTCAGTAAGCAAAACTCTGTAAAAATGGCAATTTTGGTCACTGTGAGGGTTTAAAAAGTGATTATTCAACATGAGGCACGACCCAATTGACATTTTGAATCATTTTTGGTAAAGTCCAAAAAATCAATTTTCGGACAAAAAACGATGACCGCGGAGCTGTCGAATGTTCCCAAAATGGTCAATTCTGATGAAATTTTAACATTTAATCTTTTGACTGCATAATTACTGTTGGATGTGAATTATTACTTTTTCAACTAAAATAAGTGTGTTTAAAGTCATTTCTGTGCCTGAAATTGGTCAAAATTGAAGCTTCTGAGTTTGCAAAACTCTGTAAAAATGGCAATTTTGGTCACTGTGAGGGTTTAAAAAGTGGTTATTCAACATGAGGCACGATCCAATTGACATTTTGAATGATTTTTGGTAAAGTCCAAAAAATCAATTTTCGGACAAAAAACGATGACCGCGGAGCTGTCGAACATTCCCAAAATGGTCAATTCTGATGAAATTTTAACATTTAATCTTTTGACTGCATAATTACTGTTGGATGTGAATTATTACTTTTTCAACTAAAATAAGTGTGTTTAAAGTCATTTCTGTGCCTGAAATTGGTCAAAATTGAAGCTTCTGAGTAAGCAAAACTCTGTAAAAATGGCAATTTTGGTCACTGTGAGGGTTTAAAAAGTGGTTATTCAACATGAGGCACGATCCAATTGACATTTTGAATAATTTTTGGTAAAGTCCAAAAAATCCATTTTCGGACATAAAACGATGACCGCGGAGCTGTCAAACGTTCCCAAACGGGTCAATTCTGATGAAATTTTAACATTTAATCTTTTGACTGCAAATTACTGTTCGATATGAATTATTACTTTTTCAACTAAAATAAGTGTGTTTAAAGTCATTTCTCTGCCTGAAATTGGTCAAAATTGAAGCTTCTGAGTAAGCAAAACTCTGTAAAAATTTCAATTTTGGTCACTGTGAGGGTTTAAAAAGTGGTTATTCAACATGAGGCACGATCCAATTGACATTTTGAATCATTTTTGGTAAAGTCCAAAAAAATCAATTTTTGGACGAAAAACGATGACCGCGGAGCTGTCGAACGTTCCCAAAATGGTCAATTCTGATGAAATTTTAACATTTAATCTTTTGACTGCAAATTACTGTTGGATGTGAATTATTACCTTTTCAACTAAAATAAGTGTGTTTAAAGTAATTTCTCTGCCTGAAATTGGTCAAAATTGAAGCTTCTGAGTAAGCAAAACTCTGTAAAAATGTCAATTTTGGTCACTGTGAGGGTTTAAAAAGTGGTTATTCAACATGAGGCACGATCCAATTGACATTTTGAATCATTTTTGGTAAAGTCCAAAAAATCAATTTTCGGACAAAAAACGATGACCGCGGAGCTGTCGAACGTTCCCAAAATGGTCAATTCTGATGAAATTTTAACATTTAATCTTTTGACTGCAAATTACTGTTGGATATGAATTATTACTTTTTCAACTAAAATAAGTGTGTTTAAAGTAATTTCTCTGCCTGAAATTGGTCAAAATTGAAGCTTCTGAGTAAGCAAAACTCTGTAAAAATGGCAATTTTGGTCACTGTGAGGGTTTAAAAAGTGGTTATTCAACATGAGGCACGATCCAATTGACATTTTGAATCATTTTTGGTAAAGTCCCAAAAATCAATTTTCGGACAAAAAACGATGACCGCGGAGCTGTCGAACGTTCCCAAAATGGTCAATTCTGATGAAATTTTAACATTTAATCTTTTGACTGCAAATTACTGTTGGATATGAATTATTACTTTTTCAACTAAAATAAGTGTGTTTAAAGTAATTTCTCTGCCTGAAATTGGTCAAAATTGAAGCTTCTGAGTAAGCAAAACTCTGTAAAAATGTCAATTTTGGTCACTGTGAGGGTTTAAAAAGTGGTTATTCAACATGAGGCACGATCCAATTGACATTTTGAATCATTTTTGGTAAAGTCCAAAAATTCAATTTTCGGACGAAAAACGATGACCGCGGAGCTGTCGAACGTTCCCAAAATGGTCAATTCTGATGAAATTTTAACATTTAATCTTTTGACTGCAAATTACTGTTGGATGTGAATTATTACTTTTTCAACTAAAATAAGTGTGTTTAAAGTCATTTCTGTGCCTGAAATTGGTCAAAATTGAAGCTTCTGAGTAAGCAAAACTCTGTAAAAATGGCAATTTTGGTCACTGTGAGGGTTTAAAAAGTGGTTATTCAACATGAGGCACGATCCAATTGACATTTTGAATCATTTTTGGTAAAGTCCAAAAAATCAATTTTCGTACGAAAAACGATGACCGCGGAGCTGTCGAACGTTCCCAAAATGGTCAATTCTGATGAAATTTTAACATTTAATCTTTTGACTGCAAATTACTGTTGGATGTGAATTATTACCTTTTCAACTAAAATAAGTGTGTTTAAAGTCATTTCTCTGCCTGAAATTGGTCAAAATTGAAGCTTCTGAGTAAGCAAAACTCTGTAAAAATGGCAATTTTGGTCACTGTGAGGGTTTAAAAAGTGGTTATTCAACATGAGGCACGATCCAATTGACATTTTGAATCATTTTTGGTAATGTCCAAAAAATCAATTTTCGGACAAAAAACGATGACCGCGGAGCTGTCGAACGTTCCCAAAATGGTCAATTCTGATGAAATTTTAACATTTAATCTTTTGACTGCAAATTACTGTTGGATATGAATTATTACTTTTTCAACTAAAATAAGAGTGTTTAAAGTAATTTCTCTGCCTGAAATTGGTCAAAATTGAAGCTTCTGAGTAAGCAAAACTTTGTAAAAATGGCAATTTTGGTCACTGTGAGGGTTTAAAAAGTGATTATTCAACATGAGGCACGACCCAATTGACATTTTGAATCATTTTTGGTAAAGTCCAAAAAATCAATTTTCGGACAAAAAACGATGACCGCGGAGCTGTCGAATGTTCCCAAAATGATCAATTCTGATGAAATTTTAACATTTAATCTTTTGACTGCATAATTACTGTTGGATGTGAATTATTACTTTTTCAACTAAAATAAGTGTGTTTAAAGTCATTTCTGTGCCTGAAATTGGTCAAAATTGAAGCTTCTGAGTAAGCAAAACTCTGTAAAAATGGCAATTTTGGTCACTGTGAGGGTTTAAAAAGTGGTTATTCAACATGAGGCACGATCCAATTGACATTTTGAATCATTTTTGGTAAAGTCCAAAAAATCAATTTTCGGACAAAAAACGATGACCGCGGAGCTGTCGAACGTTCCCAAAATGGTCAATTCTGAGGAAATTTTAACATTTAATCTTTTGACTGCAAATTACTGTTGGATATGAATTATTACTTTTTCAACTAAAATAAGTGTGTTTAAAGTAATTTCTCTGCCTGAAATTGGTCAAAATTGAAGCTTCTGAGTAAGCAAAACTCTGTAAAAATGTCAATTTTGGTCACTGTGAGGGTTTAAAAAGTGGTTATTCAACATGAGGCACGATCCAATTGACATTTTGAATCATTTTTGGTAATGTCCAAAAAATCAATTTTCGGACAAAAAACGATGACCGCGGAGCTGTCGAACGTTCCCAAAATGGTCAATTCTGATGAAATTTTAACATTTAATCTTTTGACTGCAAATTACTGTTGGATATGAATTATTACTTTTTCAACTAAAATAAGTGTGTTTAAAGTAATTTCTCTGCCTGAAATTGGTCAAAATTGAAGCTTCTGAGTAAGCAAAACTTTGTAAAAATGGCAATTTTGGTCACTGTGAGGGTTTAAAAAGTGATTATTCAACATGAGGCACGACCCAATTGACATTTTGAATCATTTTTGGTAAAGTCCAAAAAATCAATTTTCGGACAAAAAACGATGACCGCGGAGCTGTCGAATGTTCCCAAAATGGTCAATTCTGATGAAATTTTAACATTTAATCTTTTGACTGCATAATTACTGTTGGATGTGAATTATTACTTTTTCAACTAAAATAAGTGTGTTTAAAGTCATTTCTGTGCCTGAAATTGGTCAAAATTGAAGCTTCTGAGTAAGCAAAACTCTGTAAAAATGGCAATTTTGGTCACTGTGAGGGTTTAAAAAGTGGTTATTCAACATGAGGCACGATCCAATTGACATTTTGAATCATTTTTGGTAAAGTCCAAAAAATCAATTTTCGGACAAAAAACGATGACCGCGGAGCTGTCGAACGTTCCCAAAATGGTCAATTCTGAGGAAATTTTAACATTTAATCTTTTGACTGCAAATTACTGTTGGATATGAATTATTACTTTTTCAACTAAAATAAGTGTGTTTAAAGTAATTTCTCTGCCTGAAATTGGTCAAAATTGAAGCTTCTGAGTAAGCAAAACTCTGTAAAAATGTCAATTTTGGTCACTGTGAGGGTTTAAAAAGTGGTTATTCAACATGAGGCACGATCCAATTCACATTTTGAATCATTTTTGGTAAAGTCCCAAAAGTCAATTTTCGGACAAAAAACGATGACCGCGGAGCTGTCGAACGTTCCCAAAATGGTCAATTCTGATGAAATTTTAACATTTAATCTTTTGACTGCAAATTATTGTTGGATATGAATTATTACTTTTTCAACTAAAATAAGTGTGTTTAAAGTAATTTCTCTGCCTGAAATTGGTCAAAATTGAAGCTTCTGAGTAAGCAAAACTCTGTAAAAATGTCAATTTTGGTCACTGTGAGGGTTTAAAAAGTGGTTATTAAACATGAGGCACGATCCAATTGACATTTTGAATCATTTTTGGTAAAGTCCAAAAAATCAATTTTCGGACGAAAAACGATGACCGCGGAGCTGTCGAACGTTCCCAAAATGGTCAATTCTGATGAAATTTTAACATTTAATCTTTTGACTGCAAATTACTGTTGGATGTGAATTATTACTCTTTCAACTAAAATAAGTGTGTTTAAAGTCATTTCTGTGCCTGAAATTGGTCAAAATTGAAGCTTCTGAGTAAGCAAAACTCTGTAAAAATGGCAATTTTGGTCACTGTGAGGGTTTAAAAAGTGGTTATTCAACATGAGGCACGATCCAATTGACATTTTGAATCATTTTTGGTAAAGTCCAAAAAATCAATTTTCGGACAAAAAACGATGACCGCGGAGCTGTCGAACGTTCCCAAAATGGTCAATTCTGATGAAATTTTAACATTTAATCTTTTGACTGCAAATTACTGTTGGATATGAATTATTACTTTTTCAACTAAAATAAGTGTGTTTAAAGTAATTTCTCTGCCTGAAATTGGTCAAAATTGAAGCTTCTGAGTAAGCAAAACTCTGTAAAAATGGCAATTTTGGTCACTGTGAGGGTTTAAAAAGTGATTATTCAACATGAGGCACGACCCAATTAACATTTTGAATCATTTTTGGTAAAGTCCAAAAAATCAATTTTCGGACAAAAAACGATGACCGCGGAGCTGTCGAATGTTCCCAAAATGGTCAATTCTGATGAAATTTTAACATTTAATCTTTTGACTGCATAATTACTGTTGGATGTGAATTATTACTTTTTCAACTAAAATAAGTGTGTTTAAAGTCATTTCTCTGCCTGAAATTGGTCAAAATTGAAGCTTCTGAGTAAGCAAAACTCTGTAAAAATGGCAATTTTGGTCACTGTGAGGGTTTTAAAAGTGGTTATTCAACATGAGGCACGATCCAATTGACATTTTGAATCATTTTTGGTAAAGTCCAAAAAATCAATTTTCGGACAAAAAACGATGACCGCGGAGCTGTCGAACGTTCCCAAAATGGTCAATTCTGATGAAATTTTAACATTTAATCTTTTGACTGCAAATTACTGTTGGATATGAATTATTACTTTTTCAACTAAAATAAGTGTGTTTAAAGTAATTTCTCTGCCTGAAATTGGTCAACATTGAAGCTTCTGAGTAAGCAAAACTCTGTAAAAATGGCAATTTTGGTCACTGTGAGGGTTTAAAAAGTGATTATTCAACATGAGGCACGACCCAATTGACATTTTGAATCATTTTTGGTAAAGTCCAAAAAATCAATTTTCGGACAAAAAACGATGACCGCGGAGCTGTCGAATGTTCCCAAAATGGTCAATTCTGATGAAATTTTAACATTTAATCTTTTGACTGCATAATTACTGTTGGATGTGAATTATTACTTTTTCAACTAAAATAAGTGTGTTTAAAGTCATTTCTGTGCCTGAAATTGGTCAAAATTGAAGCTTCTGAGTAAGCAAAACTCTGTAAAAATGGCAATTTTGGTCACTGTGAGGGTTTAAAAAGTGGTTATTCAACATGAGGCACAATCCAATTGACATTTTGAATCATTTTTGGTAAAGTCCAAAAAAGCAATTTTCGGACGAAAAACGATGACCGCGGAGCTGTCGAACGTTCCCAAAATGGTCAATTCTGATGAAATTTTAACATTTAATCTTTTGACTGCAAATTATTGTTGGATATGAATTATTACTTTTTCAACTAAAATAAGTGTGTTTAAAGTAATTTCTCTGCCTGAAATTGGTCAAAATTGAAGCTTCTGAGTAAGCAAAACTCTGTAAAAATGTCAATTTTGGTCACTGTGAGGGTTTAAAAAGTGGTTATTCAACATGAGGCACGATCCAATTCACATTTTGAATCATTTTTGGTAAAGTCCCAAAAGTCAATTTTCGGACAAAAAACGATGACCGCGGAGCTGTCGAACGTTCCCAAAATGGTCAATTCTGATGAAATTTTAACATTTAATCTTTTGACTGCAAATTATTGTTGGATATGAATTATTACTTTTTCAACTAAAATAAGTGTGTTTAAAGTAATTTCTCTGCCTGAAATTGGTCAAAATTGAAGCTTCTGAGTAAGCAAAACTCTGTAAAAATGTCAATTTTGGTCACTGTGAGGGTTTAAAAAGTGGTTATTAAACATGAGGCACGATCCAATTGACATTTTGAATCATTTTTGGTAAAGTCCAAAAAATCAATTTTCGGACGAAAAACGATGACCGCGGAGCTGTCGAACGTTCCCAAAATGGTCAATTCTGATGAAATTTTAACATTTAATCTTTTGACTGCAAATTACTGTTGGATGTGAAATATTACTCTTTCAACTAAAATAAGTGTGTTTAAAGTCATTTCTGTGCCTGAAATTGGTCAAAATTGAAGCTTCTGAGTAAGCAAAACTCTGTAAAAATGGCAATTTTGGTCACTGTGAGGGTTTAAAAAGTGGTTATTCAACATGAGGCACGATCCAATTGACATTTTGAATCATTTTTGGTAAAGTCCAAAAAATCAATTTTCGGACAAAAAACGATGACCGCGGAGCTGTCGAACGTTCCCAAAATGGTCAATTCTGATGAAATTTTAACATTTAATCTTTTGACTGCAAATTACTGTTGGATATGAATTATTACTTTTTCAACTAAAATAAGTGTGTTTAAAGTAATTTCTCTGCCTGAAATTGGTCAAAATTGAAGCTTCTGAGTAAGCAAAACTCTGTAAAAATGGCAATTTTGGTCACTGTGAGGGTTTAAAAAGTGATTATTCAACATGAGGCACGACCCAATTAACATTTTGAATCATTTTTAGTAAAGTCCAAAAAATCAATTTTCGGACAAAAAACGATGACCGCGGAGCTGTCGAATGTTCCCAAAATGGTCAATTCTGATGAAATTTTAACATTTAATCTTTTGACTGCATAATTACTGTTGGATGTGAATTATTACTTTTTCAACTAAAATAAGTGTGTTTAAAGTCATTTCTCTGCCTGAAATTGGTCAAAATTGAAGCTTCTGAGTAAGCAAAACTCTGTAAAAATGGCAATTTTGGTCACTGTGAGGGTTTTAAAAGTGGTTATTCAACATGAGGCACGATCCAATTGACATTTTGAATCATTTTTGGTAAAGTCCAAAAAATCAATTTTCGGACAAAAAACGATGACCGCGGAGCTGTCGAACGTTCCCAAAATGGTCAATTCTGATGAAATTTTAACATTTAATCTTTTGACTGCAAATTACTGTTGGATATGAATTATTACTTTTTCAACTAAAATAAGTGTGTTTAAAGTAATTTCTCTGCCTGAAATTGGTCAACATTGAAGCTTCTGAGTAAGCAAAACTCTGTAAAAATGGCAATTTTGGTCACTGTGAGGGTTTAAAAAGTGATTATTCAACATGAGGCACGACCCAATTGACATTTTGAATCATTTTTGGTAAAGTCCAAAAAATCAATTTTCGGACAAAAAACGATGACCGCGGAGCTGTCGAATGTTCCCAAAATGGTCAATTCTGATGAAATTTTAACATTTAATCTTTTGACTGCATAATTACTGTTGGATGTGAATTATTACTTTTTCAACTAAAATAAGTGTGTTTAAAGTCATTTCTGTGCCTGAAATTGGTCAAAATTGAAGCTTCTGAGTAAGCAAAACTCTGTAAAAATGGCAATTTTGGTCACTGTGAGGGTTTAAAAAGTGGTTATTCAACATGAGGCACAATCCAATTGACATTTTGAATCATTTTTGGTAAAGTCCAAAAAAGCAATTTTCGGACGAAAAACGATGACCGCGGAGCTGTCGAACGTTCCCAAAATGGTCAATTCTGATGAAATTTTAACATTTAATCTATTGACTGCAAATTACTGTTGGATGTGAATTATTACCTTTTCAACTAAAATAAGTGTGTTTAAAGTCATTTCTCTGCCTGAAATTGGTCAAAATTGAAGCTTCTGAGTAAGCAAAACTGTAAAAATGTCAATTTTGGTCACTGTGAGGGTTTAAAAAGTGGTTATTAAACATGAGGCACGATCCAATTGACATTTTGAATCATTTTTGGTAAAGTCCAAAAAATCAATTTTCGGACGAAAAACGATGACCGCGGAGCTGTCGAACGTTCCCAAAATGGTCAATTCTGATGAAATTTTAACATTTAATCTTTTGACTGCAAATTACTGTTGGATGTGAATTATTACTCTTTCAACTAAAATAAGTGTGTTTAAAGTCATTTCTGTGCCTGAAATTGGTCAAAATTGAAGCTTCTGAGTAAGCAAAACTCTGTAAAAATGGCAATTTTGGTCACTGTGAGGGTTTAAAAAGTGGTTATTCAACATGAGGCACGATCCAATTGACATTTTGAATCATTTTTGGTAAAGTCCAAAAAATCAATTTTCGGACAAAAAACGATGACCGCGGAGCTGTCGAACGTTCCCAAAATGGTCAATTCTGATGAAATTTTAACATTTAATCTTTTGACTGCAAATTACTGTTGGATATGAATTATTACTTTTTCAACTAAAATAAGTGTGTTTAAAGTAATTTCTCTGCCTGAAATTGGTCAAAATTGAAGCTTCTGAGTAAGCAAAACTCTGTAAAAATGGCAATTTTGGTCACTGTGAGGGTTTAAAAAGTGATTATTCAACATGAGGCACGACCCAATTAACATTTTGAATCATTTTTGGTAAAGTCCAAAAAATCAATTTTCGGACAAAAAACGATGACCGCGGAGCTGTCGAATGTTCCCAAAATGGTCAATTCTGATGAAATTTTAACATTTAATCTTTTGACTGCATAATTACTGTTGGATGTGAATTATTACTTTTTCAACTAAAATAAGTGTGTTTAAAGTCATTTCTGTGCCTGAAATTGGTCAAAATTGAAGCTTCTGAGTAAGCAAAACTCTGTAAAAATGGCAATTTTGGTCACTGTGAGGGTTTAAAAAGTGGTTATTCAACATGAGGCACGATCCAATTGACATTTTGAATCATTTTTGGTAAAGTCCAAAAAATCAATTTTCGGACAAAAAACGATGACCGCGGAGCTGTCGAACGTTCCCAAAATGGTCAATTCTGATGAAATTTTAACATTTAATCTTTTGACTGCAAATTACTGTTGGATATGAATTATTACTTTTTCAACTAAAATAAGTGTGTTTAAAGTAATTTCTCTGCCTGAAATTGGTCAACATTGAAGCTTCTGAGTAAGCAAAACTCTGTAAAAATGGCAATTTTGGTCACTGTGAGGGTTTAAAAAGTGATTATTCAACATGAGGCACGACCCAATTGACATTTTGAATCATTTTTGGTAAAGTCCAAAAAATCAATTTTCGGACAAAAAACGATGACCGCGGAGCTGTCGAATGTTCCCAAAATGGTCAATTCTGATGAAATTTTAACATTTAATCTTTTGACTGCATAATTACTGTTGGATGTGAATTATTACTTTTTCAACTAAAATAAGTGTGTTTAAAGTCATTTCTGTGCCTGAAATTGGTCAAAATTGAAGCTTCTGAGTAAGCAAAACTCTGTAAAAATGGCAATTTTGGTCACTGTGAGGGTTTAAAAAGTGGTTATTCAACATGAGGCACGATCCAATTGACATTTTGAATCATTTTTGGTAAAGTCCAAAAAAGCAATTTTCGGACGAAAAACGATGACCGCGGAGCTGTCGAACGTTCCCAAAATGGTCAATTCTGATGAAATTTTAACATTTAATCTATTGACTGCAAATTACTGTTGGATGTGAATTATTACCTTTTCAACTAAAATAAGTGTGTTTAAAGTCATTTCTTTGCCTGAAATTGGTCAAAATTGAAGCTTCTGAGTAAGCAAAACTGTAAAAATGTCAATTTTGGTCACTGTGAGGGTTTAAAAAGTGGTTATTCAACATGAGGCACGATCCAATTGACATTTTGAATAATTTTTGGTAAAGTCCAAAAAATCAATTTTCGGACAAAAAACGATGACCGCGGAGCTGTCGAACGTTCCCAAACGGGTCAATTCTGATGAAATTTTAACATTTAATCTTTTGACTGCAAATTACTGTTGGATATGAATTATTACTTTTTCAACTAAAATAAGTGTGTTTAAAGTCATTTCTCTGCCTGAAATTGGTCAAAATTGAAGCTTCTGAGTAAGCAAAACTCTGTAAAAATGTCAATTTTGGTCACTGTGAGGGTTTAAAAAGCGGTTATTCAACATGAGGCACGATCCAATTGACATTTTGAATCATTTTTGGTAAAGTCCAAAAAATCAATTTTCGGACGAAAAACGATGACCGCTGTCGAACGTTCCCAAAATGGTCAATTCTGAGGAAATTTTAACATTTAATCTTTTGACTGCAAATTACTGTTGGATGTGAATTATTACCTTTTCAACTAAAATAAGTGTGTTTAAAGTAATTTCTCTGCCTGAAATTGGTCAAAATTGAAGCTTCTGAGTAAGCAAAACTCTGTAATATTGGCAATTTTGGTCACTGTGAGGGTTTAAAAAGTGGTTATTCAACATGAGGCACGATCCAATTGACATTTTGAATCATTTTTGGTAAAGTCCAAAAAATCAATTTTCGGACAAAAAACGATGACCGCGGAGCTGTCGAAAGTTCCCAAAATGGTCAATTCTGATGAAATTTTAACATTTAATCTTTTGACTGCATAATTACTGTTGGATGTGAATTATTACTTTTTCAACTAAAATAAGTGTGTTTAAAGTCATTTCTGTGCCTGAAATTGGTCAAAATTGAAGCTTCTGAGTAAGCAAAACTCTGTAAAAATGGCAATTTTGGTCACTGTGAGGGTTTAAAAAGTGGTTATTCAACATGAGGCACGATCCAATTGACATTTTGAATCATTTTTGGTAAAGTCCAAAAAATCAATTTTCGGACGAAAAACGATGACCGCGGAGCTGTCGAACGTTCCCAAAATGGTCAATTCTGATGAAATTTTAACATTTAATCTTTTGACTGCAAATTACTGTTGGATGTGAATTATTACCTTTTCAACTAAAATAAGTGTGTTTAAAGTCATTTCTCTGCCTTAAATTGGTCAAAATTGAAGCTTCTGAGTAAGCAAAACTCTGTAAAAATGTCAATTTTGGTCACTGTGAGGGTTTAAAAAGTGATTATTCAACATCAACATGAGGCACGACCCAATTGACATTTTGAATCATTTTTGGTAAAGTCCAAAAAATCAATTTTCGGACAAAAAACGATGACCGCGGAGCTGTCGAACGTTCCCAAAATGGTCAATTCTGATGAAATTTTAACATTTAATCTTTTGACTGCATAATTACTGTTGGATGTGAATTATTACTTTTTCAACTAAAATAAGTGTGTTTAAAGTCATTTCTGTGCCTGAAATTGGTCAAAATTGAAGCTTCTGAGTAAGCAAAACTCTGTAAAAATGGCAATTTTGGTCACTGTGAGGGTTTAAAAAGTGGTTATTCAACAGGAGGCACGATCCAATTGACATTTTGAATCATTTTTGGTAAAGTCCAAAAAATCAATTTTCGGACAAAAAACGATGACCGCGGAGCTGTCGAACGTTCCCAAACGGGTCAATTCTGATGAAATTTTAACATTTAATCTTTTGACTGCAAATTACTGTTGGATATGAATTATTACTTTTTCAACTAAAATAAGTGTGTTTAAAGTAATTTCTCTGCCTGAAATTGGTCAAAATTGAAGCTTCTGAGTAAGCAAAACTCTGTAAAAATGGCAATTTTGGTCACTGTGAGGGTTTAAAAAGTGGTTATTCAACATGAGGCACGATCCAATTGACATTTTGAATCATTTTTGGTAAAGTCCAAAAAATCAATTTTCGGACAAAAAACGATGACCGCGGAGCTGTCGAACGTTCCCAAAATGGTCAATTCTGATGAAATTTTAACATTTAATCTTTTGACTGCAAATTACTGTTGGATATGAATTATTACTTTTTCAACTAAAATAAGTGTGTTTAAAGTAATTTCTCTGCCTGAAATTGGTCAAAATTGAAGCTTCTGAGTAAGCAAAACTCTGTAAAAATGGCAATTTTGGTCACTGTGAGGGTTTAAAAAGTGATTATTCAACATGAGGCCCGACCCAATTGACATTTTGAATCATTTTTGGTAAAGTCCAAAAAATCAATTTTCGGACAAAAAACGATGACCGCGGAGCTGTCGAACGTTCCCAAAATGGTCAATTCTGATGAAATTTTAACATTTAATCTTTTGACTGCATAATTACTGTTGGATGTGAATTATTACTTTTTCAACTAAAATAAGTGTGTTTAAAGTCATTTCTGTGCCTGAAATTGGTCAAAATTGAAGCTTTTGAGTAAGCAAAACTCTGTAAAAATGGCAATTTTGGTCACTGTGAGGGTTTAAAAAGTGGTTATTCAACATGAGGCACGATCCAATTGACATTTTGAATCATTTTTGGTAAAGTCCAAAAAATCAATTTTCGGACAAAAAACGATGACCGCGGAGCTGTCGAACGTTCCCAAAATGGTCAATTCTGAGGAAATTTTAACATTTAATCTTTTGACTGCAAATTACTGTTGGATATGAAATATTACTTTTTCAACTAAAATAAGTGTGTTTAAAGTAATTTCTCTGCCTGAAATTGGTCAAAATTGAAGCTTCTGAGTAAGCAAAACTCTGTAAAAATGGCAATTTTGGTCACTGTGAGGGTTTAAAAAGTGGTTATTCAACATGAGGCACGATCCAATTGACATTTTGAATCATTTTTGGTAAAGTCCAAAAAATCAATTTTCAGACAAAAACCGATGACCGCGGAGCTATCGAACGTTCCCAAACGGGTCAATTCTGATGAAATTTTAACATTTAATCTTTTGACTGCAAATTACTGTTCGATATGAATTATTACTTTTTCAACTAAAATAAGTGTGTTTAAAGTCATTTCTCTGCCTGAAATTGGTCAAAATTGAAGCTTCTGAGTAAGCAAAACTCTGTAAAAATGTCAATTTTGGTCACTGTGAGGGTTTAAAAAGTGGTTATTCAACATGAGGCACGATCCAATTGACATTTTGAATCATTTTTGGTAAAGTCCAAAAAATCAATTTTCGGACGAAAAACGATGACCGCGGAGCTGTCGAACGTTCCCAAAATGGTCAATTCTGATGAAATTTTAACATTTAATCTTTTGACTGCAAATTACTGTTGGATGTGAATTATTACCTTTTCAACTAAAATAAGTGTGTTTAAAGTCATTTCTGTGCCTGAAATTGGTCAAAATTGAAGCTTCTGAGTAAGCAAAACTCTGTAAAAATGTCAATTTTGGTCACTGTGAGGGTTTAAAAAGTGGTTATTCAACATGAGGCACGATCCAATTGACATTTTGAATCATTTTTGGTAAAGTCCAAAAAATCAATTTTCGGACGAAAAACGATGATCGCGGAGCTGTCGAACGTTCCCAAAATGGTCAATTCTGATGAAATTTTAACATTTAATCTTTTGACTGCAAATTACTGTTGGATGTGAATTATTACTTTTTTAACTAAAATAAGTGTGTTTAAAGTAATTTCTCTGCCTGAAATTGGTCAAAATTGAAGCTTCTGAGTAAGCAAAACTCTGTAAAAATGGCAATTTTGGTCACTGTGAGGGTTTAAAAAGTGGTTATTCAACATGAGGCACGATCCAATTGACATTTTGAATCATTTTTGGTAAAGTCCAAAAAATCAATTTTCGGACAAAAAACGATGACCGCGGAGCTGTCGAACGTTCCCAAAATGGTCAATTCTGATGAAATTTTAACATTTAATCTTTTGACTGCATAATTACTGTTGGATGTGAATTATTACTTTTTCAACTAAAATAAGTGTGTTTAAAGTCATTTCTGTGCCTGAAATTGGTCAAAATTGAAGCTTCTGAGTAAGCAAAACTCTGTAAAAATTTCAATTTTGGTCACTGTGAGGGTTTAAAAAGTGGTTATTCAACATGAGGCACGATCCAATTGACATTTTGAATCATTTTTGGTAAAGTCCAAAAAATCCATTTTCGGACAAAAAACGATGACCGCGGAGCTGTGAAACGTTCCCAAACGGGTCAATTCTGATGAAATTTTAACATTTAATCTTTTGACTGCAAATTACTGTTCGATATAAATTATTACTTTTTCAACTAAAATAAGTGTGTTTAAAGTCATTTCTCTGCCTGAAATTGGTCAAAATTGAAGCTTCTGAGTAAGCAAAACTCTGTAAAAATGTCAATTTTGGTCACTGTGAGGGTTTAAAAAGTGGTTATTCAACATGAGGCACGATCCAATTGACATTTTGAATAATTTTTGGTAAAGTCCAAAAAATCCATTTTCGGACAAAAAACGATGACCGCGGAGCTGTCAAACATTCCCAAAATGGTCAATTCTGATGAAATTTTAACATTTAATCTTTTGACTGCAAATTACTGTTGGATATGAATTATTACTTTTTCAACTAAAATAAGTGTGTTTAAAGTCATTTCTCTGCCTGAAATTGGTCAAAATTGAAGCTTCTGAGTAAGCAAAACTCTGTAAAAATGGCAATTTTGGTCACTGTGAGGGTTTAAAAAGTGGTTATTCAACATGAGGCACGATCCAATTGACATTTCGAATCATTTTTGGTAAAGTCCAAAAAATCAATTTTCGGACTAAAAACGATGACCGCGGAGCTGTCGAACGTTCCCAAAATGGTCAATTCTGATGAAATTTTAACATTTAATCTTTTGACTGCAAATTACTGTTGGATGTGAATTATTACCTTTTCAACTAAAATAAGTGTGTTTAAAGTCATTTCTCTGCCTGAAATTGGTCAAAATTGAAGCTTCTGAGTAAGCAAAACTCTGTAAAAATTTCAATTTTGGTCACTGTGAGGGTTTAAAAAGTGGTTATTCAACATGAGGCACGATCCAATTGACATTTTGAATCATTTTTGGTAAAGTCCAAAAAATCCATTTTCGGACAAAAAACGATGACCGCGGAGCTGTGAAACGTTCCCAAACGGGTCAATTCTGATGAAATTTTAACATTTAATCTTTTGACTGCAAATTACTGTTCGATATAAATTATTACTTTTTCAACTAAAATAAGTGTGTTTAAAGTCATTTCTCTGCCTGAAATTGGTCAAAATTGAAGCTTCTGAGTAAGCAAAACTCTGTAAAAATGTCAATTTTGGTCACTGTGAGGGTTTAAAAAGTGGTTATTCAACATGAGGCACGATCCAATTGACATTTTGAATAATTTTTGGTAAAGTCCAAAAAATCCATTTTCGGACAAAAAACGATGACCGCGGAGCTGTCAAACGTTCCCAAACGGGTCAATTCTGATGAAATTTTAACATTTAATCTTTTGACTGCAAATTACTGTTGGATATGAATTATTACTTTTTCAACTAAAATAAGTGTGTTTAAAGTCATTTCTCTGCCTGAAATTGGTCAAAATTGAAGCTTCTGAGTAAGCAAAACTCTGTAAAAATGTCAATTTTGGTCACTGTGAGGGTTTAAAAAGTGGTTATTCAACATGAGGCACGATCCAATTGACATTTTGAATCATTTTTGGTAAAGTCCAAAAAATCAATTTTCGGACGAAAAACGATGACCGCGGAGTTGTCGAACGTTCCCAAAATGGTCAATTCTGATGAAATTTTAACATTTAATCTTTTGACTGCAAATTACTGTTGGATGTGAATTATTACTTTTTCAACTAAAATAAGTGTCTTTAAAGTCATTTCTGTGCCTGAAATTGGTCAAAATTGAAGCTTCTGAGTAAGCAAAACTCTGTAAAAATGGCAATTTTGGTCACTGTGAGGGTTTAAAAAGTGGTTATTCAACATGAGGCACGATCCAATTGACATTTTGAATCATTTTTGGTAAAGTCCAAAAAATCAATTTTCGGACTAAAAACGATGACCGCGGAGCTGTCGAACGTTCCCAAAATGGTCAATTCTGATGAAATTTTAACATTTAATCTTTTGACTGCAAATTACTGTTGGATATGAATTATTACTTTTTCAACTAAAATAAGTGTGTTTAAAGTCATTTCTCTGCCTGAAATTGGTCAAAATTGAAGCTTCTGAGTAAGCAAAACTCTGTAAAAATGGCAATTTTGGTCACTGTGAGGGTTTAAAAAGTGATTATTCAACATGAGGCACGACCCAATTGACATTTTGAATCATTTTTGGTAAAGTCCAAAAAATCAATTTTCGGACAAAAAACGATGACCGCGGAGCTGTCGAATGTTCCCAAAATGGTCAATTCTGATGAAATTTTAACATTTAATCTTTTGACTGCATAATTACTGTTGGATGTGAATTATTACTTTTTCAACTAAAATAAGTGTGTTTAAAGTCATTTCTGTGCCTGAAATTGGTCAAAATTGAAGCTTCTGAGTAAGCAAAACTCTGTAAAAATGGCAATTTTGGTCACTGTGAGGGTTTAAAAAGTGGTTATTCAACATGAGGCACGATCCAATTGACATTTTGAATGATTTTTGGTAAAGTCCAAAAAAATCAATTTTCGGACAAAAAACGATGACCGCGGAGCTGTCGAACATTCCCAAAATGGTCAATTCTGATGAAATTTTAACATTTAATCTTTTGACTGCATAATTACTGTTGGATGTGAATTATTACTTTTTCAACTAAAATAAGTGTGTTTAAAGTCATTTCTGTGCCTGAAATTGGTCAAAATTGAAGCTTCTGAGTAAGCAAAACTCTGTAAAAATGGCAATTTTGGTCACTGTGAGGGTTTAAAAAGTGGTTATTCAACATGAGGCACGATCCAATTGACATTTTGAATAATTTTTGGTAAAGTCCAAAAAATCCATTTTCGGACATAAAACGATGACCGCGGAGCTGTCAAACGTTCCCAAACGGGTCAATTCTGATGAAATTTTAACATTTAATCTTTTGACTGCAAATTACTGTTCGATATGAATTATTACTTTTTCAACTAAAATAAGTGTGTTTAAAGTCATTTCTCTGCCTGAAATTGGTCAAAATTGAAGCTTCTGAGTAAGCAAAACTCTGTAAAAATTTCAATTTTGGTCACTGTGAGGGTTTAAAAAGTGGTTATTCAACATGAGGCACGATCCAATTGACATTTTGAATCATTTTTGGTAAAGTCCAAAAAATCAATTTTCGGACGAAAAACGATGACCGCGGAGCTGTCGAACGTTCCCAAAATGGTCAATTCTGATGAAATTTTAACATTTAATCTTTTGACTGCAAATTACTGTTGGATGTGAATTATTACCTTTTCAACTAAAATAAGTGTGTTTAAAGTAATTTCTCTGCCTGAAATTGGTCAAAATTGAAGCTTCTGAGTAAGCAAAACTCTGTAAAAATGTCAATTTTGGTCACTGTGAGGGTTTAAAAAGTGGTTATTCAACATGAGGCACGATCCAATTGACATTTTGAATCATTTTTGGTAAAGTCCAAAAAATCAATTTTCGGACAAAAAACGATGACCGCGGAGCTGTCGAACGTTCCCAAAATGGTCAATTCTGATGAAATTTTAACATTTAATCTTTTGACTGCAAATTACTGTTGGATATGAATTATTACTTTTTCAACTAAAATAAGTGTGTTTAAAGTAATTTCTCTGCCTGAAATTGGTCAAAATTGAAGCTTCTGAGTAAGCAAAACTCTGTAAAAATGGCAATTTTGGTCACTGAGAGGGTTTAAAAAGTGGTTATTCAACATGAGGCACGATCCAATTGACATTTTGAATCATTTTTGGTAAAGTCCCAAAAATCAATTTTCGGACAAAAAACGATGACCGCGGAGCTGTCGAACGTTCCCAAAATGGTCAATTCTGATGAAATTTTAACATTTAATCTTTTGACTGCAAATTACTGTTGGATATGAATTATTACTTTTTCAACTAAAATAAGTGTGTTTAAAGTAATTTCTCTGCCTGAAATTGGTCAAAATTGAAGCTTCTGAGTAAGCAAAACTCTGTAAAAATGTCAATTTTGGTCACTGTGAGGGTTTAAAAAGTGGTTATTCAACATGAGGCACGATCCAATTGACATTTTGAATCATTTTTGGTAAAGTCCAAAAATTCAATTTTCGGACGAAAAACGATGACCGCGGAGCTGTCGAACGTTCCCAAAATGGTCAATTCTGATGAAATTTTAACATTTAATCTTTTGACTGCAAATTACTGTTGGATGTGAATTATTACTTTTTCAACTAAAATAAGTGTGTTTAAAGTCATTTCTGTGCCTGAAATTGGTCAAAATTGAAGCTTCTGAGTAAGCAAAACTCTGTAAAAATGGCAATTTTGGTCACTGTGAGGGTTTAAAAAGTGGTTATTCAACATGAGGCACGATCCAATTGACATTTTGAATCATTTTTGGTAAAGTCCAAAAAATCAATTTTCGTACGAAAAACGATGACCGCGGAGCTGTCGAACGTTCCCAAAATGGTCAATTCTGATGAAATTTTAACATTTAATCTTTTGACTGCAAATTACTGTTGGATGTGAATTATTACCTTTTCAACTAAAATAAGTGTGTTTAAAGTCATTTCTCTGCCTGAAATTGGTCAAAATTGAAGCTTCTGAGTAAGCAAAACTCTGTAAAAATGGCAATTTTGGTCACTGTGAGGGTTTAAAAAGTGGTTATTCAACATGAGGCACGATCCAATTGACATTTTGAATCATTTTTGGTAATGTCCAAAAAATCAATTTTCGGACAAAAAACGATGACCGCGGAGCTGTCGAACGTTCCCAAAATGGTCAATTCTGATGAAATTTTAACATTTAATCTTTTGACTGCAAATTACTGTTGGATATGAATTATTACTTTTTCAACTAAAATAAGTGTGTTTAAAGTAATTTCTCTGCCTGAAATTGGTCAAAATTGAAGCTTCTGAGTAAGCAAAACTTTGTAAAAATGGCAATTTTGGTCACTGTGAGGGTTTAAAAAATGATTATTCAACATGAGGCACGACCCAATTGACATTTTGAATCATTTTTGGTAAAGTCCAAAAAATCAATTTTCGGACAAAAAACGATGACCGCGGAGCTGTCGAATGTTCCCAAAATGGTCAATTCTGATGAAATTTTAACATTTAATCTTTTGACTGCATAATTACTGTTGGATGTGAATTATTACTTTTTCAACTAAAATAAGTGTGTTTAAAGTCATTTCTGTGCCTGAAATTGGTCAAAATTGAAGCTTCTGAGTAAGCAAAACTCTGTAAAAATGGCAATTTTGGTCACTGTGAGGGTTTAAAAAGTGGTTATTCAACATGAGGCACGATCCAATTGACATTTTGAATCATTTTTGGTAAAGTCCAAAAAATCAATTTTCGGACAAAAAACGATGACCGCGGAGCTGTCGAACGTTCCCAAAATGGTCAATTCTGAGGAAATTTTAACATTTAATCTTTTGACTGCAAATTACTGTTGGATATGAATTATTACTTTTTCAACTAAAATAAGTGTGTTTAAAGTAATTTCTCTGCCTGAAATTGGTCAAAATTGAAGCTTCTGAGTAAGCAAAACTCTGTAAAAATGTCAATTTTGGTCACTGTGAGGGTTTAAAAAGTGGTTATTCAACATGAGGCACGATCCAATTGACATTTTGAATCATTTTTGGTAATGTCCAAAAAATCAATTTTCGGACAAAAAACGATGACCGCGGAGCTGTCGAACGTTCCCAAAATGGTCAATTCTGATGAAATTTTAACATTTAATCTTTTGACTGCAAATTACTGTTGGATATGAATTATTACTTTTTCAACTAAAATAAGTGTGTTTAAAGTAATTTCTCTGCCTGAAATTGGTCAAAATTGAAGCTTCTGAGTAAGCAAAACTTTGTAAAAATGGCAATTTTGGTCACTGTGAGGGTTTAAAAAGTGATTATTCAACATGAGGCACGACCCAATTGACATTTTGAATCATTTTTGGTAAAGTCCAAAAAATCAATTTTCGGACAAAAAACGATGACCGCGGAGCTGTCGAATGTTCCCAAAATGGTCAATTCTGATGAAATTTTAACATTTAATCTTTTGACTGCATAATTACTGTTGGATGTGAATTATTACTTTTTCAACTAAAATAAGTGTGTTTAAAGTCATTTCTGTGCCTGAAATTGGTCAAAATTGAAGCTTCTGAGTAAGCAAAACTCTGTAAAAATGGCAATTTTGGTCACTGTGAGGGTTTAAAAAGTGGTTATTCAACATGAGGCACGATCCAATTGACATTTTGAATCATTTTTGGTAAAGTCCAAAAAATCAATTTTCGGACAAAAAACGATGACCGCGGAGCTGTCGAACGTTCCCAAAATGGTCAATTCTGAGGAAATTTTAACATTTAATCTTTTGACTGCAAATTACTGTTGGATATGAATTATTACTTTTTCAACTAAAATAAGTGTGTTTAAAGTAATTTCTCTGCCTGAAATTGGTCAAAATTGAAGCTTCTGAGTAAGCAAAACTCTGTAAAAATGTCAATTTTGGTCACTGTGAGGGTTTAAAAAGTGGTTATTCAACATGAGGCACGATCCAATTCACATTTTGAATCATTTTTGGTAAAGTCCCAAAAGTCAATTTTCGGACAAAAAACGATGACCGCGGAGCTGTCGAACGTTCCCAAAATGGTCAATTCTGATGAAATTTTAACATTTAATCTTTTGACTGCAAATTATTGTTGGATATGAATTATTACTTTTTCAACTAAAATAAGTGTGTTTAAAGTAATTTCTCTGCCTGAAATTGGTCAAAATTGAAGCTTCTGAGTAAGCAAAACTCTGTAAAAATGTCAATTTTGGTCACTGTGAGGGTTTAAAAAGTGGTTATTCAACATGAGGCACGATCCAATTGACATTTTGAATCATTTTTGGTAAAGTCCAAAAAATCAATTTTCGGACAAAAAACGATGACCGCGGAGCTGTCGAACGTTCCCAAAATGGTCAATTCTGATGAAATTTTAACATTTAATCTTTTGACTGCAAATTACTGTTGGATATGAATTATTACTTTTTCAACTAAAATAAGTGTGTTTAAAGTAATTTCTCTGCCTGAAATTGGTCAAAATTGAAGCTTCTGAGTAAGCAAAACTCTGTAAAAATGGCAATTTTGGTCACTGTGAGGGTTTAAAAAGTGATTATTCAACATGAGGCACGACCCAATTAACATTTTGAATCATTTTTGGTAAAGTCCAAAAAAATCAATTTTCGGACAAAAAACGATGACCGCGGAGCTGTCGAATGTTCCCAAAATGGTCAATTCTGATGAAATTTTAACATTTAATCTTTTGACTGCATAATTACTGTTGGATGTGAATTATTACTTTTTCAACTAAAATAAGTGTGTTTAAAGTCATTTCTCTGCCTGAAATTGGTCAAAATTGAAGCTTCTGAGTAAGCAAAACTCTGTAAAAATGGCAATTTTGGTCACTGTGAGGGTTTTAAAAGTGGTTATTCAACATGAGGCACGATCCAATTGACATTTTGAATGATTTTTGGTAAAGTCCAAAAAATCAATTTTCGGACAAAAAACGATGACCGCGGAGCTGTCGAACATTCCCAAAATGGTCAATTCTGATGAAATTTTAACATTTAATCTTTTGACTGCATAATTACTGTTGGATGTGAATTATTACTTTTTCAACTAAAATAAGTGTGTTTAAAGTCATTTCTGTGCCTGAAATTGGTCAAAATTGAAGCTTCTGAGTAAGCAAAACTCTGTAAAAATGGCAATTTTGGTCACTGTGAGGGTTTAAAAAGTGGTTATTCAACATGAGGCACGATCCAATTGACATTTTGAATAATTTTTGGTAAAGTCCAAAAAATCCATTTTCGGACATAAAACGATGACCGCGGAGCTGTCAAACGTTCCCAAACGGGTCAATTCTGATGAAATTTTAACATTTAATCTTTTGACTGCAAATTACTGTTCGATATGAATTATTACTTTTTCAACTAAAATAAGTGTGTTTAAAGTCATTTCTCTGCCTGAAATTGGTCAAAATTGAAGCTTCTGAGTAAGCAAAACTCTGTAAAAATTTCAATTTTGGTCACTGTGAGGGTTTAAAAAGTGGTTATTCAACATGAGGCACGATCCAATTGACATTTTGAATCATTTTTGGTAAAGTCCAAAAAATCAATTTTCGGACGAAAAACGATGACCGCGGAGCTGTCGAACGTTCCCAAAATGGTCAATTCTGATGAAATTTTAACATTTAATCTTTTGACTGCAAATTACTGTTGGATGTGAATTATTACCTTTTCAACTAAAATAAGTGTGTTTAAAGTAATTTCTCTGCCTGAAATTGGTCAAAATTGAAGCTTCTGAGTAAGCAAAACTCTGTAAAAATGTCAATTTTGGTCACTGTGAGGGTTTAAAAAGTGGTTATTCAACATGAGGCACGATCCAATTGACATTTTGAATCATTTTTGGTAAAGTCCAAAAAATCAATTTTCGGACAAAAAACGATGACCGCGGAGCTGTCGAACGTTCCCAAAATGGTCAATTCTGATGAAATTTTAACATTTAATCTTTTGACTGCAAATTACTGTTGGATATGAATTATTACTTTTTCAACTAAAATAAGTGTGTTTAAAGTAATTTCTCTGCCTGAAATTGGTCAAAATTGAAGCTTCTGAGTAAGCAAAACTCTGTAAAAATGGCAATTTTGGTCACTGTGAGGGTTTAAAAAGTGGTTATTCAACATGAGGCACGATCCAATTGACATTTTGAATCATTTTTGGTAAAGTCCCAAAAATCAATTTTCGGACAAAAAACGATGACCGCGGAGCTGTCGAACGTTCCCAAATGGTCAATTCTGATGAAATTTTAACATTTAATCTTTTGACTGCAAATTACTGTTGGATATGAATTATTACTTTTTCAACTAAAATAAGTGTGTTTAAAGTAATTTCTCTGCCTGAAATTGGTCAAAATTGAAGCTTCTGAGTAAGCAAAACTCTGTAAAAATGTCAATTTTGGTCACTGTGAGGGTTTAAAAAGTGGTTATTCAACATGAGGCACGATCCAATTGACATTTTGAATCATTTTTGGTAAAGTCCAAAAATTCAATTTTCGGACGAAAAACGATGACCGCGGAGCTGTCGAACGTTCCCAAAATGGTCAATTCTGATGAAATTTTAACATTTAATCTTTTGACTGCAAATTACTGTTGGATGTGAATTATTACTTTTTCAACTAAAATAAGTGTGTTTAAAGTCATTTCTGTGCCTGAAATTGGTCAAAATTGAAGCTTCTGAGTAAGCAAAACTCTGTAAAAATGGCAATTTTGGTCACTGTGAGGGTTTAAAAAGTGGTTATTCAACATGAGGCACGATCCAATTGACATTTTGAATCATTTTTGGTAAAGTCCAAAAAATCAATTTTCGTACGAAAAACGATGACCGCGGAGCTGTCGAACGTTCCCAAAATGGTCAATTCTGATGAAATTTTAACATTTAATCTTTTGACTGCAAATTACTGTTGGATGTGAATTATTACCTTTTCAACTAAAATAAGTGTGTTTAAAGTCATTTCTCTGCCTGAAATTGGTCAAAATTGAAGCTTCTGAGTAAGCAAAACTCTGTAAAAATGGCAATTTTGGTCACTGTGAGGGTTTAAAAAGTGGTTATTCAACATGAGGCACGATCCAATTGACATTTTGAATCATTTTTGGTAATGTCCAAAAAATCAATTTTCGGACAAAAAACGATGACCGCGGAGCTGTCGAACGTTCCCAAAATGGTCAATTCTGATGAAATTTTAACATTTAATCTTTTGACTGCAAATTACTGTTGGATATGAATTATTACTTTTTCAACTAAAATAAGTGTGTTTAAAGTAATTTCTCTGCCTGAAATTGGTCAAAATTGAAGCTTCTGAGTAAGCAAAACTTTGTAAAAATGGCAATTTTGGTCACTGTGAGGGTTTAAAAAGTGATTATTCAACATGAGGCACGACCCAATTGACATTTTGAATCATTTTTGGTAAAGTCCAAAAAATCAATTTTCGGACAAAAAACGATGACCGCGGAGCTGTCGAATGTTCCCAAAATGGTCAATTCTGATGAAATTTTAACATTTAATCTTTTGACTGCATAATTACTGTTGGATGTGAATTATTACTTTTTCAACTAAAATAAGTGTGTTTAAAGTCATTTCTGTGCCTGAAATTGGTCAAAATTGAAGCTTCTGAGTAAGCAAAACTCTGTAAAAATGGCAATTTTGGTCACTGTGAGGGTTTAAAAAGTGGTTATTCAACATGAGGCACGATCCAATTGACATTTTGAATCATTTTTGGTAAAGTCCAAAAAATCAATTTTCGGACAAAAAACGATGACCGCGGAGCTGTCGAACGTTCCCAAAATGGTCAATTCTGAGGAAATTTTAACATTTAATCTTTTGACTGCAAATTACTGTTGGATATGAATTATTACTTTTTCAACTAAAATAAGTGTGTTTAAAGTAATTTCTCTGCCTGAAATTGGTCAAAATTGAAGCTTCTGAGTAAGCAAAACTCTGTAAAAATGTCAATTTTGGTCACTGTGAGGGTTTAAAAAGTGGTTATTCAACATGAGGCACGATCCAATTGACATTTTGAATCATTTTTGGTAATGTCCAAAAAATCAATTTTCGGACAAAAAACGATGACCGCGGAGCTGTCGAACGTTCCCAAAATGGTCAATTCTGATGAAATTTTAACATTTAATCTTTTGACTGCAAATTACTGTTGGATATGAATTATTACTTTTTCAACTAAAATAAGTGTGTTTAAAGTAATTTCTCTGCCTGAAATTGGTCAAAATTGAAGCTTCTGAGTAAGCAAAACTTTGTAAAAATGGCAATTTTGGTCACTGTGAGGGTTTAAAAAGTGATTATTCAACATGAGGCACGACCCAATTGACATTTTGAATCATTTTTGGTAAAGTCCAAAAAATCAATTTTCGGACAAAAAACGATGACCGCGGAGCTGTCGAATGTTCCCAAAATGGTCAATTCTGATGAAATTTTAACATTTAATCTTTTGACTGCATAATTACTGTTGGATGTGAATTATTACTTTTTCAACTAAAATAAGTGTGTTTAAAGTCATTTCTGTGCCTGAAATTGGTCAAAATTGAAGCTTCTGAGTAAGCAAAACTCTGTAAAAATGGCAATTTTGGTCACTGTGAGGGTTTAAAAAGTGGTTATTCAACATGAGGCACGATCCAATTGACATTTTGAATCATTTTTGGTAAAGTCCAAAAAATCAATTTTCGGACAAAAAACGATGACCGCGGAGCTGTCGAACGTTCCCAAAATGGTCAATTCTGAGGAAATTTTAACATTTAATCTTTTGACTGCAAATTACTGTTGGATATGAATTATTACTTTTTCAACTAAAATAAGTGTGTTTAAAGTAATTTCTCTGCCTGAAATTGGTCAAAATTGAAGCTTCTGAGTAAGCAAAACTCTGTAAAAATGTCAATTTTGGTCACTGTGAGGGTTTAAAAAGTGGTTATTCAACATGAGGCACGATCCAATTCACATTTTGAATCATTTTTGGTAAAGTCCCAAAAGTCAATTTTCGGACAAAAAACGATGACCGCGGAGCTGTCGAACGTTCCCAAAATGGTCAATTCTGATGAAATTTTAACATTTAATCTTTTGACTGCAAATTATTGTTGGATATGAATTATTACTTTTTCAACTAAAATAAGTGTGTTTAAAGTAATTTCTCTGCCTGAAATTGGTCAAAATTGAAGCTTCTGAGTAAGCAAAACTCTGTAAAAATGTCAATTTTGGTCACTGTGAGGGTTTAAAAAGTGGTTATTAAACATGAGGCACGATCCAATTGACATTTTGAATCATTTTTGGTAAAGTCCAAAAAATCAATTTTCGGACGAAAAACGATGACCGCGGAGCTGTCGAACGTTCCCAAAATGGTCAATTCTGATGAAATTTTAACATTTAATCTTTTGACTGCAAATTACTGTTGGATGTGAATTATTACTCTTTCAACTAAAATAAGTGTGTTTAAAGTCATTTCTGTGCCTGAAATTGGTCAAAATTGAAGCTTCTGAGTAAGCAAAACTCTGTAAAAATGGCAATTTTGGTCACTGTGAGGGTTTAAAAAGTGGTTATTCAACATGAGGCACGATCCAATTGACATTTTGAATCATTTTTGGTAAAGTCCAAAAAATCAATTTTCGGACAAAAAACGATGACCGCGGAGCTGTCGAACGTTCCCAAAATGGTCAATTCTGATGAAATTTTAACATTTAATCTTTTGACTGCAAATTACTGTTGGATATGAATTATTACTTTTTCAACTAAAATAAGTGTGTTTAAAGTAATTTCTCTGCCTGAAATTGGTCAAAATTGAAGCTTCTGAGTAAGCAAAACTCTGTAAAAATGGCAATTTTGGTCACTGTGAGGGTTTAAAAAGTGATTATTCAACATGAGGCACGACCCAATTAACATTTTGAATCATTTTTGGTAAAGTCCAAAAAAATCAATTTTCGGACAAAAAACGATGACCGCGGAGCTGTCGAATGTTCCCAAAATGGTCAATTCTGATGAAATTTTAACATTTAATCTTTTGACTGCATAATTACTGTTGGATGTGAATTATTACTTTTTCAACTAAAATAAGTGTGTTTAAAGTCATTTCTCTGCCTGAAATTGGTCAAAATTGAAGCTTCTGAGTAAGCAAAACTCTGTAAAAATGGCAATTTTGGTCACTGTGAGGGTTTTAAAAGTGGTTATTCAACATGAGGCACGATCCAATTGACATTTTGAATCATTTTTGGTAAAGTCCAAAAAATCAATTTTCGGACAAAAAACGATGACCGCGGAGCTGTCGAACGTTCCCAAAATGGTCAATTCTGATGAAATTTTAACATTTAATCTTTTGACTGCAAATTACTGTTGGATATGAATTATTACTTTTTCAACTAAAATAAGTGTGTTTAAAGTAATTTCTCTGCCTGAAATTGGTCAACATTGAAGCTTCTGAGTAAGCAAAACTCTGTAAAAATGGCAATTTTGGTCACTGTGAGGGTTTAAAAAGTGATTATTCAACATGAGGCACGACCCAATTGACATTTTGAATCATTTTTGGTAAAGTCCAAAAAATCAATTTTCGGACAAAAAACGATGACCGCGGAGCTGTCGAATGTTCCCAAAATGGTCAATTCTGATGAAATTTTAACATTTAATCTTTTGACTGCATAATTACTGTTGGATGTGAATTATTACTTTTTCAACTAAAATAAGTGTGTTTAAAGTCATTTCTGTGCCTGAAATTGGTCAAAATTGAAGCTTCTGAGTAAGCAAAACTCTGTAAAAATGGCAATTTTGGTCACTGTGAGGGTTTAAAAAGTGGTTATTCAACATGAGGCACAATCCAATTGACATTTTGAATCATTTTTGGTAAAGTCCAAAAAAGCAATTTTCGGACGAAAAACGATGACCGCGGAGCTGTCGAACGTTCCCAAAATGGTCAATTCTGATGAAATTTTAACATTTAATCTATTGACTGCAAATTACTGTTGGATGTGAATTATTACCTTTTCAACTAAAATAAGTGTGTTTAAAGTCATTTCTCTGCCTGAAATTGGTCAAAATTGAAGCTTCTGAGTAAGCAAAACTGTAAAAATGTCAATTTTGGTCACTGTGAGGGTTTAAAAAGTGGTTATTAAACATGAGGCACGATCCAATTGACATTTTGAATCATTTTTGGTAAAGTCCAAAAAATCAATTTTCGGACGAAAAACGATGACCGCGGAGCTGTCGAACGTTCCCAAAATGGTCAATTCTGATGAAATTTTAACATTTAATCTTTTGACTGCAAATTACTGTTGGATGTGAATTATTACTCTTTCAACTAAAATAAGTGTGTTTAAAGTAATTTCTCTGCCTGAAATTGGTCAAAATTGAAGCTTCTGAGTAAGCAAAACTCTGTAAAAATGGCAATTTTGGTCACTGTGAGGGTTTAAAAAGTGATTATTCAACATGAGGCACGACCCAATTAACATTTTGAATCATTTTTGGTAAAGTCCAAAAAATCAATTTTCGGACAAAAAACGATGACCGCGGAGCTGTCGAATGTTCCCAAAATGGTCAATTCTGATGAAATTTTAACATTTAATCTTTTGACTGCATAATTACTGTTGGATGTGAATTATTACTTTTTCAACTAAAATAAGTGTGTTTAAAGTCATTTCTGTGCCTGAAATTGGTCAAAATTGAAGCTTCTGAGTAAGCAAAACTCTGTAAAAATGGCAATTTTGGTCACTGTGAGGGTTTAAAAAGTGGTTATTCAACATGAGGCACGATCCAATTGACATTTTGAATCATTTTTGGTAAAGTCCAAAAAATCAATTTTCGGACAAAAAACGATGACCGCGGAGCTGTCGAACGTTTCCAAAATGGTCAATTCTGATGAAATTTTAACATTTAATCTTTTGACTGCAAATTACTGTTGGATATGAATTATTACTTTTTCAACTAAAATAAGTGTGTTTAAAGTAATTTCTCTGCCTGAAATTGGTCAACATTGAAGCTTCTGAGTAAGCAAAACTCTGTAAAAATGGCAATTTTGGTCACTGTGAGGGTTTAAAAAGTGATTATTCAACATGAGGCACGACCCAATTGACATTTTGAATCATTTTTGGTAAAGTCCAAAAAATCCATTTTCGGACAAAAAACGATGACCGCGGAGCTGTCGAATGTTCCCAAAATGGTCAATTCTGATGAAATTTTAACATTTAATCTTTTGACTGCATAATTACTGTTGGATGTGAATTATTACTTTTTCAACTAAAATAAGTGTGTTTAAAGTCATTTCTGTGCCTGAAATTGGTCAAAATTGAAGCTTCTGAGTAAGCAAAACTCTGTAAAAATGGCAATTTTGGTCACTGTGAGGGTTTAAAAAGTGGTTATTCAACATGAGGCACGATCCAATTGACATTTTGAATCATTTTTGGTAAAGTCCAAAAAAGCAATTTTCGGACGAAAAACGATGACCGCGGAGCTGTCGAACGTTCCCAAAATGGTCAATTCTGATGAAATTTTAACATTTAATCTATTGACTGCAAATTACTGTTGGATGTGAATTATTACCTTTTCAACTAAAATAAGTGTGTTTAAAGTCATTTCTCTGCCTGAAATTGGTCAAAATTGAAGCTTCTGAGTAAGCAAAACTGTAAAAATGTCAATTTTGGTCACTGTGAGGGTTTAAAAAGTGGTTATTCAACATGAGGCACGATCCAATTGACATTTTGAATCATTTTTGGTAAAGTCCAAAAAATCAATTTTCGGACAAAATACGATGACCGCGGAGCTGTCGAACGTTCCCAAAATGGTCAATTCTGATGAAATTTTAACATTTAATCTTTTGACTGCATAATTACTGTTGGATGTGAATTATTACTTTTTCAACTAAAATAAGTGTGTTTAAAGTCATTTCTGTGCCTGAAATTGGTCAAAATTGAAGCTTCTGAGTAAGCAAAACTCTGTAAAAATGGCAATTTTGGTCACTGTGAGGGTTTAAAAAGTGGTTATTCAACATGAGGCACGATCCAATTGACATTTTGAATAATTTTTGGTAAAGTCCAAAAAATCAATTTTCGGACAAAAAACGATGACCGCGGAGCTGTCGAACGTTCCCAAACGGGTCAATTCTGATGAAATTTTAACATTTAATCTTTTGACTGCAAATTACTGTTGGATATGAATTATTACTTTTTCAACTAAAATAAGTGTGTTTAAAGTCATTTCTCTGCCTGAAATTGGTCAAAATTGAAGCTTCTGAGTAAGCAAAACTCTGTAAAAATGTCAATTTTGGTCACTGTGAGGGTTTAAAAAGCGGTTATTCAACATGAGGCACGATCCAATTGACATTTTGAATCATTTTTGGTAAAGTCCAAAAAATCAATTTTCGGACGAAAAACGATGACCGCTGTCGAACGTTCCCAAAATGGTCAATTCTGAGGAAATTTTAACATTTAATCTTTTGACTGCAAATTACTGTTGGATGTGAATTATTACCTTTTCAACTAAAATAAGTGTGTTTAAAGTAATTTCTCTGCCTGAAATTGGTCAAAATTGAAGCTTCTGAGTAAGCAAAACTCTGTAATATTGGCAATTTTGGTCACTGTGAGGGTTTAAAAAGTGGTTATTCAACATGAGGCACGATCCAATTGACATTTTGAATCATTTTTGGTAAAGTCCAAAAAATCAATTTTCGGACAAAAAACGATGACCGCGGAGCTGTCGAAATTTCCCAAAATGGTCAATTCTGATGAAATTTTAACATTTAATCTTTTGACTGCATAATTACTGTTGGATGTGAATTATTACATTTTCAACTAAAATAAGTGTGTTTAAAGTCATTTCTGTGCCTGAAATTGGTCAAAATTGAAGCTTCTGAGTAAGCAAAACTCTGTAAAAATGGCAATTTTGGTCACTGTGAGGGTTTAAAAAGTGGTTATTCAACATGAGGCACGATCCAATTGACATTTTGAATCATTTTTGGTAAAGTCCAAAAAATCAATTTTCGGACGAAAAACGATGACCGCGGAGCTGTCGAACGTTCCCAAAATGGTCAATTCTGATGAAATTTTAACATTTAATCTTTTGACTGCAAATTACTGTTGGATGTGAATTATTACCTTTTCAACTAAAATAAGTGTGTTTAAAGTCATTTCTCTGCCTTAAATTGGTCAAAATTGAAGCTTCTG
The DNA here is from genome assembly GCF_964261635.1 of Lissotriton helveticus. Lineage (NCBI taxonomy): Eukaryota > Metazoa > Chordata > Amphibia > Caudata > Salamandridae > Lissotriton > Lissotriton helveticus. The sequence goes on along the minus strand of NC_136068.1, from coordinate 296,741,375 downwards.
AGTAAGCAAAACTCTGTAAAAATGTCAATTTTGGTCACTGTGAGGGTTTAAAAAGTGGTTATTCAACATGAGGCACGATGCAATTGACATTTTGAATCATTTTTGGTAAAGTCCAAAAAATCAATTTTCGGACAAAAAACGATGACCGCGGAGCTGTCGAACGTTCCCAAAATGGTCCATTCTGATGAAATTTTAACATTTACTCTTTTGACTGCAAATTACTGTTGGATATGAATTATTACTTTTTCAACTAAAATAAGTGTGTTTAAAGTAATTTCTGTGCCTGAAATTGGTCAAAATTGAAGCTTCTGAGTAAGCAAAACTCTGTAAAAATGGCAATTTTGGTCACTGTGAGGGTTTAAAAAGTGGTTATTCAACATGAGGCACGATCCAATTGACATTTTGAATCATTTTTGGTAAAGTCCAAAAAATCAATTTTCGGACAAAAAACGATGACCGCGGAGCTGTCGAACGTTCCCAAAATGGTCAATTCTGATGAAATTTTAACATTTAATCTTTTGACTGCAAATTACTGTTGGATATGAATTATTACTTTTTCAACTAAAATAAGTGTGTTTAAAGTAATTTCTCTGCCTGAAATTGGTCAAAATTGAAGCTTCTGAGTAAGCAAAACTCTGTAAAATGGCAATTTTGGTCACTGTGAGGGTTTAAAAAGTGGTTATTCAACATGAGGCACGATCCAATTGACATTTTGAATCATTTTTGGTAAAGTCCAAAAAATCAATTTTCGGACAAAAAACGATGACCGCGGAGCTGTCGAACGTTCCCAAAATGGTCAATTCTGATGAAATTTTAACATTTAATCTTTTGACTGCAAATTACTGTTGGATATGAATTATTACTTTTTCAACTAAAATAAGTGTGTTTAAAGTAATTTCTCTGCCTGAAATTGGTCAAAATTGAAGCTTCTGAGTAAGCAAAACTCTGTAAAAATGGCAATTTTGGTCACTGTGAGGGTTTAAAAAGTGATTATTCAACATGAGGCCCGACCCAATTGACATTTTGAATCATTTTTGGTAAAGTCCAAAAAATCAATTTTCGGACAAAAAACGATGACCGCGGAGCTGTCGAACGTTCCCAAAATGGTCAATTCTGATGAAATTTTAACATTTAATCTTTTGACTGCATAATTACTGTTGGATGTGAATTATTACTTTTTCAACTAAAATAAGTGTGTTTAAAGTCATTTCTGTGCCTGAAATTGGTCAAAATTGAAGCTTTTGAGTAAGCAAAACTCTGTAAAAATGGCAATTTTGGTCACTGTGAGGGTTTAAAAAGTGGTTATTCAACATGAGGCACGATCCAATTGACATTTTGAATCATTTTTGGTAAAGTCCAAAAAATCAATTTTCGGACAAAAAACGATGACCGCGGAGCTGTCGAACGTTCCCAAAATGGTCAATTCTGAGGAAATTTTAACATTTAATCTTTTGACTGCAAATTACTGTTGGATATGAAATATTACTTTTTCAACTAAAATAAGTGTGTTTAAAGTAATTTCTCTGCCTGAAATTGGTCAAAATTGAAGCTTCTGAGTAAGCAAAACTCTGTAAAAATGGCAATTTTGGTCACTGTGAGGGTTTAAAAAGTGGTTATTCAACATGAGGCACGATCCAATTGACATTTTGAATCATTTTTGGTAAAGTCCAAAAAATCAATTTTCAGACAAAAACCGATGACCGCGGAGCTATCGAACGTTCCCAAACGGGTCAATTCTGATGAAATTTTAACATTTAATCTTTTGACTGCAAATTACTGTTCGATATGAATTATTACTTTTTCAACTAAAATAAGTGTGTTTAAAGTCATTTCTCTGCCTGAAATTGGTCAAAATTGAAGCTTCTGAGTAAGCAAAACTCTGTAAAAATGTCAATTTTGGTCACTGTGAGGGTTTAAAAAGTGGTTATTCAACATGAGGCACGATCCAATTGACATTTTGAATCATTTTTGGTAAAGTCCAAAAAATCAATTTTCGGACGAAAAACGATGACCGCGGAGCTGTCGAACGTTCCCAAAATGGTCAATTCTGATGAAATTTTAACATTTAATCTTTTGACTGCAAATTACTGTTGGATGTGAATTATTACCTTTTCAACTAAAATAAGTGTGTTTAAAGTCATTTCTGTGCCTGAAATTGGTCAAAATTGAAGCTTCTGAGTAAGCAAAACTCTGTAAAAATGGCAATTTTGGTCACTGTGAGGGTTTAAAAAGTGGTTATTCAACATGAGGCACGATCCAATTGACATTTTGAATAATTTTTGGTAAAGTCCAAAAAATCAATTTTCGGACAAAAAACGATGACCGCGGAGCTGTCGAACGTTCCCAAAATGGTCAATTCTGATGAAATTTTAACATTTAATCTTTTGACTGCAAATTACTGTTGGATGTGAATTATTACTTTTTTAACTAAAATAAGTGTGTTTAAAGTCATTTCTCTGCCTGAAATTGGTCAAAATTGAAGCTTCTGAGTAAGCAAAACTCTGTAAAAATGGCAATTTTGGTCACTGTGAGGGTTTAAAAAGTGGTTATTCAACATGAGGCACGATCCAATTGACATTTTGAATAATTTTTGGTAAAGTCCAAAAAATCAATTTTCGGACAAAAAACGATGACCGCGGAGCTGTCGAACGTTCCCAAAATGGTCAATTCTGATGAAATTTTAACATTTAATCTTTTGACTGCAAATTACTGTTGGATATGAATTATTACTTTTTCAACTAAAACAAGTGTGTTTAAAGTAATTTCTCTGCCTAAAATTGGTCAAAATTGAAGCTTCTGAGTAAGCAAAACTCTGTAAAAATGGCAATTTTGGTCACTGTGAGGGTTTAAAAAGTGATTATTCAACATGAGGCACGACTCAATTGACATTTTGAATCATTTTTGGTAAAGTCAAAAAAATCAATTTTCGGACAAAAAACGATGACCGCGGAGCTGTCGAATGTTCCCAAAATGGTCAATTCTGATGAAATTTTAACATTTAATCTTTTGACTGCAAATTACTGTTGGATATGAATTATTACTTTTTCAACTAAAATAAGTGTGTTTAAAGTAATTTCTCTGCCTGAAATTGGTCGAAATTGAAGCTTCTGAGTAAGCAAAACTCTGTAAAAATGTCAATTTTGGTCACTGTGAGGGTTTAAAAAGTGGTTATTCAACATGAGGCACGATCCAATTGACATTTTGAATCATTTTTGGTAAAGTCCAAAAAATCAATTTTCGGACGAAAAACGATGATCGCGGAGCTGTCGAACGTTCCCAAAATGGTCAATTCTGATGAAATTTTAACATTTATTCTTTTGACTGCAAATTACTGTTGGATGTGAATTATTACTTTTTTAACTAAAATAAGTGTGTTTAAAGTCATTTCTCTGCCTGAAATTGGGCAAAATTGAAGCTTCTGAGTAAGCAAAACTCTGTAAAAATGTCAATTTTGGTCACTGTGAGGGTTTAAAAAGTGGTTATTCAACATGAGGCACGATCCAATTGACATTTTGAATAATTTTTGGTAAAGTCCAAAAAATCAATTTTCGGACAAAAAACGATGACCGCGGAGCTGTCGAACGTTCCCAAAATGGTCAATTCTGATGAAATTTTAACATTTAATCTTTTGACTGCAAATTACTGTTGGATATGAATTATTACTTTTTCAACTAAAACAAGTGTGTTTAAAGTAATTTCTCTGCCTAAAATTGGTCAAAATTGAAGCTTCTGAGTAAGCAAAACTCTGTAAAAATGGCAATTTTGGTCACTGTGAGGGTTTAAAAAGTGATTATTCAACATGAGGCACGACCCAATTGACATTTTGAATCATTTTTGGTAAAGTCAAAAAAATCAATTTTCGGACAAAAAACGATGACCGCGGAGCTGTCGAATGTTCCCAAAATGGTCAATTCTGATGAAATTTTAACATTTAATCTTTTGACTGCAAATTACTGTTGGATATGAATTATTACTTTTTCAACTAAAATAAGTGTGTTTAAAGTAATTTCTCTGCCTAAAATTGGTCAAAATTGAAGCTTCTGAGTAAGCAAAACTCTGTAAAAATGTCAATTTTGGTCACTGTGAGGGTTTAAAAAGTGGTTATTCAACATGAGGCACGATCCAATTGACATTTTGAATCATTTTTGGTAAAGTCCAAAAAATCAATTTTCGGACGAAAAACGATGATCGCGGAGCTGTCGAACGTTCCCAAAATGGTCAATTCTGATGAAATTTTAACATTTAATCTTTTGACTGCAAATTACTGTTGGATGTGAATTATTACCTTTTCAACTAAAATAAGTGTGTTTAAAGTCATTTCTCTGCCTTAAATTGGTCAAAATTGAAGCTTCTGAGTAAGCAAAACTCTGTAAAAATGTCAATTTTGGTCACTGTGAGGGTTTAAAAAGTGGTTATTCAACATGAGGCACGATGCAATTGACATTTTGAATCATTTTTGGTAAAGTCCAAAAAATCAATTTTCGGACAAAAAACGATGACCGCGGAGCTGTCGAACGTTCCCAAAATGGTCCATTCTGATGAAATTTTAACATTTACTCTTTTGACTGCAAATTACTGTTGGATATGAATTATTACTTTTTCAACTAAAATAAGTGTGTTTAAAGTAATTTCTGTGCCTGAAATTGGTCAAAATTGAAGCTTCTGAGTAAGCAAAACTCTGTAAAAATGGCAATTTTGGTCACTGTGAGGGTTTAAAAAGTGGTTATTCAACATGAGGCACGATCCAATTGACATTTTGAATCATTTTTGGTAAAGTCCAAAAAATCAATTTTCGGACAAAAAACGATGACCGCGGAGCTGTCGAACGTTCCCAAAATGGTCAATTCTGATGAAATTTTAACATTTAATCTTTTGACTGCAAATTACTGTTGGATATGAATTATTACTTTTTCAACTAAAATAAGTGTGTTTAAAGTAATTTCTCTGCCTGAAATTGGTCAAAATTGAAGCTTCTGAGTAAGCAAAACTCTGTAAAAATGGCAATTTTGGTCACTGTGAGGGTTTAAAAAGTGGTTATTCAACATGAGGCACGATCCAATTGACATTTTGAATCATTTTTGGTAAAGTCCAAAAAATCAATTTTCGGACAAAAAACGATGACCGTGGAGCTGTCGAACGTTCCCAAAATGGTCAATTCTGATGAAATTTTAACATTTAATCTTTTGACTGCAAATTACTGTTGGATATGAATTATTACTTTTTCAACTAAAATAAGTGTGTTTAAAGTAATTTCTCTGCCTGAAATTGGTCAAAATTGAAGCTTCTGAGTAAGCAAAACTCTGTAAAAATGGCAATTTTGGTCACTGTGAGGGTTTAAAAAGTGATTATTCAACATGAGGCCCGACCCAATTGACATTTTGAATCATTTTTGGTAAAGTCCAAAAAATCAATTTTCGGACAAAAAACGATGACCGCGGAGCTGTCGAACGTTCCCAAAATGGTCAATTCTGATGAAATTTTAACATTTAATCTTTTGACTGCATAATTACTATTGGATGTGAATTATTACTTTTTCAACTAAAATAAGTGTGTTTAAAGTCATTTCTGTGCCTGAAATTGGTCAAAATTGAAGCTTTTGAGTGAGCAAAACTCTGTAAAAATGGCAATTTTGGTCACTGTGAGGGTTTAAAAAGTGGTTATTCAACATGAGGCACGATCCAATTGACATTTTGAATCATTTTTGGTAAAGTCCAAAAAATCAATTTTCGGACAAAAAACGATGACCGCGGAGCTGTCGAACGTTCCCAAAATGGTCAATTCTGAGGAAATTTTAACATTTAATCTTTTGACTGCAAATTACTGTTGGATATGAAATATTACTTTTTCAACTAAAATAAGTGTGTTTAAAGTAATTTCTCTGCCTGAAATTGGTCAAAATTGAAGCTTCTGAGTAAGCAAAACTCTGTAAAAATGGCAATTTTGGTCACTGTGAGGGTTTAAAAAGTGGTTATTCAACATGAGGCACGATCCAATTGACATTTTGAATCATTTTTGGTAAAGTCCAAAAAATCAATTTTCAGACAAAAACCGATGACCGCGGAGCTATCGAACGTTCCCAAACGGGTCAATTCTGATGAAATTTTAACATTTAATCTTTTGACTGCAAATTACTGTTCGATATGAATTATTACTTTTTCAACTAAAATAAGTGTGTTTAAAGTCATTTCTCTGCCTGAAATTGGTCAAAATTGAAGCTTCTGAGTAAGCAAAACTCTGTAAAAATGTCAATTTTGGTCACTGTGAGGGTTTAAAAAGTGGTTATTCAACATGAGGCACGATCCAATTGACATTTTGAATCATTTTTGGTAAAGTCCAAAAAATCAATTTTCGGACGAAAAACGATGACCGCGGAGCTGTCGAACGTTCCCAAAATGGTCAATTCTGATGAAATTTTAACATTTAATCTTTTGACTGCAAATTACTGTTGGATGTGAATTATTACCTTTTCAACTAAAATAAGTGTGTTTAAAGTCATTTCTGTGCCTGAAATTGGTCAAAATTGAAGCTTCTGAGTAAGCAAAACTCTGTAAAAATGTCAATTTTGGTCACTGTGAGGGTTTAAAAAGTGGTTATTCAACATGAGGCACGATCCAATTGACATTTTGAATCATTTTTGGTAAAGTCCAAAAAATCAATTTTCGGACGAAAAACGATGATCGCGGAGCTGTCGAACGTTCCCAAAATGGTCAATTCTGATGAAATTTTAACATTTAATCTTTTGACTGCAAATTACTGTTGGATGTGAATTATTACTTTTTTAACTAAAATAAGTGTGTTTAAAGTCATTTCTCTGCCTGAAATTGGTCAAAATTGAAGCTTCTGAGTAAGCAAAACTCTGTAAAAATGGCAATTTTGGTCACTGTGAGGGTTTAAAAAGTGGTTATTCAACATGAGGCACGATCCAATTGACATTTTGAATAATTTTTGGTAAAGTCCAAAAAATCAATTTTCGGACAAAAAACGATGACCGCGGAGCTGTCGAACGTTCCCAAAATGGTCAATTCTGATGAAATTTTAACATTTAATCTTTTGACTGCAAATTACTGTTGGATATGAATTATTACTTTTTCAACTAAAACAAGTGTGTTTAAAGTAATTTCTCTGCCTAAAATTGGTCAAAATTGAAGCTTCTGAGTAAGCAAAACTCTGTAAAAATGGCAATTTTGGTCACTGTGAGGGTTTAAAAAGTGATTATTCAACATGAGGCACGACTCAATTGACATTTTGAATCATTTTTGGTAAAGTCAAAAAAATCAATTTTCGGACAAAAAACGATGACCGCGGAGCTGTCGAATGTTCCCAAAATGGTCAATTCTGATGAAATTTTAACATTTAATCTTTTGACTGCAAATTACTGTTGGATATGAATTATTACTTTTTCAACTAAAATAAGTGTGTTTAAAGTAATTTCTCTGCCTGAAATTGGTCGAAATTGAAGCTTCTGAGTAAGCAAAACTCTGTAAAAATGTCAATTTTGGTCACTGTGAGGGTTTAAAAAGTGGTTATTCAACATGAGGCACGATCCAATTGACATTTTGAATCATTTTTGGTAAAGTCCAAAAAATCAATTTTCGGACGAAAAACGATGATCGCGGAGCTGTCGAACGTTCCCAAAATGGTCAATTCTGATGAAATTTTAACATTTATTCTTTTGACTGCAAATTACTGTTGGATGTGAATTATTACTTTTTTAACTAAAATAAGTGTGTTTAAAGTCATTTCTCTGCCTGAAATTGGGCAAAATTGAAGCTTCTGAGTAAGCAAAACTCTGTAAAAATGTCAATTTTGGTCACTGTGAGGGTTTAAAAAGTGGTTATTCAACATGAGGCACGATCCAATTGACATTTTGAATAATTTTTGGTAAAGTCCAAAAAATCAATTTTCGGACAAAAAACGATGACCGCGGAGCTGTCGAACGTTCCCAAAATGGTCAATTCTGATGAAATTTTAACATTTAATCTTTTGACTGCAAATTACTGTTGGATATGAATTATTACTTTTTCAACTAAAACAAGTGTGTTTAAAGTAATTTCTCTGCCTAAAATTGGTCAAAATTGAAGCTTCTGAGTAAGCAAAACTCTGTAAAAATGGCAATTTTGGTCACTGTGAGGGTTTAAAAAGTGATTATTCAACATGAGGCACGACCCAATTGACATTTTGAATCATTTTTGGTAAAGTCAAAAAAATCAATTTTCGGACAAAAAACGATGACCGCGGAGCTGTCGAATGTTCCCAAAATGGTCAATTCTGATGAAATTTTAACATTTAATCTTTTGACTGCAAATTACTGTTGGATATGAATTATTACTTTTTCAACTAAAATAAGTGTGTTTAAAGTAATTTCTCTGCCTAAAATTGGTCAAAATTGAAGCTTCTGAGTAAGCAAAACTCTGTAAAAATGTCAATTTTGGTCACTGTGAGGGTTTAAAAAGTGGTTATTCAACATGAGGCACGATCCAATTGACATTTTGAATCATTTTTGGTAAAGTCCAAAAAATCAATTTTCGGACGAAAAACGATGATCGCGGAGCTGTCGAACGTTCCCAAAATGGTCAATTCTGATGAAATTTTAACATTTATTCTTTTGACTGCAAATTACTGTTGGATGTGAATTATTACTTTTTTAACTAAAATAAGTGTGTTTAAAGTCATTTCTCTGCCTGAAATTGGGCAAAATTGAAGCTTCTGAGTAAGCAAAACTCTGTAAAAATGGCAATTTTGGTCACTGTGAGGGTTTAAAAAGTGGTTATTCAACATGAGGCACGATCCAATTGACATTTTGAATCATTTTTGGTAAAGTCCAAAAAATCAATTTTCGGACAAAAAACGATGACCGCGGAGCTGTCGAACGTTCCCAAAATGGTCAATTCTGATGAAATTTTAACATTTAATCTTTTGACTGCAAATTACTGTTGGATGTGAATTATTACCTTTTCAACTAAAATAAGTGTGTTTAAAGTCATTTCTCTGCCTGAAATTGGTCAAAATTGAAGCTTCTGAGTAAGCAAAACTCTGTAAAAATGGCAATTTTGGTCACTGTGAGGATTTAAAAAGTGGTTATTCAACATGAGGCACGATCCAATTGACATTTTGAATCATTTTTGGTAAAGTCCCAAAAATCAATTTTCGGACAAAAAACGATGACCGCGGAGCTGTCGAACGTTCCCAAAATGGTCAATTCTGATGAAATTTTAACATTTAATCTTTTGACTGCAAATTACTGTTGGATATGAATTATTACTTTTTCAACTAAAATAAGTGTGTTTAAAGTAATTTCTCTGCCTGAAATTGGTCAAAATTGAAGCTTCTGAGTAAGCAAAACTCTGTAAAAATGTCAATTTTGGTCACTGTGAGGGTTTAAAAAGTGGTTATTCAACATGAGGCACGATCCAATTGACATTTTGAATCATTTTTGGTAAAGTCCAAAAAATCAATTTTCGGACGAAAAACGATGACCGCGGAGCTGTCGAACGTTCCCAAAATGGTCAATTCTGATGAAATTTTAACATTTAATCTTTTGACTGCAAATTACTGTTGGATGTGAATTATTACTTTTTCAACTAAAATAAGTGTGTTTAAAGTCATTTCTCTGCCTGAAATTGGTCAAAATTGAAGCTTCTGAGTAAGCAAAACTCTGTAAAAATGTCAATTTTGGTCACTGTGAGGGTTTAAAAAGTGGTTATTCAACATGAGGCACGATCCAATTGACATTTTGAATCATTTTTGGTAAAGTCCAAAAAATCAATTTTCGGACAAAAAACGATGACCGCGGAGCTGTCGAACGTTCCCAAAATGGTCAATTCTGATGAAATTTTAACATTTAATCTTTTGACTGCAAATTACTGTTGGATATGAATTATTACTTTTTCAACTAAAATAAGTGTGTTTAAAGTCATTTCTGTGCCTGAAATTGGTCAAAATTGAAGCTTTTGAGTAAGCAAAACTCTGTAAAAATGGCAATTTTGGTCACTGTGAGGGTTTAAAAAGTGGTTATTCAACATGAGGCACGATCCAATTGACATTTTGAATCATTTTTGGTAAAGTCCAAAAAATCAATTTTCGGACAAAAAACGATGACCGCGGAGCTGTCGAACGTTCCCAAAATGGTCAATTCTGAGGAAATTTTAACATTTAATCTTTTGACTGCAAATTACTGTTGGATATGAAATATTACTTTTTCAACTAAAATAAGTGTGTTTAAAGTAATTTCTCTGCCTGAAATTGGTCAAAATTGAAGCTTCTGAGTAAGCAAAACTCTGTAAAAATGGCAATTTTGGTCACTGTGAGGGTTTAAAAAGTGGTTATTCAACATGAGGCACGATCCAATTGACATTTTGAATCATTTTTGGTAAAGTCCAAAAAATCAATTTTCAGACAAAAACCGATGACCGCGGAGCTATCGAACGTTCCCAAACGGGTCAATTCTGATGAAATTTTAACATTTAATCTTTTGACTGCAAATTACTGTTCGATATGAATTATTACTTTTTCAACTAAAATAAGTGTGTTTAAAGTCATTTCTCTGCCTGAAATTGGTCAAAATTGAAGCTTCTGAGTAAGCAAAACTCTGTAAAAATGTCAATTTTGGTCACTGTGAGGGTTTAAAAAGTGGTTATTCAACATGAGGCACGATCCAATTGACATTTTGAATCATTTTTGGTAAAGTCCAAAAAATCAATTTTCGGACGAAAAACGATGACCGCGGAGCTGTCGAACGTTCCCAAAATGGTCAATTCTGATGAAATTTTAACATTTACTCTTTTGACTGCAAATTACTGTTGGATGTGAATTATTACCTTTTCAACTAAAATAAGTGTGTTTAAAGTCATTTCTGTGCCTGAAATTGGTCAAAATTGAAGCTTCTGAGTAAGCAAAACTCTGTAAAAATGTCAATTTTGGTCACTGTGAGGGTTTAAAAAGTGGTTATTCAACATGAGGCACGATCCAATTGACATTTTGAATCATTTTTGGTAAAGTCCAAAAAATCAATTTTCGGACGAAAAACGATGATCGCGGAGCTGTCGAACGTTCCCAAAATGGTCAATTCTGATGAAATTTTAACATTTAATCTTTTGACTGCAAATTACTGTTGGATGTGAATTATTACTTTTTTAACTAAAATAAGTGTGTTTAAAGTCATTTCTCTGCCTGAAATTGGTCAAAATTGAAGCTTCTGAGTAAGCAAAACTCTGTAAAAATGGCAATTTTGGTCACTGTGAGGGTTTAAAAAGTGGTTATTCAACATGAGGCACGATCCAATTGACATTTTGAATAATTTTTGGTAAAGTCCAAAAAATCAATTTTCGGACAAAAAACGATGACCGCGGAGCTGTCGAACGTTCCCAAAATGGTCAATTCTGATGAAATTTTAACATTTAATCTTTTGACTGCAAATTACTGTTGGATATGAATTATTACTTTTTCAACTAAAACAAGTGTGTTTAAAGTAATTTCTCTGCCTAAAATTGGTCAAAATTGAAGCTTCTGAGTAAGCAAAACTCTGTAAAAATGGCAATTTTGGTCACTGTGAGGGTTTAAAAAGTGATTATTCAACATGAGGCACGACTCAATTGACATTTTGAATCATTTTTGGTAAAGTCAAAAAAATCAATTTTCGGACAAAAAACGATGACCGCGGAGCTGTCGAATGTTCCCAAAATGGTCAATTCTGATGAAATTTTAACATTTAATCTTTTGACTGCAAATTACTGTTGGATATGAATTATTACTTTTTCAACTAAAATAAGTGTGTTTAAAGTAATTTCTCTGCCTGAAATTGGTCGAAATTGAAGCTTCTGAGTAAGCAAAACTCTGTAAAAATGTCAATTTTGGTCACTGTGAGGGTTTAAAAAGTGGTTATTCAACATGAGGCACGATCCAATTGACATTTTGAATCATTTTTGGTAAAGTCCAAAAAATCAATTTTCGGACGAAAAACGATGATCGCGGAGCTGTCGAACGTTCCCAAAATGGTCAATTCTGATGAAATTTTAACATTTATTCTTTTGACTGCAAATTACTGTTGGATGTGAATTATTACTTTTTTAACTAAAATAAGTGTGTTTAAAGTCATTTCTCTGCCTGAAATTGGGCAAAATTGAAGCTTCTGAGTAAGCAAAACTCTGTAAAAATGTCAATTTTGGTCACTGTGAGGGTTTAAAAAGTGGTTATTCAACATGAGGCACGATCCAATTGACATTTTGAATAATTTTTGGTAAAGTCCAAAAAATCAATTTTCGGACAAAAAACGATGACCGCGGAGCTGTCGAACGTTCCCAAAATGGTCAATTCTGATGAAATTTTAACATTTAATCTTTTGACTGCAAATTACTGTTGGATATGAATTATTACTTTTTCAACTAAAACAAGTGTGTTTAAAGTAATTTCTCTGCCTAAAATTGGTCAAAATTGAAGCTTCTGAGTAAGCAAAACTCTGTAAAAATGGCAATTTTGGTCACTGTGAGGGTTTAAAAAGTGATTATTCAACATGAGGCACGACCCAATTGACATTTTGAATCATTTTTGGTAAAGTCAAAAAAATCAATTTTCGGACAAAAAACGATGACCGCGGAGCTGTCGAATGTTCCCAAAATGGTCAATTCTGATGAAATTTTAACATTTAATCTTTTGACTGCAAATTACTGTTGGATATGAATTATTACTTTTTCAACTAAAATAAGTGTGTTTAAAGTAATTTCTCTGCCTAAAATTGGTCAAAATTGAAGCTTCTGAGTAAGCAAAACTCTGTAAAAATGTCAATTTTGGTCACTGTGAGGGTTTAAAAAGTGGTTATTCAACATGAGGCACGATCCAATTGACATTTTGAATCATTTTTGGTAAAGTCCAAAAAATCAATTTTCGGACGAAAAACGATGATCGCGGAGCTGTCGAACGTTCCCAAAATGGTCAATTCTGATGAAATTTTAACATTTATTCTTTTGACTGCAAATTACTGTTGGATGTGAATTATTACTTTTTTAACTAAAATAAGTGTGTTTAAAGTCATTTCTCTGCCTGAAATTGGGCAAAATTGAAGCTTCTGAGTAAGCAAAACTCTGTAAAAATGGCAATTTTGGTCACTGTGAGGGTTTAAAAAGTGGTTATTCAACATGAGGCACGATCCAATTGACATTTTGAATCATTTTTGGTAAAGTCCAAAAAATCAATTTTCGGACAAAAAACGATGACCGCGGAGCTGTCGAACGTTCCCAAAATGGTCAATTCTGATGAAATTTTAACATTTAATCTTTTGACTGCAAATTACTGTTGGATGTGAATTATTACCTTTTCAACTAAAATAAGTGTGTTTAAAGTCATTTCTCTGCCTGAAATTGGTCAAAATTGAAGCTTCTGAGTAAGCAAAACTCTGTAAAAATGGCAATTTTGGTCACTGTGAGGATTTAAAAAGTGGTTATTCAACATGAGGCACGATCCAATTGACATTTTGAATCATTTTTGGTAAAGTCCCAAAAATCAATTTTCGGACAAAAAACGATGACCGCGGAGCTGTCGAACGTTCCCAAAATGGTCAATTCTGATGAAATTTTAACATTTAATCTTTTGACTGCAAATTACTGTTGGATATGAATTATTACTTTTTCAACTAAAATAAGTGTGTTTAAAGTAATTTCTCTGCCTGAAATTGGTCAAAATTGAAGCTTCTGAGTAAGCAAAACTCTGTAAAAATGTCAATTTTGGTCACTGTGAGGGTTTAAAAAGTGGTTATTCAACATGAGGCACGATCCAATTGACATTTTGAATCATTTTTGGTAAAGTCCAAAAAATCAATTTTCGGACGAAAAACGATGACCGCGGAGCTGTCGAACGTTCCCAAAATGGTCAATTCTGATGAAATTTTAACATTTAATCTTTTGACTGCAAATTACTGTTGGATGTGAATTATTACTTTTTCAACTAAAATAAGTGTGTTTAAAGTCATTTCTCTGCCTGAAATTGGTCAAAATTGAAGCTTCTGAGTAAGCAAAACTCTGTAAAAATGTCAATTTTGGTCACTGTGAGGGTTTAAAAAGTGGTTATTCAACATGAGGCACGATCCAATTGACATTTTGAATCATTTTTGGTAAAGTCCAAAAAATCAATTTTCGGACAAAAAACGATGACCGCGGAGCTGTCGAACGTTCCCAAAATGGTCAATTCTGATGAAATTTTAACATTTAATCTTTTGACTGCAAATTACTGTTGGATATGAATTATTACTTTTTCAACTAAAATAAGTGTGTTTAAAGTAATTTCTCTGCCTGAAATTGGTCAAAATTGAAGCTTCTGAGTAAGCAAAACTCTGTAAAAAATGGCAATTTTGGTCACTGTGAGGGTTTAAAAAGTGATTATTCAACATGAGGCACGACCCAATTGACATTTTGAATAATTTTTGGTAAAGTCAAAAAAATCAATTTTCGGACAAAAAACGATGACCGCGGAGCTGTCGAATGTTCCCAAAATGGTCAATTCTGATGAAATTTTAACATTTCATCTTTTGACTGCAAATTACTGTTGGATATGAATTATTACTTTTTCAACTAAAATAAGTGTGTTTAAAGTAATTTCTCTGCCTGAAATTGGTCAAAATTGAAGCTTCTGAGTAAGCAAAACTCTGTAAAAATGTCAATTTTGGTCACTGTGAGGGTTTAAAAAGTGGTTATTCAACATGAGGCACGATCCAATTGACATTTTGAATCATTTTTGGTAAAGTCCAAAAAATCAATTTTCGGACGAAAAACGATGATCGCGGAGCTGTCGAACGTTCCCAAAATGGTCGATTCTGATGAAATTTTAACATTTATTCTTTTGACTGCAAATTACTGTTGGATGTGAATTATTACTTTTTTAACTAAAATAAGTGTGTTTAAAGTCATTTCTCTGCCTGAAATTGGGCAAAATTGAAGCTTCTGAGTAAGCAAAACTCTGTAAAAATGGCAATTTTGGTCACTGTGAGGGTTTAAAAAGTGGTTATTCAACATGAGGCACGATCCAATTGACATTTTGAATCATTTTTGGTAAAGTCCAAAAAATCAATTTTCGGACAAAAAACGATGACCGCGGAGCTGTCGAACGTTCCCAAAATGGTCAATTCTGATGAAATTTTAACATTTAATCTTTTGACTGCAAATTACTGTTGGATGTGAATTATTACCTTTTCAACTAAAATAAGTGTGTTTAAAGTCATTTCTCTGCCTGAAATTGGTCAAAATTGAAGCTTCTGAGTAAGCAAAACTCTGTAAAAATGGCAATTTTGGTCACTGTGAGGATTTAAAAAGTGGTTATTCAACATGAGGCACGATCCAATTGACATTTTGAATCATTTTTGGTAAAGTCCAAAAAATCAATTTTCGGACGAAAAACGATGACCGCGGAGCTGTCGAACGTTCCCAAAATGGTCAATTCTGATGAAATTTTAACATTTATTCTTTTGACTGCAAATTACTGTTGGATGTGAATTATTACTTTTTTAACTAAAATAAGTGTGTTTAAAGTCATTTCTCTGCCTGAAATTGGGCAAAATTGAAGCTTCTGAGTAAGCAAAACTCTGTAAAAATGGCAATTTTGGTCACTGTGAGGGTTTAAAAAGTGGTTATTCAACATGAGGCACGATCCAATTGACATTTTGAATCATTTTTGGTAAAGTCCAAAAAATCAATTTTCGGACAAAAAACGATGACCGCGGAGCTGTCGAACGTTCCCAAAATGGTCAATTCTGATGAAATTTTAACATTTAATCTTTTGACTGCAAATTACTGTTGGATGTGAATTATTACCTTTTCAACTAAAATAAGTGTGTTTAAAGTCATTTCTCTGCCTGAAATTGGTCAAAATTGAAGCTTCTGAGTAAGCAAAACTCTGTAAAAATGGCAATTTTGGTCACTGTGAGGATTTAAAAAGTGGTTATTCAACATGAGGCACGATCCAATTGACATTTTGAATCATTTTTGGTAAAGTCCCAAAAATCAATTTTCGGACAAAAAACGATGACCGCGGAGCTGTCGAACGTTCCCAAAATGGTCAATTCTGATGAAATTTTAACATTTAATCTTTTGACTGCAAATTACTGTTGGATATGAATTATTACTTTTTCAACTAAAATAAGTGTGTTTAAAGTAATTTCTCTGCCTGAAATTGGTCAAAATTGAAGCTTCTGAGTAAGCAAAACTCTGTAAAAATGTCAATTTTGGTCACTGTGAGGGTTTAAAAAGTGGTTATTCAACATGAGGCACGATCCAATTGACATTTTGAATCATTTTTGGTAAAGTCCAAAAAATCAATTTTCGGACGAAAAACGATGACCGCGGAGCTGTCGAACGTTCCCAAAATGGTCAATTCTGATGAAATTTTAACATTTAATCTTTTGACTGCAAATTACTGTTGGATGTGAATTATTACTTTTTCAACTAAAATAAGTGTGTTTAAAGTCATTTCTCTGCCTGAAATTGGTCAAAATTGAAGCTTCTGAGTAAGCAAAACTCTGTAAAAATGTCAATTTTGGTCACTGTGAGGGTTTAAAAAGTGGTTATTCAACATGAGGCACGATCCAATTGACATTTTGAATCATTTTTGGTAAAGTCCAAAAAATCAATTTTCGGACAAAAAACGATGACCGCGGAGCTGTCGAACGTTCCCAAAATGGTCAATTCTGATGAAATTTTAACATTTAATCTTTTGACTGCAAATTACTGTTGGATATGAATTATTACTTTTTCAACTAAAATAAGTGTGTTTAAAGTAATTTCTCTGCCTGAAATTGGTCAAAATTGAAGCTTCTGAGTAAGCAAAACTCTGTAAAAAATGGCAATTTTGGTCACTGTGAGGGTTTAAAAAGTGATTATTCAACATGAGGCACGACCCAATTGACATTTTGAATAATTTTTGGTAAAGTCAAAAAAATCAATTTTCGGACAAAAAACGATGACCGCGGAGCTGTCGAATGTTCCCAAAATGGTCAATTCTGATGAAATTTTAACATTTATTCTTTTGACTGCAAATTACTGTTGGATGTGAATTATTACTTTTTTAACTAAAATAAGTGTGTTTAAAGTCATTTCTCTGCCTGAAATTGGGCAAAATTGAAGCTTCTGAGTAAGCAAAACTCTGTAAAAATGTCAATTTTGGTCACTGTGAGGGTTTAAAAAGTGGTTATTCAACATGAGGCACGATCCAATTGACATTTTGAATAATTTTTGGTAAAGTCCAAAAAATCAATTTTCGGACAAAAAACGATGACCGCGGAGCTGTCGAACGTTCCCAAAATGGTCAATTCTGATGAAATTTTAACATTTAATCTTTTGACTGCAAATTACTGTTGGATATGAATTATTACTTTTTCAACTAAAACAAGTGTGTTTAAAGTAATTTCTCTGCCTAAAATTGGTCAAAATTGAAGCTTCTGAGTAAGCAAAACTCTGTAAAAATGGCAATTTTGGTCACTGTGAGGATTTAAAAAGTGGTTATTCAACATGAGGCACGATCCAATTGACATTTTGAATCATTTTTGGTAAAGTCCAAAAAATCAATTTTCGGACGAAAAACGATGACCGCGGAGCTGTCGAATGTTCCCAAAATGGTCAATTCTGATGAAATTTTAACATTTAATCTTTTGACTGCAAATTACTGTTGGATATGAATTATTACTTTTTCAACTAAAATAAGTGTGTTTAAAGTAATTTCTCTGCCTAAAATTGGTCAAAATTGAAGCTTCTGAGTAAGCAAAACTCTGTAAAAATGTCAATTTTGGTCACTGTGAGGGTTTAAAAAGTGGTTATTCAACATGAGGCACGATCCAATTGACATTTTGAATCATTTTTGGTAAAGTCCAAAAAATCAATTTTCGGACGAAAAACGATGATCGCGGAGCTGTCGAACGTTCCCAAAATGGTCAATTCTGATGAAATTTTAACATTTATTCTTTTGACTGCAAATTACTGTTGGATGTGAATTATTACTTTTTTAACTAAAATAAGTGTGTTTAAAGTCATTTCTCTGCCTGAAATTGGGCAAAATTGAAGCTTCTGAGTAAGCAAAACTCTGTAAAAATGGCAATTTTGGTCACTGTGAGGGTTTAAAAAGTGGTTATTCAACATGAGGCACGATCCAATTGACATTTTGAATCATTTTTGGTAAAGTCCAAAAAATCAATTTTCGGACAAAAAACGATGACCGCGGAGCTGTCGAACGTTCCCAAAATGGTCAATTCTGATGAAATTTTAACATTTAATCTTTTGACTGCAAATTACTGTTGGATGTGAATTATTACCTTTTCAACTAAAATAAGTGTGTTTAAAGTCATTTCTCTGCCTGAAATTGGTCAAAATTGAAGCTTCTGAGTAAGCAAAACTCTGTAAAAATGGCAATTTTGGTCACTGTGAGGATTTAAAAAGTGGTTATTCAACATGAGGCACGATCCAATTGACATTTTGAATCATTTTTGGTAAAGTCCCAAAAATCAATTTTCGGACAAAAAACGATGACCGCGGAGCTGTCGAACGTTCCCAAAATGGTCAATTCTGATGAAATTTTAACATTTAATCTTTTGACTGCAAATTACTGTTGGATATGAATTATTACTTTTTCAACTAAAATAAGTGTGTTTAAAGTAATTTCTCTGCCTGAAATTGGTCAAAATTGAAGCTTCTGAGTAAGCAAAACTCTGTAAAAATGTCAATTTTGGTCACTGTGAGGGTTTAAAAAGTGGTTATTCAACATGAGGCACGATCCAATTGACATTTTGAATCATTTTTGGTAAAGTCCAAAAAATCAATTTTCGGACGAAAAACGATGACCGCGGAGCTGTCGAACGTTCCCAAAATGGTCAATTCTGATGAAATTTTAACATTTAATCTTTTGACTGCAAATTACTGTTGGATGTGAATTATTACTTTTTCAACTAAAATAAGTGTGTTTAAAGTCATTTCTCTGCCTGAAATTGGTCAAAATTGAAGCTTCTGAGTAAGCAAAACTCTGTAAAAATGTCAATTTTGGTCACTGTGAGGGTTTAAAAAGTGGTTATTCAACATGAGGCACGATCCAATTGACATTTTGAATCATTTTTGGTAAAGTCCAAAAAATCAATTTTCGGACAAAAAACGATGACCGCGGAGCTGTCGAACGTTCCCAAAATGGTCAATTCTGATGAAATTTTAACATTTAATCTTTTGACTGCAAATTACTGTTGGATATGAATTATTACTTTTTCAACTAAAATAAGTGTGTTTAAAGTAATTTCTCTGCCTGAAATTGGTCAAAATTGAAGCTTCTGAGTAAGCAAAACTCTGTAAAAAATGGCAATTTTGGTCACTGTGAGGGTTTAAAAAGTGATTATTCAACATGAGGCACGACCCAATTGACATTTTGAATAATTTTTGGTAAAGTCAAAAAAATCAATTTTCGGACAAAAAACGATGACCGCGGAGCTGTCGAATGTTCCCAAAATGGTCAATTCTGATGAAATTTTAACATTTCATCTTTTGACTGCAAATTACTGTTGGATATGAATTATTACTTTTTCAACTAAAATAAGTGTGTTTAAAGTAATTTCTCTGCCTGAAATTGGTCAAAATTGAAGCTTCTGAGTAAGCAAAACTCTGTAAAAATGTCAATTTTGGTCACTGTGAGGGTTTAAAAAGTGGTTATTCAACATGAGGCACGATCCAATTGACATTTTGAATCATTTTTGGTAAAGTCCAAAAAATCAATTTTCGGACGAAAAACGATGATCGCGGAGCTGTCGAACGTTCCCAAAATGGTCGATTCTGATGAAATTTTAACATTTATTCTTTTGACTGCAAATTACTGTTGGATGTGAATTATTACTTTTTTAACTAAAATAAGTGTGTTTAAAGTCATTTCTCTGCCTGAAATTGGGCAAAATTGAAGCTTCTGAGTAAGCAAAACTCTGTAAAAATGGCAATTTTGGTCACTGTGAGGGTTTAAAAAGTGGTTATTCAACATGAGGCACGATCCAATTGACATTTTGAATCATTTTTGGTAAAGTCCAAAAAATCAATTTTCGGACAAAAAACGATGACCGCGGAGCTGTCGAACGTTCCCAAAATGGTCAATTCTGATGAAATTTTAACATTTAATCTTTTGACTGCAAATTACTGTTGGATGTGAATTATTACCTTTTCAACTAAAATAAGTGTGTTTAAAGTCATTTCTCTGCCTGAAATTGGTCAAAATTGAAGCTTCTGAGTAAGCAAAACTCTGTAAAAATTGCAATTTTGGTCACTGTGAGGATTTAAAAAGTGGTTATTCAACATGAGGCACGATCCAATTGACATTTTGAATCATTTTTGGTAAAGTCCAAAAAATCAATTTTCGGACGAAAAACGATGACCGCGGAGCTGTCGAACGTTCCCAAAATGGTCAATTCTGATGAAATTTTAACATTTAATCTTTTGACTGCAAATTACTGTTGGATATGAATTATTACTTTTTCAACTAAAATAAGTGTGTTTAAAGTAATTTCTCTGCCTGAAATTGGTCAAAATTGAAGCTTCTGAGTAAGCAAAACTCTGTAAAAATGTCAATTTTGGTCACTGTGAGGGTTTAAAAAGTGGTTATTCAACATGAGGCACGATCCAATTGACATTTTGAATCATTTTTGGTAAAGTCCAAAAAATCAATTTTCGGACGAAAAACGATGACCGCGGAGCTGTCGAACGTTCCCAAAATGGTCAATTCTGATGAAATTTTAACATTTATTCTTTTGACTGCAAATTACTGTTGGATGTGAATTATTACTTTTTTAACTAAAATAAGTGTGTTTAAAGTCATTTCTCTGCCTGAAATTGGGCAAAATTGAAGCTTCTGAGTAAGCAAAACTCTGTAAAAATGGCAATTTTGGTCACTGTGAGGGTTTAAAAAGTGGTTATTCAACATGAGGCACGATCCAATTGACATTTTGAATCATTTTTGGTAAAGTCCAAAAAATCAATTTTCGGACAAAAAACGATGACCGCGGAGCTGTCGAACGTTCCCAAAATGGTCAATTCTGATGAAATTTTAACATTTAATCTTTTGACTGCAAATTACTGTTGGATGTGAATTATTACCTTTTCAACTAAAATAAGTGTGTTTAAAGTCATTTCTCTGCCTGAAATTGGTCAAAATTGAAGCTTCTGAGTAAGCAAAACTCTGTAAAAATGGCAATTTTGGTCACTGTGAGGATTTAAAAAGTGGTTATTCAACATGAGGCACGATCCAATTGACATTTTGAATCATTTTTGGTAAAGTCCCAAAAATCAATTTTCGGACAAAAAACGATGACCGCGGAGCTGTCGAACGTTCCCAAAATGGTCAATTCTGATGAAATTTTAACATTTAATCTTTTGACTGCAAATTACTGTTGGATATGAATTATTACTTTTTCAACTAAAATAAGTGTGTTTAAAGTAATTTCTCTGCCTGAAATTGGTCAAAATTGAAGCTTCTGAGTAAGCAAAACTCTGTAAAAATGTCAATTTTGGTCACTGTGAGGGTTTAAAAAGTGGTTATTCAACATGAGGCACGATCCAATTGACATTTTGAATCATTTTTGGTAAAGTCCAAAAAATCAATTTTCGGACGAAAAACGATGACCGCGGAGCTGTCGAACGTTCCCAAAATGGTCAATTCTGATGAAATTTTAACATTTAATCTTTTGACTGCAAATTACTGTTGGATGTGAATTATTACTTTTTCAACTAAAATAAGTGTGTTTAAAGTCATTTCTCTGCCTGAAATTGGTCAAAATTGAAGCTTCTGAGTAAGCAAAACTCTGTAAAAATGTCAATTTTGGTCACTGTGAGGGTTTAAAAAGTGGTTATTCAACATGAGGCACGATCCAATTGACATTTTGAATCATTTTTGGTAAAGTCCAAAAAATCAATTTTCGGACAAAAAACGATGACCGCGGAGCTGTCGAACGTTCCCAAAATGGTCAATTCTGATGAAATTTTAACATTTAATCTTTTGACTGCAAATTACTGTTGGATATGAATTATTACTTTTTCAACTAAAATAAGTGTGTTTAAAGTAATTTCTCTGCCTGAAATTGGTCAAAATTGAAGCTTCTGAGTAAGCAAAACTCTGTAAAAAATGGCAATTTTGGTCACTGTGAGGGTTTAAAAAGTGATTATTCAACATGAGGCACGACCCAATTGACATTTTGAATAATTTTTGGTAAAGTCAAAAAAATCAATTTTCGGACAAAAAACGATGACCGCGGAGCTGTCGAATGTTCCCAAAATGGTCAATTCTGATGAAATTTTAACATTTCATCTTTTGACTGCAAATTACTGTTGGATATGAATTATTACTTTTTCAACTAAAATAAGTGTGTTTAAAGTAATTTCTCTGCCTGAAATTGGTCAAAATTGAAGCTTCTGAGTAAGCAAAACTCTGTAAAAATGTCAATTTTGGTCACTGTGAGGGTTTAAAAAGTGGTTATTCAACATGAGGCACGATCCAATTGACATTTTGAATCATTTTTGGTAAAGTCCAAAAAATCAATTTTCGGACGAAAAACGATGATCGCGGAGCTGTCGAACGTTCCCAAAATGGTCGATTCTGATGAAATTTTAACATTTATTCTTTTGACTGCAAATTACTGTTGGATGTGAATTATTACTTTTTTAACTAAAATAAGTGTGTTTAAAGTCATTTCTCTGCCTGAAATTGGGCAAAATTGAAGCTTCTGAGTAAGCAAAACTCTGTAAAAATGGCAATTTTGGTCACTGTGAGGGTTTAAAAAGTGGTTATTCAACATGAGGCACGATCCAATTGACATTTTGAATCATTTTTGGTAAAGTCCAAAAAATCAATTTTCGGACAAAAAACGATGACCGCGGAGCTGTCGAACGTTCCCAAAATGGTCAATTCTGATGAAATTTTAACATTTAATCTTTTGACTGCAAATTACTGTTGGATGTGAATTATTACCTTTTCAACTAAAATAAGTGTGTTTAAAGTCATTTCTCTGCCTGAAATTGGTCAAAATTGAAGCTTCTGAGTAAGCAAAACTCTGTAAAAATGGCAATTTTGGTCACTGTGAGGATTTAAAAAGTGGTTATTCAACATGAGGCACGATCCAATTGACATTTTGAATCATTTTTGGTAAAGTCCAAAAAATCAATTTTCGGACGAAAAACGATGACCGCGGAGCTGTCGAACGTTCCCAAAATGGTCAATTCTGATGAAATTTTAACATTTAATCTTTTGACTGCAAATTACTGTTGGATGTGAATTATTACTTTTTCAACTAAAATAAGTGTGTTTAAAGTCATTTCTCTGCCTGAAATTGGTCAAAATTGAAGCTTCTGAGTAAGCAAAACTCTGTAAAAATGTCAATTTTGGTCACTGTGAGGGTTTAAAAAGTGGTTATTCAACATGAGGCACGATCCAATTGACATTTTGAATCATTTTTGGTAAAGTCCAAAAAATCAATTTTCGGACAAAAAACGATGACCGCGGAGCTGTCGAACGTTCCCAAAATGGTCAATTCTGATGAAATTTTAACATTTAATCTTTTGACTGCAAATTACTGTTGGATATGAATTATTACTTTTTCAACTAAAATAAGTGTGTTTAAAGTAATTTCTCTGCCTGAAATTGGTCAAAATTGAAGCTTCTGAGTAAGCAAAACTCTGTAAAAAATGGCAATTTTGGTCACTGTGAGGGTTTAAAAAGTGATTATTCAACATGAGGCACGACCCAATTGACATTTTGAATAATTTTTGGTAAAGTCAAAAAAATCAATTTTCGGACAAAAAACGATGACCGCGGAGCTGTCGAATGTTCCCAAAATGGTCAATTCTGATGAAATTTTAACATTTAATCTTTTGACTGCAAATTACTGTTGGATATGAATTATTACTTTTTCAACTAAAATAAGTGTGTTTAAAGTAATTTCTCTGCCTAAAATTGGTCAAAATTGAAGCTTCTGAGTAAGCAAAACTCTGTAAAAATGTCAATTTTGGTCACTGTGAGGGTTTAAAAAGTGGTTATTCAACATGAGGCACGATCCAATTGACATTTTGAATCATTTTTGGTAAAGTCCAAAAAATCAATTTTCGGACGAAAAACGATGATCGCGGAGCTGTCGAACGTTCCCAAAATGGTCAATTCTGATGAAATTTTAACATTTATTCTTTTGACTGCAAATTACTGTTGGATGTGAATTATTACTTTTTTAACTAAAATAAGTGTGTTTAAAGTCATTTCTCTGCCTGAAATTGGGCAAAATTGAAGCTTCTGAGTAAGCAAAACTCTGTAAAAATGGCAATTTTGGTCACTGTGAGGGTTTAAAAAGTGGTTATTCAACATGAGGCACGATCCAATTGACATTTTGAATCATTTTTGGTAAAGTCCAAAAAATCAATTTTCGGACAAAAAACGATGACCGCGGAGCTGTCGAACGTTCCCAAAATGGTCAATTCTGATGAAATTTTAACATTTAATCTTTTGACTGCAAATTACTGTTGGATGTGAATTATTACCTTTTCAACTAAAATAAGTGTGTTTAAAGTCATTTCTCTGCCTGAAATTGGTCAAAATTGAAGCTTCTGAGTAAGCAAAACTCTGTAAAAATGGCAATTTTGGTCACTGTGAGGATTTAAAAAGTGGTTATTCAACATGAGGCACGATCCAATTGACATTTTGAATCATTTTTGGTAAAGTCCCAAAAATCAATTTTCGGACAAAAAACGATGACCGCGGAGCTGTCGAACGTTCCCAAAATGGTCAATTCTGATGAAATTTTAACATTTAATCTTTTGACTGCAAATTACTGTTGGATATGAATTATTACTTTTTCAACTAAAATAAGTGTGTTTAAAGTAATTTCTCTGCCTGAAATTGGTCAAAATTGAAGCTTCTGAGTAAGCAAAACTCTGTAAAAATGTCAATTTTGGTCACTGTGAGGGTTTAAAAAGTGGTTATTCAACATGAGGCACGATCCAATTGACATTTTGAATCATTTTTGGTAAAGTCCAAAAAATCAATTTTCGGACGAAAAACGATGACCGCGGAGCTGTCGAACGTTCCCAAAATGGTCAATTCTGATGAAATTTTAACATTTAATCTTTTGACTGCAAATTACTGTTGGATGTGAATTATTACTTTTTCAACTAAAATAAGTGTGTTTAAAGTCATTTCTCTGCCTGAAATTGGTCAAAATTGAAGCTTCTGAGTAAGCAAAACTCTGTAAAAATGTCAATTTTGGTCACTGTGAGGGTTTAAAAAGTGGTTATTCAACATGAGGCACGATCCAATTGACATTTTGAATCATTTTTGGTAAAGTCCAAAAAATCAATTTTCGGACAAAAAACGATGACCGCGGAGCTGTCGAACGTTCCCAAAATGGTCAATTCTGATGAAATTTTAACATTTAATCTTTTGACTGCAAATTACTGTTGGATATGAATTATTACTTTTTCAACTAAAATAAGTGTGTTTAAAGTAATTTCTCTGCCTGAAATTGGTCAAAATTGAAGCTTCTGAGTAAGCAAAACTCTGTAAAAAATGGCAATTTTGGTCACTGTGAGGGTTTAAAAAGTGATTATTCAACATGAGGCACGACCCAATTGACATTTTGAATAATTTTTGGTAAAGTCAAAAAAATCAATTTTCGGACAAAAAACGATGACCGCGGAGCTGTCGAATGTTCCCAAAATGGTCAATTCTGATGAAATTTTAACATTTCATCTTTTGACTGCAAATTACTGTTGGATATGAATTATTACTTTTTCAACTAAAATAAGTGTGTTTAAAGTAATTTCTCTGCCTGAAATTGGTCAAAATTGAAGCTTCTGAGTAAGCAAAACTCTGTAAAAATGTCAATTTTGGTCACTGTGAGGGTTTAAAAAGTGGTTATTCAACATGAGGCACGATCCAATTGACATTTTGAATCATTTTTGGTAAAGTCCAAAAAATCAATTTTCGGACAAAAAACGATGACCGCGGAGCTGTCGAACGTTCCCAAAATGGTCAATTCTGATGAAATTTTAACATTTAATCTTTTGACTGCAAATTACTGTTGGATGTGAATTATTACCTTTTCAACTAAAATAAGTGTGTTTAAAGTCATTTCTCTGCCTGAAATTGGTCAAAATTGAAGCTTCTGAGTAAGCAAAACTCTGTAAAAATGGCAATTTTGGTCACTGTGAGGATTTAAAAAGTGGTTATTCAACATGAGGCACGATCCAATTGACATTTTGAATCATTTTTGGTAAAGTCCAAAAAATCAATTTTCGGACGAAAAACGATGACCGCGGAGCTGTCGAACGTTCCCAAAATGGTCAATTCTGATGAAATTTTAACATTTATTCTTTTGACTGCAAATTACTGTTGGATGTGAATTATTACTTTTTTAACTAAAATAAGTGTGTTTAAAGTCATTTCTCTGCCTGAAATTGGGCAAAATTGAAGCTTCTGAGTAAGCAAAACTCTGTAAAAATGGCAATTTTGGTCACTGTGAGGGTTTAAAAAGTGGTTATTCAACATGAGGCACGATCCAATTGACATTTTGAATCATTTTTGGTAAAGTCCAAAAAATCAATTTTCGGACAAAAAACGATGACCGCGGAGCTGTCGAACGTTCCCAAAATGGTCAATTCTGATGAAATTTTAACATTTAATCTTTTGACTGCAAATTACTGTTGGATGTGAATTATTACCTTTTCAACTAAAATAAGTGTGTTTAAAGTCATTTCTCTGCCTGAAATTGGTCAAAATTGAAGCTTCTGAGTAAGCAAAACTCTGTAAAAATGGCAATTTTGGTCACTGTGAGGATTTAAAAAGTGGTTATTCAACATGAGGCACGATCCAATTGACATTTTGAATCATTTTTGGTAAAGTCCCAAAAATCAATTTTCGGACAAAAAACGATGACCGCGGAGCTGTCGAACGTTCCCAAAATGGTCAATTCTGATGAAATTTTAACATTTGATCTTTTGACTGCAAATTACTGTTGGATATGAATTATTACTTTTTCAACTAAAATAAGTGTGTTTAAAGTAATTTCTCTGCCTGAAATTGGTCAAAATTGAAGCTTCTGAGTAAGCAAAACTCTGTAAAAATGTCAATTTTGGTCACTGTGAGGGTTTAAAAAGTGGTTATTCAACATGAGGCACGATCCAATTGACATTTTGAATCATTTTTGGTAAAGTCCAAAAAATCAATTTTCGGACGAAAAACGATGACCGCGGAGCTGTCGAACGTTCCCAAAATGGTCAATTCTGATGAAATTTTAACATTTAATCTTTTGACTGCAAATTACTGTTGGATGTGAATTATTACTTTTTCAACTAAAATAAGTGTGTTTAAAGTCATTTCTCTGCCTGAAATTGGTCAAAATTGAAGCTTCTGAGTAAGCAAAACTCTGTAAAAATGTCAATTTTGGTCACTGTGAGGGTTTAAAAAGTGGTTATTCAACATGAGGCACGATCCAATTGACATTTTGAATCATTTTTGGTAAAGTCCAAAAAATCAATTTTCGGACAAAAAACGATGACCGCGGAGCTGTCGAACGTTCCCAAAATGGTCAATTCTGATGAAATTTTAACATTTAATCTTTTGACTGCAAATTACTGTTGGATATGAATTATTACTTTTTCAACTAAAATAAGTGTGTTTAAAGTAATTTCTCTGCCTGAAATTGGTCAAAATTGAAGCTTCTGAGTAAGCAAAACTCTGTAAAAAATGGCAATTTTGGTCACTGTGAGGGTTTAAAAAGTGATTATTCAACATGAGGCACGACCCAATTGACATTTTGAATAATTTTTGGTAAAGTCAAAAAAATCAATTTTCGGACAAAAAACGATGACCGCGGAGCTGTCGAATGTTCCCAAAATGGTCAATTCTGATGAAATTTTAACATTTATTCTTTTGACTGCAAATTACTGTTGGATGTGAATTATTACTTTTTTAACTAAAATAAGTGTGTTTAAAGTCATTTCTCTGCCTGAAATTGGGCAAAATTGAAGCTTCTGAGTAAGCAAAACTCTGTAAAAATGTCAATTTTGGTCACTGTGAGGGTTTAAAAAGTGGTTATTCAACATGAGGCACGATCCAATTGACATTTTGAATAATTTTTGGTAAAGTCCAAAAAATCAATTTTCGGACAAAAAACGATGACCGCGGAGCTGTCGAACGTTCCCAAAATGGTCAATTCTGATGAAATTTTAACATTTAATCTTTTGACTGCAAATTACTGTTGGATATGAATTATTACTTTTTCAACTAAAACAAGTGTGTTTAAAGTAATTTCTCTGCCTAAAATTGGTCAAAATTGAAGCTTCTGAGTAAGCAAAACTCTGTAAAAATGGCAATTTTGGTCACTGTGAGGGTTTAAAAAGTGATTATTCAACATGAGGCACGACCCAATTGACATTTTGAATCATTTTTGGTAAAGTCAAAAAAATCAATTTTCGGACAAAAAACGATGACCGCGGAGCTGTCGAATGTTCCCAAAATGGTCAATTCTGATGAAATTTTAACATTTAATCTTTTGACTGCAAATTACTGTTGGATATGAATTATTACTTTTTCAACTAAAATAAGTGTGTTTAAAGTAATTTCTCTGCCTAAAATTGGTCAAAATTGAAGCTTCTGAGTAAGCAAAACTCTGTAAAAATGTCAATTTTGGTCACTGTGAGGGTTTAAAAAGTGGTTATTCAACATGAGGCACGATCCAATTGACATTTTGAATCATTTTTGGTAAAGTCCAAAAAATCAATTTTCGGACGAAAAACGATGATCGCGGAGCTGTCGAACGTTCCCAAAATGGTCAATTCTGATGAAATTTTAACATTTATTCTTTTGACTGCAAATTACTGTTGGATGTGAATTATTACTTTTTTAACTAAAATAAGTGTGTTTAAAGTCATTTCTCTGCCTGAAATTGGGCAAAATTGAAGCTTCTGAGTAAGCAAAACTCTGTAAAAATGGCAATTTTGGTCACTGTGAGGGTTTAAAAAGTGGTTATTCAACATGAGGCACGATCCAATTGACATTTTGAATCATTTTTGGTAAAGTCCAAAAAATCAATTTTCGGACAAAAAACGATGACCGCGGAGCTGTCGAACGTTCCCAAAATGGTCAATTCTGATGAAATTTTAACATTTAATCTTTTGACTGCAAATTACTGTTGGATGTGAATTATTACCTTTTCAACTAAAATAAGTGTGTTTAAAGTCATTTCTCTGCCTGAAATTGGTCAAAATTGAAGCTTCTGAGTAAGCAAAACTCTGTAAAAATGGCAATTTTGGTCACTGTGAGGATTTAAAAAGTGGTTATTCAACATGAGGCACGATCCAATTGACATTTTGAATCATTTTTGGTAAAGTCCCAAAAATCAATTTTCGGACAAAAAACGATGACCGCGGAGCTGTCGAACGTTCCCAAAATGGTCAATTCTGATGAAATTTTAACATTTAATCTTTTGACTGCAAATTACTGTTGGATATGAATTATTACTTTTTCAACTAAAATAAGTGTGTTTAAAGTAATTTCTCTGCCTGAAATTGGTCAAAATTGAAGCTTCTGAGTAAGCAAAACTCTGTAAAAATGTCAATTTTGGTCACTGTGAGGGTTTAAAAAGTGGTTATTCAACATGAGGCACGATCCAATTGACATTTTGAATCATTTTTGGTAAAGTCCAAAAAATCAATTTTCGGACGAAAAACGATGACCGCGGAGCTGTCGAACGTTCCCAAAATGGTCAATTCTGATGAAATTTTAACATTTAATCTTTTGACTGCAAATTACTGTTGGATGTGAATTATTACTTTTTCAACTAAAATAAGTGTGTTTAAAGTCATTTCTCTGCCTGAAATTGGTCAAAATTGAAGCTTCTGAGTAAGCAAAACTCTGTAAAAATGTCAATTTTGGTCACTGTGAGGGTTTAAAAAGTGGTTATTCAACATGAGGCACGATCCAATTGACATTTTGAATCATTTTTGGTAAAGTCCAAAAAATCAATTTTCGGACAAAAAACGATGACCGCGGAGCTGTCGAACGTTCCCAAAATGGTCAATTCTGATGAAATTTTAACATTTAATCTTTTGACTGCAAATTACTGTTGGATATGAATTATTACTTTTTCAACTAAAATAAGTGTGTTTAAAGTAATTTCTCTGCCTGAAATTGGTCAAAATTGAAGCTTCTGAGTAAGCAAAACTCTGTAAAAAATGGCAATTTTGGTCACTGTGAGGGTTTAAAAAGTGATTATTCAACATGAGGCACGACCCAATTGACATTTTGAATAATTTTTGGTAAAGTCAAAAAAATCAATTTTCGGACAAAAAACGATGACCGCGGAGCTGTCGAATGTTCCCAAAATGGTCAATTCTGATGAAATTTTAACATTTCATCTTTTGACTGCAAATTACTGTTGGATATGAATTATTACTTTTTCAACTAAAATAAGTGTGTTTAAAGTAATTTCTCTGCCTGAAATTGGTCAAAATTGAAGCTTCTGAGTAAGCAAAACTCTGTAAAAATGTCAATTTTGGTCACTGTGAGGGTTTAAAAAGTGGTTATTCAACATGAGGCACGATCCAATTGACATTTTGAATCATTTTTGGTAAAGTCCAAAAAATCAATTTTCGGACGAAAAACGATGATCGCGGAGCTGTCGAACGTTCCCAAAATGGTCGATTCTGATGAAATTTTAACATTTATTCTTTTGACTGCAAATTACTGTTGGATGTGAATTATTACTTTTTTAACTAAAATAAGTGTGTTTAAAGTCATTTCTCTGCCTGAAATTGGGCAAAATTGAAGCTTCTGAGTAAGCAAAACTCTGTAAAAATGGCAATTTTGGTCACTGTGAGGGTTTAAAAAGTGGTTATTCAACATGAGGCACGATCCAATTGACATTTTGAATCATTTTTGGTAAAGTCCAAAAAATCAATTTTCGGACAAAAAACGATGACCGCGGAGCTGTCGAACGTTCCCAAAATGGTCAATTCTGATGAAATTTTAACATTTAATCTTTTGACTGCAAATTACTGTTGGATGTGAATTATTACCTTTTCAACTAAAATAAGTGTGTTTAAAGTCATTTCTCTGCCTGAAATTGGTCAAAATTGAAGCTTCTGAGTAAGCAAAACTCTGTAAAAATGGCAATTTTGGTCACTGTGAGGATTTAAAAAGTGGTTATTCAACATGAGGCACGATCCAATTGACATTTTGAATCATTTTTGGTAAAGTCCAAAAAATCAATTTTCGGACGAAAAACGATGACCGCGGAGCTGTCGAACGTTCCCAAAATGGTCAATTCTGATGAAATTTTAACATTTAATCTTTTGACTGCAAATTACTGTTGGATATGAATTATTACTTTTTCAACTAAAATAAGTGTGTTTAAAGTAATTTCTCTGCCTGAAATTGGTCAAAATTGAAGCTTCTGAGTAAGCAAAACTCTGTAAAAATGTCAATTTTGGTCACTGTGAGGGTTTAAAAAGTGGTTATTCAACATGAGGCACGATCCAATTGACATTTTGAATCATTTTTGGTAAAGTCCAAAAAATCAATTTTCGGACGAAAAACGATGACCGCGGAGCTGTCGAACGTTCCCAAAATGGTCAATTCTGATGAAATTTTAACATTTATTCTTTTGACTGCAAATTACTGTTGGATGTGAATTATTACTTTTTTAACTAAAATAAGTGTGTTTAAAGTCATTTCTCTGCCTGAAATTGGGCAAAATTGAAGCTTCTGAGTAAGCAAAACTCTGTAAAAATGGCAATTTTGGTCACTGTGAGGGTTTAAAAAGTGGTTATTCAACATGAGGCACGATCCAATTGACATTTTGAATCATTTTTGGTAAAGTCCAAAAAATCAATTTTCGGACAAAAAACGATGACCGCGGAGCTGTCGAACGTTCCCAAAATGGTCAATTCTGATGAAATTTTAACATTTAATCTTTTGACTGCAAATTACTGTTGGATGTGAATTATTACCTTTTCAACTAAAATAAGTGTGTTTAAAGTCATTTCTCTGCCTGAAATTGGTCAAAATTGAAGCTTCTGAGTAAGCAAAACTCTGTAAAAATGGCAATTTTGGTCACTGTGAGGATTTAAAAAGTGGTTATTCAACATGAGGCACGATCCAATTGACATTTTGAATCATTTTTGGTAAAGTCCCAAAAATCAATTTTCGGACAAAAAACGATGACCGCGGAGCTGTCGAACGTTCCCAAAATGGTCAATTCTGATGAAATTTTAACATTTAATCTTTTGACTGCAAATTACTGTTGGATATGAATTATTACTTTTTCAACTAAAATAAGTGTGTTTAAAGTAATTTCTCTGCCTGAAATTGGTCAAAATTGAAGCTTCTGAGTAAGCAAAACTCTGTAAAAATGTCAATTTTGGTCACTGTGAGGGTTTAAAAAGTGGTTATTCAACATGAGGCACGATCCAATTGACATTTTGAATCATTTTTGGTAAAGTCCAAAAAATCAATTTTCGGACGAAAAACGATGACCGCGGAGCTGTCGAACGTTCCCAAAATGGTCAATTCTGATGAAATTTTAACATTTAATCTTTTGACTGCAAATTACTGTTGGATGTGAATTATTACTTTTTCAACTAAAATAAGTGTGTTTAAAGTCATTTCTCTGCCTGAAATTGGTCAAAATTGAAGCTTCTGAGTAAGCAAAACTCTGTAAAAATGTCAATTTTGGTCACTGTGAGGGTTTAAAAAGTGGTTATTCAACATGAGGCACGATCCAATTGACATTTTGAATCATTTTTGGTAAAGTCCAAAAAATCAATTTTCGGACAAAAAACGATGACCGCGGAGCTGTCGAACGTTCCCAAAATGGTCAATTCTGATGAAATTTTAACATTTAATCTTTTGACTGCAAATTACTGTTGGATATGAATTATTACTTTTTCAACTAAAATAAGTGTGTTTAAAGTAATTTCTCTGCCTGAAATTGGTCAAAATTGAAGCTTCTGAGTAAGCAAAACTCTGTAAAAAATGGCAATTTTGGTCACTGTGAGGGTTTAAAAAGTGATTATTCAACATGAGGCACGACCCAATTGACATTTTGAATAATTTTTGGTAAAGTCAAAAAAATCAATTTTCGGACAAAAAACGATGACCGCGGAGCTGTCGAATGTTCCCAAAATGGTCAATTCTGATGAAATTTTAACATTTCATCTTTTGACTGCAAATTACTGTTGGATATGAATTATTACTTTTTCAACTAAAATAAGTGTGTTTAAAGTAATTTCTCTGCCTGAAATTGGTCAAAATTGAAGCTTCTGAGTAAGCAAAACTCTGTAAAAATGTCAATTTTGGTCACTGTGAGGGTTTAAAAAGTGGTTATTCAACATGAGGCACGA
The DNA here is from genome assembly GCF_964261635.1 of Lissotriton helveticus. Taxonomy (NCBI): domain Eukaryota; kingdom Metazoa; phylum Chordata; class Amphibia; order Caudata; family Salamandridae; genus Lissotriton; species Lissotriton helveticus. The sequence continues at coordinate 296,708,010 of NC_136068.1, read as the reverse complement.
TCCAATTGACATTTTGAATCATTTTTGGTAAAGTCCAAAAAATCAATTTTCGGACGAAAAACGATGATCGCGGAGCTGTCGAACGTTCCCAAAATGGTCGATTCTGATGAAATTTTAACATTTATTCTTTTGACTGCAAATTACTGTTGGATGTGAATTATTACTTTTTTAACTAAAATAAGTGTGTTTAAAGTCATTTCTCTGCCTGAAATTGGGCAAAATTGAAGCTTCTGAGTAAGCAAAACTCTGTAAAAATGGCAATTTTGGTCACTGTGAGGGTTTAAAAAGTGGTTATTCAACATGAGGCACGATCCAATTGACATTTTGAATCATTTTTGGTAAAGTCCAAAAAATCAATTTTCGGACAAAAAACGATGACCGCGGAGCTGTCGAACGTTCCCAAAATGGTCAATTCTGATGAAATTTTAACATTTAATCTTTTGACTGCAAATTACTGTTGGATGTGAATTATTACCTTTTCAACTAAAATAAGTGTGTTTAAAGTCATTTCTCTGCCTGAAATTGGTCAAAATTGAAGCTTCTGAGTAAGCAAAACTCTGTAAAAATGGCAATTTTGGTCACTGTGAGGATTTAAAAAGTGGTTATTCAACATGAGGCACGATCCAATTGACATTTTGAATCATTTTTGGTAAAGTCCAAAAAATCAATTTTCGGACGAAAAACGATGACCGCGGAGCTGTCGAACGTTCCCAAAATGGTCAATTCTGATGAAATTTTAACATTTAATCTTTTGACTGCAAATTACTGTTGGATGTGAATTATTACTTTTTCAACTAAAATAAGTGTGTTTAAAGTCATTTCTCTGCCTGAAATTGGTCAAAATTGAAGCTTCTGAGTAAGCAAAACTCTGTAAAAATGTCAATTTTGGTCACTGTGAGGGTTTAAAAAGTGGTTATTCAACATGAGGCACGATCCAATTGACATTTTGAATCATTTTTGGTAAAGTCCAAAAAATCAATTTTCGGACAAAAAACGATGACCGCGGAGCTGTCGAACGTTCCCAAAATGGTCAATTCTGATGAAATTTTAACATTTAATCTTTTGACTGCAAATTACTGTTGGATATGAATTATTACTTTTTCAACTAAAATAAGTGTGTTTAAAGTAATTTCTCTGCCTGAAATTGGTCAAAATTGAAGCTTCTGAGTAAGCAAAACTCTGTAAAAAATGGCAATTTTGGTCACTGTGAGGGTTTAAAAAGTGATTATTCAACATGAGGCACGACCCAATTGACATTTTGAATAATTTTTGGTAAAGTCAAAAAAATCAATTTTCGGACAAAAAACGATGACCGCGGAGCTGTCGAATGTTCCCAAAATGGTCAATTCTGATGAAATTTTAACATTTCATCTTTTGACTGCAAATTACTGTTGGATATGAATTATTACTTTTTCAACTAAAATAAGTGTGTTTAAAGTAATTTCTCTGCCTGAAATTGGTCAAAATTGAAGCTTCTGAGTAAGCAAAACTCTGTAAAAATGTCAATTTTGGTCACTGTGAGGGTTTAAAAAGTGGTTATTCAACATGAGGCACGATCCAATTGACATTTTGAATCATTTTTGGTAAAGTCCAAAAAATCAATTTTCGGACGAAAAACGATGATCGCGGAGCTGTCGAACGTTCCCAAAATGGTCGATTCTGATGAAATTTTAACATTTATTCTTTTGACTGCAAATTACTGTTGGATGTGAATTATTACTTTTTTAACTAAAATAAGTGTGTTTAAAGTCATTTCTCTGCCTGAAATTGGGCAAAATTGAAGCTTCTGAGTAAGCAAAACTCTGTAAAAATGGCAATTTTGGTCACTGTGAGGGTTTAAAAAGTGGTTATTCAACATGAGGCACGATCCAATTGACATTTTGAATCATTTTTGGTAAAGTCCAAAAAATCAATTTTCGGACAAAAAACGATGACCGCGGAGCTGTCGAACGTTCCCAAAATGGTCAATTCTGATGAAATTTTAACATTTAATCTTTTGACTGCAAATTACTGTTGGATGTGAATTATTACCTTTTCAACTAAAATAAGTGTGTTTAAAGTCATTTCTCTGCCTGAAATTGGTCAAAATTGAAGCTTCTGAGTAAGCAAAACTCTGTAAAAATGGCAATTTTGGTCACTGTGAGGATTTAAAAAGTGGTTATTCAACATGAGGCACGATCCAATTGACATTTTGAATCATTTTTGGTAAAGTCCCAAAAATCAATTTTCGGACAAAAAACGATGACCGCGGAGCTGTCGAACGTTCCCAAAATGGTCAATTCTGATGAAATTTTAACATTTAATCTTTTGACTGCAAATTACTGTTGGATATGAATTATTACTTTTTCAACTAAAATAAGTGTGTTTAAAGTAATTTCTCTGCCTGAAATTGGTCAAAATTGAAGCTTCTGAGTAAGCAAAACTCTGTAAAAATGTCAATTTTGGTCACTGTGAGGGTTTAAAAAGTGGTTATTCAACATGAGGCACGATCCAATTGACATTTTGAATCATTTTTGGTAAAGTCCAAAAAATCAATTTTCGGACGAAAAACGATGACCGCGGAGCTGTCGAACGTTCCCAAAATGGTCAATTCTGATGAAATTTTAACATTTAATCTTTTGACTGCAAATTACTGTTGGATGTGAATTATTACTTTTTCAACTAAAATAAGTGTGTTTAAAGTCATTTCTCTGCCTGAAATTGGTCAAAATTGAAGCTTCTGAGTAAGCAAAACTCTGTAAAAATGGCAATTTTGGTCACTGTGAGGGTTTAAAAAGTGGTTATTCAACATGAGGCACGATCCAATTGACATTTTGAATCATTTTTGGTAAAGTCCAAAAAATCAATTTTCGGACAAAAAACGATGACCGCGGAGCTGTCGAACGTTCCCAAAATGGTCAATTCTGATGAAATTTTAACATTTAATCTTTTGACTGCAAATTACTGTTGGATATGAATGATTACTTTTTCAACTAAAATAAGTGTGTTTAAAGTAATTTCTCTGCCTGAAATTGGTCAAAATTGAAGCTTCTGAGTAAGCAAAACTCTGTAAAAATGTCAATTTTGGTCACTGTGAGGGTTTAAAAAGTGGTTATTCAACATGAGGCACGATCCAATTGACATTTTGAATCATTTTTGGTAAAGTCCAAAAAATCCATTTTCGGACAAAAAACGATGACCGCGAAGCTGTCGAACGTTCCCAAAATGGTCAATTCTGATGAAATTTTAACATTTAATCTTTTGACTGCAAATTACTGTTGGATGTGAATTATTACCTTTTCAACTAAAATAAGTGTGTTTAAAGTCATTTCTCTGCCTGAAATTGGTCAAAATTGAAGCTTCTGAGTAAGCAAAACTCTGTAAAAATGTCAATTTTGGTCACTGTGAGGGTTTAAAAAGTGGTTATTCAACATGAGGCACGATCCAATTGACATTTTGAATAATTTTTGGTAAAGTCCAAAAAATCAATTTTCGGACAAAAAACGATGACCGCGGAGCTGTCGAACGTTCCCAAAATGGTCAATTCTGATGAAATTTTAACATTTAATCTTTTGACTGCAAATTACTGTTGGATATGAATGATTACTTTTTCAACTAAAATAAGTGTGTTTAAAGTAATTTCTCTGCCTGAAATTGGTCAAAATTGAAGCTTCTGAGTAAGCAAAACTCTGTAAAAATGTCAATTTTGGTCACTGTGAGGGTTTAAAAAGTGGTTATTCAACATGAGGCACGATCCAATTGACATTTTGAATCATTTTTGGTAAAGTCCAAAAAATCCATTTTCGGACAAAAAACGATGACCGCGAAGCTGTCGAACGTTCCCAAAATGGTCAATTCTGATGAAATTTTAACATTTAATCTTTTGACTGCAAATTACTGTTGGATGTGAATTATTACCTTTTCAACTAAAATAAGTGTGTTTAAAGTCATTTCTCTGCCTGAAATTGGTCAAAATTGAAGCTTCTGAGTAAGCAAAACTCTGTAAAAATGTCAATTTTGGTCACTGTGAGGGTTTAAAAAGTGGTTATTCAACATGAGGCACGATCCAATTGACATTTTGAATAATTTTTGGTAAAGTCCAAAAAATCAATTTTCGGACAAAAAACGATGACCGCGGAGCTGTCGAACGTTCCCAAAATGGTCAATTCTGATGAAATTGTAACATTTAATCTTTTGACTGCAAATTACTGTTGGATATGAATTATTACTTTTTCAACTAAAATAAGTGTGTTTAAAGTAATTTCTCTGCCTGAAATTGGTCAAAATTGAAGCTTCTGAGTAAGCAAAACTCTGTAAAAAACGGCAATTTTGGTCACTGTGAGGGTTTAAAAAGTGATTATTCAACATGAGGCACGACCCAATTGACATTTTGAATCATTTTTGGTAAAGTCAAAAAAATCAATTTTCGGACAAAAAACGATGACCGCGGAGCTGTCGAATGTTCCCAAAATGGTCAATTCTGATGAAATTTTAACATTTAATCTTTTGACTGCAAATTACTGTTGGATATGAATTATTAGTTTTTCAACTAAAATAAGTGTGTTTAAAGTAATTTCTCTGCCTGAAATTGGTCAAAATTGAAGCTTCTGAGTAAGCAAAACTCTGTAAAAATGTCAATTTTGGTCACTGTGAGGGTTTAAAAAGTGGTTATTCAACATGAGGCACGATCCAATTGACATTTTGAATCATTTTTGGTAAAGTCCAAAAAATCAATTTTCGGACGAAAAACGATGATCGCGGAGCTGTCGAACGTTCCCAAAATGGTCAATTCTGATGAAATTTTAACATTTATTCTTTTGACTGCAAATTACTGTTGGATGTGAATTATTACTTTTTTAACTAAAATAAGTGTGTTTAAAGTCATTTCTCTGCCTGAAATTGGGCAAAATTGAAGCTTCTGAGTAAGCAAAACTCTGTAAAAATGGCAATTTTGGTCACTGTGAGGGTTTAAAAAGTGGTTATTCAACATGAGGCACGATCCAATTGACATTTTGAATCATTTTTGGTAAAGTCCAAAAAATCAATTTTCGGACAAAAAACGATGACCGCGGAGCTGTCGAACGTTCCCAAAATGGTCAATTCTGATGAAATTTTAACATTTAATCTTTTGACTGCAAATTACTGTTGGATATGAATGATTACTTTTTCAACTAAAATAAGTGTGTTTAAAGTAATTTCTCTGCCTGAAATTGGTCAAAATTGAAGCTTCTGAGTAAGCAAAACTCTGTAAAAATGTCAATTTTGGTCACTGTGAGGGTTTAAAAAGTGGTTATTCAACATGAGGCACGATCCAATTGACATCTTGAATCATTTTTGGTAAAGTCCAAAAAATCAATTTTCGGACGAAAAACGATGACCGCGGAGCTGTCGAACGTTCCCAAAATGGTCAATTCTGATGAAATTTTAACATTTAATCTTTTGACTGCAAATTACTGTTGGATGTGAATTATTACTCTTTCAACTAAAATAAGTGTGTTTAAAGTCATTTCTGTGCCTGAAATTGGTAAAAATTGAAGCTTCTGAGTAAGCAAAACTCTGTAAAAATGTCAATTTTGGTCACTGTGAGGGTTTAAAAAGTGGTTATTCAACATGAGGCACGATCCAATTGACATTTTGAATCATTTTTGGTAAAGTCCAAAAAATCAATTTTCGGACAAAAAACGATGACCGCGGAGCTGTCGAACGTTCCCAAAATTGTCAATTCTGATGAAATTTTAACATTTAATCTTTTGACTGCAAATTACTGTTGGATGTGAATTATTACCTTTTCAACTAAAATAAGTGTGTTTAAAGTCATTTCTCTGCCTGAAATTGGTCAAAATTGAAGCTTCTGAGTAAGCAAAACTCTGTAAAAATGGCAATTTTGGTCACTGTGAGGGTTTAAAAAGTGGTTATTCAACATGAGGCACGATCCAATTGACATTTTGAATTATTTTTGGTAAAGTCCCAAAAATCAATTTTCGGACAAAAAACGATGACCGCGGAGCTGTCGAACGTTCCCAAAATGGTCAATTCTGATGAAATTTTAACATTTAATCTTTTGACTGCAAATTACTGTTGGATATGAATTATTACTTTTTCAACTAAAATAAGTGTGTTTAAAGTAATTTCTCTGCCTGAAATTGGTCAAAATTGAAGCTTCTGAGTAAGCAAAACTCTGTAAAAATGTCAATTTTGGTCACTGTGAGGGTTTAAAAAGTGGTTATTCAACATGAGGCACGATCCAATTGACATTTTGAATCATTTTTGGTAAAGTCCAAAAAATCAGTTTTCGGACGAAAAACGATGACCGCGGAGCTGTCGAACGTTCCCAAAATGGTCAATTCTGATGAAATTTTAACATTTAATCTTTTGACTGCAAATTACTGTTGGATGTGAATTATTACTTTTTCAACTAAAATAAGTGTGTTTAAAGTCATTTCTGTGCCTGAAATTGTTCAAAATTGAAGCTTCTGAGTAAGCAAAACTCTGTAAAAATGGCAATTTTGGTCACTGTGAGGGTTTAACCCCTTCAGTGCTAATGACAAGGGTAACTCGTCATGGAGTTTCCATTGATTTCAATGGAAAGTCAATGGAAGCTCATCATGTGCCTTAGCAGCCAAGTGGTTAAAAAGTGGTTATTCAACATGAGGCACGATCCAATTGACATTTTGAATCATTTTTGGTAAAGTCCAAAAAATCAATTTTCGGACGAAAAACGATGATCGCGGAGCTGTCGAACGTTCCCAAAATGGTCAATTCTGATGAAATTTTAACATTTAATCTTTTGACTGCAAATTACTGTTGGATGTGAATTATTACTTTTTTAACTAAAATAAGTGTGTTTAAAGTCATTTCTTTGCCTGAAATTGGTCAAAATTGAAGCTTCTGAGTAAGCAAAACTCTGTAAAAATGGCAATTTTGGTCACTGTGAGGGTTTAAAAAGTGGTTATTCAACATGAGGCACGATCCAATTGACATTTTGAATCATTTTTGGTAAAGTCCAAAAAATCAATTTTCGGACAAAAAACGATGACCGCGGAGCTGTCGAACGTTCCCAAAATGGTCAATTCTGATGAAATTTTAACATTTAATCTTTTGACTGCAAATTACTGTTGGATGTGAATTATTACCTTTTCAACTAAAATAAGTGTGTTTAAAGTCATTTCTCTGCCTGAAATTGGTCAAAATTGAAGCTTCTGAGTAAGCAAAACTCTGTAAAAATGTCAATTTTGGTCACTGTGAGGGTTTAAAAAGTGGTTATTCAACATGAGGCACGATCCAATTGACATTTTGAATCATTTTTGGTAAAGTCCAAAAAATCAATTTTCGGACAAAAAACGATGACCGCGGAGCTGTCGAACGTTCCCAAAATGGTCAATTCTGATGAAATTTTAACATTTAATCTTTTGACTGCAAATTACTGTTGGATGTGAACTATTACTTTTTTTAACTAAAATAATTGTGTTTAAAGTCATTTCTGTGCCTGAAATTGGTCAAAATTGAAGCTTCTGAGTAAGCAAAACTCTGTAAAAATGGCAATTTTGGTCACTGTGAGGGTTTAAAAAGTGGTTATTCAACATGAGGCACGATCCAATTGACATTTTGAATCATTTTTGGTAAAGTCCAAAAAATCAATTTTCGGACGAAAAACGATGATCGCGGAGCTGTCGAACGTTCCCAAAATGGTCAATTCTGATGAAATTTTAACATTTAATCTTTTGACTGCAAATTACTGTTGGATGTGAATTATTACTTTTTTAACTAAAATAAGTGTGTTTAAAGTCATTTATCTGCCTGAAATTGGTCAAAATTGAAGCTTCTGAGTAAGCAAAACTCTGTAAAAATGGCAATTTTGGTCACTGTGAGGGTTTAAAAAGTGGTTATTCAACATGAGGCACGATCCAATTGACATTTTGAATCATTTTTGGTAAAGTCCAAAAAATCAATTTTCGGACGAAAAACGATGACCGCGGAGCTGTCGAACGTTCCCAAAATGGTCAATTCTGATGAAATTTTAACATTTAATCTTTTGACTGCAAATTACTGTTGGATGTGAATTATTACCTTTTCAACTAAAATAAGTGTGTTTAAAGTCATTTCTCTGCCTGAAATTGGTCAAAATTGAAGCTTCTGAGTAAGCAAAACTCTGTAAAAATGTCAATTTTGGTCACTGTGAGGGTTTAAAAAGTGGTTATTCAACATGAGGCACAATCCAATTGACATTTTGAATCATTTTTGGTAAAGTCCAAAAAATCAATTTTCGGACAAAAAACGATGACCGCGGAGCTGTCGAACGTTCCCAAAATGGTCAATTCTGATGAAATTTTAACATTTAATCTTTTGACTGCAAATTACTGTTGGATATGAATTATTACTTTTTCAACTAAAATAAGTGTGTTTAAAGTAATTTCTCTGCCTGAAATTGGTCAAAATTGAAGCTTCTGAGTAAGCAAAACTCTGTAAAAATGTCAATTTTGGTCACTGTGAGGGTTTAAAAAGTGGTTATTCAACATGAGGCACGATCCAATTGACATTTTGAATCATTTTTGGTAAAGTCCAAAAAATCAATTTTCGGATGAAAAACGATGATCGCGGAGCTGTCGAACGTTCCCAAAATGGTCAATTCTGATGAAATTTTAACATTTATTCTTTTGACTGCAAATTACTGTTGGATGTGAATTATTACTTTTTTAACTAAAATAAGTGTGTTTAAAGTCATTTCTCTGCCTGAAATTGGGCAAAATTGAAGCTTCTGAGTAAGCAAAACTCTGTAAAAATGGCAATTTTGGTCACTGTGAGGGTTTAAAAAGTGGTTATTCAACATGAGGCACGATCCAATTGACATTTTGAATCATTTTTGGTAAAGTCCAAAAAATCTATTTTCGGACAAAAAACGATGACCGTGGAGCTGTCGAACGTTCCCAAAATGGTCAATTCTGATGAAATTTTAACATTTAATCTTTTGACTGCAAATTACTGTTGGATATGAATGATTACTTTTTCAACTAAAATAAGTGTGTTTAAAGTAATTTCTCTGCCTGAAATTGGTCAAAATTGAAGCTTCTGAGTAAGCAAAACTCTGTAAAAATGTCAATTTTGGTCACTGTGAGGGTTTAAAAAGTGGTTATTCAACATGAGGCACGATCCAATTGACATTTTGAATCATTTTTGGTAAAGTCCCAAAAATCAATTTTCGGACGAAAAACGATGACCGCGGAGCTGTCGAACGTTCCCAAAATGGTCAATTCTGATGAAATTTTAACATTTAATCTTTTGACTGCAAATTACTGTTGGATGTGAATTATTACTCTTTCAACTAAAATAAGTGTGTTTAAAGTCATTTCTGTGCCTGAAATTGGTCAAAATTGAAGCTTCTGAGTAAGCAAAACTCTGTAAAAATGTCAATTTTGGTCACTGTGAGGGTTTAAAAAGTGGTTATTCAACATGAGGCACGATCCAATTGACATTTTGAATCATTTTTGGTAAAGTCCAAAAAATCAATTTTCGGACAAAAAACGATGACCGCGGAGCTGTCGAACGTTCCCAAAATGGTCAATTCTGATGAAATGTTAACATTTAATCTTTTGACTGCAAATTACTGTTGGATATGAATTATTACTTTTTCAACTAAAATAAGTGTGTTTAAAGTAATTTCTCTGCCTGAAATTGGTCAAAATTGAAGCTTCTGAGTAAGCAAAACTCTGTAAAAATGGCAATTTTGCTCACTGTGACGGTTTAAAAAGTGATTATTCAACATGAGGCACGACCCAATTGACATTTTGAATCATTTTTGGTAAAGTCAAAAAAATCAATTTTCGGACAAAAAACGATGACCGCGGAGCTGTCGAATGTTCCCAAAATGGTCAATTCTGATGAAATTTTAACATTTAATCTTTTGACTGCATAATTACTGTTGGATGTGAATTATTACTTTTTCAACTAAAATAAGTGTGTTTAAAGTCATTTCTGTGCCTTAAATTGGTCAAAATTGAAGCTTCTGAGTAAGCAAAACTCTGTAAAAATGGCAATTTTGGTCACTGTGAGGGTTTAAAAAGTGGTTATTCAACATGAGGCACGATCCAATTGACATTTTGAATCATTTTTGGTAAAGTCCAAAAAATCAATTTTCGGACAAAAAACGATGACCGCGGAGCTGTCGAACGTTCCCAAAATGGTCAATTCTGATGAAATTTTAACATTTAATCTTTTGACTGCAAATTACTGTTGGATATGAATGATTACTTTTTCAAATAAAATAAGTGTGTTTAAAGTAATTTCTCTGCCTGAAATTGGTCAAAATTGAAGCTTCTGAGTAAGCAAAACTCTGTAAAAATGTCAATTTTGGTCACTGTGAGGGTTTAAAAAGTGGTTATTCAACATGAGGCACGATCCAATTGACATTTTGAATCATTTTTGGTAAAGTCCAAAAAATCAATTTTCGGACGAAAAACGATGATCGCGGAGCTGTCGAACGTTCCCAAAATGGTCAATTCTGATGAAATTTTAACATTTATTCTTTTGACTGCAAATTACTGTTGGATGTGAATTATTACTTTTTTAACTAAAATAAGTGTGTTTAAAGTCATTTCTCTGCCTGAAATTGGGCAAAATTGAAGCTTCTGAGTAAGCAAAACTCTGTAAAAATGGCAATTTTGGTCACTGTGAGGGTTTAAAAAGTGGTTATTCAACATGAGGCACGATCCAATTGACATTTTGAATCATTTTTGGTAAAGTCCAAAAAATCAATTTTCGGACGAAAAACGATGACCGCGGAGCTGTCGAACGTTCCCAAAATGGTCAATTCTGATGAAATTTTAACATTTAATCTTTTGACTGCAAATTACTGTTGGATGTGAATTATTACTCTTTCAACTAAAATAAGTGTGTTTAAAGTCATTTCTGTGCCTGAAATTGGTCAAAATTGAAGCTTCTGAGTAAGCAAAACTCTGTAAAAATGTCAATTTTGGTCACTGTGAGGGTTTAAAAAGTGGTTATTCAACATGAGGCACGATCCAATTGACATTTTGAATCATTTTTGGTAAAGTCCAAAAAATCAATTTTCGGACAAAAAACGATGACCGCGGAGCTGTCGAACGTTCCCAAAATGGTCAATTCTGATGAAATTTTAACATTTAATCTTTTGACTGCAAATTACTGTTGGATGTGAATTATTACCTTTTCAACTAAAATAAGTGTGTTTAAAGTCATTTCTCTGCCTGAAATTGGTCAAAATTGAAGCTTCTGAGTAAGCAAAACTCTGTAAAAATGGCAATTTTGGTCACTGTGAGGGTTTAAAAAGTGGTTATTCAACATGAGGCACGATCCAATTGACATTTTGAATCATTTTTGGTAAAGTCCCAAAAATCAATTTTCGGACAAAAAACGATGACCGCGGAGCTGTCGAACGTTCCCAAAATGGTCAATTCTGATGAAATTTTAACATTTAATCTTTTGACTGCAAATTACTGTTGGATATGAAATATTACTTTTTCAACTAATATAAGTGTGTTTAAAGTAATTTCTCTGCCTGAAATTGGTCAAAATTGAAGCTTCTGAGTAAGCAAAACTCTGTAAAAATGTCAATTTTGGTCACTGTGAGGGTTTAAAAAGTGGTTATTCAACATGAGGCACGATCCAATTGACATTTTGAATCATTTTTGGTAAAGTCCAAAAAATCAGTTTTCGGACGAAAAACGATGACCGCGGAGCTGTCGAACGTTCCCAAAATGGTCAATTCTGATGAAATTTTAACATTTAATCTTTTGACTGCAAATTACTGTTGGATGTGAATTATTACTTTTTCAACTAAAATAAGTGTGTTTAAAGTCATTTCTGTGCCTGAAATTGGTCAAAATTGAAGCTTCTGAGTAAGCAAAACTCTGTAAAAATGGCAATTTTGGTCACTGTGAGGGTTTAAAAAGTGGTTATTCAACATGAGGCACGATCCAATTGACATTTTGAATCATTTTTGGTAAAGTCCAAAAAATCAATTTTCGGACGAAAAACGATGATCGCGGAGCTGTCGAACGTTCCCAAAATGGTCAATTCTGATGAAATTTTAACATTTAATCTTTTGACTGCAAATTACTGTTGGATGTGAATTATTACTTTTTTAACTAAAATAAGTGTGTTTAAAGTCATTTCTCTGCCTGAAATTGGTCAAAATTGAAGCTTCTGAGTAAGCAAAACTCTGTAAAAATGGCAATTTTGGTCACTGTGAGGGTTTAAAAAGTGGTTATTCAACATGAGGCACGATCCAATTGACATTTTGAATCATTTTTGGTAAAGTCCAAAAAATCAATTTTCGGACAAAAAACGATGACCGCGGAGCTGTCGAACGTTCCCAAAATGGTCAATTCTGATGAAATTTTAACATTTAATCTTTTGACTGCAAATTACTGTTGGATGTGAATTATTACCTTTTCAACTAAAATAAGTGTGTTTAAAGTCATTTCTCTGCCTGAAATTGGTCAAAATTGAAGCTTCTGAGTAAGCAAAACTCTGTAAAAATGTCAATTTTGGTCACTGTGAGGGTTTAAAAAGTGGTTATTCAACATGAGGCACGATCCAATTGACATTTTGAATCATTTTTGGTAAAGTCCAAAAAATCAATTTTCGGACAAAAAACGATGACCGCGGAGCTGTCGAACGTTCCCAAAATGGTCAATTCTGATGAAATTTTAACATTTAATCTTTTGACTGCAAATTACTGTTGGATATGAATTATTACTTTTTCAACTAAAATAAGTGTGTTTAAAGTAATTTCTCTGCCTGAAATTGGTCAAAATTGAAGCTTCTGAGTAAGCAAAACTCTGTAAAAAATGGCAATTTTGGTCACTGTGAGGGTTTAAAAAGTGATTATTCAACATGAGGCACGACCCAATTGACATTTTGAATAATTTTTGGTAAAGTCAAAAAAATCAATTTTCGGACAAAAAACGATGACCGCGGAGCTGTCGAATGTTCCCAAAATGGTCAATTCTGATGAAATTTTAACATTTAATCTTTTGACTGCAAATTACTGTTGGATATGAATTATTACTTTTTCAACTAAAATAAGTGTGTTTAAAGTAATTTCTCTGCCTGAAATTGGTCAAAATTGAAGCTTCTGAGTAAGCAAAACTCTGTAAAAATGTCAATTTTGGTCACTGTGAGGGTTTAAAAAGTGGTTATTCAACATGAGGCACGATCCAATTGACATTTTGAATCATTTTTGGTAAAGTCCAAAAAATCAATTTTCGGACGAAAAACGATGATCGCGGAGCTGTCGAACGTTCCCAAAATGGTCAATTCTGATGAAATTTTAACATTTATTCTTTTGACTGCAAATTACTGTTGGATGTGAATTATTACTTTTTTAACTAAAATAAGTGTGTTTAAAGTCATTTCTCTGCCTGAAATTGGGCAAAATTGAAGCTTCTGAGTAAGCAAAACTCTGTAAAAATGTCAATTTTGGTCACTGTGAGGGTTTAAAAAGTGGTTATTCAACATGAGGCACGATCCAATTGACATTTTGAATCATTTTTGGTAAAGTCCAAAAAATCAATTTTCGGACGAAAAACGATGATCGCGGAGCTGTCGAACGTTCCCAAAATGGTCAATTCTGATGAAATTTTAACATTTAATCTTTTGACTGCAAATTACTGTTGGATGTGAATTATTACTTTTTTAACTAAAATAAGTGTGTTTAAAGTCATTTCTCTGCCTGAAATTGGTCAAAATTGAAGCTTCTGAGTAAGCAAAACTCTGTAAAAATGGCAATTTTGGTCACTGTGAGGGTTTAAAAAGTGGTTATTCAACATGAGGCATGATCCAATTGACATTTTGAATCATTTTTGGTAAAGTCCAAAAAATCAATTTTCGGACAAAAAACGATGACCGCGGAGCTGTCGAACGTTCCCAAAATGGTCAATTCTGATGAAATTTTAACATTTAATCTTTTGACTGCAAATTACTGTTGGATGTGAATTATTACCTTTTCAACTAAAATAAGTGTGTTTAAAGTCATTTCTCTGCCTGAAATTGGTCAAAATTGAAGCTTCTGAGTAAGCAAAACTCTGTAAAAATGTAAATTTTGGTCACTGTGAGGGTTTAAAAAGTGGTTATTCAACATGAGGCACGATCCAATTGACATTTTGAATCATTTTTGGTAAAGTCCAAAAAATCAATTTTCGGACAAAAAACGATGACCGCGGAGCTGTCGAACGTTCCCAAAATGGTCAATTCTGATGAAATTTTAACATTTAATCTTTTGACTGCAAATTACTGTTGGATATGAATTATTACTTTTTCAACTAAAATAAGTGTGTTTAAAGTAATTTCTCTGCCTGAAATTGGTCAAAATTGAAGCTTCTGAGTAAGCAAAACTCTGTAAAAAATGGCAATTTTGGTCACTGTGAGGGTTTAAAAAGTGATTATTCAACATGAGGCACGACCCAATTGACATTTTGAATCATTTTTGGTAAAGTCAAAAAAATCAATTTTCGGACAAAAAACGATGACCGCGGAGCTGTCGAATGTTCCCAAAATGGTCAATTCTGATGAAATTTTAACATTTAATCTTTTGACTGCAAATTACTGTTGGATATGAATTATTACTTTTTCAACTAAAATAAGTGTGTTTAAAGTAATTTCTCTGCCTGAAATTGGTCAAAATTGAAGCTTCTGAGTAAGCAAAACTCTGTAAAAATGTCAATTTTGGTCACTGTGAGGGTTTAAAAAGTGGTTATTCAACATGAGGCACGATCCAATTGACATTTTGAATCATTTTTGGTAAAGTCCAAAAAATCAATTTTCGGACGAAAAACGATGATCGCGGAGCTGTCGAACGTTCCCAAAATGGTCAATTCTGATGAAATTTTAACATTTATTCTTTTGACTGCAAATTACTGTTGGATGTGAATTATTACTTTTTTAACTAAAATAAGTGTGTTTAAAGTCATTTCTCTGCCTGAAATTGGGCAAAATTGAAGCTTCTGAGTAAGCAAAACTCTGTAAAAATGGCAATTTTGGTCACTGTGAGGGTTTAAAAAGTGGTTATTCAACATGAGGCACGATCCAATTGACATTTTGAATCATTTTTGGTAAAGTCCAAAAAATCAATTTTCGGACAAAAAACGATGACCGCGGAGCTGTCGAACGTTCCCAAAATGGTCAATTCTGATGAAATTTTAACATTTAATCTTTTGACTGCAAATTACTGTTGGATATGAATGATTACTTTTTCAACTAAAATAAGTGTGTTTAAAGTAATTTCTCTGCCTGAAATTGGTCAAAATTGAAGCTTCTGAGTAAGCAAAACTCTGTAAAAATGTCAATTTTGGTCACTGTGAGGGTTTAAAAAGTGGTTATTCAACATGAGGCACGATCCAATTGAAATTTTGAATCATTTTTGGTAAAGTCCCAAAAATCAATTTTCGGACGAAAAACGATGACCGCGGAGCTGTCGAACGTTCCCAAAATGGTCAATTCTGATGAAATTTTAACATTTAATCTTTTGACTGCAAATTACTGTTGGATGTGAATTATTACTCTTTCAACTAAAATAAGTGTGTTTAAAGTCATTTCTGTGCCTGAAATTGGTCAAAATTGAAGCTTCTGAGTAAGCAAAACTCTGTAAAAATGTCAATTTTGGTCACTGTGAGGGTTTAAAAAGTGGTTATTCAACATGAGGCACGATCCAATTGACATTTTGAATCATTTTTGGTAAAGTCCAAAAAATCAATTTTCGGACAAAAAACGATGACCGCGGAGCTGTCGAACGTTCCCAAAATGGTCAATTCTGATGAAATGTTAACATTTAATCTTTTGACTGCAAATTACTGTTGGATATGAATTATTACTTTTTCAACTAAAATAAGTGTGTTTAAAGTAATTTCTCTGCCTGAAATTGGTCAAAATTGAAGCTTCTGAGTAAGCAAAACTCTGTAAAAATGGCAATTTTGGTCACTGTGAGGGTTTAAAAAGTGATTATTCAACATGAGGCACGACCCAATTGACATTTTGAATCATTTTTGGTAAAGTCAAAAAAATCAATTTTCGGACAAAAAACGGTGACCGCGGAGCTGTCGAATGTTCCCAAAATGGTCAATTCTGATGAAATTTTAACATTTAATCTTTTGACTGCATAATTACTGTTGGATGTGAATTATTACTTTTTCAACTAAAATAAGTGTGTTTAAAGTCATTTCTGTGCCTGAAATTGGTCAAAATTGAAGCTTCTGAGTAAGCAAAACTCTGTAAAAATGGCAATTTTGGTCACTGTGAGGGTTTAAAAAGTGATTATTCAACATGAGGCACGACCCAATTGACATTTTGAATCATTTTTGGTAAAGTCAAAAAAATCAATTTTCGGACAAAAAACGATGGCCGCGGAGCTGTCGAACGTTCCCAAAATGGTCAATTCTGATGAAATTTTAACATTTAATCTTTTGACTGCAAATTACTGTTGGATATGAATGATTACTTTTTCAACTAAAATAAGTGTGTTTAAAGTAATTTCTCTGCCTGAAATTGGTCAAAATTGAAGCTTCTGAGTAAGCAAAACTCTGTAAAAATGTCAATTTTGGTCACTGTGAGGGTTTAAAAAGTGGTTATTCAACATGAGGCACGATCCAATTGACATTTTGAATCATTTTTGGTAAAGTCCAAAAAATCAATTTTCGGACAAAATACGATGACCGCGGAGCTGTCGAACGTTCCCAAAATGGTCAATTCTGATGAAATTTTAACATTTAATCTTTTGACTGCATAATTACTGTTGGATGTGAATTATTACTTTTTCAACTAAAATAAGTGTGTTTAAAGTCATTTCTGTGCCTGAAATTGGTCAAAATTGAAGCTTCTAAGTAAGCAAAACTCTGTAAAAATGGCAATTTTGGTCACTGTGAGGGTTTAAAAAGTGGTTATTCAACATGAGGCACGATCCAATTGACATTTTGAATAATTTTTGGTAAAGTCCAAAAAATTAATTTTCGGACAAAAAACGATGACCGCGGAGCTGTCGAACGTTCCCAAACAGGTCAATTCTGATGAAATTTTAACATTTAATCTTTTGACTGCAAATTACTGTTGGATATGAATTATTACTTTTTCAACTAAAATAAGTGTGTTTAAAGTCATTTCTCTGCCTGAAATTGGTCAAAATTGAAGCTTCTGAGTAAGCAAAACTCTGTAAAAATGTCAATTTTGGTCACTGTGAGGGTTTAAAAAGTGGTTATTTAACATGAGGCACGATCCAATTGACATTTTGAATCATTTTTGGTAAAGTCCAAAAAATCAATCTTCGGACGAAAAACGATGACCGCGGAGTTGTCGAGCGTTCCCAAAATGGTCAATTCTGATGAAATTTTAACATTTAATCTTTTGACTGCAAATTACTATTGGATGTGAATTATTACTTTTTCAACTAAAATAAGTGTGTTTAAAGTCATTTCTCTGCCTGAAATTGGTCAAAATTGAAGCTTCTGAGTAAGCAAAACTCTGTAAAAATGTCAATTTTGGTCACTGTGAGGGTTTAAAAAGTGGTTATTCAACATGAGGCACGATCCAATTGACATTTTGAATCATTTTTGGTAAAGTCCAAAAAATCAATTTTCGGACAAAAAACGATGATCGCGGAGCTGTCGAACGTTCCCAAAATCGTCAATTCTGAGGAAATTTTAACATTTAATCTTTTGACTGCAAATTACTGTTGGATATGAATTATTACTTTTCAACTAAAATAAGTGTGTTTAAAGTAATTTCTCTGCCTGAAATTGGTCAAAATTGAAGCTTCTGAGTAAGCAAAACTCTGTAAAAATGGCAATTTTGGTCACTGTGAGGGTTTAAAAAGTGGTTATTCAGCATGAGGCACGATCCAATTGAAATTTTGAATCATTTTTGGTAAAGTCCAAAAAATCAATTTTCAGACAAAAAACGATGACCGCGGAGCTGTCGAACGTTCCCAAACGGGTCAATTCTGATGAAATTTTAACATTTAATCTTTTGACTGCAAATTACTGTTCGATATGAATTATTACTTTTTCAACTAAAATAAGTGTGTTTAAAGTCATTTCTCTGCCTGAAATTGGTCAAAATTGAAGCTTCTGAGTAAGCAAAACCCTGTAAAAATGTCAATTTTGGTCACTGTGAGGGTTTAAAAAGTGGTTATTCAACATGAGGCACGATCCAATTGACATTTTGAATCATTTTTGGTAAAGTCCAAAAAATCAATTTTCGGACGAAAAACGATGACCGCGGAGCTGTCGAACGTTCCCAAAATGGTCAATTCTGATGAAATTTTAACATTTAATCTTTTGACTGCAAATTACTGTTGGATGTGAATTATTACTTTTTCAACTAAAATAAGTGTGTTTAAAGTCATTTCTGTGCCTGAAATTGGTCAAAATTGAAGCTTCTGAGTAAGCAAAACTCTGTAAAAATGGCAATTTTGGTCACTGTGAGGGTTTAAAAAGTGGTTATTCAACATGAGGCACGATCCAATTGACATTTTGAATCATTTTTGGTAAAGTCCAAAAAATCAATTTTCGGACGAAAAACGATGACCGCGGAGCTGTCGAACGTTCCCAAAATGGTCAATTCTGATGAAATTTTAACATTTAATCTTTTGACTGCAAATTACTGTTGGATGTGAATTATTACTTTTTCAACTAAAATAAGTGTGTTTAAAGTCATTTCTGTGCCTGAAATTGGTCAAAATTGAAGCTTCTGAGTAAGCAAAACTCTGTAAAAATGTCAATTTTGGTCACTGTGAGGGTTTAAAAAGTGGTTATTCAACATGAGGCATGATCCAATTGACATTTTGAATCATTTTTGGTAAAGTCCAAAAAATCAATTTTCGGACAAAAAACGATGACCGCGGAGCTGTCGAACGTTCCCAAAATGGTCAATTCTGATGAAATTTTAACATTTAATCTTTTGACTGCAAATTACTGTTGGATGTGAATTATTACCTTTTCAACTAAAATAAGTGTGTTTAAAGTCATTTCTCTGCCTGAAATTGGTCAAAATTGAAGCTTCTGAGTAAGCAAAACTCTGTAAAAATGTAAATTTTGGTCACTGTGAGGGTTTAAAAAGTGGTTATTCAACATGAGGCACGATCCAATTGACATTTTGAATCATTTTTGGTAAAGTCCAAAAAATCAATTTTCGGACAAAAAACGATGACCGCGGAGCTGTCGAACGTTCCCAAAATGGTCAATTCTGATGAAATTTTAACATTTAATCTTTTGACTGCAAATTACTGTTGGATATGAATTATTACTTTTTCAACTAAAATAAGTGTGTTTAAAGTAATTTCTCTGCCTGAAATTGGTCAAAATTGAAGCTTCTGAGTAAGCAAAACTCTGTAAAAAATGGCAATTTTGGTCACTGTGAGGGTTTAAAAAGTGATTATTCAACATGAGGCACGACCCAATTGACATTTTGAATCATTTTTGGTAAAGTCAAAAAAATCAATTTTCGGACAAAAAACGATGACCGCGGAGCTGTCGAATGTTCCCAAAATGGTCAATTCTGATGAAATTTTAACATTTAATCTTTTGACTGCAAATTACTGTTGGATATGAATTATTACTTTTTCAACTAAAATAAGTGTGTTTAAAGTAATTTCTCTGCCTGAAATTGGTCAAAATTGAAGCTTCTGAGTAAGCAAAACTCTGTAAAAATGTCAATTTTGGTCATTGTGAGGGTTTAAAAAGTGGTTATTCAACATGAGGCACGATCCAATTGACATTTTGAATCATTTTTGGTAAAGTCCAAAAAATCAATTTTCGGACGAAAAACGATGATCGCGGAGCTGTCGAACGTTCCCAAAATGGTCAATTCTGATGAAATTTTAACATTTATTCTTTTGACTGCAAATTACTGTTGGATGTGAATTATTACTTTTTTAACTAAAATAAGTGTGTTTAAAGTCATTTCTCTGCCTGAAATTGGGCAAAATTGAAGCTTCTGAGTAAGCAAAACTCTGTAAAAATGGCAATTTTGGTCACTGTGAGGGTTTAAAAAGTGGTTATTCAACATGAGGCACGATCCAATTGACATTTTGAATCATTTTTGGTAAAGTCCAAAAAATCAATTTTCGGACAAAAAACGATGACCGCGGAGCTGTCGAACGTTCCCAAAATGGTCAATTCTGATGAAATTTTAACATTTAATCTTTTGACTGCAAATTACTGTTGGATATGAATGATTACTTTTTCAACTAAAATAAGTGTGTTTAAAGTAATTTCTCTGCCTGAAATTGGTCAAAATTGAAGCTTCTGAGTAAGCAAAACTCTGTAAAAATGTCAATTTTGGTCACTGTGAGGGTTTAAAAAGTGGTTATTCAACATGAGGCACGATCCAATTGAAATTTTGAATCATTTTTGGTAAAGTCCCAAAAATCAATTTTCGGACGAAAAACGATGACCGCGGAGCTGTCGAACGTTCCCAAAATGGTCAATTCTGATGAAATTTTAACATTTAATCTTTTGACTGCAAATTACTGTTGGATGTGAATTATTACTCTTTCAACTAAAATAAGTGTGTTTAAAGTCATTTCTGTGCCTGAAATTGGTCAAAATTGAAGCTTCTGAGTAAGCAAAACTCTGTAAAAATGTCAATTTTGGTCACTGTGAGGGTTTAAAAAGTGGTTATTCAACATGAGGCACGATCCAATTGACATTTTGAATCATTTTTGGTAAAGTCCAAAAAATCAATTTTCGGACAAAAAACGATGACCGCGGAGCTGTCGAACGTTCCCAAAATGGTCAATTCTGATGAAATGTTAACATTTAATCTTTTGACTGCAAATTACTGTTGGATATGAATTATTACTTTTTCAACTAAAATAAGTGTGTTTAAAGTAATTTCTCTGCCTGAAATTGGTCAAAATTGAAGCTTCTGAGTAAGCAAAACTCTGTAAAAATGGCAATTTTGGTCACTGTGAGGGTTTAAAAAGTGATTATTCAACATGAGGCACGACCCAATTGACATTTTGAATCATTTTTGGTAAAGTCAAAAAAATCAATTTTCGGACAAAAAACGGTGACCGCGGAGCTGTCGAATGTTCCCAAAATGGTCAATTCTGATGAAATTTTAACATTTAATCTTTTGACTGCATAATTACTGTTGGATGTGAATTATTACTTTTTCAACTAAAATAAGTGTGTTTAAAGTCATTTCTGTGCCTGAAATTGGTCAAAATTGAAGCTTCTGAGTAAGCAAAACTCTGTAAAAATGGCAATTTTGGTCACTGTGAGGGTTTAAAAAGTGATTATTCAACATGAGGCACGACCCAATTGACATTTTGAATCATTTTTGGTAAAGTCAAAAAAATCAATTTTCGGACAAAAAACGATGACCGCGGAGCTGTCGAACGTTCCCAAAATGGTCAATTCTGATGAAATTTTAACATTTAATCTTTTGACTGCAAATTACTGTTGGATATGAATGATTACTTTTTCAACTAAAATAAGTGTGTTTAAAGTAATTTCTCTGCCTGAAATTGGTCAAAATTGAAGCTTCTGAGTAAGCAAAACTCTGTAAAAATGTCAATTTTGGTCACTGTGAGGGTTTAAAAAGTGGTTATTCAACATGAGGCACGATCCAATTGACATTTTGAATCATTTTTGGTAAAGTCCAAAAAATCAATTTTCGGACAAAATACGATGACCGCGGAGCTGTCGAACGTTCCCAAAATGGTCAATTCTGATGAAATTTTAACATTTAATCTTTTGACTGCATAATTACTGTTGGATGTGAATTATTACTTTTTCAACTAAAATAAGTGTGTTTAAAGTCATTTCTGTGCCTGAAATTGGTCAAAATTGAAGCTTCTAAGTAAGCAAAACTCTGTAAAAATGGCAATTTTGGTCACTGTGAGGGTTTAAAAAGTGGTTATTCAACATGAGGCACGATCCAATTGACATTTTGAATAATTTTTGGTAAAGTCCAAAAAATTAATTTTCGGACAAAAAACGATGACCGCGGAGCTGTCGAACGTTCCCAAACAGGTCAATTCTGATGAAATTTTAACATTTAATCTTTTGACTGCAAATTACTGTTGGATATGAATTATTACTTTTTCAACTAAAATAAGTGTGTTTAAAGTCATTTCTCTGCCTGAAATTGGTCAAAATTGAAGCTTCTGAGTAAGCAAAACTCTGTAAAAATGTCAATTTTGGTCACTGTGAGGGTTTAAAAAGTGGTTATTTAACATGAGGCACGATCCAATTGACATTTTGAATCATTTTTGGTAAAGTCCAAAAAATCAATCTTCGGACGAAAAACGATGACCGCGGAGTTGTCGAGCGTTCCCAAAATGGTCAATTCTGATGAAATTTTAACATTTAATCTTTTGACTGCAAATTACTATTGGATGTGAATTATTACTTTTTCAACTAAAATAAGTGTGTTTAAAGTCATTTCTCTGCCTGAAATTGGTCAAAATTGAAGCTTCTGAGTAAGCAAAACTCTGTAAAAATGTCAATTTTGGTCACTGTGAGGGTTTAAAAAGTGGTTATTCAACATGAGGCACGATCCAATTGACATTTTGAATCATTTTTGGTAAAGTCCAAAAAATCAATTTTCGGACAAAAAACGATGACCGCGGAGCTGTCGAACGTTCCCAAAATCGTCAATTCTGAGGAAATTTTAACATTTAATCTTTTGACTGCAAATTACTGTTGGATATGAATTATTACTTTTTCAACTAAAATAAGTGTGTTTAAAGTAATTTCTCTGCCTGAAATTGGTCAAAATTGAAGCTTCTGAGTAAGCAAAACTCTGTAAAAATGGCAATTTTGGTCACTGTGAGGGTTTAAAAAGTGGTTATTCAGCATGAGGCACGATCCAATTGAAATTTTGAATCATTTTTGGTAAAGTCCAAAAAATCAATTTTCAGACAAAAAACGATGACCGCGGAGCTGTCGAACGTTCCCAAACGGGTCAATTCTGATGAAATTTTAACATTTAATCTTTTGACTGCAAATTACTGTTCGATATGAATTATTACTTTTTCAACTAAAATAAGTGTGTTTAAAGTCATTTCTCTGCCTGAAATTGGTCAAAATTGAAGCTTCTGAGTAAGCAAAACCCTGTAAAAATGTCAATTTTGGTCACTGTGAGGGTTTAAAAAGTGGTTATTCAACATGAGGCACGATCCAATTGACATTTTGAATCATTTTTGGTAAAGTCCAAAAAATCAATTTTCGGACGAAAAACGATGACCGCGGAGCTGTCGAACGTTCCCAAAATGGTCAATTCTGATGAAATTTTAACATTTAATCTTTTGACTGCAAATTACTGTTGGATGTGAATTATTACTTTTTCAACTAAAATAAGTGTGTTTAAAGTCATTTCTGTGCCTGAAATTGGTCAAAATTGAAGCTTCTGAGTAAGCAAAACTCTGTAAAAATGGCAATTTTGGTCACTGTGAGGGTTTAAAAAGTGGTTATTCAACATGAGGCACGATCCAATTGACATTTTGAATCATTTTTGGTAAAGTCCAAAAAATCAATTTTCGGACGAAAAACGATGATCGCGGAGCTGTCGAACGTTCCCAAAATGGTCAATTCTGATGAAATTTTAACATTTAATCTTTTGACTGCAAATTACTGTTGGATGTGAATTATTACTCTTTCAACTAAAATAAGTGTGTTTAAAGTCATTTCTGTGCCTGAAATTGGTCAAAATTGAAGCTTCTGAGTAAGCAAAACTCTGTAAAAATGTCAATTTTGGTCACTGTGAGGGTTTAAAAAGTGGTTATTCAACATGAGGCACGATCCAATTGACATTTTGAATCATTTTTGGTAAAGTCCAAAAAATCAATTTTCGGACAAAAAACGATGACCGCGGAGCTGTCGAACGTTCCCAAAATGGTCAATTCTGATGAAATTTTAACATTTAATCTTTTGACTGCAAATTACTGTTGGATATGAATTATTACTTTTTCAACTAAAATAAGTGTGTTTAAAGTAATTTCTCTGCCTGAAATTGGTCAAAATTGAAGCTTCTGAGTAAGCAAAACTCTGTAAAAATGGCAATTTTGGTCACTGTGAGGGTTTAAAAAGTGGTTATTCAACATGAGGCACGATCCAATTGACATTTTGAATCATTTTTGGTATAGTCCAAAAAATCAATTTTCGGACAAAAAACGATGACCGCGGAGCTGTCGAACGTTCCCAAAATGGTCAATTCTGATGAAATTTTAACATTTAATCTTTTGACTGCAAATTACTGTTGGATATGAATGATTACTTTTTCAACTAAAATAAGTGTGTTTAAAGTAATTTCTCTGCCTGAAATTGGTCAAAATTGAAGCTTCTGAGTAAGCAAAACTCTGTAAAAATGTCAATTTTGGTCACTGTGAGGGTTTAAAAAGTGGTTATTCAACATGAGGCACGATCCAATTGACATTTTGAATCATTTTTGGTAAAGTCCAAAAAATCAATTTTCGGACGAAAAACGATGATCGCGGAGCTGTCGAACGTTCCCAAAATGGTCAATTCTGATGAAATTTTAACATTTAATCTTTTGACTGCAAATTACTGTTGGATGTGAATTATTACTCTTTCAACTAAAATAAGTGTGTTTAAAGTCATTTCTGTGCCTGAAATTGGTCAAAATTGAAGCTTCTGAGTAAGCAAAACTCTGTAAAAATTTCAATTTTGGTCACTGTGAGGGTTTAAAAAGTGGTTATTCAACATGAGGCACGATCCAATTGACATTTTGAATCATTTTTGGTAAAGTCCAAAAAATCAATTTTCGGACAAAATACGATGACCGCGGAGCTGTCGAACGTTCCCAAAATGGTCAATTCTGATGAAATTTTAACATTTAATCTTTTGACTGCATAATTACTGTTGGATGTGAATTATTACTTTTTCAACTAAAATAAGTGTGTTTAAAGTCATTTCTGTGCCTGAAATTGGTCAAAATTGAAGCTTCTGAGTAAGCAAAACTCTGTAAAAATGGCAATTTTGGTCACTGTGAGGGTTTAAAAAGTGGTTATTCAACATGAGGCACGATCCAATTGACATTTTGAATAATTTTTGGTAAAGTCCAAAAAATCAATTTTCGGACAAAAAACGATGACCGCGGAGCTGTCGAATGTTCCCAAACGGGTCAATTCTGATGAAATTTTAACATTTAATCTTTTGACTGCAAATTACTGTTGGATATGAATTATTACTTTTTCAACTAAAATAAGTGTGTTTAAAGTCATTTCTCTGCCTGAAATTGGTCAAAATTGAAGCTTCTGAGTAAGCAAAACTCTGTAAAAATGTCAATTTTGGTCACTGTGAGGGTTTAAAAAGTGGTTATTCAACATGAGGCACGATCCAATTGACATTTTGAATCATTTTTGGTAAAGTCCAAAAAATCAATTTTCGGACAAAAAACGATGACAGCGGAGCTGTCGAACGTTCCCAAACGGGTCAATTCTGATGAAATTTTAACATTTAATCTTTTGACTGCAAATTACTGTTCGATATGAATTATTACTTTTTCAACTAAAATAAGTGTGTTTAAAGTCATTTCTCTGCCTGAAATTGGTAAAAATTGAAGCTTCTGAGTAAGCAAAACTCTGTAAAAATGTCAATTTTGGTCACTGTGAGGGTTTAAAAAGTGGTTATTCAACATGAGGCACGATCCAATTGACATTTTGAATC
This sequence comes from Lissotriton helveticus, assembly GCF_964261635.1. Taxonomy (NCBI): domain Eukaryota; kingdom Metazoa; phylum Chordata; class Amphibia; order Caudata; family Salamandridae; genus Lissotriton; species Lissotriton helveticus. Next base: position 296,682,373 of record NC_136068.1, on the reverse strand, counting down.
ATTATTGGTAAAGTCCAAAAAATCAATCTTCGGACGAAAAACGATGACCGCGGAGTTGTCGAACGTTCCCAAAATGGTCAATTCTGATGAAATTTTAACATTTAATCTTTTGACTGCAAATTACTATTGGATGTGAATTATTACTTTTTCAACTAAAATAAGTGTGTTTAAAGTCATTTCTCTGCCTGAAATTGTTCAAAATTGAAGCTTCTGAGTAAGCAAAACTCTGTAAAAATGTCAATTTTGGTCACTGTGAGGGTTTAAAAAGTGGTTATTCAACATGAGGCACGATCCAATTGACATTTTGAATCATTTTTGGTAAAGTCCAAAAAATCAATTTTCGGACAAAAAACGATGACCGCGGAGCTGTCGAACGTTCCCAAAATGGTCAATTCTGAGGAAATTTTAACATTTAATCTTTTGACTGCAAATTACTGTTGGATATGAATTATTACTTTTTCAACTAAAATAAGTGTGTTTAAAGTAATTTCTCTGCCTGAAATTGGTCAAAATTGAAGCTTCTGAGTAAGCAAAACTCTGTAAAAATGTCAATTTTGGTCACTGTGAGGGTTTAAAAAGTGGTTATTCAGCATGAGGCACGATCCAATTGACATTTTGAATCATTTTTGGTAAAGTCCAAAAAATCAATTTTCGGACGAAAAACGATGACCGCGGAGCTGTCGAACGTTCCCAAAATGGTCAATTCTGATGAAATTTTAACATTTAATCTTTTGACTGCAAATTACTGTTGGATGTGAATTATTACTCTTTCAACTAAAATAAGTGTGTTTAAAGTCATTTCTGTGCCTGAAATTGGTCAAAATTGAAGCTTCTGAGTAAGCAAAACTCTGTAAAAATGTCAATTTTGGTCACTGTGAGGGTTTAAAAAGTGGTTATTCAACATGAGGCACGATCCAATTAACATTTTGAATCATTTTTGGTAAAGTCCAAAAAATCAATTTTCGGACAAAAAACGATGACCGCGGAGCTGTCGAACGTTCCCAAAATGGTCAATTCTGATGAAATTTTAACATTTAATCTTTTGACTGCAAATTACTGTTGGATATGAATTATTACTTTTTCAACTAAAATAAGTGTGTTTAAAGTAATTTCTCTGCCTGAAATTGGTCAAAATTGAAGCTTCTGAGTAAGCAAAACTCTGTAAAAATGGCAATTTTGGTCACTGTGAGGGTTTAAAAAGTGGTTATTCAACATGAGGCACGATCCAATTGACATTTTGAATCATTTTTGGTATAGTCCAAAAAATCAATTTTCGGACAAAAAACGATGACCGCGGAGCTGTCGAACGTTCCCAAAATGGTCAATTCTGATGAAATTTTAACATTTAATCTTTTGACTGCAAATTACTGTTGGATATGAATGATTACTTTTTCAACTAAAATAAGTGTGTTTAAAGTAATTTCTCTGCCTGAAATTGGTCAAAATTGAAGCTTCTGAGTAAGCAAAACTCTGTAAAAATGTCAATTTTGGTCACTGTGAGGGTTTAAAAAGTGGTTATTCAACATGAGGCACGATCCAATTGACATTTTGAATCATTTTTGGTAAAGTCCAAAAAATCAATTTTCGGACGAAAAACGATGACCGCGGAGCTGTCGAACGTTCCCAAAATGGTCAATTCTGATGAAATTTTAACATTTAATCTTTTGACTGCAAATTACTGTTGGATGTGAATTATTACTCTTTCAACTAAAATAAGTGTGTTTAAAGTCATTTCTGTGCCTGAAATTGGTCAAAATTGAAGCTTCTGAGTAAGCAAAACTCTGTAAAAATGTCAATTTTGGTCACTGTGAGGGTTTAAAAAGTGGTTATTCAACATGAGGCACGATCCAATTGACATTTTGAATCATTTTTGGTAAAGTCCAAAAAATCAATTTTCGGACAAAAAACGATGACCGCGGAGCTGTCGAACGTTCCCAAAATGGTCAATTCTGATGAAATTTTAACATTTAATCTTTTGACTGCAAATTACTGTTGGATATGAATTATTACTTTTTCAACTAAAATAAGTGTGTTTAAAGTAATTTCTCTGCCTGAAATTGGTCAAAATTGAAGCTTCTGAGTAAGCAAAACTCTGTAAAAATGGCAATTTTGGTCACTGTGAGGGTTTAAAAAGTGGTTATTCAACATGAGGCACGATCCAATTGACATTTTGAATCATTTTTGGTATAGTCCAAAAAATCAATTTTCGGACAAAAAACGATGACCGCGGAGCTGTCGAACGTTCCCAAAATGGTCAATTCTGATGAAATTTTAACATTTAATCTTTTGACTGCAAATTACTGTTGGATATGAATGATTACTTTTTCAACTAAAATAAGTGTGTTTAAAGTAATTTCTCTGCCTGAAATTGGTCAAAATTGAAGCTTCTGAGTAAGCAAAACTCTGTAAAAATGTCAATTTTGGTCACTGTGAGGGTTTAAAAAGTGGTTATTCAACATGAGGCACGATCCAATTGACATTTTGAATCATTTTTGGTAAAGTCCAAAAAATCAATTTTCGGACGAAAAACGATGACCGCGGAGCTGTCGAACGTTCCCAAAATGGTCAATTCTGATGAAATTTTAACATTTAATCTTTTGACTGCAAATTACTGTTGGATGTGAATTATTACTCTTTCAACTAAAATAAGTGTGTTTAAAGTCATTTCTGTGCCTGAAATTGGTCAAAATTGAAGCTTCTGAGTAAGCAAAACTCTGTAAAAATTTCAATTTTGGTCACTGTGAGGGTTTAAAAAGTGGTTATTCAACATGAGGCACGATCCAATTGACATTTTGAATCATTTTTGGTAAAGTCCAAAAAATCAATTTTCGGACAAAATACGATGACCGCGGAGCTGTCGAACGTTCCCAAAATGGTCAATTCTGATGAAATTTTAACATTTAATCTTTTGACTGCATAATTACTGTTGGATGTGAATTATTACTTTTTCAACTAAAATAAGTGTGTTTAAAGTCATTTCTGTGCCTGAAATTGGTCAAAATTGAAGCTTCTGAGTAAGCAAAACTCTGTAAAAATGGCAATTTTGGTCACTGTGAGGGTTTAAAAAGTGGTTATTCAACATGAGGCACGATCCAATTGACATTTTGAATAATTTTTGGTAAAGTCCAAAAAATCAATTTTCGGACAAAAAACGATGACCGCGGAGCTGTCGAATGTTCCCAAACGGGTCAATTCTGATGAAATTTTAACATTTAATCTTTTGACTGCAAATTACTGTTGGATATGAATTATTACTTTTTCAACTAAAATAAGTGTGTTTAAAGTCATTTCTCTGCCTGAAATTGGTCAAAATTGAAGCTTCTGAGTAAGCAAAACTCTGTAAAAATGTCAATTTTGGTCACTGTGAGGGTTTAAAAAGTGGTTATTCAACATGAGGCACGATCCAATTGACATTTTGAATCATTTTTGGTAAAGTCCAAAAAATCAATTTTCGGACAAAAAACGATGACAGCGGAGCTGTCGAACGTTCCCAAACGGGTCAATTCTGATGAAATTTTAACATTTAATCTTTTGACTGCAAATTACTGTTCGATATGAATTATTACTTTTTCAACTAAAATAAGTGTGTTTAAAGTCATTTCTCTGCCTGAAATTGGTAAAAATTGAAGCTTCTGAGTAAGCAAAACTCTGTAAAAATGTCAATTTTGGTCACTGTGAGGGTTTAAAAAGTGGTTATTCAACATGAGGCACGATCCAATTGACATTTTGAATCATTATTGGTAAAGTCCAAAAAATCAATCTTCGGACGAAAAACGATGACCGCGGAGTTGTCGAACGTTCCCAAAATGGTCAATTCTGATGAAATTTTAACATTTAATCTTTTGACTGCAAATTACTATTGGATGTGAATTATTACTTTTTCAACTAAAATAAGTGTGTTTAAAGTCATTTCTCTGCCTGAAATTGTTCAAAATTGAAGCTTCTGAGTAAGCAAAACTCTGTAAAAATGTCAATTTTGGTCACTGTGAGGGTTTAAAAAGTGGTTATTCAACATGAGGCACGATCCAATTGACATTTTGAATCATTTTTGGTAAAGTCCAAAAAATCAATTTTCGGACAAAAAACGATGACCGCGGAGCTGTCGAACGTTCCCAAAATGGTCAATTCTGAGGAAATTTTAACATTTAATCTTTTGACTGCAAATTACTGTTGGATATGAATTATTACTTTTTCAACTAAAATAAGTGTGTTTAAAGTAATTTCTCTGCCTGAAATTGGTCAAAATTGAAGCTTCTGAGTAAGCAAAACTCTGTAAAAATGTCAATTTTGGTCACTGTGAGGGTTTAAAAAGTGGTTATTCAGCATGAGGCACGATCCAATTGACATTTTGAATCATTTTTGGTAAAGTCCAAAAAATCAATTTTCGGACGAAAAACGATGACCGCGGAGCTGTCGAACGTTCCCAAAATGGTCAATTCTGATGAAATTTTAACATTTAATCTTTTGACTGCAAATTACTGTTGGATGTGAATTATTACTCTTTCAACTAAAATAAGTGTGTTTAAAGTCATTTCTGTGCCTGAAATTGGTCAAAATTGAAGCTTCTGAGTAAGCAAAACTCTGTAAAAATGTCAATTTTGGTCACTGTGAGGGTTTAAAAAGTGGTTATTCAACATGAGGCACGATCCAATTAACATTTTGAATCATTTTTGGTAAAGTCCAAAAAATCAATTTTCGGACAAAAAACGATGACCGCGGAGCTGTCGAACGTTCCCAAAATGGTCAATTCTGATGAAATTTTAACATTTAATCTTTTGACTGCAAATTACTGTTGGATATGAATTATTACTTTTTCAACTAAAATAAGTGTGTTTAAAGTAATTTCTCTGCCTGAAATTGGTCAAAATTGAAGCTTCTGAGTAAGCAAAACTCTGTAAAAATGGCAATTTTGGTCACTGTGAGGGTTTAAAAAGTGGTTATTCAACATGAGGCACGATCCAATTGACATTTTGAATCATTTTTGGTATAGTCCAAAAAATCTATTTTCGGACAAAAAACGATGACCGCGGAGCTGTCGAACGTTCCCAAAATGGTCAATTCTGATGAAATTTTAACATTTAATCTTTTGACTGCAAATTACTGTTGGATATGAATGATTACTTTTTCAACTAAAATAAGTGTGTTTAAAGTAATTTCTCTGCCTGAAATTGGTCAAAATTGAAGCTTCTGAGTAAGCAAAACTCTGTAAAAATGTCAATTTTGGTCACTGTGAGGGTTTAAAAAGTGGTTATTCAACATGAGGCACGATCCAATTGACATTTTGAATCATTTTTGGTAAAGTCCAAAAAATCAATTTTCGGACGAAAAACGATGACCGCGGAGCTGTCGAACGTTCCCAAAATGGTCAATTCTGATGAAATTTTAACATTTAATCTTTTGACTGCAAATTACTGTTGGATGTGAATTATTACTCTTTCAACTAAAATAAGTGTGTTTAAAGTCATTTCTGTGCCTGAAATTGGTCAAAATTGAAGCTTCTGAGTAAGCAAAACTCTGTAAAAATGTCAATTTTGGTCACTGTGAGGGTTTAAAAAGTGGTTATTCAACATGAGGCACGACCCAATTGACATTTTGAATCATTTTTGGTAAAGTCAAAAAAATCAATTTTCGGACAAAAAACGATGACCGCGGAGCTGTCGAATGTTCCCAAAATGGTCAATTCTGATGAAATTTTAACATTTAATCTTTTGACTGCAAATTACTGTTGGATATGAATTATTACTTTTTCAACTAAAATAAGTGTGTTTAAAGTAATTTCTCTGCCTGAAATTGGTCAAAATTGAAGCTTCTGAGTAAGCAAAACTCTGTAAAAATGTCAATTTTGGTCACTGTGAGGGTTTAAAAAGTGGTTATTCAACATGAGGCACGATCCAATTGACATTTTGAATCATTTTTGGTAAAGTCCAAAAAATCAATTTTCGGACGAAAAACGATGATCGCGGAGCTGTCGAACGTTCCCAAAATGGTCAATTCTGATGAAATTTTAACATTTATTCTTTTGACTGCAAATTACTGTTGGATGTGAATTATTACTTTTTTAACTAAAATAAGTGTGTTTAAAGTCATTTCTCTGCCTGAAATTGGGCAAAATTGAAGCTTCTGAGTAAGCAAAACTCTGTAAAAATGTCAATTTTGGTCACTGTGAGGGTTTAAAAAGTGGTTATTCAACATGAGGCACGATCCAATTGACATTTTGAATCATTTTTGGTAAAGTCCAAAAAATCAATTTTCGGACGAAAAACGATGATCGCGGAGCTGTCGAACGTTCCCAAAATGGTCAATTCTGATGAAATTTTAACATTTAATCTTTTGACTGCAAATTACTGTTGGATGTGAATTATTACTTTTTTAACTAAAATAAGTGTGTTTAAAGTCATTTCTCTGCCTGAAATTGGTCAAAATTGAAGCTTCTGAGTAAGCAAAACTCTGTAAAAATGGCAATTTTGGTCACTGTGAGGGTTTAAAAAGTGGTTATTCAACATGAGGCATGATCCAATTGACATTTTGAATCATTTTTGGTAAAGTCCAAAAAATCAATTTTCGGACAAAAAACGATGACCGCGGAGCTGTCGAACGTTCCCAAAATGGTCAATTCTGATGAAATTTTAACATTTAATCTTTTGACTGCAAATTACTGTTGGATGTGAATTATTACCTTTTCAACTAAAATAAGTGTGTTTAAAGTCATTTCTCTGCCTGAAATTGGTCAAAATTGAAGCTTCTGAGTAAGCAAAACTCTGTAAAAATGTAAATTTTGGTCACTGTGAGGGTTTAAAAAGTGGTTATTCAACATGAGGCACGATCCAATTGACATTTTGAATCATTTTTGGTAAAGTCCAAAAAATCAATTTTCGGACAAAAAACGATGACCGCGGAGCTGTCGAACGTTCCCAAAATGGTCAATTCTGATGAAATTTTAACATTTAATCTTTTGACTGCAAATTACTGTTGGATATGAATTATTACTTTTTCAACTAAAATAAGTGTGTTTAAAGTAATTTCTCTGCCTGAAATTGGTCAAAATTGAAGCTTCTGAGTAAGCAAAACTCTGTAAAAAATGGCAATTTTGGTCACTGTGAGGGTTTAAAAAGTGATTATTCAACATGAGGCACGACCCAATTGACATTTTGAATCATTTTTGGTAAAGTCAAAAAAATCAATTTTCGGACAAAAAACGATGACCGCGGAGCTGTCGAATGTTCCCAAAATGGTCAATTCTGATGAAATTTTAACATTTAATCTTTTGACTGCAAATTACTGTTGGATATGAATTATTACTTTTTCAACTAAAATAAGTGTGTTTAAAGTAATTTCTCTGCCTGAAATTGGTCAAAATTGAAGCTTCTGAGTAAGCAAAACTCTGTAAAAATGTCAATTTTGGTCACTGTGAGGGTTTAAAAAGTGGTTATTCAACATGAGGCACGATCCAATTGACATTTTGAATCATTTTTGGTAAAGTCCAAAAAATCAATTTTCGGACGAAAAACGATGATCGCGGAGCTGTCGAACGTTCCCAAAATGGTCAATTCTGATGAAATTTTAACATTTATTCTTTTGACTGCAAATTACTGTTGGATGTGAATTATTACTTTTTTAACTAAAATAAGTGTGTTTAAAGTCATTTCTCTGCCTGAAATTGGGCAAAATTGAAGCTTCTGAGTAAGCAAAACTCTGTAAAAATGGCAATTTTGGTCACTGTGAGGGTTTAAAAAGTGGTTATTCAACATGAGGCACGATCCAATTGACATTTTGAATCATTTTTGGTAAAGTCCAAAAAATCAATTTTCGGACAAAAAACGATGACCGCGGAGCTGTCGAACGTTCCCAAAATGGTCAATTCTGATGAAATTTTAACATTTAATCTTTTGACTGCAAATTACTGTTGGATATGAATGATTACTTTTTCAACTAAAATAAGTGTGTTTAAAGTAATTTCTCTGCCTGAAATTGGTCAAAATTGAAGCTTCTGAGTAAGCAAAACTCTGTAAAAATGTCAATTTTGGTCACTGTGAGGGTTTAAAAAGTGGTTATTCAACATGAGGCACGATCCAATTGAAATTTTGAATCATTTTTGGTAAAGTCCCAAAAATCAATTTTCGGACGAAAAACGATGACCGCGGAGCTGTCGAACGTTCCCAAAATGGTCAATTCTGATGAAATTTTAACATTTAATCTTTTGACTGCAAATTACTGTTGGATGTGAATTATTACTCTTTCAACTAAAATAAGTGTGTTTAAAGTCATTTCTGTGCCTGAAATTGGTCAAAATTGAAGCTTCTGAGTAAGCAAAACTCTGTAAAAATGTCAATTTTGGTCACTGTGAGGGTTTAAAAAGTGGTTATTCAACATGAGGCACGATCCAATTGACATTTTGAATCATTTTTGGTAAAGTCCAAAAAATCAATTTTCGGACAAAAAACGATGACCGCGGAGCTGTCGAACGTTCCCAAAATGGTCAATTCTGATGAAATGTTAACATTTAATCTTTTGACTGCAAATTACTGTTGGATATGAATTATTACTTTTTCAACTAAAATAAGTGTGTTTAAAGTAATTTCTCTGCCTGAAATTGGTCAAAATTGAAGCTTCTGAGTAAGCAAAACTCTGTAAAAATGGCAATTTTGGTCACTGTGAGGGTTTAAAAAGTGATTATTCAACATGAGGCACGACCCAATTGACATTTTGAATCATTTTTGGTAAAGTCAAAAAAATCAATTTTCGGACAAAAAACGGTGACCGCGGAGCTGTCGAATGTTCCCAAAATGGTCAATTCTGATGAAATTTTAACATTTAATCTTTTGACTGCATAATTACTGTTGGATGTGAATTATTACTTTTTCAACTAAAATAAGTGTGTTTAAAGTCATTTCTGTGCCTGAAATTGGTCAAAATTGAAGCTTCTGAGTAAGCAAAACTCTGTAAAAATGGCAATTTTGGTCACTGTGAGGGTTTAAAAAGTGATTATTCAACATGAGGCACGACCCAATTGACATTTTGAATCATTTTTGGTAAAGTCAAAAAAATCAATTTTCGGACAAAAAACGATGACCGCGGAGCTGTCGAACGTTCCCAAAATGGTCAATTCTGATGAAATTTTAACATTTAATCTTTTGACTGCAAATTACTGTTGGATATGAATGATTACTTTTTCAACTAAAATAAGTGTGTTTAAAGTAATTTCTCTGCCTGAAATTGGTCAAAATTGAAGCTTCTGAGTAAGCAAAACTCTGTAAAAATGTCAATTTTGGTCACTGTGAGGGTTTAAAAAGTGGTTATTCAACATGAGGCACGATCCAATTGACATTTTGAATCATTTTTGGTAAAGTCCAAAAAATCAATTTTCGGACAAAATACGATGACCGCGGAGCTGTCGAACGTTCCCAAAATGGTCAATTCTGATGAAATTTTAACATTTAATCTTTTGACTGCATAATTACTGTTGGATGTGAATTATTACTTTTTCAACTAAAATAAGTGTGTTTAAAGTCATTTCTGTGCCTGAAATTGGTCAAAATTGAAGCTTCTAAGTAAGCAAAACTCTGTAAAAATGGCAATTTTGGTCACTGTGAGGGTTTAAAAAGTGGTTATTCAACATGAGGCACGATCCAATTGACATTTTGAATAATTTTTGGTAAAGTCCAAAAAATTAATTTTCGGACAAAAAACGATGACCGCGGAGCTGTCGAACGTTCCCAAACAGGTCAATTCTGATGAAATTTTAACATTTAATCTTTTGACTGCAAATTACTGTTGGATATGAATTATTACTTTTTCAACTAAAATAAGTGTGTTTAAAGTCATTTCTCTGCCTGAAATTGGTCAAAATTGAAGCTTCTGAGTAAGCAAAACTCTGTAAAAATGTCAATTTTGGTCACTGTGAGGGTTTAAAAAGTGGTTATTTAACATGAGGCACGATCCAATTGACATTTTGAATCATTTTTGGTAAAGTCCAAAAAATCAATCTTCGGACGAAAAACGATGACCGCGGAGTTGTCGAGCGTTCCCAAAATGGTCAATTCTGATGAAATTTTAACATTTAATCTTTTGACTGCAAATTACTATTGGATGTGAATTATTACTTTTTCAACTAAAATAAGTGTGTTTAAAGTCATTTCTCTGCCTGAAATTGGTCAAAATTGAAGCTTCTGAGTAAGCAAAACTCTGTAAAAATGTCAATTTTGGTCACTGTGAGGGTTTAAAAAGTGGTTATTCAACATGAGGCACGATCCAATTGACATTTTGAATCATTTTTGGTAAAGTCCAAAAAATCAATTTTCGGACAAAAAACGATGACCGCGGAGCTGTCGAACGTTCCCAAAATCGTCAATTCTGAGGAAATTTTAACATTTAATCTTTTGACTGCAAATTACTGTTGGATATGAATTATTACTTTTTCAACTAAAATAAGTGTGTTTAAAGTAATTTCTCTGCCTGAAATTGGTCAAAATTGAAGCTTCTGAGTAAGCAAAACTCTGTAAAAATGGCAATTTTGGTCACTGTGAGGGTTTAAAAAGTGGTTATTCAGCATGAGGCACGATCCAATTGAAATTTTGAATCATTTTTGGTAAAGTCCAAAAAATCAATTTTCAGACAAAAAACGATGACCGCGGAGCTGTCGAACGTTCCCAAACGGGTCAATTCTGATGAAATTTTAACATTTAATCTTTTGACTGCAAATTACTGTTCGATATGAATTATTACTTTTTCAACTAAAATAAGTGTGTTTAAAGTCATTTCTCTGCCTGAAATTGGTCAAAATTGAAGCTTCTGAGTAAGCAAAACCCTGTAAAAATGTCAATTTTGGTCACTGTGAGGGTTTAAAAAGTGGTTATTCAACATGAGGCACGATCCAATTGACATTTTGAATCATTTTTGGTAAAGTCCAAAAAATCAATTTTCGGACGAAAAACGATGACCGCGGAGCTGTCGAACGTTCCCAAAATGGTCAATTCTGATGAAATTTTAACATTTAATCTTTTGACTGCAAATTACTGTTGGATGTGAATTATTACTTTTTCAACTAAAATAAGTGTGTTTAAAGTCATTTCTGTGCCTGAAATTGGTCAAAATTGAAGCTTCTGAGTAAGCAAAACTCTGTAAAAATGGCAATTTTGGTCACTGTGAGGGTTTAAAAAGTGGTTATTCAACATGAGGCACGATCCAATTGACATTTTGAATCATTTTTGGTAAAGTCCAAAAAATCAATTTTCGGACGAAAAACGATGATCGCGGAGCTGTCGAACGTTCCCAAAATGGTCAATTCTGATGAAATTTTAACATTTAATCTTTTGACTGCAAATTACTGTTGGATGTGAATTATTACTCTTTCAACTAAAATAAGTGTGTTTAAAGTCATTTCTGTGCCTGAAATTGGTCAAAATTGAAGCTTCTGAGTAAGCAAAACTCTGTAAAAATGTCAATTTTGGTCACTGTGAGGGTTTAAAAAGTGGTTATTCAACATGAGGCACGATCCAATTGACATTTTGAATCATTTTTGGTATAGTCCAAAAAATCAATTTTCGGACAAAAAACGATGACCGCGGAGCTGTCGAACGTTCCCAAAATGGTCAATTCTGATGAAATTTTAACATTTAATCTTTTGACTGCAAATTACTGTTGGATATGAATGATTACTTTTTCAACTAAAATAAGTGTGTTTAAAGTAATTTCTCTGCCTGAAATTGGTCAAAATTGAAGCTTCTGAGTAAGCAAAACTCTGTAAAAATGTCAATTTTGGTCACTGTGAGGGTTTAAAAAGTGGTTATTCAACATGAGGCACGATCCAATTGACATTTTGAATCATTTTTGGTAAAGTCCAAAAAATCAATTTTCGGACGAAAAACGATGACCGCGGAGCTGTCGAACGTTCCCAAAATGGTCAATTCTGATGAAATTTTAACATTTAATCTTTTGACTGCAAATTACTGTTGGATGTGAATTATTACTCTTTCAACTAAAATAAGTGTGTTTAAAGTCATTTCTGTGCCTGAAATTGGTCAAAATTGAAGCTTCTGAGTAAGCAAAACTCTGTAAAAATTTCAATTTTGGTCACTGTGAGGGTTTAAAAAGTGGTTATTCAACATGAGGCACGATCCAATTGACATTTTGAATCATTTTTGGTAAAGTCCAAAAAATCAATTTTCGGACAAAATACGATGACCGCGGAGCTGTCGAACGTTCCCAAAATGGTCAATTCTGATGAAATTTTAACATTTAATCTTTTGACTGCATAATTACTGTTGGATGTGAATTATTACTTTTTCAACTAAAATAAGTGTGTTTAAAGTCATTTCTGTGCCTGAAATTGGTCAAAATTGAAGCTTCTGAGTAAGCAAAACTCTGTAAAAATGGCAATTTTGGTCACTGTGAGGGTTTAAAAAGTGGTTATTCAACATGAGGCACGATCCAATTGACATTTTGAATAATTTTTGGTAAAGTCCAAAAAATCAATTTTCGGACAAAAAACGATGACCGCGGAGCTGTCGAACGTTCCCAAACGGGTCAATTCTGATGAAATTTTAACATTTAATCTTTTGACTGCAAATTACTGTTGGATATGAATTATTACTTTTTCAACTAAAATAAGTGTGTTTAAAGTCATTTCTCTGCCTGAAATTGGTCAAAATTGAAGCTTCTGAGTAAGCAAAACTCTGTAAAAATGTCAATTTTGGTCACTGTGAGGGTTTAAAAAGTGGTTATTCAACATGAGGCACGATCCAATTGACATTTTGAATCATTTTTGGTAAAGTCCAAAAAATCAATTTTCGGACAAAAAACGATGACAGCGGAGCTGTCGAACGTTCCCAAACGGGTCAATTCTGATGAAATTTTAACATTTAATCTTTTGACTGCAAATTACTGTTCGATATGAATTATTACTTTTTCAACTAAAATAAGTGTGTTTAAAGTCATTTCTCTGCCTGAAATTGGTAAAAATTGAAGCTTCTGAGTAAGCAAAACTCTGTAAAAATGTCAATTTTGGTCACTGTGAGGGTTTAAAAAGTGGTTATTCAACATGAGGCACGATCCAATTGACATTTTGAATCATTATTGGTAAAGTCCAAAAAATCAATCTTCGGACGAAAAACGATGACCGCGGAGTTGTCGAACGTTCCCAAAATGGTCAATTCTGATGAAATTTTAACATTTAATCTTTTGACTGCAAATTACTATTGGATGTGAATTATTACTTTTTCAACTAAAATAAGTGTGTTTAAAGTCATTTCTCTGCCTGAAATTGTTCAAAATTGAAGCTTCTGAGTAAGCAAAACTCTGTAAAAATGTCAATTTTGGTCACTGTGAGGGTTTAAAAAGTGGTTATTCAACATGAGGCACGATCCAATTGACATTTTGAATCATTTTTGGTAAAGTCCAAAAAATCAATTTTCGGACAAAAAACGATGACCGCGGAGCTGTCGAACGTTCCCAAAATGGTCAATTCTGAGGAAATTTTAACATTTAATCTTTTGACTGCAAATTACTGTTGGATATGAATTATTACTTTTTCAACTAAAATAAGTGTGTTTAAAGTAATTTCTCTGCCTGAAATTGGTCAAAATTGAAGCTTCTGAGTAAGCAAAACTCTGTAAAAATGGCAATTTTGGTCACTGTGAGGGTTTAAAAAGTGGTTATTCAGCATGAGGCACGATCCAATTGACATTTTTAATCATTTTTGGTAAAGTCCAAAAAATCAATTTTCAGACAAAAAACGATGACCGCGGAGCTGTCGAACGTTCCCAAACGGGTCAATTCTGATGAAATTTTAACATTTAATCTTTTGACTGCAAATTACTGTTCGATATGAATTATTACTTTTTCAACTAAAATAAGTGTGTTTAAAGTCATTTCTCTGCCTGAAATTGGTCAAAATTGAAGCTTCTGAGTAAGCAAAACCCTGTAAAAATGTCAATTTTGGTCACTGTGAGGGTTTAAAAAGTGGTTATTCAACATGAGGCACGATCCAATTGACATTTTGAATCATTTTTGGTAAAGTCCCAAAAATCAATTTTCGGACGAAAAACGATGACCGCGGAGCTGTCGAACGTTCCCAAAATGGTCAATTCTGATGAAATTTTAACATTTAATCTTTTGACTGCAAATTACTGTTGGATGTGAATTATTACTTTTTCAACTAAAATAAGTGTGTTTAAAGTCATTTCTGTGCCTGAAATTGGTCAAAATTGAAGCTTCTGAGTAAGCAAAACTCTGTAAAAATGTCAATTTTGGTCACTGTGAGGATTTAAAAAGTGGTTATTCAACATGAGGCACGATCCAATTGACATTTTGAATCATTTTTGGTAAAGTCTAAAAAATCAATTTTCGGACGAAAAACGATGATCGCGGAGCTGTCGAACGTTCCCAAAATGGTCAATTCTGATGAAATTTTAACATTTAATCTTTTGACTGCAAATTACTGTTGGATATGAATTATTACTTTTTCAACTAAAATAAGTGTGTTTAAAGTAATTTCTCTGCCTGAAATTGGTCAAAATTGAAGCTTCTGAGTAAGCAAAACTCTGTAAAAATGGCAATTTTGGTCACTGTGAGGGTTTAAAAAGTGATTATTCAACATGAGGCACGACCCAATTGACATTTTGAATCATTTTTGGTAAAGTCAAAAAAATCAATTTTCGGACAAAAAACGATGACCGCGGAGCTGTCGAATGTTCTCAAAATGGTCAATTCTGATGAAATTTTAACATTTAATCTTTTGACTGCATAATTACTGTTGGATGTGAATTATTACTTTTTCAACTAAAATAAGTGTGTTTAAAGTCATTTCTGTGCCTGAAATTGGTCAAAATTGAAGCTTCTGAGTAAGCAAAACTCTGTAAAAATGTCAATTTTGGTCACTGTGAGGATTTAAAAAGTGGTTATTCAACATGAGGCACGATCCAATTGACATTTTGAATCATTTTTGGTAAAGTCTAAAAAATCAATTTTCGGACGAAAAACGATGATCGCGGAGCTGTCGAACGTTCCCAAAATGGTCAATTCTGATGAAATTTTAACATTTAATCTTTTGACTGCAAATTACTGTTGGATATGAATTATTACTTTTTCAACTAAAATAAGTGTGTTTAAAGTAATTTCTCTGCCTGAAATTGGTCAAAATTGAAGCTTCTGAGTAAGCAAAACTCTGTAAAAATGGCAATTTTGGTCACTGTGAGGGTTTAAAAAGTGATTATTCAACATGAGGCACGACCCAATTGACATTTTGAATCATTTTTGGTAAAGTCAAAAAAATCAATTTTCGGACAAAAAACGATGACCGCGGAGCTGTCGAATGTTCTCAAAATGGTCAATTCTGATGAAATTTTAACATTTAATCTTTTGACTGCATAATTACTGTTGGATGTGAATTATTACTTTTTCAACTAAAATAAGTGTGTTTAAAGTCATTTCTGTGCCTGAAATTGGTCAAAATTGAAGCTTCTGAGTAAGCAAAACTCTGTAAAAATGGCAATTTTGGTCACTGTGAGGGTTTAAAAAGTGGTTATTCAACATGAGGCACGATCCAATTGACATTTTGAATCATTTTTGGTAAAGTCCAAAAAATCAATTTTCGGACAAAAAACGATGACCGCGGAGCTGTCGAACGTTCCCAAAATGGTCAATTCTGATGACATTTTAACATTTAATCTTTTGACTGCAAATTACTGTTGGATATGAATGATTACTTTTTCAACTAAAATAAGTGTGTTTAAAGTCATTTCTCTGCCTGAAATTGGTCAAAATTGAAGCTTCTGAGTAAGCAAAACTCTGTAAAAATGTCAATTTTGGTCACTGTGAGGGTTTAAAAAGTGGTTATTCAACATGAGGCACGATCCAATTGACATTTTGAATCATTTTTGGTAAAGTCCAAAAAATCCATTTTCGGACAAAAAACGATGACAGCGGAGCTGTCGAACGTTCCCAAACGGGTCAATTCTGATGAAATTTTAACATTTAATCTTTTGACTGCAAATTACTGTTCGATATGAATTATTACTTTTTCAACTAAAATAAGTGTGTTTAAAGTCATTTCTCTGCCTGAAATTGGTAAAAATTGAAGCTTCTGAGTAAGCAAAACTCTGTAAAAATGTCAATTTTGGTCACTGTGAGGGTTTAAAAAGTGGTTATTCAACATGAGGCACGATCCAATTGACATTTTGAATCATTATTGGTAAAGTCCAAAAAATCAATCTTCGGACGAAAAACGATGACCGCGGAGTTGTCGAACGTTCCCAAAATGGTCAATTCTGATGAAATTTTAACATTTAATCTTTTGACTGCAAATTACTATTGGATGTGAATTATTACTTTTTCAACTAAAATAAGTGTGTTTAAAGTCATTTCTCTGCCTGAAATTGTTCAAAATTGAAGCTTCTGAGTAAGCAAAACTCTGTAAAAATGTCAATTTTGGTCACTGTGAGGGTTTAAAAAGTGGTTATTCAACATGAGGCACGATCCAATTGACATTTTGAATCATTTTTGGTAAAGTCCAAAAAATCAATTTTCGGACAAAAAACGATGACCGCGGAGCTGTCGAACGTTCCCAAAATGGTCAATTCTGAGGAAATTTTAACATTTAATCTTTTGACTGCAAATTACTGTTGGATATGAATTATTACTTTTTCAACTAAAATAAGTGTGTTTAAAGTAATTTCTCTGCCTGAAATTGGTCAAAATTGAAGCTTCTGAGTAAGCAAAACTCTGTAAAAATGGCAATTTTGGTCACTGTGAGGGTTTAAAAAGTGGTTATTCAGCATGAGGCACGATCCAATTGACATTTTTAATCATTTTTGGTAAAGTCCAAAAAATCAATTTTCAGACAAAAAACGATGACCGCGGAGCTGTCGAACGTTCCCAAACGGGTCAATTCTGATGAAATTTTAACATTTAATCTTTTGACTGCAAATTACTGTTCGATATGAATTATTACTTTTTCAACTAAAATAAGTGTGTTTAAAGTCATTTCTCTGCCTGAAATTGGTCAAAATTGAAGCTTCTGAGTAAGCAAAACCCTGTAAAAATGTCAATTTTGGTCACTGTGAGGGTTTAAAAAGTGGTTATTCAACATGAGGCACGATCCAATTGACATTTTGAATCATTTTTGGTAAAGTCCCAAAAATCAATTTTCGGACGAAAAACGATGACCGCGGAGCTGTCGAACGTTCCCAAAATGGTCAATTCTGATGAAATTTTAACATTTAATCTTTTGACTGCAAATTACTGTTGGATGTGAATTATTACTTTTTCAACTAAAATAAGTGTGTTTAAAGTCATTTCTGTGCCTGAAATTGGTCAAAATTGAAGCTTCTGAGTAAGCAAAACTCTGTACAAATGTCAATTTTGGTCACTGTGAGGATTTAAAAAGTGGTTATTCAACATGAGGCACGATCCAATTGACATTTTGAATCATTTTTGGTAAAGTCTAAAAAATCAATTTTCGGACGAAAAACGATGATCGCGGAGCTGTCGAACGTTCCCAAAATGGTCAATTCTGATGAAATTTTAACATTTAATCTTTTGACTGCAAATTACTGTTGGATATGAATTATTACTTTTTCAACTAAAATAAGTGTGTTTAAAGTAATTTCTCTGCCTGAAATTGGTCAAAATTGAAGCTTCTGAGTAAGCAAAACTCTGTAAAAATGGCAATTTTGGTCACTGTGAGGGTTTAAAAAGTGATTATTCAACATGAGGCACGACCCAATTGACATTTTGAATCATTTTTGGTAAAGTCAAAAAAATAAATTTTCGGACAAAAAACGATGACCGCGGAGCTGTCGAATGTTCCCAAAATGGTCAATTCTGATGAAATTTTAACATTTAATCTTTTGACTGCATAATTACTGTTGGATGTGAATTATTACTTTTTCAACTAAAATAAGTGTGTTTAAAGTCATTTCTGTGCCTGAAATTGGTCAAAATTGAAGCTTCTGAGTAAGCAAAACTCTGTAAAAATGGCAATTTTGGTCACTGTGAGGGTTTAAAAAGTGGTTATTCAACATGAGGCACGATCCAATTGACATTTTGAATCATTTTTGGTAAAGTCCAAAAAATCAATTTTCGGACAAAAAACGATGACCGCGGAGCTGTCGAACGTTCCCAAAATGGTCAATTCTGATGACATTTTAACATTTAATCTTTTGACTGCAAATTACTGTTGGATATGAATGATTACTTTTTCAACTAAAATAAGTGTGTTTAAAGTAATTTCTCTGCCTGAAATTGGTCAAAATTGAAGCTTCTGAGTAAGCAAAACTCTGTAAAAATGTCAATTTTGGTCACTGTGAGGATTTAAAAAGTGGTTATTCAACATGAGGCACGATCCAATTGACATTTTGAATCATTTTTGGTAAAGTCTAAAAAATCAATTTTCGGACGAAAAACGATGATCGCGGAGCTGTCGAACGTTCCCAAAATGGTCAATTCTGATGAAATTTTAACATTTAATCTTTTGACTGCAAATTACTGTTGGATATGAATTATTACTTTTTCAACTAAAATAAGTGTGTTTAAAGTAATTTCTCTGCCTGAAATTGGTCAAAATTGAAGCTTCTGAGTAAGCAAAACTCTGTAAAAATGGCAATTTTGGTCACTGTGAGGGTTTAAAAAGTGATTATTCAACATGAGGCACGACCCAATTGACATTTTGAATCATTTTTGGTAAAGTCAAAAAAATCAATTTTCGGACAAAAAACGATGACCGCGGAGCTGTCGAATGTTCCCAAAATGGTCAATTCTGATGAAATTTTAACATTTAATCTTTTGACTGCATAATTACTGTTGGATGTGAATTATTACTTTTTCAACTAAAATAAGTGTGTTTAAAGTCATTTCTGTGCCTGAAATTGGTCAAAATTGAAGCTTCTGAGTAAGCAAAACTCTGTAAAAATGGCAATTTTGGTCACTGTGAGGGTTTAAAAAGTGGTTATTCAACATGAGGCACGATCCAATTGACATTTTGAATCATTTTTGGTAAAGTCCAAAAAATCAATTTTCGGACAAAAAACGATGACCGCGGAGCTGTCGAACGTTCCCAAAATGGTCAATTCTGATGACATTTTAACATTTAATCTTTTGACTGCAAATTACTGTTGGATATGAATGATTACTTTTTCAACTAAAATAAGTGTGTTTAAAGTAATTTCTCTGCCTGAAATTGGTCAAAATTGAAGCTTCTGAGTAAGCAAAACTCTGTAAAAATGTCAATTTTGGTCACTGTGAGGGTTTAAAAAGTGGTTATTCAACATGAGGCACGATCCAATTGACATTTTGAATCATTTTTGGTAAAGTCCAAAAAATCAATTTTCGGACGAAAAACGATGACCGCGGAGCTGTCGAACGTTCCCAAAATGGTCAATTCTGATGAAATTTTAACATTTAATCTTTTGACTGCAAATTACTGTTGGATGTGAATTATTACTCTTTCAACTAAAATAAGTGTGTTTAAAGTCATTTCTGTGCCTGAAATTGGTCAAAATTGAAGCTTCTGAGTAAGCAAAACTCTGTAAAAATGTCAATTTTGGTCACTGTGAGGGTTTAAAAAGTGGTTATTCAACATGAGGCACGATCCAATTGACATTTTGAATCATTTTTGGTAAAGTCCAAAAAATCAATTTTCGGACAAAATACGATGACCGCGGAGCTGTCGAACGTTCCCAAAATGGTCAATTCTGATGAAATGTTAACATTTAATCTTTTGACTGCATAATTACTGTTGGATGTGAATTATTACTTTTTCAACTAAAATAAGTGTGTTTAAAGTCATTTCTGTGCCTGAAATTGGTCAAAATTGAAGCTTCTGAGTAAGCAAAACTCTGTAAAAATGGCAATTTTGGTCACTGTGAGGGTTTAAAAAGTGGTTATTCAACATGAGGCACGATCCAATTGACATTTTGAATAATTTTTGGTAAAGTCCAAAAAATCAATTTTCGGACAAAAAACAATGACCGCGGAGTTGTCGAACGTTCCCAAACGGGTCAATTCTGATGAAATTTTAACATTTAATCTTTTGACTGCAAATTACTGTTGGATATGAATTATTACTTTTTCAACTAAAATAAGTGTGTTTAAAGTCATTTCTCTGCCTGAAATTGGTCAAAATTGAAGCTTCTGAGTAAGCAAAACTCTGTAAAAATGTCAATTTTGGTCACTGTGAGGGTTTAAAAAGTGGTTATTCAACATGAGGCACGATCCAATTGACATTTTGAATCATTTTTGGTAAAGTCCAAAAAATCAATTTTCGGACGAAAAACGATGACCGCGGAGTTGTCGAACGTTCCCAAAATGGTCAATTCTGATGAAATTTTAACATTTAATCTTTTGACTGCAAATTACTGTTGGATGTGAATTATTACTTTTTCAACTAAAATAAGTGTGTTTAAAGTCATTTCTCTGCCTGAAATTGGTCAAAATTGAAGCTTCTGAGTAAGCAAAACTCTGTAAAAATGTCAATTTTGGTCACTGTGAGGGTTTAAAAAGTGGTTATTCAACATGAGGCACGATCCAATTGACATTTTGAATCATTTTTGGTAAAGTCCAAAAAATCAATTTTCGGACAAAAAACGATGACTGCGGAGCTGTCGAACGTTCCCAAAATGGTCAATTCTGAGGAAATTTTAACATTTAATCTTTTGACTGCAAATTACTGTTGGATATGAATTATTACTTTTTCAACTAAAATAAGTGTGTTTAAAGTAATTTCTCTGCCTGAAATTGGTCAAAATTGAAGCTTCTGAGTAAGCAAAACTCTGTAAAAATGGCAATTTTGGTCACTGTGAGGGTTTAAAAAGTGGTTATTCAACATGAGGCACGATCCAATTGACATTTTGAATCATTTTTGGTAAAGTCAAAAAAATCAATTTTCAGACAAAAAACGATGACCGCGGAGCTGTCGAACGTTCCCAAACGGGTCAATTCTGATGAAATTTTAACATTTAATCTTTTGACTGCAAATTACTGTTCGATATGAATTATTACTTTTTCAACTAAAATAAGTGTGTTTAAAGTCATTTCTCTTCCTGAAATTGGTCAAAATTGAAGCTTCTGAGTAAGCAAAACCCTGTAAAAATGTCAATTTTGGTCACTGTGAGGGTTTAAAAAGTGGTTATTCAACATGAGGCACGATCCAATTGACATTTTGAATCATTTTTGGTAAAGTCCAAAAAATCAATTTTCGGACGAAAAACGATGACCGCGGAGCTGTCGAACGTTCCCAAAATGGTCAATTCTGATGAAATTTTAACATTTAATCTTTTGACTGCAAATTACTGTTGGATGTGAATTATTACTTTTTCAACTAAAATAAGTGTGTTTAAAGTCATTTCTGTGCCTGAAATTGGTCAAAATGGAAGCTTCTGAGTAAGCAAAACTCTGTAAAAATGGCAATTTTGGTCACTGTGAGGGTTTAAAAAGTGGTTATTCAACATGAGGCACGATCCAATTGACATTTTGAATAATTTTTGGTAAAGTCCAAAAAATCAATTTTCGGACAAAAAACGATGACCGCGGAGCTGTCGAACGTTCCCAAAATGGTCAATTCTGATGACATTTTAACATTTAATCTTTTGACTGCAAATTACTGTTGGATATGAATGATTACTTTTTCAACTAAAATAAGTGTGTTTAAAGTAATTTCTCTGCCTGAAATTGGTCAAAATTGAAGCTTCTGAGTAAGCAAAACTCTGTATAAATGTCAATTTTGGTCACTGTGAGGGTTTAAAAAGTGGTTATTCAACATGAGGCACGATCCAATTGACATTTTGAATCATTTTTGGTAAAGTCCAAAAAATCAATTTTCGG
The DNA here is from genome assembly GCF_964261635.1 of Lissotriton helveticus. NCBI lineage: Eukaryota > Metazoa > Chordata > Amphibia > Caudata > Salamandridae > Lissotriton > Lissotriton helveticus. The sequence continues at coordinate 296,660,560 of NC_136068.1, read as the reverse complement.
ACGAAAAACGATGACCGCGGAGCTGTCGAACGTTCCCAAAATGGTCAATTCTGATGAAATTTTAACATTTAATCTTTTGACTGCAAATTACTGTTGGATGTGAATTATTACTCTTTCAACTAAAATAAGTGTCTTTAAAGTCATTTCTGTGCCTGAAATTGGTCAAAATTGAAGCTTCTGAGTAAGCAAAACTCTGTAAAAATGTCAATTTTGGTCACTGTGAGGGTTTAAAAAGTGGTTATTCAACATGAGGCACGATCCAATTGACATTTTGAATCATTTTTGGTAAAGTCCAAAAAATCAATTTTCGGACAAAATACGATGACCGCGGAGCTGTCGAACGTTCCCAAAATGGTCAATTCTGATGAAATGTTAACATTTAATCTTTTGACTGCATAATTACTGTTGGATGTGAATTATTACTTTTTCAACTAAAATAAGTGTGTTTAAAGTCATTTCTGTGCCTGAAATTGGTCAAAATTGAAGCTTCTGAGTAAGCAAAACTCTGTAAAAATGGCAATTTTGGTCACTGTGAGGGTTTAAAAAGTGGTTATTCAACATGAGGCACGATCCAATTGACATTTTGAATAATTTTTGGTAAAGTCCAAAAAATCAATTTTCGGACAAAAAACAATGACCACGGAGCTGTCGAACGTTCCCAAACGGGTCAATTCTGATGAAATTTTAACATTTAATCTTTTGACTGCAAATTACTGTTGGATATGAATTATTACTTTTTCAACTAAAATAAGTGTGTTTAAAGTCATTTCTCTGCCTGAAATTGGTCAAAATTGAAGCTTCTGAGTAAGCAAAACTCTGTAAAAATGTCAATTTTGGTCACTGTGAGGGTTTAAAAAGTGGTTATTCAACATGAGGCACGATCCAATTGACATTTTGAATCATTTTTGGTAAAGTCCAAAAAATCAATTTTCGGACGAAAAACGATGACCGCGGAGTTGTCGAACGTTCCCAAAATGGTCAATTCTGATGAAATTTTAACATTTAATCTTTTGACTGCAAATTACTGTTGGATGTGAATTATTACTTTTTCAACTAAAATAAGTGTGTTTAAAGTCATTTCTGTGCCTGAAATTGGTCAAAATTGAAGCTTCTGAGTAAGCAAAACTCTGTAAAAATGTCAATTTTGGTCAATGTGAGGGTTTAAAAAGTGGTTATTCAACATGAGGCACGATCCAATTGACATTTTGAATCATTTTTGGTAAAGTCCAAAAAATCAATTTTCGGACGAAAAACGATGACCGCGGAGCTGTCGAACGTTCCCAAAATGGTCAATTCTGATGAAATTTTAACATTTAATCTTTTGACTGCAAATTACTGTTGGATGTGAATTATTACTTTTTCAACTAAAATAAGTGTGTTTAAAGTCATTTCTGTGCCTGAAATTGGTCAAAATTGAAGCTTCTGAGTAAGCAAAACTCTGTAAAAATGGCAATTTTGGTCACTGTGAGGGTTTAAAAAGTGGTTATTCAACATGAGGCACGATCCAATTGACATTTTGAATCATTTTTGGTAAAGTCCAAAAAATCAATTTTCGGACGAAAAACGATGATCGCGGAGCTGTCGAACGTTCCCAAAATGGTCAATTCTGATGAAATTTTAACATTTAATCTTTTGACTGCAAATTACTGTTGGATGTGAATTATTACTTTTTCAACTAAAATAAGTGTGTTTAAAGTCATTTCTGTGCCTGAAATTGGTCAAAATTGAAGCTTCTGAGTAAGCAAAACTCTGTAAAAATGGCAATTTTGGTCACTGTGAGGGTTTAAAAAGTGGTTATTCAACATGAGGCACGATCCAATTGACATTTTGAATCATTTTTGGTAAAGTCCAAAAAATCAATTTTCGGACGAAAAACGATGATCGCGGAGCTGTCGAACGTTCCCAAAATGGTCAATTCTGATGAAATTTTAACATTTAATCTTTTGACTGCAAATTACTGTTGGATGTGAAATATTACTCTTTCAACTAAAATAAGTGTGTTTAAAGTCATTTCTGTGCCTGAAATTGGTCAAAATTGAAGCTTCTGAGTAAGCAAAACTCTGTAAAAATGTCAATTTTGGTCACTGTGAGGGTTTAAAAAGTGGTTATTCAACATGAGGCACGATCCAATTGACATTTTGAATTATTTTTGGTAAAGTCCAAAAAATCAATTTTCGGACAAAATACGATGACCGCGGAGCTGTCGAACGTTCCCAAAATGGTCAATTCTGATGAAATTTTAACATTTAATCTTTTGACTGCATAATTACTGTTGGATGTGAATTATTACTTTTTCAACTAAAATAAGTGTGTTTAAAGTCATTTCTGTGCCTGAAATTGGTCAAAATTGAAGCTTCTGAGTAAGCAAAACTCTGTAAAAATGGCAATTTTGGTCACTGTGAGGGTTTAAAAAGTGGTTATTCAACATGAGGCACGATCCAATTGACATTTTGAATAATTTTTGGTAAAGTCCAAAAAATCAATTTTCGGACAAAAAACGATGACCGCGGAGCTGTCGAACGTTCCCAAACGGGTCAATTCTGTTGAAATTTTAACATTTAATCTTTTGACTGCAAATTACTGTTGGATATGAATTATTACTTTTTCAACTAAAATAAGTGTGTTTAAAGTCATTTCTCTGCCTGAAATTGGTCAAAATTGAAGCTTCTGAGTAAGCAAAACTCTGTAAAAATGTCAATTTTGGTCACTGTGAGGGTTTAAAAAGCGGTTATTCAACATGAGGCACGATCCAATTGACATTTTGAATGATTTTTGGTAAAGTCCAAAAAATCAATTTTCGGACGAAAAACGATGACCGCGGAGTTGTCGAACGTTCCCAAAATGGTCAATTCTGATGAAATTTTAACATTTAATCTTTTGACTGCAAATTACTGTTGGATGTGAATTATTACTTTTTCAACTAAAATAAGTGTGTTTAAAGTCATTTCTCTGCCTGAAATTGGTCAAAATTGAAGCTTCTGAGTAAGCAAAACTCTGTAAAAATGTCAATTTTGGTCACTGTGAGGGTTTAAAAAGTGGTTATTCAACATGAGGCACGATCCAATTGACATTTTGAATCATTTTTGGTAAAGTCCAAAAAATCAATTTTCGGACAAAAAACGATGACCGCGGAGCTGTCGAACGTTCCCAAAATGGTCAATTCTGAGGAAATTTTAACATTTAATCTTTTGACTGCAAATTACTGTTGGATATGAATTATTACTTTTTCAACTAAAATAAGTGTGTTTAAAGTAATTTCTCTGCCTGAAATTGGTCAAAATTGAAGCTTCTGAGTAAGCAAAACTCTGTAAAAATGGCAATTTTGGTCACTGTGAGGGTTTAAAAAGTGGTTATTCAACATGAGGCACGATCCAATTGACATTTTGAATCATTTTTGGTAAAGTCCAAAAAATCAATTTTCAGACAAAAAACTGTGGTATATAAATAAATAATACCGGATCTAGGTTTTACTGGACATAGTAATAACAGATAGCTCAATAAATAAGAGTCAAGATTCGAGGTAGTAGGAGTTTGCAGGTTTAATACAGCATAAAGGACAGGAACAGGACAACCTGCACAGGAATAGGATGGCAGCGCTGCACGGGGGCAGGATTGGACTGGCGTGGCCCGACATCTGCCGGGGCTGGATCTGGGATGAGCGCGCTAACATTTAATAACAATACACAAGCATATATACTAAAACAGTTGCATTACAATGAATACAGTAGGCGGAGCAGTGGGTGTGGTCAATAGCAGTCGCGAAAGATAAGGGTGAAAGTAGGTGTAACAAGAGGCGTGTACATAGACATGTGATGTAAACGTAACAGAATATGTCATAAATGGGGCGGAAACATGGAGGGGGCTACCTAAGGAGCCGGGACCTCTAACCTAATGGTGCGCGCAAACTGACAATGACGTGTTACTAGAAGAAGCTGGGGGCTATGAACTCTGTGCTAGGAGCAGAGACTGAAGTCTGGAGAGTCAGGGCAACATGTACCTACCACTATCTAGTATCTGATGTTTAGAGAACATGTTGATAGAATCCAAAAGTTATCGGGGTAAAGGCTAACAGACTCTAAGACGGGTGCATGCATTATTCTACATGTAGTGCGTGTTGAAGAATATTAAATGACCATAAATACAGTATTTCTCTTGCATGGAGACGTAAAGGCTAGACGATGACGGAAACTATTGATGCGATTCAGTAGCTTAGGAATGCAGAGAAGGAGGGCTGGACTGATAACTAGAATCATAACATACTCTTGGCAGACTCGTAGGCAGAGCCAGGCTGAACCGGGCACTGTAAGGCAGGAAGTAAGTGAAGGGTCAGGAATACAGGTGGGGGCTGTATCGCTCCTCAGCGAGGGCTCAGGAGACAGGAGCTGAATCTGGTGTCCAGGCCCTTTTGAGGCCTAGAAACGGGGACTTTACAATGAAATAACGTGCACACTGGGAAACGTGGCAACGTAGCTTTACATAGGCCTGATATTCGTAGTATTCACGAGAACTGGAAACTGGCATACTAGAGATGGACACAACTGTAATTGCGTCTTTAATCGAACATGGGGAATACATATGCATAATAATCATGCACACATAACATAAGATGGAGAACACGTAGGGACACAGAACATGGCAAAATTTACTTTTCCACATTCCCTCCTTGTCACTACGTTTCCATCAGGAAACATCAATATTCATGATACCATCTATCATTTCATACAGTATCATTTGCTCGTCTCGAATTGTCTTGGAACGGATTTTAGAACGGGACTTGGGACTAAGAATACAAGAGGTAGCACAAATGCCACAAATCGCAGGGCCACATTGTATACAGAGGCAGCAACTGAATATGATCGCTACTGCAATACCTAGAAAGGACAAGACTTTCCATCCCCAGGCGGAAATTATATTCCAGAACCAACCGGACCATGTCCAGGTGCCTGGATCTTGGTGTAACATATGGGCAATTTTATGGAGTCTGGTTATAGCTGAATAAACAGACGGCGCGTTATTTGGAATGAAAATGCAGCAACTAGATCCGATGACTCTACAAGCCCCGCCCCTATCGGCCAGTATGACGTCAAGGACGAGACGATTCTGGAGCACGACAAATCTCGTAGCAGATTGTTCTTCGGTTAAGTTACCTAGAGCAGAGGCAGTCTCATTCACTACTGCTTCAAGGGTTCTGGTCAATCTACGGATTAACTTACTATTCTGGACAGGTCCTATAAAGAAGAAGAAACCTTTATTGAAATCTGTATACTGTTCTAGAGCAGTTTCAGTATAATCGACAATGGGGGACTCGATCTCCCTTCTATGTCTAATGTGTACTAGATGTGTGTTTCTATGATAATCAGATGGGGCTAGGAAAACTGGTGGCAGTAGGAAGGCAATGTAACAGGTTCCCTCCCAATCGAGGGGCAGACGAACATATGCGGTCTGACCACAAACAAAATAAGAATGACGTGAAGCTTTGAAAATAGATTTCCTACTGTCACTATACTTGACAATAGTAGTACAATCACTATGGCCTACGTGTACGGAACCATTATTTCGGACACATAATTCGCCTTTGACTGGTAATACTGAAATAGCAGGTAAGTCTGGAGTAGTATCAGACTGAACATTCAGGACCATGAAATTCGAAGAATAATTACCTAAATTATAAACTTCATTTTCTAGATCTAACCCTGTTCTGTGGGGAAGACCTTGCTTGTCTGGAAAACATGTACTGTTAAGAAAAGACATATCTGTTGAGGATGACGTTAACGTGGACCATGCTCCACACGAACCATTATGTGAAAATGGATAAGGAAAGAGTGGCAGAACTCCCTTCGGTGTCTGGAAAGGGGGGAGTCGACCACACACCCAACAATTAGTGGCATTGCTGGTCTGGTGTGAATAATGTAACATGCGGATAAAGGAATTATTACGCATAGCAAGACGATAAGATAGTTCATGAGGAGGTAGATCACTAAACGGGTGTTCTACTGTAACAATAGAAGACTTATTTACATGAGAGACTGGAAAATACAAATAAAAAGCATAACTGGTGCAGGTAGTCATAAGGCTGAAAAACAATATGAAACTTAGAAAAACGATACATCGGATTGAGTTTTGACTAACTCTCTCACTATGGGGGTCTATTTTATACATGTCAGAAACCGGTCTAACCGTTTCACCTAGGGGAGGACTTAGACAATCAAACTGGCTGACTTATTTTACTAGACCTTAATTTTAGCTTATACTCCTGTTGCGGAGTTTTCTCTAACAGGGAGGGTTCAGTATCATTGTCTTTTGCGGGACAGTCCTTAAGAATAGTACTTTGGCAGTCTTTAAAATCCTCGGAAATGTTCTTAGAAACAGGCTTTAGTCCGTAAAATTTCTTCACATGAGACAAATGGACCCAGCCCTTCCTGCCTTCCAGCTTGACGGCAGTACGGGTGGCCAGGAGGCTCTGTCTGGGTTCCTTCCAGCGAGGCTCCAGCGGACTTGAACGATCAAAGTTCCTCACGAGAACCATGCATCCGGGAACGATTTCATGCGGTGCCACCTCGGTATTGTCTGGAAATGCGGCAGCAACCTGTGAACGACAAGAGTGTAGGGCAGACATCAAGGAAGCTAGGTAATCTGTCAGCATATTACTTGAAACATCGGTAATACTTCGAGGTCTAGGTGTACCCCACATGTTAGGGGGGCGGCCGAATACGACCTCATACGGGGACAGACCTGATCTGGAATGTGCGACCATGCGCATATAAAATAAAGCGACTGGCAGGGCTACTATCCAGTCTACACCTTTCTCTTTACAGACTTTGGCAAGGCGGATTTTCAGGGTCTGATTATGTCTCTCTACGAGACCAGCTGCTTCTGGATGGCGTACACAATGGAACTTCCACTGGTACCCTAACAAAAGGGAAACATGTTTCATCAACTCAGATGAGAATGGCTGGCCGTTATCAGAATATACGACTCTAGGGAGTCCATAACGGGGGAAGAACTCACGAACCAACTGTTTGGCAGTGATCGCGGCTGTGTAATCTGGAACTGGATATGCTTCTGTCCACCTGGACAAAGCGCATACAACTACAAGGACATACTTGAAACCTCGACATCGCTCCATCTGAATATAATCCATCTGGAGGACTTCAAAAGGGTGGTCAGGGGGCTGGAATCCACCTTGTTCCACCGGGACACTTTTACCTGGATTAAACTGGCAACATATCATACAGGTACGGACTTTCTGCTTGGCTGCAGCTCGTAAATGCTTGTTGAACCAAATGTTCTGGATACTGTCTAACATAGCTTTTTCTCCTAAATGTGCTGGACTATGTGCGGTATTGATAATGACTTGAACCATAGAGTCGGGGAGAAACCATGTGGCTTTTCCCTTCGTCAACCATCCCTGATCTGTCTGGACCCCTCCTTGTTCGGACCATTTCTTGATTTCATCGGGAGTAGCATGTAACTGGATATCTATGACATCTTGAGTAGGGTCCTTAACTGTCATACATGTAGTCGAATCTGGAGTATGTGTCTGTGTCGGATTAACTGGAATGTCTGGAGTCTGTGCTGTAAGCTTGGCTGTGCGATCTGCTAGATCGTTACCTTGGGAAATAATGTCTGTAACTTTCGTATGTGCTTTGCACTTCATGATAGCAATAGATGTCGGTAAATGTATGGCATCTAACAGAGCTTGAATAAGGAGACCATGCTGAATCTTGGTTCCATGAGAAGTCATGAAACCTCTCTCCTGCCAGAGCACTCCGAAGTCGTGTACGACTCCAAATGCGTAGCGTGAATCTGTGTAAACATTAACTTTCAGGTTCTTGGCGTGTATGCAGGCTTGTGTCAGAGCAACTAGCTCTGCTGCTTGGGCAGACAGGGTGTCGATACGGTGTGTTTCAATAACTTCAGTGTCAGTAGTCACTGCATACGCGGCTACTAGTTCTCCTGTACTCGTTCTCATACATGAACCATCCACATAAAGTGTCAGGTCGGGATCTGGTAATGGAATATCTGTCAGATCTTGTCTTGGCTTAGTCATAATGTTAACTACTTCCACACAGTCGTGTGTGGCAGGATTTGGATTAACTGACGGTAACAGTGTAGCAGGATTTAGAACGTTGCAGCGTCTGATTTCTATGTGTGGCTGGAACAATGTCAATTCATAACCTGTTAAACGTGCAATTGTCAAGTGCTGAGTTTGTGTTCGGTTTAAAAGAACTTCCACGGAGTGTGGAACTTGTACTGTCAGGGAATGTCCTAATACTATGGAATCACTTTGTCTGATAGCTAGTGCTGTGGCTGCAACTGACTTGAGGCACGCAGGCAGAGCCTGGGCTACAGGATCTAATGTGCTCGAAAAATAAGCACAAGGCTTGTATTGTCCTGCTTGATCTTGTGTGAGAACAGATAATGCTGTACCTTCACGTTCTGTGACGAAAAGTGTAAAAGGCTTACTGTAGTTCGGTGTAGCTAGAACTGGAGCTTGGCATAAAGCTTTCTTTAACTCATTGAAACTAAGTGTATGTTCAGATGTCCAAGGGAGGACAGTCGATACGGCTGCCTCCTGTGTCGTTAACTGTATCAGTGGCTTAGCTAGAAATGCATACTGAGGAATCCATTGTCTACAATAAGAAGTAAGGCCGATAAAAGCACGTACCTCCTTCTGTGTCTTGGGCTGAGGAAGACTCGCTATTAACTGGATACGGTCTGGTGTCAACTGCCTACCCCACTTGGACAGTAAGTGGCCTAAGTAGATCACTTGCTGTACACAGAATTGAAGCTTCGAAGGGGACACCTTGTGCCCCATCTCGGCAAGGAAATACAAGACTGTAAGTGATGCTCGCTCGCAAGCACGTTCAGAACGGGCTGTGATCAGTAGATCATCGACATACTGGAGCAGGGCAGTGTCAGTTGGCATGTGAATGTTGTCTAGTTGTCTTTTAAGTGCTTGACTGTAAATACTAGGACTTTCTGTGAAACCTTGAGGAGCTCGTGTGAACATATAGCTTCTTCCATTTAAACAAAATCCGAAAAGAAACTGGCTGTCAGGATGAATGGGGACACTGAAGAACGCGTTCTTGAGGTCTATGACTGTAAAAAATGACGCTTCGGAATCAATGGCTGTCAATAGGGAAGAAATATCTGGGACAACTGGGTACTGGGGAATAATACATTTATTGAGTTCTCGAAGGTCAATCACTAATCGATATACTGGAGGTGCATTTGGATCAGTACGTTTCATGACTGGAATGATCGGAGAATTACATACATTGGAGTCAGTTTCTACAACTACTCCTTGAGCCATGAGCTCGTCAATAATTTTGGATAAGGCTGCTACGGCCTCAGGTGGCAGTCTGTACTGCCTGATTCGTGGCAGGACTACACCTGGCTTGAGAGTCACACGATGGGGTGTGATTTGCATATAACCAACATCAGTCGGACCTTGCGCCCATAGATGCTGCGGGACATTGGACAATCTCGGATCAAAATGTCGTAATACATAGTGACCCTTGAAGTCACGTAGGAACAATCGTATTCCCTCTGGGGAGCAGCAAATAACTGCACCTAATTCTTTCAGTGTCTTAATACCTACCAAATTTTCTGGACATGACTTCGTAAGTAACAGATCAGTAGTGCGGGACAATGGACCTACTTCTAGAGTAACTGGCTTTGATATCTCGTTTACAATAGGCTTTCCTGAAAATCCAAGGGAAACATTTCTAGAGCCTGAGAGCGGAGCCCCTGGAACTTCGGCGTGACTGATGGTCGTCCTACTTGCCCCTGTATCAATCAGAAACTTTCTGTCTTTCCCTAGTACTTGACTATGAACATAGGGACCTTCTTGATCTACAGGAATCTCGATGAGAGGCAAGCCTACCTCCCTCTCTAGGCTGTTTCATGAATATGGCTGATACTCTGGATACTCGGACTGTGCATACTGGTACATCTGCTGTGTAACATGCTGTGTTGCAGCAATAGGCTGCGGTGCTGTAACTGTCTGTTGTGCATTCGGTGGCTGAGAAGTCTGTGAAACTTGTTCTTGTCTAGGCGGACGTGGTCTTTCTTTAGTCTTACCAGTAGCTATATTATGTTTCAGAACTGCACACTCGTTTATGAAATGACCTGGCTGTTTACAATAATTGCATGTCCCTTTAACGGGAGCTGCTGGATGACTGGCTTGATTCGGACCCCTCTTCTGACTGTCTTGAGGAACGGATTGTGCAACTAGTACTTTCATTTTCGTGTCTTTCATACGTTTTCTCTCGTGTTCTTGCTCTTCTCTGATTCTATTCTGGTGGTACTGGAGCATCTGCAACATCTGGGACGGGGTACTAGCTTGCCACGTACTTTCGACTTTCAAAACTCGATTCTTAACTTGTGGACTTGAATTCTCGACTAATTTAGTAACAAAAAGATGAGGGTATGACTCGCTACTCGTCTTCAAGCCACTGTTTATAATAAAACATTTCTCAAATCTAGAATAAAAATCACTAGTGTCTTCATCTTGTTTCTGTTTACAGGCTGAGATTGCATCCCAGTCTTCCTTTTTAGTGGTTATTAATCTGGGCAAAACTTGTATTAATAGTTCTGGTAATTCTTTACATTTCTCTCCAAGACCGGTACCTGGTACTCGTATCTTATCTTCAGCTTCTAGAACTGCCCAATCGATCTTTTTCTCTCCCACCTCCCAATCTTTTTCCTTGAGTTTCTCGTATACCCCTGCGGGCAACAGGACCTTTAACATTTTAATAATATCTGGATATGTGTATTCTCCCATACGGAGCATGTCTTTTAATTCTCGGTGGAACCCTGCTGGATCTTTGTCGTGACAAGGAATTAATTTCTTCATCTCTAAGAGTTCCATCTTTGTAATCGGGGTGTAAACAAACACTCTTTGCATTTCACCATCTGTTGTCCTGACTGGGTGTACTTCTCGTAACGTGTTCTGTCTGTCTATGTAAAACGGTTTACTTTCTGGAGGTGAGACATGAACAAAATGCGGGTTCAAAAACATACTATATTTGTGACGCTGTTCTAGAATGACACTAATTAAGTCGGTACCTAAACCTTTCCACCTATACTGGAGTAACTCGTTCAGGACATCGTGTAACGGACCTGGATCAGAATGTTGACCCTCATATAATGTAATGAGGTGCTGGATCATATACATACCCACCAGTCGCTGCTCGGCTGGGGGCAATTTCAGAAACATTTGTGCCACTATTTCGTCTGGAAAAGTGGTAGAATCAGTAATCCATCGGACCGCTGATCGGACTAGTTCTTGTTCATGCATAGTACTTAACTCACTATAACCGATTCGTGATTTCAGAATGTGATCGGTAGCTTGAAATACTTGTTCTAGAGAACCTTGTTCTGGTGCTGGATGATGAAAAACTGACTTGTGTTCTAGGCGTAAATGGCGGTCTGGAAATCTAGATGTTCCTACATACGCTATTCTGGCGGGATTCTCGTCCTCTACCTCTTCCGTAGGAGAGTCATTCTCTTTCTCGCTTACTTGTGCTTCTTTGCGTTTCTCGTGTAACCTTATTATTTCCTTACGAATTTTCTTGTACATACTCTCTATACTACTGATAGTTCTGTGCTTACCCTCGGCTATATTATCACTCCACCTTGTCAGGATTCTCATTTCAGCCGGATCTTTGGTCGGATAATCTTGTTCCCTTATTAAACAATTAATCAGAAACTTCAATATCATGAGCTGGATTTCAGCTTTCCTTTGAGACATGGCTTCGCTAATACTTTCTGGATCATTCCCTGTACGGATGAAACGATATATTCTGTCTAGATCTTCTTTCATATCTGGTAGGGTGTCCAAATACCCGGTCACCCGTCTTACACGGATGGAATATATAACTGTACTATCATCACCCGCGACTGGATCATAGCGGCATTCAGTAAGAGCTCGTCGGATATCTGCAACGGACTTATATTTGGGCGTACGCTGTAACGCACATTCATGTAACTCGGCCAACGTTCTACGTTGGTGTGGTGGCGGGGTACCAGGAGGACTTCCTCCTGCGGCCCCTAAACTGGAATCGTCGACTGATACTCTTCGTGCTGGCAGAGTGGGAAATTGTAATGTAGGCTGAACCGGGGGTACCGTAACAGGTACTCCGGTGTCTGGAGGAACAGGAATTGCCTGATTTACAGGGACTGGCGGAACAGGATTTGCATATTCCGGAACTGTGTCGTCCAAATAGGACGAGATGAAAATATCAGCTGCGGTCGGTTTGTGACGTAGCTTGGTCGGAACTAAGGGTGGCGGAAAATTACTGGATGCCTCCCGGGTCGCTTTTGGCAAGCCCTCGGCAAGAAGAGGATACATACCCTTAATAAGGGCATGCCTCTGTCTGTCTGACTGTTCGGTTTTAACTCGTTCACCTATCTCGATTAGTTCCCTTTCTTGGGCTCGTTCTAAGGATTCTCTACTTAATTCTGACTTTCTGATTTCTTTTTCGGTTCTTTTATGAGATTCTTTGCGCCATAACTCGATGGCATCTTTCTGTGACTGTCTGGCTTTCTTTTTCCATAATGCTTCTTCTACTCGCATGATGCACTCGGCATCCCACGTACCTGATACGGGCCATCTATACTTTTCCTCTAACTGTTTGGTATACTCTACCCATAAATCTAGATATAATATGGCACTTATGCCATGCTTCTGATACATAAAATGACCTGGACTGTCCCTAGGCGGGACAGGAACTGCTGCTTCTAGCAGACCTTTTCTGGTTTTTAACTGACGTAGTTTAGAAAATAAGGGCATGACTGAACTGTAACCTAGACACAAAACGTAATTACAATACACAATGAACACGATAATTACTCCACATTCATACCACGACATTAAAATACATAAAAAACATTTAAAATAACAGTTCGAACAGAATACTACCTGGAATACGGAAAACAGAATACATGAGTTTTCTCGAGAACAGAACTGACTAGAACAGAAACTAGATGCACTGCTAAAACAGTACGAAACTCACCGGTCTCATAAAGAGACACGTCAGGACCCGCATCCACCGAAGTGGACACTTCGTTTTGGGATCTGTGTACCACCAAACCCCACGGACCAGAGACAATTAGATTGACCCTGTCTAGATACTACCCCAGCAACGGTACTCACCGGGCAGCAAGAACGGAAGGCCTCGGACTCGACGGGACTGCTTCGACGCCGGACGGACGAACTTCGGACTTCTGTTACGGGTGGGCCTCCGGATACCTCGGACCTTGGACTCTCGGCTTGGGCTCTGGTCGGGACTCGCCGCGTTCCTCCACCGCCTCGTCTGGATGCTGGACCGCAACCTCCGTCTCCTCCGTGGGCCTGAGGGATACTTGAAGCAGAAATATCTGCACGTGCACGGTATGGTTCCGTCACGGCTGCAGAGGATCAGGGGGCATACGTGGCTTCACCGGCGCGTGGGAAAAGGGCAAGTCCCTATTCGGGCGCCATTATGTGGTATATAAATAAATAATACCGGATCTAGGTTTTACTGGACATAGTAATAACAGATAGCTCAATAAATAAGAGTCAAGATTCGAGGTAGTAGGAGTTTGCAGGTTTAATACAGCATAAAGGACAGGAACAGGACAACCTGCACAGGAATAGGATGGCAGCGCTGCACGGGGGCAGGATTGGACTGGCGTGGCCCGACAGCTGCCGGGGCTGGATCTGGGATGAGCGCGCTAACATTTAATAACAATACACAAGCATATATACTAAAACAGTTGCATTACAATGAATACAGTAGGCGGAGCAGTGGGTGTGGTCAATAGCAGTCGCGAAAGATAAGGGTGAAAGTAGGTGTAACAAGAGGCGTGTACATAGACATGTGATGTAAACGTAACAGAATATGTCATAAATGGGGCGGAAACATGGAGGGGGCTACCTAAGGAGCCGGGACCTCTAACCTAATGGTGCGCGCAAACTGACAATGACGTGTTACTAGAAGAAGCTGGGGGCTATGAACTCTGTGCTAGGAGCAGAGACTGAAGTCTGGAGAGTCAGGGCAACATGTACCTACCACTATCTAGTATCTGATGTTTAGAGAACATGTTGATAGAATCCAAAAGTTATCGGGGTAAAGGCTAACAGACTCTAAGACGGGTACATGCATTATTCTACATGTAGTGCGTGATGAAGAATATTAAATGACCATAAATACAGTATTTCTCTTGCATGGAGACGTAAAGGCTAGACGATGACGGAAACTATTGATGCGATTCAGTAGCTTAGGAATGCAGAGAAGGAGGGCTGGACTGATAACTAGAATCATAACATACTCTTGGCAGACTCGTAGGCAGAGCCAGGCTGAACCGGGCACTGTAAGGCAGGAAGTAAGTGAAGGGTCAGGAATACAGGTGGGGGCTGTATCGCTCCTCAGCGAGGGCTCAGGAGACAGGAGCTGAATCTGGTGTCCAGGCCCTTTTGAGGCCTAGAAACGGGGACTTTACAATGAAATAACGTGCACACTGGGAAACGTGGCAACGTAGCTTTACATAGGCCTGATATTCGTAGTATTCACGAGAACTGGAAACTGGCATACTAGAGATGGACACAACTGTAATTGCGTCTTTAATCGAACATGGGGAATACATATGCATATTAATCATGCACACATAACATAAGATGGAGAACACGTAGGGACACAGAACATGGCAAAATTTACTTTTCCACAAAACGATGACCGCGGAGCTGTCGAACGTTCCCAAACGGGTCAATTCTGATGAAATTTTAACATTTAATCTTTTGACTGCAAATTACTGTTCGATATGAATTATTACTTTTTCAACTAAAATAAGTGTGTTTAAAGTCATTTCTCTGCCTGAAATTGGTCAAAATTGAAGATTCTGAGTAAGCAAAACCCTGTAAAAATGTCAATTTTGGTCACTGTGAGGGTTTAAAAAGTGGTTATTCAACATGAGGCACGATCCAATTGACATTTTGAATCATTTTTGGTAAAGTCCAAAAAAATCAATTTTCGGACGAAAAACGATGACCGCGGAGCTGTCGAACGTTCCCAAAATGGTCAATTCTGATGAAATTTTAACATTTAATCTTTTGACTGCAAATTACTGTTGGATGTGAATTTTTACTTTTTTAACTAAAATAAGTGTGTTTAAAGTCATTTCTCTGCCTGAAATTGGTCAAAATTGAAGCTTCTGAGTAAGCAAAACCCTGTAAAAATGGCAATTTTGGTCACTGTGAGGGTTTAAAAAGTGGTTATTCAACATGAGGCACGATCCAATTGACATTTTGAATCATTTTTGGTAAAGTCCAAAAAATCAATTTTCGGACAAAAAACGATGACCGCGGAGCTGTCGAACGTTCCCAAAATGGTCAATTCTGATGAAATTTTAACATTTAATCTTTTGACTGCAAATTACTGTTGGATATGAATTATTACTTTTTCAACTAAAATAAGTGTGTTTAAAGTAGTTTCTCTGCCTGAAATTGGTCAAAATTGAAGCTTCTGAGTAAGCAAAACTCTGTAAAAATGTCAATTTTGGTCACTGTGAGGGTTTAAAAAGTGGTTATTCAACATGAGGCACGATCCAATTGACATTTTGAATCATTTTTGGTAAAGTCCAAAAAATCAATTTTCGGACGAAAAACGATGATCGCGGAGCTGTCGAACGTTCCCAAAATGGTCAATTCTGATGAAATTTTAACATTTAATCTTTTGACTGCAAATTACTGTTGGATGTGAATTATTACTTTTTTAACTAAAATAAGTGTGTTTAAAGTCATTTCTCTGCCTGAAATTGGTCAAAATTGAAGCTTCTGAGTAAGCAAAACTCTGTAAAAATGGCAATTTTGGTCACTGTGAGGGTTTAAAAAGTGGTTATTCAACATGAGGCACGATCCAATTGACATTTTGAATCATTTTTGGTAAAGTCCAAAAAATCAATTTTCGGACAAAAAACGATGACCGCGGAGCTGTCGAACGTTCCCAAAATGGTCAATTCTGATGAAATTTTAACATTTAATCTTTTGACTGCAAATTACTGTTGGATGTGAATTATTACCTTTTCAACTAAAATAAGTGTGTTTAAAGTCATTTCTCTGCCTGAAATTGGTCAAAATTGAAGCTTCTGAGTAAGCAAAACTCTGTAAAAATGTCAATTTTGGTCACTGTGAGGGTTTAAAAAGTGGTTATTCAACATGAGGCACGATCCAATTGACATTTTGAATCATTTTTGGTAAAGTCCAAAAAATCAATTTTCGGACAAAAAACGATGACCGCGGAGCTGTCGAACGTTCCCAAAATGGTCAATTCTGATGAAATTTTAACATTTAATCTTTTGACTGCATAATTACTGTTGGATGTGAATTATTACTTTTTCAACTAAAATAAGTGTGTTTAAAGTCATTTCTGTGCCTGAAATTGGTCAAAATTGAAGCTTCTGAGTAAGCAAAACTCTGTAAAAATGGCAATTTTGGTCACTGTGAGGGTTTAAAAAGTGGTTATTCAACATGAGGCACGATCCAATTGACATTTTGAATCATTTTTGGTAAAGTCCAAAAAATCAATTTTCGGACAAAATATGATGACCGCGGAGCTGTCGAACGTTCCCAAACGGGTCAATTCTGATGAAATTTTAACATTTAATCTTTTGACTGCAAATTACTGTTGGATATGAATTATTACTTTTTCAACTAAAATAAGTGTGTTTAAAGTCATTTCTCTGCCTGAAATTGGTCAAAATTGAAGCTTCTGAGTAAGCAAAACTCTGTAAAAATGTCAATTTTGGTCACTGTGAGGGTTTAAAAAGTGGTTATTCAACATGAGGCACGATCCAATTGACATTTTGAATCATTTTTGGTAAAGTCCAAAAAATCAATTTTCGGACGAAAAACGATGACCGCGGAGTTGTCGAACGTTCCCAAAATGGTCAATTCTGATGAAATTTTTACATTTAATCTTTTGACTGCAAATTACTGTTGGATGTGAATTATTACTTTTTCAACTAAAATAAGTGTGTTTAAAGTCATTTCTCTGCCTGAAATTGGTCAAAATTGAAGCTTCTGAGTAAGCAAAACTCTGTAAAAATGTCAATTTTGGTCACTGTGAGGGTTTAAAAAGTGGTTATTCAACATGAGGCACGATCCAATTGACATTTTGAATCATTTTTGGTAAAGTCCAAAAAATCAATTTTCGGACAAAAAACGATGACCGCGGAGCTGTCGAACGTTCCCAAAATGGTCAATTCTGAGGAAATTTTAACATTTAATCTTTTGACTGCAAATTACTGTTGGATATGAATTATTACTTTTTCAACTAAAATAAGTGTGTTTAAAGTAATTTCTCTGCCTGAAATTGGTCAAAATTGAAGCTTCTGAGTAAGCAAAACTCTGTAAAAATGGCAATTTTGGTCACTGTGAGGGTTTAAAAAGTGGTTATTCAACATGAGGCACGATCCAATTGACATTTTGAATCATTTTTGGTAAAGTCCAAAAAATCAATTTTCAGACAAAAAACGATGACCGCGGAGCTGTCGAACGTTCCCAAACGGGTCAATTCTGATGAAATTTTAACATTTAATCTTTTGACTGCAAATTACTGTTCGATATGAATTATTACTTTTTCAACTAAAATAAGTGTGTTTAAAGTCATTTCTCTGCCTGAAATTGGTCAAAATTGAAGCTTCTGAGTAAGCAAAACCCTGTAAAAATGTCCATTTTGGTCACTGTGAGGGTTTAAAAAGTGGTTATTCAACATGAGGCACGATCCAATTGACATTTTGAATCATTTTTGGTAAAGTCCAAAAAATCAATTTTCGGACGAAAAACGATGACCGCGGAGCTGTCGAACGTTCCCAAAATGGTCAATTCTGATGAAATTTTAACATTTAATCTTTTGACTGCAAATTACTGTTGGATGTGAATTATTACTTTTTCAACTAAAATAAGTGTGTTTAAAGTCATTTCTGTGCCTGAAATTTGTCAAAATTGAAGCTTCTGAGTAAGCAAAACTCTGTAAAAATGGCAATTTTGGTCACTGTGAGGGTTTAAAAAGTGGTTATTCAACATGAGGCACGATCCAATTGACATTTTGAATCATTTTTGGTAAAGTCCAAAAAATCAATTTTCGGACGAAAAACGATGATCGCGGAGCTGTCGAACGTTCTCAAAATGGTCAATTCTGATGAAATTTTAACATTTAATCTTTTGACTGCAAATTACTGTTGGATGTGAATTATTACTTTTTTAACTAAAATAAGTGTGTTTAAAGTCATTTCTCTGCCTGAAATTGGTCAAAATTGAAGCTTCTGAGTAAGCAAAACTCTGTAAAAATGGCAATTTTGGTCACTGTGAGGGTTTAAAAAGTGGTTAGTCAACATGAGGCACGATCCAATTGACATTTTGAATCATTTTTGGTAAAGTCCAAAAAATCAATTTTCGGACAAAAAACGATGACCGCGGAGCTGTCGAACGTTCCCAAAATGGTCAATTCTGATGAAATTTTAACATTTAATCTTTTGACTGCAAATTACTGTTGGATGTGAATTATTACCTTTTCAACTAAAATAAGTGTGTTTAAAGTCATTTCTCTGCCTGAAATTGGTCAAAATTGAAGCTTCTGAGTAAGCAAAACTCTGTAAAAATGTCAATTTTGGTCACTGTGAGGGTTTAAAAAGTGGTTATTCAACATGAGGCACGATCCAATTGACATTTTGAATCATTTTTGGTAAAGTCCAAAAAATCAATTTTCGGACAAAAAACAATGACCGCGGAGCTGTCGAACGTTCCCAAAATGGTCAATTCTGATGAAATTTTAACATTTAATCTTTTGACTGCAAATTACTGTTGGATATGAATTATTACTTTTTCAACTAAAATAAGTGTGTTTAAAGTAATTTCTCTGCCTGAAATTGGTCAAAATTGAAGCTTCTGAGTAAGCAAAACTCTGTAAAAATGGCAATTTTGGTCACTGTGAGGGTTTAAAAAGTGATTATTCAACATGAGGCACGACCCAATTGACATTTTGAATCATTTTTGGTAAAGTCAAAAAAATCAATTTTTGGACAAAAAACGATGACCGCGGAGCTGTCGAATGTTCCCAAAATGGTAAATTCTGATGAAATTTTAACATTTAATCTTTTGACTGCATAATTACTGTTGGATGTGAATTATTACTTTTTCAACTAAAATAAGTGTGTTTAAAGTCATTTCTGTGCCTGAAATTGGTCAAAATTGAAGCTTCTGAGTAAGCAAAACTCTGTAAAAATGGCAATTTTGGTCACTGTGAGGGTTTAAAAAGTGGTTATTCAACATGAGGCACGATCCAATTGACATTTTGAATCATTTTTAGTAAAGTCCAAAAAATCAATTTTCGGACGAAAAACGATGATCGCGGAGCTGTCGAACGTTCCCAAAATGGTCAATTCTGATGAAATTTTAACATTTAATCTTTTGACTGCAAATTACTGTTGGATATGAATTATTACTTTTTCAACTAAAATAAGTGTGTTTAAAGTAATTTCTCTGCCTGAAATTGGTCAAAATTGAAGCTTCTGAGTAAGCAAAACTCTGTAAAAATGGCAATTTTGGTCACTGTGAGGGTTTAAAAAGTGATTATTCAACATGAGGCACGACCCAATTGACATTTATAATCATTTTTGGTAAAGTCCAAAAAATCAATTTTCGGACAAAAAACGATGACCGCGGAGCTGTCGAACGTTCCCAAAATGGTCAATTCTGATGAAATTTTTACATTTAATCTTTTGACTGCAAATTACTGTTGGATGTGAATTATTACCTTTTCAACTAAAATAAGTGTGTTTAAAGTCATTTCTCTGCCTGAAATTGGTCAAAATTGAAGCTTCTGAGTAAGCAAAACTCTGTAAAAATGTCAATTTTGGTCACTGTGAGGGTTTAAAAAGTGGTTATTCAACATGAGGCACGATCCAATTGACATTTTGAATCATTTTTGGTAAAGTCCAAAAAATCAATTTTCGGACAAAAAACGATGACCGCGGAGCTGTCGAATGTTCCCAAAATGGTCAATTCTGATGAAATTTTAACATTTAATCTTTTGACTGCATAATTACTGTTGGATGTGAATTATTACTTTTTCAACTAAAATAAGTGTGTTTAAAGTCATTTCTGTGCCTGAAATTGGTCAAAATTGAAGCTTCTGAGTAAGCAAAACTCTGTAAAAATGGCAATTTTGGTCACTGTGAGGGTTTAAAAAGTGGTTATTCAACATGAGGCACGATCCAATTGACATTTTGAATCATTTTTGGTAAAGTCCAAAAAATCAATTTTCGGACAAAAAACGATGACCGCGGAGCTGTCGAACGTTCCCAAAATGGTCAATTCTGATGAAATTTAAACATTTAATCTTTTGACTGCAAATTACTGTTGGATATGAATTATTACTTTTTCAACTAAAATAAGTGTGTTTAAAGTAATTTCTCTGCCTGAAATTGGTCAAAATTGAAGCTTCTGAGTAAGCAAAACTCTGTAAAAATGTCAATTTTGGTCACTGTGAGGGTTTAAAAAGTGGTTATTCAACATGAGGCACGATCCAATTGACATTTTGAATCATTTTTGGTAAAGTCCAAAAAATCAATTTTCGGACGAAAAACGATGACCGCGGAGCTGTCGAACGTTCCCAAAATGGTCAATTCTGATGAAATTTTAACATTTAATCTTTTGACTGCAAATTACTGCTGGATGTGAATTATTACTATTTCAACTAAAATAAGTGTGTTTAAAGTCATTTCTGTGCCTGAAATTGGTCAAAATTGAAGCTTCTGAGTAAGCAAAACTCTGTAAAAATGTCAATTTTGGTCACTGTGAGGGTTTAAAAAGTGGTTATTCAACATGAGGCACGATCCAATTGACATTTTGAATCATTTTTGGTAAAGTCCAAAAAATCAATTTTCGGACAAAAAACAATGACCGCGGAGCTGTCGAACGTTCCCAAAATGGTCAATTCTGATGAAATTTTAACATTTAATCTTTTGACTGCAAATTACTGTTGGATATGAATTATTACTTTTTCAACTAAAATAAGTGTGTTTAAAGTAATTTCTCTGCCTGAAATTGGTCAAAATTGAAGCTTCTGAGTAAGCAAAACTCTGTAAAAATGGCAATTTTGGTCACTGTGAGGGTTTAAAAAGTGATTATTCAACATGAGGCACGACCCAATTGACATTTTGAATCATTTTTGGTAAAGTCAAAAAAATCAATTTTTGGACAAAAAACGATGACCGCGGAGCTGTCGAATGTTCCCAAAATGGTAAATTCTGATGAAATTTTAACATTTAATCTTTTGACTGCATAATTACTGTTGGATGTGAATTATTACTTTTTCAACTAAAATAAGTGTGTTTAAAGTCATTTCTGTGCCTGAAATTGGTCAAAATTGAAGCTTCTGAGTAAGCAAAACTCTGTAAAAATGGCAATTTTGGTCACTGTGAGGGTTTAAAAAGTGGTTATTCAACATGAGGCACGATCCAATTGACATTTTGAATCATTTTTGGTAAAGTCCAAAAAATCAATTTTCGGACGAAAAACGATGATCGCGGAGCTGTCGAACGTTCCCAAAATGGTCAATTCTGATGAAATTTTAACATTTAATCTTTTGACTGCAAATTACTGTTGGATATGAATTATTACTTTTTCAACTAAAATAAGTGTGTTTAAAGTAATTTCTCTGCCTGAAATTGGTCAAAATTGAAGCTTCTGAGTAAGCAAAACTCTGTAAAAATGGCAATTTTGGTCACTGTGAGGGTTTAAAAAGTGATTATTCAACATGAGGCACGACCCAATTGACATTTATAATCATTTTTGGTAAAGTCCAAAAAATCAATTTTCGGACAAAAAACGATGACCGCGGAGCTGTCGAACGTTCCCAAAATGGTCAATTCTGATGAAATTTTAACATTTAATCTTTTGACTGCAAATTACTGTTGGATGTGAATTATTACCTTTTCAACTAAAATAAGTGTGTTTAAAGTCATTTCTCTGCCTGAAATTGGTCAAAATTGAAGCTTCTGAGTAAGCAAAACTCTGTAAAAATGTCAATTTTGGTCACTGTGAGGGTTTAAAAAGTGGTTATTCAACATGAGGCACGATCCAATTGACATTTTGAATCATTTTTGGTAAAGTCCAAAAAATCAATTTTCGGACAAAAAACGATGACCGCGGAGCTGTCGAATGTTCCCAAAATGGTCAATTCTGATGAAATTTTAACATTTAATCTTTTGACTGCATAATTACTGTTGGATGTGAATTATTACTTTTTCAACTAAAATAAGTGTGTTTAAAGTCATTTCTGTGCCTGAAATTGGTCAAAATTGAAGCTTCTGAGTAAGCAAAACTCTGTAAAAATGGCAATTTTGGTCACTGTGAGGGTTTAAAAAGTGGTTATTCAACATGAGGCACGATCCAATTGACATTTTGAATCATTTTTGGTAAAGTCCAAAAAATCAATTTTCGGACAAAAAACGATGACCGCGGAGCTGTCGAACGTTCCCAAAATGGTCAATTCTGATGAAATTTAAACATTTAATCTTTTGACTGCAAATTACTGTTGGATATGAATTATTACTTTTTCAACTAAAATAAGTGTGTTTAAAGTAATTTCTCTGCCTGAAATTGGTCAAAATTGAAGCTTCTGAGTAAGCAAAACTCTGTAAAAATGTCAATTTTGGTCACTGTGAGGGTTTAAAAAGTGGTTATTCAACATGAGGCACGATCCAATTGACATTTTGAATCATTTTTGGTAAAGTCCAAAAAATCAATTTTCGGACGAAAAACGATGACCGCGGAGCTGTCGAACGTTCCCAAAATGGTCAATTCTGATGAAATTTTAACATTTAATCTTTTGACTGCAAATTACTGCTGGATGTGAATTATTACTATTTCAACTAAAATAAGTGTGTTTAAAGTCATTTCTGTGCCTGAAATTGGTCAAAATTGAAGCTTCTGAGTAAGCAAAACTCTGTAAAAATGGCAATTTTGGTCACTGTGAGGGTTTAAAAAGTGGTTATTCAACATGAGGCACGATCCAATTGACATTTTGAATCATTTTTGGTAAAGTCCCAAAAAAATCAATTTTCGGACAAAAAACGATGACCGCGGAGCTGTCGAACGTTCCCAAAATGGTCAATTCTGATGAAATTTTAACATTTAATCTTTTGACTGCAAATTACTGTTGGATATGAATTATTACTTTTTCAACTAAAATAAGTGTGTTTAAAGTAATTTCTCTGCCTGAAATTGGTCAAAATTGAAGCTTCTGAGTAAGCAAAACTCTGTAAAAATGGCAATTTTGGTCACTGTGAGGGTTTAAAAAAGTGATTATTCAACATGAGGCACGACCCAATTGACATTTTGAATCATTTTTGGTAAAGTCAAAAAAATCAATTTTCGGACAAAAAACGATGACCGCGGAGCTGTCGAATGTTCCCAAAATGGTCAATTCTGATGAAATTTTAACATTTAATCTTTTGACTGCATAATTACTGTTGGATGTGAATTATTACTTTTTCAACTAAAATAAGTGTGTTTAAAGTCATTTCTGTGCCTGAAATTGGTCAAAATTGAAGCTTCTGAGTAAGCAAAACTCTGTAAAAATGGCAATTTTGGTCACTGTGAGGGTTTAAAAAGTGGTTATTCAACACGAGGCACGATCCAATTGACATTTTGAATCATTTTTGGTAAAGTCCAAAAAATCAATTTTCGGACAAAAAACGATGACCGCGGAGCTGTCGAACGTTCCCAAAATGGTCAATTCTGATGAAATTTTAACATTTAATCTTTTGACTGCAAATTACTGTTGGATGTGAATTATTACTTTTTCAACTAAAATAAGTGTGTTTAAAGTCATTTCTCTGCCTGAAATTGGTCAAAATTGAAGCTTCTGAGTAAGCAAAACTCTGTAAAAATGTCAATTTTGGTCACTGTGAGGGTTTAAAAAGTGGTTATTCAACATGAGGCACGATCCAATTGACATTTTGAATCATTTTTGGTAAAGTCCAAAAAATCAATTTTCGGACAAAAAACGATGACCGCGGAGCTGTCGAACGTTCCCAAACGGGTCAATTCTGATGAAATTTTAACATTTAATCTTTTGACTGCAAATTACTGTTCGATAAGAATTATTACTTTTTCAACTAAAATAAGTGTGTTTAAAGTCATTTCTCTGCCTGAAATTGGTCAAAATTGAAGCTTCTGAGTAAGCAAAACCCTGTCAAAATGTCCATTTTGGTCACTGTGAGGGTTTAAAAAGTGGTTATTCAACATGAGGCACGATCCAATTGACATTTTGAATCATTTTTGGTAAAGTCCAAAAAATCAATTTTCGGACGAAAAACGATGACCGCGGAGCTGTCGAACGTTCCCAAAATGGTCAATTCTGATGAAATTTTAACATTTAATCTTTTGACTGCAAATTACTGTTGGATGTGAATTATTACTTTATCAACTAAAATAAGTGTGTTTAAAGTCATTTCTGTGCCTGAAATTTGTCAAAATTGAAGCTTCTGAGTAAGCAAAACTCTGTAAAAATGGCAATTTTGGTCACTGTGAGGGTTTAAAAAGTGGTTATTCAACATGAGGCACGATCCAATTGACATTTTGAATCATTTTTGGTAAAGTCCAAAAAATCAATTTTCGGACGAAAAACGATGATCGCGGAGCTGTCGAACGTTCTCAAAATGGTCAATTCTGATGAAATTTTAACATTTAATCTTTTGACTGCAAATTACTGTTGGATGTGAATTATTACTTTTTTAACTAAAATAAGTGTGTTTAAAGTCATTTCTCTGCCTGAAATTGGTCAAAATTGAAGCTTCTGAGTAAGCAAAACTCTGTAAAAATGGCAATTTTGGTCACTGTGAGGGTTTAAAAAGTGGTTAGTCAACATGAGGCACGTTCCAATTGACATTTTGAATCATTTTTGATAAAGTCCAAAAAATCAATTTTCGGACAAAAAACGATGACCGCGGAGCTGTCGAACGTTCCCAAAATGGTCAATTCTGATGAAATTTTAACATTTAATCTTTTGACTGCAAATTACTGTTGGATGTGAATTATTACCTTTTCAACTAAAATAAGTGTGTTTAAAGTCATTTCTCTGCCTGAAATTGGTCAAAATTGAAGCTTCTGAGTAAGCAAAACTCTGTAAAAATGTCAATTTTGGTCACTGTGAGGGTTTAAAAAGTGGTTATTCAACATGAGGCACGATCCAATTGACATTTTGAATCATTTTTGGTAAAGTCCAAAAAATCAATTTTCGGACAAAAAACGATGACCGCGGAGCTGTCGAACGTTCCCAAAATGGTCAATTCTGATGAAATTTTAACATTTAATCTTTTGACTGCAAATTACTGTTGGATATGAATTATTACTTTTTCAACTAAAATAAGTGTGTTTAAAGTAATTTCTCTGCCTGAAATTGGTCAAAATTGAAGCTTCTGAGTAAGCAAAACTCTGTAAAAATGGCAATTTTGGTCACTGTGAGGGTTTAAAAAGTGATTATTCAACATGAGGCACGACCCAATTGACATTTTGAATCATTTTTGGTAAAGTCAAAAAAATCAATTTTCGGACAAAAAACGATGACCGCGGAGCTGTCGAATGTTCCCAAAATGGTCAATTCTGATGAAATTTTAACATTTAATCTTTTGACTGCAAATTACTGTTGGATGTGAATTATTACTTTTTTAACTAAAATAAGTGTGTTTAAAGTCATTTCTCTGCCTGAAATTGGTCAAAATTGAAGCTTCTGAGTAAGCAAAACTCTGTAAAAATGGCAATTTTGGTCACTGTGAGGGTTTAAAAAGTGGTTAGTCAACATGAGGCACGTTCCAATTGACATTTTGAATCATTTTTGGTAAAGTCCAAAAAATCAATTTTCGGACAAAAAACGATGACCGCGGAGCTGTCGAACGTTCCCAAAATGGTCAATTCTGATGAAATTTTAACATTTAATCTTTTGACTGCAAATTACTGTTGGATGTGAATTATTACCTTTTCAACTAAAATAAGTGTGTTTAAAGTCATTTCTCTGCCTGAAATTGGTCAAAATTGAAGCTTCTGAGTAAGCAAAACTCTGTAAAAATGTCAATTTTGGTCACTGTGAGGGTTTAAAAAGTGGTTATTCAACATGAGGCACGATCCAATTGACATTTTGAATCATTTTTGGTAAAGTCCAAAAAATCAATTTTCGGACAAAAAACGATGACCGCGGAGCTGTCGAACGTTCCCAAAATGGTCAATTCTGATGAAATTTTAACATTTAATCTTTTGACTGCAAATTACTGTTGGATATGAATTATTACTTTTTCAACTAAAATAAGTGTGTTTAAAGTAATTTCTCTGCCTGAAATTGGTCAAAATTGAAGCTTCTGAGTAAGCAAAACTCTGTAAAAATGGCAATTTTGGTCACTGTGAGGGTTTAAAAAGTGATTATTCAACATGAGGCACGACCCAATTGACATTTTGAATCATTTTTGGTAAAGTCAAAAAAATCAATTTTCGGACAAAAAACGATGACCGCGGAGCTGTCGAATGTTCCCAAAATGGTCAATTCTGATGAAATTTTAACATTTAATCTTTTGACTGCATAATTACTGTTGGATGTGAATTATTACTTTTTCAACTAAAATAAGTGTGTTTAAAGTCATTTCTGTGCCTGAAATTGGTCAAAATTGAAGCTTCTGAGTAAGCAAAACTCTGTAAAAATGGCAATTTTGGTCACTGTGAGGGTTTAAAAAGTGGTTATTCAACATGAGGCACGATCCAATTGACATTTTGAATCATTTTTGGTAAAGTCCAAAAAATCAATTTTCGGACGAAAAACGATGATCGCGGAGCTGTCGAACGTTCCCAAAATGGTCAATTCTGATGAAATTTTAACATTTAATCTTTTGACTGCAAATTACTGTTGGATATGAATTATTACTTTTTCAACTAAAATAAGTGTGTTTAAAGTAATTTCTCTGCCTGAAATTGGTCAAAATTGAAGCTTCTGAGTAAGCAAAACTCTGTAAAAATGTCAATTTTGGTCACTGTGAGGGTTTAAAAAGTGGTTATTCAACATGAGGCACGATCCAATTGACATTTTGAATCATTTTTGGTAAAGTCCAAAAAATCAATTTTCGGACAAAAAACGATGACCGCGGAGCTGTCGAACGTTCCCAAAATGGTCAATTCTGAGGAAATTTTAACATTTAATCTTTTGACTGCAAATTACTGTTGGATATGAATTATTACTTTTTCAACTAAAATAAGTGTGTTTAAAGTAATTTCTCTGCCTGAAATTGGTCAAAATTGAAGCTTCTGAGTAAGCAAAACTCTGTAAAAATGGCAATTTTGGTCACTGTGAGGGTTTAAAAAGTGGTTATTCAACATGAGGCACGATCCAATTGACATTTTGAATCATTTTTGGTAAAGTCCAAAAAATCAATTTTCAGACAAAAAACGATGACCGCGGAGCTGTCGAACGTCCCAAACGGGTCAATTCTGATGAAATTTTAACATTTAATCTTTTGACTGCAAATTACTGTTCGATATGAATTATTACTTTTTCAACTAAAATAAGTGTGTTTAAAGTCATTTCTCTGCCTGAAATTGGTCAAAATTGAAGCTTCTGAGTAAGCAAAACCCTGTAAAAATGTCCATTTTGGTCACTGTGAGGGTTTAAAAAGTGGTTATTCAACATGAGGCACGATCCAATTGACATTTTGAATCATTTTTGGTAAAGTCCAAAAAATCAATTTTCGGACGAAAAACGATGACCGCGGAGCTGTCGAACGTTCCCAAAATGGTCAATTCTGATGAAATTTTAACATTTAATCTTTTGACTGCAAATTACTGTTGGATGTGAATTATTACTTTTTCAACTAAAATAAGTGTGTTTAAAGTCATTTCTGTGCCTGAAATTTGTCAAAATTGAAGCTTCTGAGTAAGCAAAACTCTGTAAAAATGGCAATTTTGGTCACTGTGAGGGTTTAAAAAGTGGTTATTCAACATGAGGCACGATCCAATTGACATTTTGAATCATTTTTGGTAAAGTCCAAAAAATCAATTTTCGGACGAAAAACGATGATCGCGGAGCTGTCGAACGTTCTCAAAATGGTCAATTCTGATGAAATTTTAACATTTAATCTTTTGACTGCAAATTACTGTTGGATGTGAATTATTACTTTTTTAACTAAAATAAGTGTGTTTAAAGTCATTTCTCTGCCTGAAATTGGTCAAAATTGAAGCTTCTGAGTAAGCAAAACTCTGTAAAAATGGCAATTTTGGTCACTGTGAGGGTTTAAAAAGTGGTTAGTCAACATGAGGCACGATCCAATTGACATTTTGAATCATTTTTGGTAAAGTCCAAAAAATCAATTTTCGGACAAAAAACGATGACCGCGGAGCTGTCGAACGTTCCCAAAATGGTCAATTCTGATGAAATTTTAACATTTAATCTTTTGACTGCAAATTACTGTTGGATGTGAATTATTACCTTTTCAACTAAAATAAGTGTGTTTAAAGTCATTTCTCTGCCTGAAATTGGTCAAAATTGAAGCTTCTGAGTAAGCAAAACTCTGTAAAAATGTCAATTTTGGTCACTGTGAGGGTTTAAAAAGTGGTTATTCAACATGAGGCACGATCCAATTGACATTTTGAATCATTTTTGGTAAAGTCCAAAAAATCAATTTTCGGACAAAAAACAATGACCGCGGAGCTGTCGAACGTTCCCAAAATGGTCAATTCTGATGAAATTTTAACATTTAATCTTTTGACTGCAAATTACTGTTGGATATGAATTATTACTTTTTCAACTAAAATAAGTGTGTTTAAAGTAATTTCTCTGCCTGAAATTGGTCAAAATTGAAGCTTCTGAGTAAGCAAAACTCTGTAAAAATGGCAATTTTGGTCACTGTGAGGGTTTAAAAAGTGATTATTCAACATGAGGCACGACCCAATTGACATTTTGAATCATTTTTGGTAAAGTCAAAAAAATCAATTTTCGGACAAAAAACGATGACCGCGGAGCTGTCGAATGTTCCCAAAATGGTCAATTCTGATGAAATTTTAACATTTAATCTTTTGACTGCATAATTACTGTTGGATGTGAATTATTACTTTTTCAACTAAAATAAGTGTGTTTAAAGTCATTTCTGTGCCTGAAATTGGTCAAAATTGAAGCTTCTGAGTAAGCAAAACTCTGTAAAAATGGCAATTTTGGTCACTGTGAGGGTTTAAAAAGTGGTTATTCAACATGAGGCACGATCCAATTGACATTTTGAATCATTTTTGGTAAAGTCCAAAAAATCAATTTTCGGACGAAAAACGATGATCGCGGAGCTGTCGAACGTTCCCAAAATGGTCAATTCTGATGAAATTTTAACATTTAATCTTTTGACTGCAAATTACTGTTGGATATGAATTATTACTTTTTCAACTAAAATAAGTGTGTTTAAAGTAATTTCTCTGCCTGAAATTGGTCAAAATTGAAGCTTCTGAGTAAGCAAAACTCTGTAAAAATGGCAATTTTGGTCACTGTGAGGGTTTAAAAAGTGATTATTCAACATGAGGCACGACCCAATTGACATTTATAATCATTTTTGGTAAAGTCCAAAAAATCAATTTTCGGACAAAAAACGATGACCGCGGAGCTGTCGAACGTTCCCAAAATGGTCAATTCTGATGAAATTTTAACATTTAATCTTTTGACTGCAAATTACTGTTGGATGTGAATTATTACCTTTTCAACTAAAATAAGTGTGTTTAAAGTCATTTCTCTGCCTGAAATTGGTCAAAATTGAAGCTTCTGAGTAAGCAAAACTCTGTAAAAATGTCAATTTTGGTCACTGTGAGGGTTTAAAAAGTGGTTATTCAACATGAGGCACGATCCAATTGACATTTTGAATCATTTTTGGTAAAGTCCAAAAAATCAATTTTCGGACAAAAAACGATGACCGCGGAGCTGTCGAATGTTCCCAAAATGGTCAATTCTGATGAAATTTTAACATTTAATCTTTTGACTGCATAATTACTGTTGGATGTGAATTATTACTTTTTCAACTAAAATAAGTGTGTTTAAAGTCATTTCTGTGCCTGAAATTGGTCAAAATTGAAGCTTCTGAGTAAGCAAAACTCTGTAAAAATGGCAATTTTGGTCACTGTGAGGGTTTAAAAAGTGGTTATTCAACATGAGGCACGATCCAATTGACATTTTGAATCATTTTTGGTAAAGTCCAAAAAATCAATTTTCGGACAAAAAACGATGACCGCGGAGCTGTCGAACGTTCCCAAAATGGTCAATTCTGATGAAATTTAAACATTTAATCTTTTGACTGCAAATTACTGTTGGATATGAATTATTACTTTTTCAACTAAAATAAGTGTGTTTAAAGTAATTTCTCTGCCTGAAATTGGTCAAAATTGAAGCTTCTGAGTAAGCAAAACTCTGTAAAAATGTCAATTTTGGTCACTGTGAGGGTTTAAAAAGTGGTTATTCAACATGAGGCACGATCCAATTGACATTTTGAATCATTTTTGGTAAAGTCCAAAAAATC
Organism: Lissotriton helveticus; assembly: GCF_964261635.1. Classification (NCBI taxonomy): domain Eukaryota; kingdom Metazoa; phylum Chordata; class Amphibia; order Caudata; family Salamandridae; genus Lissotriton; species Lissotriton helveticus. Next base: position 296,629,987 of record NC_136068.1, on the reverse strand, counting down.
AATTTTCGGACGAAAAACGATGACCGCGGAGCTGTCGAACGTTCCCAAAATGGTCAATTCTGATGAAATTTTAACATTTAATCTTTTGACTGCAAATTACTGCTGGATGTGAATTATTACTATTTCAACTAAAATAAGTGTGTTTAAAGTCATTTCTGTGCCTGAAATTGGTCAAAATTGAAGCTTCTGAGTAAGCAAAACTCTGTAAAAATGGCAATTTTGGTCACTGTGAGGGTTTAAAAAGTGGTTATTCAACATGAGGCACGATCCAATTGACATTTTGAATCATTTTTGGTAAAGTCCCAAAAAATCAATTTTCGGACAAAAAACGATGACCGCGGAGCTGTCGAACGTTCCCAAAATGGTCAATTCTGATGAAATTTTAACATTTAATCTTTTGACTGCAAATTACTGTTGGATATGAATTATTACTTTTTCAACTAAAATAAGTGTGTTTAAAGTAATTTCTCTGCCTGAAATTGGTCAAAATTGAAGCTTCTGAGTAAGCAAAACTCTGTAAAAATGGCAATTTTGGTCACTGTGAGGGTTTAAAAAAGTGATTATTCAACATGAGGCACGACCCAATTGACATTTTGAATCATTTTTGGTAAAGTCAAAAAAATCAATTTTCGGACAAAAAACGATGACCGCGGAGCTGTCGAATGTTCCCAAAATGGTCAATTCTGATGAAATTTTAACATTTAATCTTTTGACTGCATAATTACTGTTGGATGTGAATTATTACTTTTTCAACTAAAATAAGTGTGTTTAAAGTCATTTCTGTGCCTGAAATTGGTCAAAATTGAAGCTTCTGAGTAAGCAAAACTCTGTAAAAATGGCAATTTTGGTCACTGTGAGGGTTTAAAAAGTGGTTATTCAACACGAGGCACGATCCAATTGACATTTTGAATCATTTTTGGTAAAGTCCAAAAAATCAATTTTCGGACAAAAAACGATGACCGCGGAGCTGTCGAACGTTCCCAAAATGGTCAATTCTGATGAAATTTTAACATTTAATCTTTTGACTGCAAATTACTGTTGGATGTGAATTATTACTTTTTCAACTAAAATAAGTGTGTTTAAAGTCATTTCTCTGCCTGAAATTGGTCAAAATTGAAGCTTCTGAGTAAGCAAAACTCTGTAAAAATGTCAATTTTGGTCACTGTGAGGGTTTAAAAAGTGGTTATTCAACATGAGGCACGATCCAATTGACATTTTGAATCATTTTTGGTAAAGTCCAAAAAATCAATTTTCGGACAAAAAACGATGACCGCGGAGCTGTCGAACGTTCCCAAACGGGTCAATTCTGATGAAATTTTAACATTTAATCTTTTGACTGCAAATTACTGTTCGATAAGAATTATTACTTTTTCAACTAAAATAAGTGTGTTTAAAGTCATTTCTCTGCCTGAAATTGGTCAAAATTGAAGCTTCTGAGTAAGCAAAACCCTGTCAAAATGTCCATTTTGGTCACTGTGAGGGTTTAAAAAGTGGTTATTCAACATGAGGCACGATCCAATTGACATTTTGAATCATTTTTGGTAAAGTCCAAAAAATCAATTTTCGGACGAAAAACGATGACCGCGGAGCTGTCGAACGTTCCCAAAATGGTCAATTCTGATGAAATTTTAACATTTAATCTTTTGACTGCAAATTACTGTTGGATGTGAATTATTACTTTTTCAACTAAAATAAGTGTGTTTAAAGTCATTTCTGTGCCTGAAATTTGTCAAAATTGAAGCTTCTGAGTAAGCAAAACTCTGTAAAAATGGCAATTTTGGTCACTGTGAGGGTTTAAAAAGTGGTTATTCAACATGAGGCACGATCCAATTGACATTTTGAATCATTTTTGGTAAAGTCCAAAAAATCAATTTTCGGACGAAAAACGATGATCGCGGAGCTGTCGAACGTTCTCAAAATGGTCAATTCTGATGAAATTTTAACATTTAATCTTTTGACTGCAAATTACTGTTGGATGTGAATTATTACTTTTTTAACTAAAATAAGTGTGTTTAAAGTCATTTCTCTGCCTGAAATTGGTCAAAATTGAAGCTTCTGAGTAAGCAAAACTCTGTAAAAATGGCAATTTTGGTCACTGTGAGGGTTTAAAAAGTGGTTAGTCAACATGAGGCACGTTCCAATTGACATTTTGAATCATTTTTGGTAAAGTCCAAAAAATCAATTTTCGGACAAAAAACGATGACCGCGGAGCTGTCGAACGTTCCCAAAATGGTCAATTCTGATGAAATTTTAACATTTAATCTTTTGACTGCAAATTACTGTTGGATGTGAATTATTACCTTTTCAACTAAAATAAGTGTGTTTAAAGTCATTTCTCTGCCTGAAATTGGTCAAAATTGAAGCTTCTGAGTAAGCAAAACTCTGTAAAAATGTCAATTTTGGTCACTGTGAGGGTTTAAAAAGTGGTTATTCAACATGAGGCACGATCCAATTGACATTTTGAATCATTTTTGGTAAAGTCCAAAAAATCAATTTTCGGACAAAAAACGATGACCGCGGAGCTGTCGAACGTTCCCAAAATGGTCAATTCTGATGAAATTTTAACATTTAATCTTTTGACTGCAAATTACTGTTGGATATGAATTATTACTTTTTCAACTAAAATAAGTGTGTTTAAAGTAATTTCTCTGCCTGAAATTGGTCAAAATTGAAGCTTCTGAGTAAGCAAAACTCTGTAAAAATGGCAATTTTGGTCACTGTGAGGGTTTAAAAAGTGATTATTCAACATGAGGCACGACCCAATTGACATTTTGAATCATTTTTGGTAAAGTCAAAAAAATCAATTTTCGGACAAAAAACGATGACCGCGGAGCTGTCGAATGTTCCCAAAATGGTCAATTCTGATGAAATTTTAACATTTAATCTTTTGACTGCATAATTACTGTTGGATGTGAATTATTACTTTTTCAACTAAAATAAGTGTGTTTAAAGTCATTTCTGTGCCTGAAATTGGTCAAAATTGAAGCTTCTGAGTAAGCAAAACTCTGTAAAAATGTCAATTTTGGTCACTGTGAGGGTTTAAAAAGTGGTTATTCAACATGAGGCACGATCCAATTGACATTTTGAATCATTTTTGGTAAAGTCCAAAAAATCAATTTTCGGACGAAAAACGATGATCGCGGAGCTGTCGAACGTTCCCAAAATGGTCAATTCTGATGAAATTTTAACATTTAATCTTTTGACTGCAAATTACTGTTGGATGTGAATTATTACTTTTTTAACTAAAATAAGTGTGTTTAAAGTCATTTCTGTGCCTGAAATTGGTCAAAATTGAAGCTTCTGAGTAAGCAAAACTCTGTAAAAATGGCAATTTTGGTCACTGTGAGGGTGGTTATTCAACATGAGGCACGATCCAATTGACATTTTGAATCATTTTTGGTAAAGTCCAAAAAATCAATTTTCGGACAAAAAACGATGACCGCGGAGCTGTCGAACGTTCCCAAAATGGTCAATTCTGAGGAAATTTTAACATTTAATCTTTTGACTGCAAATTACTGTTGGATGTGAATTATTACTATTTCAACTAAAATAAGTGTGTTTAAAGTCATTTCTGTGCCTGAAATTGGTCAAAATTGAAGCTTTGAGTAAGCAAAACTCTGTAAAAATGGCAATTTTGGTCACTGTGAGGGTTTAAAAAGTGGTTATTCAACATGAGGCACGATCCAATTGACATTTTGAATCATTTTTGGTAAAGTCCAAAAAAATCAATTTTCGGACAAAAAACGATGACCGCGGAGCTGTCGAACGTTCCCAAAATGGTCAATTCTGATGAAATTTTAACATTTAATCTTTTGACTGCAAATTACTGTTGGATATGAATTATTACTTTTTCAACTATAATAAGTGTGTTTAAAGTAATTTCTCTGCCTGAAATTGGTCAAAATTGAAGCTTCTGAGTAAGCAAAACTCTATAAAAATGGCAATTTTGGTCACTGTGAGGGTTTAAAAAAGTGATTATTCAACATGAGGCACGACCCAATTGACATTTTGAATCATTTTTGGTAAAGTCAAAAAAATCAATTTTCGGACAAAAAACGATGACCGCGGAGCTGTCGAATGTTCCCAAAATGGTCAATTCTGATGAAATTTTAACATTTAATCTTTTGACTGCATAATTACTGTTGGATGTGAATTATTACTTTTTCAACTAAAATAAGTGTGTTTAAAGTCATTTCTGTGCCTGAAATTGGTCAAAATTGAAGCTTCTGAGTAAGCAAAACTCTGTAAAAATGGCAATTTTGGTCACTGTGAGGGTTTAAAAAGTGGTTATTCAACATGAGGCACGATCCAATTGACATTTTGAATCATTTTTGGTAAAGTCCAAAAAATCAATTTTCGGACAAAAAACGATGACCGCGGAGCTGTCGAACGTTCCCAAAATGGTCAATTCTGATGAAATTTTAACATTTAATCTTTTGACTGCAAATTACTGTTGGATATGAATTATTACTTTTTCAACTAAAATAAGTGTGTTTAAAGTCATTTCTCTGCCTGAAATTGGTCAAAATTGAAGCTTCTGAGTAAGCAAAACTCTGTAAAAATGGCAATTTTGGTCACTGTGAGGGTTTAAAAAGTGGTTATTCAACACGAGGCACGATCCAATTGACATTTTGAATCATTTTTGGTAAAGTCCAAAAAATCAATTTTCGGACAAAAAACGATGACCGCGGAGCTGTCGAACGTTCCCAAAATGGTCAATTCTGATGAAATTTTAACATTTAATCTTTTGACTGCAAATTACTGTTGGATGTGAATTATTACCTTTTCAACTAAAATAAGTGTGTTTAAAGTCATTTCTCTGCCTGAAATTGGTCAAAATTGAAGCTTCTGAGTAAGCAAAACTCTGTAAAAATGTCAATTTTGGTCACTGTGAGGGTTTAAAAAGTTGTTATTCAACATGAGGCACGATCCAATTGACATTTTGAATCATTTTTGGTAAAGTCCAAAGAATCAATTTTCGAACAAAAAACGATGACCGCGGAGCTGTCGAACGTTCCCAAAATGGTCAATTCTGATGAAATTTTAACATTTAATCTTTTGACTGCAAATTACTGTTGGATATGAATTATTACTTTTACAACTAAAATAAGTGTGTTTAAAGTAATTTCTCTGCCTGAAATTGGTCAAAATTGAAGCTTCTGAGTAAGCAAAACTCTGTAAAAAAGGCAATTTTGGTCACTGTGAGGGTTTAAAAAGTGATTATTCAACATGAGGCACGACCCAATTGACATTTTGAATCATTTTTGGTAAAGTCAAAAAAATCAATTTTCGGACAAAAAACGATGACCGCGGAGCTGTCGAATGTTCCCAAAATGGTCAATTCTGATGAAATTTTAACATTTAATCTTTTGACTGCATAATTACTGTTGGATGTGAATTATTACTTTTTCAACTAAAATAAGTGTGTTTAAAGTCATTTCTGTGCCTGAAATTGGTCAAAATTGAAGCTTCTGAGTAAGCAAAACTCTGTAAAAATGGCAATTTTGGTCACTGTGAGGGTTTAAAAAGTGGTTATTCAACATGAGGCACGATCCAATTGACATTTTGAATCATTTTTGGTAAAGTCCAAAAAAATCAATTTTTGGACAAAAAACGATGACCGCGGAGCTGTCGAACGTTCCCAAAATGGTCAATTCTGATGAAATTTTAACATTTAATCTTTTGACTGCAAATTACTGTTGGATGTGAATTATTACCTTTTCAACTAAAATAAGTGTGTTTAAAGTCATTTCTCTGCCTGAAATTGGTCAAAATTGAAGCTTCTGAGTAAGCAAAACTCTGTAAAAATGTCAATTTTGGTCACTGTGAGGGTTTAAAAAGTGGTTATTCAACATGAGGCACGATCCAATTGACATTTTGAATCATTTTTGGTAAAGTCCAAAAAATCAATTTTCGGACAAAAAACGATGACCGCGGAGCTGTCGAACGTTCCCAAAATGGTCAATTCTGATGAAATTTTAACATTTAATCTTTTGACTGCAAATTACTGTTGGATATGAATTATTACTTTTTCAACTAAAATAAGTGTGTTTAAAGTAATTTCTCTGCCTGAAATTGGTCAAAATTGAAGCTTCTGAGTAAGCAAAACTCTGTAAAAATGGCAATTTTGGTCACTGTGAGGGTTTAAAAAGTGATTATTCAACATGAGGCACGACCCAATTGACATTTTGAATCATTTTTGGTAAAGTCAAAAAAATCAATTTTCGGACAAAAAACGATGACCGCGGAGCTGTCGAATGTTCCCAAAATGGTCAATTCTGATGAAATTTTAACATTTAATCTTTTGACTGCATAATTACTGTTGGATGTGAATTATTACTTTTTCAACTAAAATAAGTGTGTTTAAAGTCATTTCTGTGCCTGAAATTGGTCAAAATTGAAGCTTCTGAGTAAGCAAAACTCTGTAAAAATGGCAATTTTGGTCACTGTGAGGGTTTAAAAAGTGGTTATTCAACATGAGGCACGATCCAATTGACATTTTGAATCATTTTTGGTAAAGTCCAAAAAATCAATTTTCGGACGAAAAACGATGATCGCGGAGCTGTCGAACGTTCCCAAAATGGTCAATTCTGATGAAATTTTAACATTTAATCTTTTGACTGCAAATTACTGTTGGATATGAATTATTACTTTTTCAACTAAAATAAGTGTGTTTAAAGTAATTTCTCTGCCTGAAATTGGTCAAAATTGAAGCTTCTGAGTAAGCAAAACTCTGTAAAAATGGCAATTTTGGTCACTGTGAGGGTTTAAAAAGTGATTATTCAACATGAGGCACGACCCAATTGACATTTTGAATCATTTTTGGTAAAGTCAAAAAAATCAATTTTCGGACAAAAAACGATGACCGCGGAGCTGTCGAATGTTCCCAAAATGGTCAATTCTGATGAAATTTTAACATTTAATCTTTTGACTGCATAATTACTGTTGGATGTGAATTATTACTTTTTCAACTAAAATAAGTGTGTTTAAAGTCATTTCTGTGCCTGAAATTGGTCAAAATTGAAGCTTCTGAGTAAGCAAAACTCTGTAAAAATGTCAATTTTGGTCACTGTGAGGGTTTAAAAAGTGGTTATTCAACATGAGGCACGATCCAATTGACATTTTGAATCATTTTTGGTAAAGTCCAAAAAATCAATTTTCGGACGAAAAACGATGATCGCGGAGCTGTCGAACGTTCCCAAAATGGTCAATTCTGATGAAATTTTAACATTTAATCTTTTGACTGCAAATTACTGTTGGATGTGAATTATTACTTTTTTAACTAAAATAAGTGTGTTTAAAGTCATTTCTCTGCCTGAAATTGGTCAAAATTGAAGCTTCTGAGTAAGCAAAACTCTGTAAAAATGGCAATTTTGGTCACTGTGAGGGATTAAAAAGTGGTTATTCAACATGAGGCACGATCCAATTGACATTTTGAATCATTTTTGGTAAAGTCCAAAAAATCAATTTTCGGACAAAAAACGATGACCGCGGAGCTGTCGAACGTTCCCAAAATGGTCAATTCTGATGAAATTATAACATTTAATCTTTTGACTGCAAATTACTGTTGGATGTGAATTATTACCTTTTCAACTAAAATAAGTGTGTTTAAAGTCATTTCTCTGCCTGAAATTGGTCAAAATTGAAGCTTCTGAGTAAGCAAAACTCTGTAAAAATGTCAATTTTGGTCACTGTGAGGGTTTAAAAAGTGGTTATTCAACATGAGGCACGATCCAATTGACATTTTGAATCATTTTTGGTAAAGTCCAAAAAATCAATTTTCGGACAAAAAACGTTGACCGCGGAGCTGTCGAATGTTCCCAAAATGGTCAATTCTGATGAAATTTTAACATTTAATCTTTTGACTGCATAATTACTGTTGGATGTGAATTATTACTTTTTCAACTAAAATAAGTGTGTTTAAAGTCATTTCTGTGCCTGAAATTGGTCAAAATTGAAGCTTCTGAGTAAGCAAAACTCTGTAAAAATGGCAATTTTGGTCACTGTGAGGGTTTAAAAAGTGGTTATTCAACATGAGGCACGATCCAATTGACATTTTGAATCATTTTTGGTAAAGTCCAAAAAATCAATTTTCGGACAAAAAACGATGACCGCGGAGCTGTCAAACGTTCCCAAAATGGTCAATTCTGATGAAATTTAAACATTTAATCTTTTGACTGCAAATTACTGTTGGATATGAACTATTACTTTTTCAACTAAAATAAGTGTGTTTAAAGTAATTTCTCTGCCTGAAATTGGTCAAAATTGAAGCTTCTGAGTAAGCAAAACTCTGTAAAAATGTCAATTTTGGTCACTGTGAGGGTTTAAAAAGTGGTTATTCAACATGAGGCACGATCCAATTGACATTTTGAATCATTTTTGGTAAAGTCCAAAAAATCAATTTTCGGACGAAAAACGATGACCGCGGAGCTGTCGAACGTTCCCAAAATGGTCAATTCTGATGAAATTTTAACATTTAATCTTTTGACTGCAAATTACTGTTGGATGTGAATTATTACTATTTCAACTAAAATAAGTGTGTTTAAAGTCATTTCTGTGCCTGAAATTGGTCAAAATTGAAGCTTCTGAGTAAGCAAAACTCTGTAAAAATGGCAATTTTGGTCACTGTGAGGGTTTAAAAAGTGGTTATTCAACATGAGGCACGATCCAATTGACATTTTGAATCATTTTTGGTAAAGTCCAAAAAAATCAATTTTCGGACAAAAAACGATGACCGCGGAGCTGTCGAACGTTCCCAAAATGGTCAATTCTGATGAAATTTTAACATTTAATCTTTTGACTGCAAATTACTGTTGGATATGAATTATTACTTTTTCAACTAAAATAAGTGAGTTTAAAGTAATTTCTCTGCCTGAAATTGGTCACAATTGAAGCTTCTGAGTAAGCAAAACTCTGTAAAAATGGCAATTTTGGTCACTGTGAGGGTTTAAAAAAGTGATTATTCAACATGAGGCACGACCCAATTGACATTTTGAATCATTTTTGGTAAAGTCAAAAAAATCAATTTTCGGACAAAAAACGATGACCGCGGAGCTGTCGAATGTTCCCAAAATGGTCAATTCTGATGAAATTTTAACATTTAATCTTTTGACTGCATAATTACTGTTGGATGTGAATTATTACTTTTTCAACTAAAATAAGTGTGTTTAAAGTCATTTCTGTGCCTGAAATTGGTCAAAATTGAAGCTTCTGAGTAAGCAAAACTCTGTAAAAATGGCAATTTTGGTCACTGTGAGGGTTTAAAAAGTGGTTATTCAACATGAGGCACGATCCAATTGACATTTTGAATCATTTTTGGTAAAGTCCAAAAAATCAATTTTCGGACAAAAAACGATGACCGCGAAGCTGTCGAACGTTCCCAAAATGGTCAATTCTGATGAAATTTTAACATTTAATCTTTTGACTGCAAATTACTGTTGGATATGAATTATTACTTTTTCAACTAAAATAAGTGTGTTTAAAGTCATTTCTCTGCCTGAAATTGGTCAAAATTGAAGCTTCTGAGTAAGCAAAACTCTGTAAAAATGGCAATTTTGGTCACTGTGAGGGTTTAAAAAGTGGTTATTCAACACGAGGCACGATCCAATTGACATTTTGAATCATTTTTGGTAAAGTCCAAAAAATCAATTTTCGGACAAAAAACGATGACCGCGGAGCTGTCGAACGTTCCCAAAATGGTCAATTCTGATGAAATTTTAACATTTAATCTTTTGACTGCAAATTACTGTTGGATGTGAATTATTACCTTTTCAACTAAAATAAGTGTGTTTAAAGTCATTTCTCTGCCTGAAATTGGTCAAAATTGAAGCTTCTGAGTAAGCAAAACTCTGTAAAAATGTCAATTTTGGTCACTGTGAGGGTTTAAAAAGTTGTTATTCAACATGAGGCACGATCCAATTGACATTTTGAATCATTTTTGGTAAAGTCCAAAAAATCAATTTTCGAACAAAAAACGATGACCGCGGAGCTGTCGAACGTTCCCAAAATGGTCAATTCTGATGAAATTTTAACATTTAATCTTTTGACTGCAAATTACTGTTGGATATGAATTATTACTTTTTCAACTAAAATAAGTGTGTTTAAAGTAATTTCTCTGCCTGAAATTGGTCAAAATTGAAGCTTCTGAGTAAGCAAAACTCTGTAAAAATGGCAATTTTGGTCACTGTGAGGGTTTAAAAAGTGATTATTCAACATGAGGCACGACCCAATTGACATTTTGAATCATTTTTGGTAAAGTCAAAAAAATCAATTTTCGGACAAAAAACGATGACCGCGGAGCTGTCGAATGTTCCCAAAATGGTCAATTCTGATGAAATTTTAACATTTAATCTTTTGACTGCATAATTACTGTTGGATGTGAATTATTACTTTTTCAACTAAAATAAGTGTGTTTAAAGTCATTTCTGTGCCTGAAATTGGTCAAAATTGAAGCTTCTGAGTAAGCAAAACTCTGTAAAAATGGCAATTTTGGTCACTGTGAGGGTTTAAAAAGTGGTTATTCAACATGAGGCACGATCCAATTGACATTTTGAATCATTTTTGGTAAAGTCCAAAAAAATCAATTTTTGGACAAAAAACGATGACCGCGGAGCTGTCGAACGTTCCCAAAATCGTCAATTCTGATGAAATTTTAACATTTAATCTTTTGACTGCAAATTACTGTTGGATATGAATGATTACTTTTTCAACTAAAATAAGTGTGTTTAAAGTAATTTCTCTGCCTGAAATTGGTCAAAATTGAAGCTTCTGAGTAAGCAAAACTCTGTAACAATGTCAATTTTGGTCACTGTGAGGGTTTAAAAAGTGGTTATTCAACATGAGGCACGATCCAATTGACATTTTGAATCATTTTTGGTAAAGTCCAAAAAATCAATTTTCGGACGAAAAACGATGACCGCGGAGCTGTCGAACGTTCCCAAAATGGTCAATTCTGATGAAATTTTAACATTTAATCTTTTGACTGCAAATTACTGTTGGATGTGAATTATTACTCTTTCAACTAAAATAAGTGTGTTTAAAGTCATTTCTGTGCCTGAAATTGGTCAAAATTGAAGCTTCTGAGTAAGCAAAACTCTGTAAAAATGTCAATTTTGGTCACTGTGAGGGTTTAAAAAGTGGTTATTCAACATGAGGCACGATCCAATTGACATTTTGAATCATTTTTGGTAAAGTCCAAAAAATCAATTTTCGGACAAAATACGATGACCGCGGAGCTGTCGAACGTTCCCAAAATGGTCAATTCTGATGAAATTTTAACATTTAATCTTTTGACTGCATAATTACTGTTGGATGTGAATTATTACTTTTTCAACTAAAATAAGTGTGTTTAAAGTCATTTCTGTGCCTGAAATTGGTCAAAATTGAAGCTTCTGAGTAAGCAAAACTCTGTAAAAATGGCAATTTTGGTCACTGTGAGGGTTTAAAAAGTGGTTATTCAACATGAGGCACGATCCAATTGACATTTTGAATAATTTTTGGTAAATTCCAAAAAATCAATTTTCGGACAAAAAACAATGACCGCGGAGCTGTCGAACGTTCCCAAACGGGTCAATTCTGATGAAATTTTAACATTTAATCTTTTGACTGCAAATTACTGTTGGATATGAATTATTACTTTTTCAACTAAAATAAGTGTGTTTAAAGTCATTTCTCTGCCTGAAATTGGTCAAAATTGAAGCTTCTGAGTAAGCAAAACTCTGTAAAAATGGCAATTTTGGTCACTGTGAGGGTTTAAAAAGTGGTTGTTCAACATGAGGCACGATCCAATTGACATTTTGAATCATTTTTGGTAAAGTCCAAAAAATCAATTTTCGGACAAAAAACGATGACCGCGGAGCTGTCGAACGTTCCCAAAATGGTCAATTCTGATGAAATTTAAACATTTAATCTTTTGACTGCAAATTACTGTTGGATATGAACTATTACTTTTTTAACTAAAATAAGTGTGTTTAAAGTAATTTCTCTGCCTGAAATTGGTCAAAATTGAAGCTTCTGAGTAAGCAAAACTCTGTAAAAATGTCAATTTTGGTCACTGTGAGGGTTTAAAAAGTGGTTATTCAACATGAGGCACGATCCAATTGACATTTTGAATCATTTTTGGTAAAGTCCAAAAAATCAATTTTCGGACGAAAAACGATGACCGCGGAGCTGTCGAACGTTCCCAAAATGGTCAATTCTGATGAAATTTTAACATTTAATCTTTTGACTGCAAATTACTGTTGGATGTGAATTATTACTATTTCAACTAAAATAAGTGTGTTTAAAGTCATTTCTGTGCCTGAAATTGGTCAAAATTGAAGCTTCTGAGTAAGCAAAACTCTGTAAAAATGGCAATTTTGGTCACTGTGAGGGTTTAAAAAGTGGTTATTCAACATGAGGCACGATCCAATTGACATTTTGAATCATTTTTGGTAAAGTCCAAAAAAATCAATTTTCGGACAAAAAACGATGACCGCGGAGCTGTCGAACGTTCCCAAAATGGTCAATTCTGATGAAATTTTAACATTTAATCTTTTGACTGCAAATTACTGTTGGATATGAATTATTACTTTTTCAACTAAAATAAGTGTGTTTAAAGTAATTTCTCTGCCTGAAATTGGTCAAAATTGAAGCTTCTGAGTAAGCAAAACTCTGTAAAAATGGCAATTTTGGTCACTGTGAGGGTTTAAAAAAGTGATTATTCAACATGAGGCACGACCCAATTGACATTTTGAATCATTTTTGGTAAAGTCAAAAAAATCAATTTTCGGACAAAAAACGATGACCGCGGAGCTGTCGAATGTTCCCAAAATGGTCAATTCTGATGAAATTTTAACATTTAATCTTTTGACTGCATAATTACTGTTGGATGTGAATTATTACTTTTTCAACTAAAATAAGTGTGTTTAAAGTCATTTCTGTGCCTGAAATTGGTCAAAATTGAAGCTTCTGAGTAAGCAAAACTCTGTAAAAATGGCAATTTTGGTCACTGTGAGGGTTTAAAAAGTGGTTATTCAACATGAGGCACGATCCAATTGACATTTTGAATCATTTTTGGTAAAGTCCAAAAAATCAATTTTCGGACAAAAAACGATGACCGCGGAGCTGTCGAACGTTCCCAAAATGGTCAATTCTGATGAAATTTTAACATTTAATCTTTTGACTGCAAATTACTGTTGGATATGAATTATTACTTTTTCAACTAAAATAAGTGTGTTTAAAGTCATTTCTCTGCCTGAAATTGGTCAAAATTGAAGCTTCTGAGTAAGCAAAACTCTGTAAAAATGGCAATTTTGGTCACTGTGAGGGTTTAAAAAGTGGTTATTCAACACGAGGCACGATCCAATTGACATTTTGAATCATTTTTGGTAAAGTCCAAAAAATCAATTTTCGGACAAAAAACGATGACCGCGGAGCTGTCGAACGTTCCCAAAATGGTCAATTCTGATGAAATTTTAACATTTAATCTTTTGACTGCAAATTACTGTTGGATGTGAATTATTACCTTTTCAACTAAAATAAGTGTGTTTAAAGTCATTTCTCTGCCTGAAATTGGTCAAAATTGAAGCTTCTGAGTAAGCAAAACTCTGTAAAAATGTCAATTTTGGTCACTGTGAGGGTTTAAAAAGTTGTTATTCAACATGAGGCACGATCCAATTGACATTTTGAATCATTTTTGGTAAAGTCCAAAAAATCAATTTTCGAACAAAAAACGATGACCGCGGAGCTGTCGAACGTTCCCAAAATGGTCAATTCTGATGAAATTTTAACATTTAATCTTTTGACTGCAAATTACTGTTGGATATGAATTATTACTTTTTCAACTAAAATAAGTGTGTTTAAAGTAATTTCTCTGCCTGAAATTGGTCAAAATTGAAGCTTCTGAGTAAGCAAAACTCTGTAAAAATGGCAATTTTGGTCACTGTGAGGGTTTAAAAAGTGATTATTCAACATGAGGCACGACCCAATTGACATTTTGAATCATTTTTGGTAAAGTCAAAAAAATCAATTTTCGGACAAAAAACGATGACCGCGGAGCTGTCGAATGTTCCCAAAATGGTCAATTCTGATGAAATTTTAACATTTAATCTTTTGACTGCATAATTACTGTTGGATGTGAATTATTACTTTTTCAACTAAAATAAGTGTGTTTAAAGTCATTTCTGTGCCTGAAATTGGTCAAAATTGAAGCTTCTGAGTAAGCAAAACTCTGTAAAAATGGCAATTTTGGTCACTGTGAGGGTTTAAAAAGTGGTTATTCAACATGAGGCACGATCCAATTGACATTTTGAATCATTTTTGGTAAAGTCCAAAAAAATCAATTTTTGGACAAAAAACGATGACCGCGGAGCTGTCGAACGTTCCCAAAATCGTCAATTCTGATGAAATTTTAACATTTAATCTTTTGACTGCAAATTACTGTTGGATATGAATGATTACTTTTTCAACTAAAATAAGTGTGTTTAAAGTAATTTCTCTGCCTGAAATTGGTCAAAATTGAAGCTTCTGAGTAAGCAAAACTCTGTAACAATGTCAATTTTGGTCACTGTGAGGGTTTAAAAAGTGGTTATTCAACATGAGGCACGATCCAATTGACATTTTGAATCAATTTTGGTAAAGTCCAAAAAATCAATTTTCGGACGAAAAACGATGACCGCGGAGCTGTCGAACGTTCCCAAAATGGTCAATTCTGATGAAATTTTAACATTTAATCTTTTGACTGCAAATTACTGTTGGATGTGAATTATTACTCTTTCAACTAAAATAAGTGTGTTTAAAGTCATTTCTGTGCCTGAAATTGGTCAAAATTGAAGCTTCTGAGTAAGCAAAACTCTGTAAAAATGTCAATTTTGGTCACTGTGAGGGTTTAAAAAGTGGTTATTCAACATGAGGCACGATCCAATTGACATTTTGAATCATTTTTGGTAAAGTCCAAAAAATCAATTTTCGGACAAAATACGATGACCGCGGAGCTGTCGAACGTTCCCAAAATGGTCAATTCTGATGAAATTTTAACATTTAATCTTTTGACTGCATAATTACTGTTGGATGTGAATTATTACTTTTTCAACTAAAATAAGTGTGTTTAAAGTCATTTCTGTGCCTGAAATTGGTCAAAATTGAAGCTTCTGAGTAAGCAAAACTCTGTAAAAATGGCAATTTTGGTCACTGTGAGGGTTTAAAAAGTGGTTATTCAACATGAGGCACGATCCAATTGACATTTTGAATAATTTTTGGTAAATTCCAAAAAATCAATTTTCGGACAAAAAACAATGACCGCGGAGCTGTCGAACGTTCCCAAACGGGTCAATTCTGATGAAATTTTAACATTTAATCTTTTGACTGCAAATTACTGTTGGATATGAATTATTACTTTTTCAACTAAAATAAGTGTGTTTAAAGTCATTTCTCTGCCTGAAATTGGTCAAAATTGAAGCTTCTGAGTAAGCAAAACTCTGTAAAAATGTCAATTTTGGTCACTGTGAGGGTTTAAAAAGTGGTTATTCAACATGAGGCACGATCCAATTGACATTTTGAATCATTTTTGGTAAAGTCCAAAAAATCAATTTTCGGACGAAAAACGAAGACCGCGGAGTTGTCGAACGTTCCCAAAATGGTCAATTCTGATGAAATTTTAACATTTAATCTTTTGACTGCAAATTACTGTTGGATGTGAATTATTACTTTTTCAACTAAAATAAGTGTGTTTAAAGTCATTTCTGTGCCTGAAATTGGTCAAAATTGAAGCTTCTGAGTAAGCAAAACTCTGTAAAAATGGCAATTTTGGTCACTGTGAGGGTTTAAAAAGTGGTTATTCAACATGAGGCACGATCCAATTGACATTTTGAATCATTTTTGGTAAAGTCCAAAAAATCAATTTTCGGACGAAAAACGATGATCGCGGAGCTGTCGAACGTTCCCAAAATGGTCAATTCTGATGAAATTTTAACATTTAATCTTTTGACTGCAAATTACTGTTGGATATGAATTATTACTTTTTCAACTAAAATAAGTGTGTTTAAAGTAATTTTTCTGCCTGAAATTGGTCAAAATTGAAGCTTCTGAGTAAGCAAAACTCTGTAAAAATGGCAATTTTGGTCACTGTGAGGGTTTAAAAAGTGATTATTCAACATGAGGCACGACCCAATTGACATTTTGAATCATTTTTGGTAAAGTCAAAAAAATCAATTTTCGGACAAAAAACGATGCCCGCGGAGCTGTCGAATGTTCCCAAAATGGTCAATTCTGATGAAATTTTAACATTTAATCTTTTGACTGCATAATTACTGTTGGATGTGAATTATTACTTTTTCAACTAAAATAAGTGTGTTTAAAGTCATTTCTGTGCCTGAAATTGGTCAAAATTGAAGCTTCTGAGTAAGCAAAACTCTGTAAAAATGTCAATTTTGGTCACTGTGAGGGTTTAAAAAGTGGTTATTCAACATGAGGCACGATCCAATTGACATTTTGAATCATTTTTGGTAAAGTCCAAAAAATCAATTTTCGGACGAAAAACGATGATCGCGGAGCTGTCGAACGTTCCCAAAATGGTCAATTCTGATGAAATTTTAACATTTAATCTTTTGACTGCAAATTACTGTTGGATGTGAATTATTACTTTTTTAACTAAAATAAGTGTGTTTAAAGTCATTTCTCTGCCTGAAATTGGTCAAAATTGAAGCTTCTGAGTAAGCAAAACTCTGTAAAAATGGCAATTTTGGTCACTGTGAGGGTTTAAAAAGTGGTTATTCAACATGAGGCACGATCCAATTGACATTTATAATCATTTTTGGTAAAGTCCAAAAAATCAATTTTCGGACAAAAAACGATGACCGCGGAGCTGTCGAACGTTCCCAAAATGGTCAATTCTGATGAAATTTTAACATTTAATCTTTTGACTGCAAATTACTGTTGGATGTGAATTATTACCTTTTCAACTAAAATAAGTGTGTTTAAAGTCATTTCTCTGCCTGAAATTGGTCAAAATTGAAGCTTCTGAGTAAGCAAAACTCTCTAAAAATGGCAATTTTGGTCACTGTGAGGGTTTAAAAAGTGGTTATTCAACATGAGGCACGATCCAATTGACATTTTGAATCATTTTTGGTAAAGTCCAAAAAATCAATTTTCGGACAAAAAACGATGACCGCGGAGCTGTCGAACGTTCCCAAAATGGTCAATTCTGATGAAATTTAAACATTTAATCTTTTGACTGCAAATTACTGTTGGATATGAATTATTACTTTTTCAACTAAAATAAGTGTGTTTAAAGTAATTTCTCTGCCTGAAATTGGTCAAAATTGAAGCTTCTGAGTAAGCAAAACTCTGTAAAAATGTCAATTTTGGTCACTGTGAGGGTTTAAAAAGTGGTTATTCAACATGAGGCACGATCCAATTGACATTTTGAATCATTTTTGGTAAAGTCCAAAAAATCAATTTTCGGACGAAAAACGATGACCGCGGAGCTGTCGAACGTTCCCAAAATGGTCAATTCTGATGAAATTTTAACATTTAATCTTTTGACTGCAAATTACTGTTGGATGTGAATTATACCTATTTCAACTAAAATAAGTGTGTTTAAAGTCATTTCTGTGCCTGAAATTGGTCAAAATTGAAGCTTCTGAGTAAGCAAAACTCTGTAAAAATGGCAATTTTGGTCACTGTGAGGGTTTAAAAAGTGGTTATTCAACATGAGGCACGATCCAATTGACATTTTGAATCATTTTTGGTAAAGTCCAAAAAAATCAATTTTCGGACAAAAAACGATGACCGCGGAGCTGTCGAACGTTCCCAAAATGGTCAATTCTGATGAAATTTTAACATTTAATCTTTTGACTGCAAATTACTGTTGGATATGAATTATTACTTTTTCAACTAAAATAAGTGTGTTTAAAGTAATTTCTCTGCCTGAAATTGGTCAAAATTGAAGCTTCTGAGTAAGCAAAACTCTGTAAAAATGGCAATTTTGGTCACTGTGAGGGTTTAAAAAAGTGATTATTCAACATGAGGCACGACCCAATTGACATTTTGAATCATTTTTGGTAAAGTCAAAAAAATCAATTTTCGGACAAAAAACGATGACCGCGGAGCTGTCGAATGTTCCCAAAATGGTCAATTCTGATGAAATTTTAACATTTAATCTTTTGACTGCATAATTACTGTTGGATGTGAATTATTACTTTTTCAACTAAAATAAGTGTGTTTAAAGTCATTTCTGTGCCTGAAATTGGTCAAAATTGAAGCTTCTGAGTAAGCAAAACTCTGTAAAAATGGCAATTTTGGTCACTGTGAGGGTTTAAAAAGTGGTTATTCAACACGAGGCACGATCCAATTGACATTTTGAATCATTTTTGGTAAAGTCCAAAAAATCAATTTTCGGACAAAAAACGATGACCGCGGAGCTGTCGAACGTTCCCAAAATGGTCAATTCTGAGGAAATTTTAACATTTAATCTTTTGACTGCAAATTACTGTTGGATATGAATTATTACTTTTTCAACTAAAATAAGTGTGTTTAAAGTAATTTCTCTGCCTGAAATTGGTCAAAATTGAAGCTTCTGAGTAAGCAAAACTCTGTAAAAATGGCAATTTTGGTCACTGTGAGGGTTTAAAAAGTGGTTATTCAACATGAGGCACGATCCAATTGACATTTTGAATCATTTTTGGTAAAGTCCAAAAAATCAATTTTCAGACAAAAAACGATGACCGCGGAGCTGTCGAACGTTCCCAAACGGGTCAATTCTGATGAAATTTTAACATTTAATCTTTTGACTGCAAATTACTGTTCGATATGAATTATTACTTTTTCAACTAAAATAAGTGTGTTTAAAGTCATTTCTCTGCCTGAAATTGGTCAAAATTGAAGCTTCTGAGTAAGCAAAACCCTGTCAAAATGTCCATTTTGGTCACTGTGAGGGTTTAAAAAGTGGTTATTCAACATGAGGCACGATCCAATTGACATTTTGAATCATTTTTGGTAAAGTCCAAAAAATCAATTTTCGGACGAAAAACGATGACCGCGGAGCTGTCGAACGTTCCCAAAATGGTCAATTCTGATGAAATTTTAACATTTAATCTTTTGACTGCAAATTACTGTTGGATGTGAATTATTACTTTTTCAACTAAAATAAGTGTGTTTAAAGTCATTTCTGTGCCTGAAATTTGTCAAAATTGAAGCTTCTGAGTAAGCAAAACTCTGTAAAAATGGCAATTTTGGTCACTGTGAGGGTTTAAAAAGTGGTTATTCAACATGAGGCACGATCCAATTGACATTTTGAATCATTTTTGGTAAAGTCCAAAAAAATCAATTTTCGGACGAAAAACGATGATCGCGGAGCTGTCGAACGTTCTCAAAATGGTCAATTCTGATGAAATTTTAACATTTAATCTTTTGACTGCAAATTACTGTTGGATGTGAATTATTACTTTTTTAACTAAAATAAGTGTGTTTAAAGTCATTTCTCTGCCTGAAATTGGTCAAAATTGAAGCTTCTGAGTAAGCAAAACTCTGTAAAAATGTCAATTTTGGTCACTGTGAGGGTTTAAAAAGTGGTTATTCAACATGAGGCACGATCCAATTGACATTTTGAATCATTTTTGGTAAAGTCCAAAAAATCAATTTTCGGACAAAAAACGATGACCGCGGAGCTGTCGAACGTTCCCAAAATGGTCAATTCTGATGAAATTTTAACATTTAATCTTTTGACTGCAAATTACTGTTGGATATGAATTATTACTTTTTCAACTAAAATAAGTGTGTTTAAAGTAATTTCTCTGCCTGAAATTGGTCAAAATTGAAGCTTCTGAGTAAGCAAAACTCTGTAAAAATGGCAATTTTGGTCACTGTGAGGGTTTAAAAAGTGATTATTCAACATGAGGCACGACCCAATTGACATTTTGAATCATTTTTGGTAAAGTCAAAAAAATCAATTTTCGGACAAAAAACAATGACCGCGGAGCTGTCGAATGTTCCCAAAATGGTCAATTCTGATGAAATTTTAACATTTAATCTTTCGACTGCATAATTACTGTTGGATGTGAATTATTACTTTTTCAACTAAAATAAGTGTGTTTAAAGTCATTTCTGTGCCTGAAATTGGTCAAAATTGAAGCTTCTGAGTAAGCAAAACTCTGTAAAAATGGCAATTTTGGTCACTGTGAGGGTTTAAAAAGTGGTTATTCAACATGAGGCACGATCCAATTGACATTTTGAATCATTTTTGGTAAAGTCCAAAAAATCAATTTTCGGACGAAAAACGATGATCGCGGAGCTGTCGAACGTTCCCAAAATGGTCAATTCTGATGAAATTTTAACATTTAATCTTTTGACTGCAAATTACTGTTGGATATGAATTATTACTTTTTCAACTAAAATAAGTGTGTTTAAAGTAATTTCTCTGCCTGAAATTGGTCAAAATTGAAGCTTCTGAGTAAGCAAAACTCTGTAAAAATGGCAATTTTGGTCACTGTGAGGGTTTAAAAAGTGATTATTCAACATGAGGCACGACCCAATTGACATTTTGAATCATTTTTGGTAAAGTCAAAAAAATCAATTTTCGGACAAAAAACGATGACCGCGGAGCTGTCGAATGTTCCCAAAATGGTCAATTCTGATGAAATTTTAACATTTAATCTTTTGACTGCATAATTACTGTTGGATGTGAATTATTACTTTTTCAACTAAAATAAGTGTGTTTAAAGTCATTTCTGTGCCTGAAATTGGTCAAAATTGAAGCTTCTGAGTAAGCAAAACTCTGTAAAAATGTCAATTTTGGTCACTGTGAGGGTTTAAAAAGTGGTTATTCAACATGAGGCACGATCCAATTGACATTTTGAATCATTTTTGGTAAAGTCCAAAAAATCAATTTTCGGACGAAAAACGATGATCGCGGAGCTGTCGAACGTTCCCAAAATGGTCAATTCTGATGAAATTTTAACATTTAATCTTTTGACTGCAAATTACTGTTGGATGTGAATTATTACTTTTTTAACTAAAATAAGTGTGTTTAAAGTCATTTCTCTGCCTGAAATTGGTCAAAATTGAAGCTTCTGAGTAAGCAAAACTCTGTAAAAATGGCAATTTTGGTCACTGTGAGGGTTTAAAAAGTGGTTATTCAACATGAGGCACGATCCAATTGACATTTTGAATCATTTTTGGTAAAGTCCAAAAAATCAATTTTCGGACAAAAAACGATGACCGCGGAGCTGTCGAACGTTCCCAAAATGGTCAATTCTGATGAAATTTTAACATTTAATCTTTTGACTGCAAATTACTGTTGGATGTGAATTATTACCTTTTCAACTAAAATAAGTGTGTTTAAAGTCATTTCTCTGCCTGAAATTGGTCAAAATTGAAGCTTCTGAGTAAGCAAAACTCTGTAAAAATGTCAATTTTGGTCACTGTGAGGGTTTAAAAAGTGGTTATTCAACATGAGGCACGATCCAATTGACATTTTGAATCATTTTTGGTAAAGTCCAAAAAATCAATTTTCGGACAAAAAACGATGACCGCTGAGCTGTCGAATGTTCCCAAAATGGTCAATTCTGATGAAATTTTAACATTTAATCTTTTGACTGCATAATTACTGTTGGATGTGAATTATTACTTTTTCAACTAAAATAAGTGTGTTTAAAGTCATTTCTGTGCCTGAAATTGGTCAAAATTGAAGCTTCTGAGTAAGCAAAACTCTGTAAAAATGGCAATTTTGGTCACTGTGAGGGTTTAAAAAGTGGTTATTCAACATGAGGCACGATCCAATTGACATTTTGAATCATTTTTGGTAAAGTCCAAAAAATCAATTTTCGGACAAAAAACGATGACCGCGGAGCTGTCGAACGTTCCCAAAATGGTCAATTCTGATGAAATTTAAACATTTAATCTTTTGACTGCAAATTACTGTTGGATATGAATTATTACTTTTTCAACTAAAATAAGTGTGTTTAAAGTAATTTCTCTGCCTGAAATTGGTCAAAATTGAAGCTTCTGAGTAAGCAAAACTCTGTAAAAATGTCAATTTTGGTCACTGTGAGGGTTTAAAAAGTGGTTATTCAACATGAGGCACGATCCAATTGACATTTTGAATCATTTTTGGTAAAGTCCAAAAAATCAATTTTCGGACGAAAAACGATGACCGCGGAGCTGTCGAACGTTCCCAAAATGGTCAATTCTGATGAAATTTTAACATTTAATCTTTTGACTGCAAATTACTGTTGGATGTGAATTATTACTATTTCAACTAAAATAAGTGTGTTTAAAGTCATTTCTGTGCCTGAAATTGGTCAAAATTGAAGCTTCTGAGTAAGCAAAACTCTGTAAAAATGTCAATTTTGGTCACTGTGAGGGTTTAAAAAGTGGTTATTCAACATGAGGCACGATCCAATTGACATTTTGAATCATTTTTGGTAAAGTCCAAAAAATCAATTTTCGGACGAAAAACGATGATCGCGGAGCTGTCGAACGTTCCCAAAATGGTCAATTCTGATGAAATTTTAACATTTAATCTTTTGACTGCAAATTACTGTTGGATGTGAATTATTACTTTTTTAACTAAAATAAGTGTGTTTAAAGTCATTTCTCTGCCTGAAATTGGTCAAAATTGAAGCTTCTGAGTAAGCAAAACTCTGTAAAAATGGCAATTTTGGTCACTGTGAGGGTTTAAAAAGTGGTTATTCAACATGAGGCACGATCCAATTGACATTTTGAATCATTTTTGGTAAAGTCCAAAAAATCAATTTTCGGACAAAAAACGATGACCGCGGAGCTGTCGAACGTTCCCAAAATGGTCAATTCTGATGAAATTTTAACATTTAATCTTTTGACTGCAAATTACTGTTGGATGTGAATTATTACCTTTTCAACTAAAATAAGTGTGTTTAAAGTCATTTCTCTGCCTGAAATTGGTCAAAATTGAAGCTTCTGAGTAAGCAAAACTCTGTAAAAATGTCAATTTTGGTCACTGTGAGGGTTTAAAAAGTGGTTATTCAACATGAGGCACGATCCAATTGACATTTTGAATCATTTTTGGTAAAGTCCAAAAAATCAATTTTCGGACAAAAAACGATGACCGCTGAGCTGTCGAATGTTCCCAAAATGGTCAATTCTGATGAAATTTTAACATTTAATCTTTTGACTGCATAATTACTGTTGGATGTGAATTATTACTTTTTCAACTAAAATAAGTGTGTTTAAAGTCATTTCTGTGCCTGAAATTGGTCAAAATTGAAGCTTCTGAGTAAGCAAAACTCTGTAAAAATGGCAATTTTGGTCACTGTGAGGGTTTAAAAAGTGGTTATTCAACATGAGGCACGATCCAATTGACATTTTGAATCATTTTTGGTAAAGTCCAAAAAATCAATTTTCGGACAAAAAACGATGACCGCGGAGCTGTCGAACGTTCCCAAAATGGTCAATTCTGATGAAATTTAAACATTTAATCTTTTGACTGCAAATTACTGTTGGATATGAATTATTACTTTTTCAACTAAAATAAGTGTGTTTAAAGTAATTTCTCTGCCTGAAATTGGTCAAAATTGAAGCTTCTGAGTAAGCAAAACTCTGTAAAAATGTCAATTTTGGTCACTGTGAGGGTTTAAAAAGTGGTTATTCAACATGAGGCACGATCCAATTGACATTTTGAATCATTTTTGGTAAAGTCCAAAAAATCAATTTTCGGACGAAAAACGATGACCGCGGAGCTGTCGAACGTTCCCAAAATGGTCAATTCTGATGAAATTTTAACATTTAATCTTTTGACTGCAAATTACTGTTGGATGTGAATTATTACTATTTCAACTAAAATAAGTGTGTTTAAAGTCATTTCTGTGCCTGAAATTGGTCAAAATTGAAGCTTCTGAGTAAGCAAAACTCTGTAAAAATGGCAATTTTGGTCACTGTGAGGGTTTAAAAAGTGGTTATTCAACATGAGGCACGATCCAATTGACATTTTGAATAATTTTTGGTAAAGTCCAAAAAAATCAATTTTCGGACAAAAAACGATGACCGCGGAGCTGTCGAATGTTCCCAAAATGGTCAATTCTGATGAAATTTTAACATTTAATCTTTTGACTGCAAATTACTGTTGGATATGAATTATTACTTTTTCAACTAAAATAAGTGTGTTTAAAGTAATTTCTCTGCCTGAAATTGGTCAAAATTTAAGCTTCTGAGTAAGCAAAACTCTGTAAAAATGGCAATTTTGGTCACTGTGAGGGTTTAAAAAAGTGATTATTCAACATGAGGCACGACCCAATTGACATTTTGAATAATTTTTGGTAAAGTCAAAAAAATCAATTTTCGGACAAAAAACGATGACCGCGGAGCTGTCGAATGTTCCCAAAATGGTCAATTCTGATGAAATTTTAACATTTAATCTTTTGACTGCATAATTACTGTTGGATGTGAATTATTACTTTTTCAACTAAAATAAGTGTGTTTAAAGTCATTTCTGTGCCTGAAATTGGTCAAAATTGAAGCTTCTGAGTAAGCAAAACTCTGTAAAAATGGCAATTTTGGTCACTGTGAGGGTTTAAAAAGTGGTTATTCAACATGAGGCACGATCCAATTGACATTTTGAATCATTTTTGGTAAAGTCCAAAAAATCAATTTTCGGACAAAAAACGATGACCGCGGAGCTGTCGAACGTTCCCAAAATGGTCAATTCTGATGAAATTTTAACATTTAATCTTTTGACTGCAAATTACTGTTGGATATGAATTATTACTTTTTCAACTAAAATAAGTGTGTTTAAAGTCATTTCTCTGCCTGAAATTGGTCAAAATTGAAGCTTCTGAGTAAGCAAAACTCTGTAAAAATGGCAATTTTGGTCACTGTGAGGGTTTAAAAAGTGGTTATTCAACACGAGGCACGATCCAATTGACATTTTGAATCATTTTTGGTAAAGTCCAAAAAATCAATTTTCGGACAAAAAACGATGACCGCGGAGCTGTCGAACGTTCCCAAAATGGTCAATTCTGATGAAATTTTAACATTTAATCTTTTGACTGCAAATTACTGTTGGATGTGAATTATTACCTTTTCAACTAAAATAAGTGTGTTTAAAGTCATTTCTCTGCCTGAAATTGGTCAAAATTGAAGCTTCTGAGTAAGCAAAACTCTGTAAAAATGGCAATTTTGGTCACTGTGAGGGTTTAAAAAGTGGTTATTCAACATGAGGCACGATCCAATTGACATTTTGAATAATTTTTGGTAAATTCCAAAAAATCAATTTTCGGACAAAAAACAATGACCGCGGAGCTGTCGAACGTTCCCAAACGGGTCAATTCTGATGAAATTTTAACATTTAATCTTTTGACTGCAAATTACTGTTGGATATGAATTATTACTTTTTCAACTAAAATAAGTGTGTTTAAAGTCATTTCTCTGCCTGAAATTGGTCAAAATTGAAGCTTCTGAGTAAGCAAAACTCTGTAAAAATGTCAATTTTGGTCACTGTGAGGGTTTAAAAAGTGGTTATTCAACATGAGGCACGATCCAATTGACATTTTGAATCATTTTTGGTAAAGTCCAAAAAATCAATTTTCGGACGAAAAACGAAGACCGCGGAGTTGTCGAACGTTCCCAAAATGGTCAATTCTGATGAAATTTTAACATTTAATCTTTTGACTGCAAATTACTGTTGGATGTGAATTATTACTTTTTCAACTAAAATAAGTGTGTTTAAAGTCATTTCTGTGCCTGAAATTGGTCAAAATTGAAGCTTCTGAGTAAGCAAAACTCTGTAAAAATGGCAATTTTGGTCACTGTGAGGGTTTAAAAAGTGGTTATTCAACATGAGGCACGATCCAATTGACATTTTGAATCATTTTTGGTAAAGTCCAAAAAATCAATTTTCGGACGAAAAACGATGATCGCGGAGCTGTCGAACGTTCCCAAAATGGTCAATTCTGATGAAATTTTAACATTTAATCTTTTGACTGCAAATTACTGTTGGATATGAATTATTACTTTTTCAACTAAAATAAGTGTGTTTAAAGTAATTTCTCTGCCTGAAATTGGTCAAAATTGAAGCTTCTGAGTAAGCAAAACTCTGTAAAAATGGCAATTTTGGTCACTGTGAGGGTTTAAAAAGTGATTATTCAACATGAGGCACGACCCAATTGACATTTTGAATCATTTTTGGTAAAGTCAAAAAAATCAATTTTCGGACAAAAAACGATGACCGCGGAGCTGTCGAATGTTCCCAAAATGGTCAATTCTGATGAAATTTTAACATTTAATCTTTTGACTCCATAATTACTGTTGGATGTGAATTATTACTTTTTCAACTAAAATAAGTGTGTTTAAAGTCATTTCTGTGCCTGAAATTGGTCAAAATTGAAGCTTCTGAGTAAGCAAAACTCTGTAAAAATGTCAATTTTGGTCACTGTGAGGGTTTAAAAAGTGGTTATTCAACATGAGGCACGATCCAATTGACATTTTGAATCATTTTTGGTAAAGTCCAAAAAATCAATTTTCGGACGAAAAACGATGATCGCGGAGCTGTCGAACGTTCCCAAAATGGTCAATTCTGATGAAATTTTAACATTTAATCTTTTGACTGCAAATTACTGTTGGATGTGAATTATTACTTTTTTAACTAAAATAAGTGTGTTTAAAGTCATTTCTCTGCCTGAAATTGGTCAAAATTGAAGCTTCTGAGTAAGCAAAACTCTGTAAAAATGGCAATTTTGGTCACTGTGAGGGTTTAAAAAGTGGTTATTCAACATGAGGCACGATCCAATTGACATTTATAATCATTTTTGGTAAAGTCCAAAAAATCAATTTTCGGACAAAAAACGATGACCGCGGAGCTGTCGAACGTTCCCAAAATGGTCAATTCTGATGAAATTTTAACATTTAATCTTTTGACTGCAAATTACTGTTGGATGTGAATTATTACCTTTTCAACTAAAATAAGTGTGTTTAAAGTCATTTCTCTGCCTGAAATTGGTCAAAATTGAAGCTTCTGAGTAAGCAAAACTCTGTAAAAATGTCAATTTTGGTCACTGTGAGGGTTTAAAAAGTGGTTATTCAACATGAGGCACGATCCAATTGACATTTTGAATCATTTTTGGTAAAGTCCAAAAAATCAATTTTCGGACAAAAAACGATGACCGCGGAGCTGTCGAATGTTCCCAAAATGGTCAATGCTGATGAAATTTTAACATTTAATCTTTTGACTGCATAATTACTGTTGGATGTGAATTATTACTTTTTCAACTAAAATAAGTGTGTTTAAAGTCATTTCTGTGCCTGAAATTGGTCAAAATTGAAGCTTCTGAGTAAGCAAAACTCTGTAAAAATGGCAATTTTGGTCACTGTGAGGGTTTAAAAAGTGGTTATTCAACATGAGGCACGATCCAATTGACATTTTGAATCATTTTTGGTAAAGTCCAAAAAATCAATTTTCGGACAAAAAACGATGACCGCGGAGCTGTCGAACGTTCCCAAAATGGTCAATTCTGATGAAATTTAAACATTTAATCTTTTGACTGCAAATTACTGTTGGATATGAATTATTACTTTTTCAACTAAAATAAGTGTGTTTAAAGTAATTTCTCTGCCTGAAATTGGTCAAAATTGAAGCTTCTGAGTAAGCAAAACTCTGTAAAAATGTCAATTTTGGTCACTGTGAGGGTTTAAAAAGTGGTTATTCAACATGAGGCACGATCCAATTGACATTTTGAATCATTTTTGGTAAAGTCCAAAAAATCAATTTTCGGACGAAAAACGATGACCGCGGAGCTGTCGAACGTTCCCAAAATGGTCAATTCTGATGAAATTTTAACATTTAATCTTTTGACTGCAAATTACTGTTGGATGTGAATTATTACTATTTCAACTAAAATAAGTGTGTTTAAAGTCATTTCTGTGCCTGAAATTGGTCAAAATTGAAGCTTCTGAGTAAGCAAAACTCTGTAAAAATGGCAATTTTGGTCACTGTGAGGGTTTAAAAAGTGGTTATTCAACATGAGGCATGATCCAATTGACATTTTGAATCATTTTTGGTAAAGTCCAAAAAAATCAATTTTCGGACAAAAAACGATGACCGCGGAGCTGTCGAACGTTCCCAAAATGGTCAATTCTGATGAAATTTTAACATTTAATCTTTTGACTGCAAATTACTGTTGGATATGAATTATTACTTTTTCAACTAAAATAAGTGTGTTTAAAGTAATTTCTCTGCCTGAAATTGGTCAAAATTGAAGCTTCTGAGTAAGCAAAACTCTGTAAAAATGGCAATTTTGGTCACTGTGAGGGTTTAAAAAAGTGATTATTCAACATGAGGCACGACCCAATTGACATTTTGAATCATTTTTGGTAAAGTCAAAAAAATCAATTTTCGGACAAAAAACGATGACCGCGGAGCTGTCGAATGTTCCCAAAATGGTCAATTCTGATGAAATTTTAACATTTAATCTTTTGACTGCATAATTACTGTTGGATGTGAATTATTACTTTTTCAACTAAAATAAGTGTGTTTAAAGTCATTTCTGTGCCTGAAATTGGTCAAAATTGAAGCTTCTGAGTAAGCAAAACTCTGTAAAAATGGCAATTTTGGTCACTGTGAGGGTTTAAAAAGTGGTTATTCAACACGAGGCACGATCCAATTGACATTTTGAATCATTTTTGGTAAAGTCCAAAAAATCAATTTTCGGACAAAAAACGATGACCGCGGAGCTGTCGAACGTTCCCAAAATGGTCAATTCTGAGGAAATTTTAACATTTAATCTTTTGACTGCAAATTACTGTTGGATATGAATTATTACTTTTTCAACTAAAATAAGTGTGTTTAAAGTAATTTCTCTGCCTGAAATTGGTCAAAATTGAAGCTTCTGAGTAAGCAAAACTCTGTAAAAATGGCAATTTTGGTCACTGTGAGGGTTTAAAAAGTGGTTATTCAACATGAGGCACGATCCAATTGACATTTTGAATCATTTTTGGTAAAGTCCAAAAAATCAATTTTCAGACAAAAAACGATGACCGCGGAGCTGTCGAACGTTCCCAAACGGGTCAATTCTGATGAAATTTTAACATTTAATCTTTTGACTGCAAATTACTGTTCGATATGAATTATTACTTTTTCAACTAAAATAAGTGTGTTTAAAGTCATTTCTCTGCCTGAAATTGGTCAAAATTGAAGCTTCTGAGTAAGCAAAACCCTGTCAAAATGTCCATTTTGGTCACTGTGAGGGTTTAAAAAGTGGTTATTCAACATGAGGCACGATCCAATTGACATTTTGAATCATTTTTGGTAAAGTCCAAAAAATCAATTTTCGGACGAAAAACGATGACCGCGGAGCTGTCGAACGTTCCCAAAATGGTCAATTCTGATGAAATTTTAACATTTAATCTTTTGACTGCAAATTACTGTTGGATGTGAATTATTACTTTTTCAACTAAAATAAGTGTGTTTAAAGTCATTTCTGTGCCTGAAATTTGTCAAAATTGAAGCTTCTGAGTAAGCAAAACTCTGTAAAAATGGCAATTTTGGTCACTGTGAGGGTTTAAAAAGTGGTTATTCAACATGAGGCACGATCCAATTGACATTTTGAATCATTTTTGGTAAAGTCCAAAAAAATCAATTTTCGGACGAAAAACGATGATCGCGGAGCTGTCGAACGTTCTCAAAATGGTCAATTCTGATGAAATTTTAACATTTAATCTTTTGACTGCAAATTACTGTTGGATGTGAATTATTACTTTTTTAACTAAAATAAGTGTGTTTAAAGTCATTTCTCTGCCTGAAATTGGTCAAAATTGAAGCTTCTGAGTAAGCAAAACTCTGTAAAAATGGCAATTTTGGTCACTGTGAGGGTTTAAAAAGTGGTTAGTCAACATGAGGCACGTTCCAATTGACATTTTGAATCATTTTTGGTAAAGTCCAAAAAATCCATTTTCGGACAAAAAACGATGACCGCGGAGCTGTCGAACGTTCCCAAAATGGTCAATTCTGATGAAATTTTAACATTTAATCTTTTGACTGCAAATTACTGTTGGATGTGAATTATTACCTTTTCAACTAAAATAAGTGTGTTTAAAGTCATTTCTCTGCCTGAAATTGGTCAAAATTGAAGCTTCTGAGTAAGCAAAACTCTGTAAAAATGTCAATTTTGGTCACTGTGAGGGTTTAAAAAGTGGTTATTCAACATGAGGCACGATCCAATTGACATTTTGAATCATTTTTGGTAAAGTCCAAAAAATCAATTTTCGGACAAAAAACGATGACCG
The DNA here is from genome assembly GCF_964261635.1 of Lissotriton helveticus. Lineage (NCBI taxonomy): Eukaryota > Metazoa > Chordata > Amphibia > Caudata > Salamandridae > Lissotriton > Lissotriton helveticus. The sequence goes on along the minus strand of NC_136068.1, from coordinate 296,599,762 downwards.
CGGAGCTGTCGAACGTTCCCAAAATGGTCAATTCTGATGAAATTTTAACATTTAATCTTTTGACTGCAAATTACTGTTGGATATGAATTATTACTTTTTCAACTAAAATAAGTGTGTTTAAAGTAATTTCTCTGCCTGAAATTGGTCAAAATTGAAGCTTCTGAGTAAGCAAAACTCTGTAAAAATGGCAATTTTGGTCACTGTGAGGGTTTAAAAAGTGATTATTCAACATGAGGCACGACCCAATTGACATTTTGAATCATTTTTGGTAAAGTCAAAAAAATCAATTTTCGGACAAAAAACGATGACCGCGGAGCTGTCGAATGTTCCCAAAATGGTCAATTCTGATGAAATTTTAACATTTAATCTTTTGACTGCATAATTACTGTTGGATGTGAATTATTACTTTTTCAACTAAAATAAGTGTGTTTAAAGTCATTTCTGTGCCTGAAATTGGTCAAAATTGAAGCTTCTGAGTAAGCAAAACTCTGTAAAAATGGCAATTTTGGTCACTGTGAGGGTTTAAAAAGTGGTTATTCAACATGAGGCACGATCCAATTGACATTTTGAATCATTTTTGGTAAAGTCCAAAAAATCAATTTTCGGACGAAAAACGATGATCGCGGAGCTGTCGAACGTTCCCAAAATGGTCAATTCTGATGAAATTTTAACATTTAATCTTTTGACTGCAAATTACTGTTGGATGTGAATTATTACTTTTTTAACTAAAATAAGTGTGTTTAAAGTCATTTCTCTGCCTGAAATTGGTCAAAATTGAAGCTTCTGAGTAAGCAAAACTCTGTAAAAATGGCAATTTTGGTCACTGTGAGGGTTTAAAAAGTGGTTATTCAACATGAGGCACGATCCAATTGACATTTTGAATCATTTTTGGTAAAGTCCAAAAAATCAATTTTCGGACAAAAAACGATGACCGCGGAGCTGTCGAACGTTCCCAAAATGGTCAATTCTGATGAAATTTTAACATTTAATCTTTTGACTGCAAATTACTGTTGGATGTGAATTATTACTATTTCAACTAAAATAAGTGTGTTTAAAGTCATTTCTGTGCCTGAAATTGGTCAAAATTGAAGCTTCTGAGTAAGCAAAACTCTGTAAAAATGGCAATTTTGGTCACTGTGAGGGTTTAAAAAGTGGTTATTCAACATGAGGCACGATCCAATTGACATTTTGAATCATTTTTGGTAAAGTCCAAAAAAATCAATTTTCGGACAAAAAACGATGACCGCGGAGCTGTCGAACGTTCCCAAAATGGTCAATTCTGATGAAATTTTAACATTTAATCTTTTGACTGCAAATTACTGTTGGATATGAATTATTACTTTTTCAACTAAAATAAGTGTGTTTAAAGTAATTTCTCTGCCTGAAATTGGTCAAAATTGAAGCTTCTGAGTAAGCAAAACTCTGTAAAAATGGCAATTTTGGTCACTGTGAGGGTTTAAAAAAGTGATTATTCAACATGAGGCACGACCCAATTGACATTTTGAATCATTTTTGGTAAAGTCAAAAAAATCAATTTTCGGACAAAAAACGATGACCGCGGAGCTGTCGAATGTTCCCAAAATGGTCAATTCTGATAAAATTTTAACATTTAATCTTTTGACTGCATAATTACTGTTGGATGTGAATTATTACTTTTTCAACTAAAATAAGTGTGTTTAAAGTAATTTCTCTGCCTGAAATTGGTCAAAATTGAAGCTTCTGAGTAAGCAAAACTCTGTAAAAATGGCAATTTTGGTCACTGTGAGGGTTTAAAAAGTGGTTATTCAACATGAGGCACGATCCAATTGACATTTTGAATCATTTTTGGTAAAGTCCAAAAAATCAATTTTCAGACAAAAAACGATGACCGCGGAGCTGTCGAACGTTCCCAAACGGGTCAATTCTGATGAAATTTTAACATTTAATCTTTTGACTGCAAATTACTGTTCGATATGAATTATTACTTTTTCAACTAAAATAAGTGTGTTTAAAGTCATTTCTCTGCCTGAAATTGGTCAAAATTGAAGCTTCTGAGTAAGCAAAACCCTGTCAAAATGTCCATTTTGGTCACTGTGAGGGTTTAAAAAGTGGTTATTCAACATGAGGCACGATCCAATTGACATTTTGAATCATTTTTGGTAAAGTCCAAAAAAATCAATTTTCGGACGAAAAACGATGACCGCGGAGCTGTCGAACGTTCCCAAAATGGTCAATTCTGATGAAATTTTAACATTTAATCTTTTGACTGCAAATTACTGTTGGATGTGAATTATTACTTTTTCAACTAAAATAAGTGTGTTTAAAGTCATTTCTGTGCCTGAAATTTGTCAAAATTGAAGCTTCTGAGTAAGCAAAACTCTGTAAAAATGGCAATTTTGGTCACTGTGAGGGTTTAAAAAGTGGTTATTCAACATGAGGCACGATCCAATTGACATTTTGAATCATTTTTGGTAAAGTCCAAAAAAATCAATTTTCGGACGAAAAACGATGATCGCGGAGCTGTCGAACGTTCTCAAAATGGTCAATTCTGATGAAATTTTAACATTTAATCTTTTGACTGCAAATTACTGTTGGATGTGAATTATTACTTTTTTAACTAAAATAAGTGTGTTTAAAGTCATTTCTCTGCCTGAAATTGGTCAAAATTGAAGCTTCTGAGTAAGCAAAACTCTGTAAAAATGGCAATTTTGGTCACTGTGAGGGTTTAAAAAGTGGTTAGTCAACATGAGGCACGTTCCAATTGACATTTTGAATCATTTTTGGTAAAGTCCAAAAAATCAATTTTCGGACAAAAAACGATGACCGCGGAGCTGTCGAACGTTCCCAAAATGGTCAATTCTGATGAAATTTTAACATTTAATCTTTTGACTGCAAATTACTGTTGGATGTGAATTATTACTTTTTCAACTAAAATAAGTGTGTTTAAAGTCATTTCTCTGCCTGAAATTGGTCAAAATTTAAGCTTCTGAGTAAGCAAAACTCTGTAAAAATGGCAATTTTGGTCACTGTGAGGGTTTAAAAAAGTGATTATTCAACATGAGGCACGACCCAATTGACATTTTGAATAATTTTTGGTAAAGTCAAAAAAATCAATTTTCGGACAAAAAACGATGACCGCGGAGCTGTCGAATGTTCCCAAAATGGTCAATTCTGATGAAATTTTAACATTTAATCTTTTGACTGCATAATTACTGTTGGATGTGAATTATTACTTTTTCAACTAAAATAAGTGTGTTTAAAGTCATTTCTGTGCCTGAAATTGGTCAAAATTGAAGCTTCTGAGTAAGCAAAACTCTGTAAAAATGGCAATTTTGGTCACTGTGAGGGTTTAAAAAGTGGTTATTCAACATGAGGCACGATCCAATTGACATTTTGAATCATTTTTGGTAAAGTCCAAAAAATCAATTTTCGGACAAAAAACGATGACCGCGGAGCTGTCGAACGTTCCCAAAATGGTCAATTCTGATGAAATTTTAACATTTAATCTTTTGACTGCAAATTACTGTTGGATATGAATTATTACTTTTTCAACTAAAATAAGTGTGTTTAAAGTCATTTCTCTGCCTGAAATTGGTCAAAATTGAAGCTTCTGAGTAAGCAAAACTCTGTAAAAATGGCAATTTTGGTCACTGTGAGGGTTTAAAAAGTGGTTATTCAACACGAGGCACGATCCAATTGACATTTTGAATCATTTTTGGTAAAGTCCAAAAAATCAATTTTCGGACGAAAAACGATGATCGCGGAGCTGTCGAACGTTCCCAAAATGGTCAATTCTGATGAAATTTTAACATTTAATCTTTTGACTGCAAATTACTGTTGGATGTGAATTATTACTTTTTTAACTAAAATAAGTGTGTTTAAAGTCATTTCTCTGCCTGAAATTGGTCAAAATTGAAGCTTCTGAGTAAGCAAAACTCTGTAAAAATGGCAATTTTGGTCACTGTGAGGGTTTAAAAAGTGGTTATTCAACATGAGGCACGATCCAATTGACATTTATAATCATTTTTGGTAAAGTCCAAAAAATCAATTTTCGGACAAAAAACGATGACCGCGGAGCTGTCGAACGTTCCCAAAATGGTCAATTCTGATGAAATTTTAACATTTAATCTTTTGACTGCAAATTACTGTTGGATGTGAATTATTACCTTTTCAACTAAAATAAGTGTGTTTAAAGTCATTTCTCTGCCTGAAATTGGTCAAAATTGAAGCTTCTGAGTAAGCAAAACTCTGTAAAAATGTCAATTTTGGTCACTGTGAGGGTTTAAAAAGTGGTTATTCAACATGAGGCACGATCCAATTGACATTTTGAATCATTTTTGGTAAAGTCCAAAAAATCAATTTTCGGACAAAAAACGATGACCGCGGAGCTGTCGAATGTTCCCAAAATGGTCAATGCTGATGAAATTTTAACATTTAATCTTTTGACTGCATAATTACTGTTGGATGTGAATTATTACTTTTTCAACTAAAATAAGTGTGTTTAAAGTCATTTCTGTGCCTGAAATTGGTCAAAATTGAAGCTTCTGAGTAAGCAAAACTCTGTAAAAATGGCAATTTTGGTCACTGTGAGGGTTTAAAAAGTGGTTATTCAACATGAGGCACGATCCAATTGACATTTTGAATCATTTTTGGTAAAGTCCAAAAAATCAATTTTCGGACAAAAAACGATGACCGCGGAGCTGTCGAACGTTCCCAAAATGGTCAATTCTGATGAAATTTAAACATTTAATCTTTTGACTGCAAATTACTGTTGGATATGAATTATTACTTTTTCAACTAAAATAAGTGTGTTTAAAGTAATTTCTCTGCCTGAAATTGGTCAAAATTGAAGCTTCTGAGTAAGCAAAACTCTGTAAAAATGTCAATTTTGGTCACTGTGAGGGTTTAAAAAGTGGTTATTCAACATGAGGCACGATCCAATTGACATTTTGAATCATTTTTGGTAAAGTCCAAAAAATCAATTTTCGGACGAAAAACGATGACCGCGGAGCTGTCGAACGTTCCCAAAATGGTCAATTCTGATGAAATTTTAACATTTAATCTTTTGACTGCAAATTACTGTTGGATGTGAATTATTACTATTTCAACTAAAATAAGTGTGTTTAAAGTCATTTCTGTGCCTGAAATTGGTCAAAATTGAAGCTTCTGAGTAAGCAAAACTCTGTAAAAATGGCAATTTTGGTCACTGTGAGGGTTTAAAAAGTGGTTATTCAACATGAGGCACGATCCAATTGACATTTTGAATCATTTTTGGTAAAGTCCAAAAAAATCAATTTTCGGACAAAAAACGATGACCGCGGAGCTGTCGAACGTTCCCAAAATGGTCAATTCTGAGGAAATTTTAACATTTAATCTTTTGACTGCAAATTACTGTTGGATATGAATTATTACTTTTTCAACTAAAATAAGTGTGTTTAAAGTAATTTCTCTGCCTGAAATTGGTCAAAATTGAAGCTTCTGAGTAAGCAAAACTCTGTAAAAATGGCAATTTTGGTCACTGTGAGGGTTTAAAAAGTGGTTATTCAACATGAGGCACGATCCAATTGACATTTTGAATCATTTTTGGTAAAGTCCAAAAAATCAATTTTCAGACAAAAAACGATGACCGCGGAGCTGTCGAACGTTCCCAAACGGGTCAATTCTGATGAAATTTTAACATTTAATCTTTTGACTGCAAATTACTGTTCGATATGAATTATTACTTTTTCAACTAAAATAAGTGTGTTTAAAGTCATTTCTCTGCCTGAAATTGGTCAAAATTGAAGCTTCTGAGTAAGCAAAACCCTGTCAAAATGTCCATTTTGGTCACTGTGAGGGTTTAAAAAGTGGTTATTCAACATGAGGCACGATCCAATTGACATTTTGAATCATTTTTGGTAAAGTCCAAAAAATCAATTTTCGGACGAAAAACGATGACCGCGGAGCTGTCGAACGTTCCCAAAATGGTCAATTCTGATGAAATTTTAACATTTAATCTTTTGACTGCAAATTACTGTTGGATGTGAATTATTACTTTTTCAACTAAAATAAGTGTGTTTAAAGTCATTTCTGTGCCTGAAATTTGTCAAAATTGAAGCTTCTGAGTAAGCAAAACTCTGTAAAAATGGCAATTTTGGTCACTGTGAGGGTTTAAAAAGTGGTTATTCAACATGAGGCACGATCCAATTGCCATTTTGAATCATTTTTGGTAAAGTCCAAAAAAATCAATTTTCGGACGAAAAACGATGATCGCGGAGCTGTCGAACGTTCTCAAAATGGTCAATTCTGATGAAATTTTAACATTTAATCTTTTGACTGCAAATTACTGTTGGATGTGAATTATTACTTTTTTAACTAAAATAAGTGTGTTTAAAGTCATTTCTCTGCCTGAAATTGGTCAAAATTGAAGCTTCTGAGTAAGCAAAACTCTGTAAAAATGGCAATTTTGGTCACTGTGAGGGTTTAAAAAGTGGTTAGTCAACATGAGGCACGTTCCAATTGACATTTTGAATCATTTTTGGTAAAGTCCAAAAAATCCATTTTCGGACAAAAAACGATGACCGCGGAGCTGTCGAACGTTCCCAAAATGGTCAATTCTGATGAAATTTTAACATTTAATCTTTTGACTGCAAATTACTGTTGGATGTGAATTATTACCTTTTCAACTAAAATAAGTGTGTTTAAAGTCATTTCTCTGCCTGAAATTGGTCAAAATTGAAGCTTCTGAGTAAGCAAAACTCTGTAAAAATGTCAATTTTGGTCACTGTGAGGGTTTAAAAAGTGGTTATTCAACATGAGGCACGATCCAATTGACATTTTGAATCATTTTTGGTAAAGTCCAAAAAATCAATTTTCGGACAAAAAACGATGACCGCGGAGCTGTCGAACGTTCCCAAAATGGTCAATTCTGATGAAATTTTAACATTTAATCTTTTGACTGCAAATTACTGTTGGATATGAATTATTACTTTTTCAACTAAAATAAGTGTGTTTAAAGTAATTTCTCTGCCTGAAATTGGTCAAAATTGAAGCTTCTGAGTAAGCAAAACTCTGTAAAAATGGCAATTTTGGTCACTGTGAGGGTTTAAAAAGTGATTATTCAACATGAGGCACGACCCAATTGACATTTTGAATCATTTTTGGTAAAGTCAAAAAAATCAATTTTCGGACAAAAAACGATGACCGCGGAGCTGTCGAATGTTCCCAAAATGGTCAATTCTGATGAAATTTTAACATTTAATCTTTTGACTGCATAATTACTGTTGGATGTGAATTATTACTTTTTCAACTAAAATAAGTGTGTTTAAAGTCATTTCTGTGCCTGAAATTGGTCAAAATTGAAGCTTCTGAGTAAGCAAAACTCTGTAAAAATGGCAATTTTGGTCACTGTGAGGGTTTAAAAAGTGGTTATTCAACATGAGGCACGATCCAATTGACATTTTGAATCATTTTTGGTAAAGTCCAAAAAATCAATTTTCGGACGAAAAACGATGATCGCGGAGCTGTCGAACGTTCCCAAAATGGTCAATTCTGATGAAATTTTAACATTTAATCTTTTGACTGCAAATTACTGTTGGATGTGAATTATTACTTTTTTAACTAAAATAAGTGTGTTTAAAGTCATTTCTCTGCCTGAAATTGGTCAAAATTGAAGCTTCTGAGTAAGCAAAACTCTGTAAAAATGGCAATTTTGGTCACTGTGAGGGTTTAAAAAGTGGTTATTCAACATGAGGCACGATCCAATTGACATTTTGAATCATTTTTGGTAAAGTCCAAAAAATCAATTTTCGGACAAAAAACGATGACCGCGGAGCTGTCGAACGTTCCCAAAATGGTCAATTCTGATGAAATTTTAACATTTAATCTTTTGACTGCAAATTACTGTTGGATGTGAATTATTACTATTTCAACTAAAATAAGTGTGTTTAAAGTCATTTCTGTGCCTGAAATTGGTCAAAATTGAAGCTTCTGAGTAAGCAAAACTCTGTAAAAATGGCAATTTTGGTCACTGTGAGGGTTTAAAAAGTGGTTATTCAACATGAGGCACGATCCAATTGACATTTTGAATCATTTTTGGTAAAGTCCCAAAAAATCAATTTTCGGACAAAAAACGATGACCGCGGAGCTGTCGAACGTTCCCAAAATGGTCAATTCTGATGAAATTTTAACATTTAATCTTTTGACTGCAAATTACTGTTGGATATGAATTATTACTTTTTCAACTAAAATAAGTGTGTTTAAAGTAATTTCTCTGCCTGAAATTGGTCAAAATTGAAGCTTCTGAGTAAGCAAAACTCTGTAAAAATGGCAATTTTGGTCACTGTGAGGGTTTAAAAAAGTGATTATTCAACATGAGGCACGACCCAATTGACATTTTGAATCATTTTTGGTAAAGTCAAAAAAATCAATTTTCGGACAAAAAACGATGACCGCGGAGCTGTCGAATGTTCCCAAAATGGTCAATTCTGATGAAATTTTAACATTTAATCTTTTGACTGCATAATTACTGTTGGATGTGAATTATTACTTTTTCAACTAAAATAAGTGTGTTTAAAGTAATTTCTCTGCCTGAAATTGGTCAAAATTGAAGCTTCTGAGTAAGCAAAACTCTGTAAAAATGGCAATTTTGGTCACTGTGAGGGTTTAAAAAGTGGTTATTCAACATGAGGCACGATCCAATTGACATTTTGAATCATTTTTGGTAAAGTCCAAAAAATCAATTTTCAGACAAAAAACGATGACCGCGGAGCTGTCGAACGTTCCCAAACGGGTCAATTCTGATGAAATTTTAACATTTAATCTTTTGACTGCAAATTACTGTTCGATATGAATTATTACTTTTTCAACTAAAATAAGTGTGTTTAAAGTCATTTCTCTGCCTGAAATTGGTCAAAATTGAAGCTTCTGAGTAAGCAAAACCCTGTCAAAATGTCCATTTTGGTCACTGTGAGGGTTTAAAAAGTGGTTATTCAACATGAGGCACGATCCAATTGACATTTTGAATCATTTTTGGTAAAGTCCAAAAAAATCAATTTTCGGACGAAAAACGATGACCGCGGAGCTGTCGAACGTTCCCAAAATGGTCAATTCTGATGAAATTTTAACATTTAATCTTTTGACTGCAAATTACTGTTGGATGTGAATTATTACTTTTTCAACTAAAATAAGTGTGTTTAAAGTCATTTCTGTGCCTGAAATTTGTCAAAATTGAAGCTTCTGAGTAAGCAAAACTCTGTAAAAATGGCAATTTTGGTCACTGTGAGGGTTTAAAAAGTGGTTATTCAACATGAGGCACGATCCAATTGACATTTTGAATCATTTTTGGTAAAGTCCAAAAAAATCAATTTTCGGACGAAAAACGATGATCGCGGAGCTGTCGAACGTTCTCAAAATGGTCAATTCTGATGAAATTTTAACATTTAATCTTTTGACTGCAAATTACTGTTGGATGTGAATTATTACTTTTTTAACTAAAATAAGTGTGTTTAAAGTCATTTCTCTGCCTGAAATTGGTCAAAATTGAAGCTTCTGAGTAAGCAAAACTCTGTAAAAATGGCAATTTTGGTCACTGTGAGGGTTTAAAAAGTGGTTAGTCAACATGAGGCACGTTCCAATTGACATTTTGAATCATTTTTGGTAAAGTCCAAAAAATCAATTTTCGGACAAAAAACGATGACCGCGGAGCTGTCGAACGTTCCCAAAATGGTCAATTCTGATGAAATTTTAACATTTAATCTTTTGACTGCAAATTACTGTTGGATGTGAATTATTACCTTTTCAACTAAAATAAGTGTGTTTAAAGTCATTTCTCTGCCTGAAATTGGTCAAAATTGAAGCTTCTGAGTAAGCAAAACTCTGTAAAAATGTCAATTTTGGTCACTGTGAGGGTTTAAAAAGTGGTTATTCAACATGAGGCACGATCCAATTGACATTTTGAATCATTTTTGGTAAAGTCCAAAAAATCAATTTTCGGACAAAAAACGATGACCGCGGAGCTGTCGAACGTTCCCAAAATGGTCAATTCTGATGAAATTTTAACATTTAATCTTTTGACTGCAAATTACTGTTGGATATGAATTATTACTTTTTCAACTAAAATAAGTGTGTTTAAAGTAATTTCTCTGCCTGAAATTGGTCAAAATTGAAGCTTCTGAGTAAGCAAAACTCTGTAAAAATGGCAATTTTGGTCACTGTGAGGGTTTAAAAAGTGATTATTCAACATGAGGCACGACCCAATTGACATTTTGAATCATTTTTGGTAAAGTCAAAAAAATAAATTTTCGGACAAAAAACGATGACCGCGGAGCTGTCGAATGTTCCCAAAATGGTCAATTCTGATGAAATTTTAACATTTAATCTTTTGACTGCATAATTACTGTTGGATGTGAATTATTACTTTTTCAACTAAAATAAGTGTGTTTAAAGTCATTTCTGTGCCTGAAATTGGTCAAAATTGAAGCTTCTGAGTAAGCAAAACTCTGTAAAAATGGCAATTTTGGTCACTGTGAGGGTTTAAAAAGTGGTTATTCAACATGAGGCACGATCCAATTGACATTTTGAATCATTTTTGGTAAAGTCCAAAAAATCAATTTTCGGACGAAAAACGATGATCGCGGAGCTGTCGAACGTTCCCAAAATGGTCAATTCTGATGAAATTTTAACATTTAATCTTTTGACTGCAAATTACTGTTGGATATGAATTATTACTTTTTCAACTAAAATAAGTGTGTTTAAAGTAATTTCTCTGCCTGAAATTGGTCAAAATTGAAGCTTCTGAGTAAGCAAAACTCTGTAAAAATGGCAATTTTGGTCACTGTGAGGGTTTAAAAAGTGATTATTCAACATGAGGCACGACCCAATTGACATTTTGAATCATTTTTGGTAAAGTCAAAAAAATCAATTTTCGGACAAAAAACGATGACCGCGGAGCTGTCGAATGTTCCCAAAATGGTCAATTCTGATGAAATTTTAACATTTAATCTTTTGACTGCATAATTACTGTTGGATGTGAATTATTACTTTTTCAACTAAAATAAGTGTGTTTAAAGTCATTTCTGTGCCTGAAATTGGTCAAAATTGAAGCTTCTGAGTAAGCAAAACTCTGTAAAAATGTCAATTTTGGTCACTGTGAGGGTTTAAAAAGTGGTTATTCAACATGAGGCACGATCCAATTGACATTTTGAATCGTTTTTGGTAAAGTCCAAAAAATCAATTTTCGGACGAAAAACGATGATCGCGGAGCTGTCGAACGTTCCCAAAATGGTCAATTCTGATGAAATTTTAACATTTAATCTTTTGACTGCAAATTACTGTTGGATGTGAATTATTACTTTTTTAACTAAAATAAGTGTGTTTAAAGTCATTTCTCTGCCTGAAATTGGTCAAAATTGAAGCTTCTGAGTAAGCAAAACTCTGTAAAAATGGCAATTTTGGTCACTGTGAGGGTTTAAAAAGTGGTTATTCAACATGAGGCACGATCCAATTGACATTTTGAATCATTTTTGGTAAAGTCCAAAAAATCAATTTTCGGACAAAAAACGATGACCGCGGAGCTGTCGAACGTTCCCAAAATGGTCAATTCTGATGAAATTTTAACATTTAATCTTTTGACTGCAAATTACTGTTGGATGTGAATTATTACCTTTTCAACTAAAATAAGTGTGTTTAAAGTCATTTCTCTGCCTGAAATTGGTCAAAATTGAAGCTTCTGAGTAAGCAAAACTCTGTAAAAATGGCAATTTTGGTCACTGTGAGGGTTTAAAAAGTGGTTATTCAACATGAGGCACGATCCAATTGACATTTTGAATCATTTTTGGTAAAGTCCAAAAAATCAATTTTCGGACAAAAAACGATGACCGCGGAGCTGTCGAACGTTCCCAAAATGGTCAATTCTGATGAAATTTAAACATTTAATCTTTTGACTGCAAATTACTGTTGGATATGAATTATTACTTTTTCAACTAAAATAAGTGTGTTTAAAGTAATTTCTCTGCCTGAAATTGGTCAAAATTGAAGCTTCTGAGTAAGCAAAACTCTGTAAAAATGTCAATTTTGGTCACTGTGAGGGTTTAAAAAGTGGTTATTCAACATGAGGCACGATCCAATTGACATTTTGAATCATTTTTGGTAAAGTCCAAAAAATCAATTTTCGGACGAAAAACGATGACCGCGGAGCTGTCGAACGTTCCCAAAATGGTCAATTCTGATGAAATTTTAACATTTAATCTTTTGACTGCAAATTACTGTTGGATGTGAATTATTACTATTTCAACTAAAATAAGTGTGTTTAAAGTCATTTCTGTGCCTGAAATTGGTCAAAATTGAAGCTTCTGAGTAAGCAAAACTCTGTAAAAATGGCAATTTTGGTCACTGTGAGGGTTTAAAAAGTGGTTATTCAACATGAGGCACGATCCAATTGACATTTTGAATAATTTTTGGTAAAGTCCAAAAAAATCAATTTTCGGACAAAAAACGATGACCGCGGATCTGTCGAATGTTCCCAAAATGGTCAATTCTGATGAAATTTTAACATTTAATCTTTTGACTGCAAATTACTGTTGGATATCAATTATTACTTTTTCAACTAAAATAAGTGTGTTTAAAGTAATTTCTCTGCCTGAAATTGGTCAAAATTGAAGCTTCTGAGTAAGCAAAACTCTGTAAAAATGGCAATTTTGGTCACTGTGAGGGTTTAAAAAAGTGATTATTCAACATGAGGCACGACCCAATTGACATTTTGGATAATTTTTGGTAAAGTCAAAAAAATCAATTTTCGGACAAAAAACGATGACCGCGGAGCTGTCGAATGTTCCCAAAATGGTCAATTCTGATGAAATTTTAACATTTAATCTTTTGACTGCATAATTACTGTTGGATGTGAATTATTACTTTTTCAACTAAAATAAGTGTGTTTAAAGTCATTTCTGTGCCTGAAATTGGTCAAAATTGAAGCTTCTGAGTAAGCAAAACTCTGTAAAAATGGCAATTTTGGTCACTGTGAGGGTTTAAAAAGTGGTTATTCAACATGAGGCACGATCCAATTGACATTTTGAATCATTTTTGGTAAAGTCCAAAAAATCAATTTTCGGACAAAAAACGATGACCGCGGAGCTGTCGAACGTTCCCAAAATGGTCAATTCTGATGAAATTTTAACATTTAATCTTTTGACTGCAAATTACTGTTGGATATGAATTATTACTTTTTCAACTAAAATAAGTGTGTTTAAAGTCATTTCTCTGCCTGAAATTGGTCAAAATTGAAGCTTCTGAGTAAGCAAAACTCTGTAAAAATGGCAATTTTGGTCACTGTGAGGGTTTAAAAAGTGGTTATTCAACACGAGGCACGATCCAATTGACATTTTGAATCATTTTTGGTAAAGTCCAAAAAATCAATTTTCGGACAAAAAACGATGACCGCGGAGCTGTCGAACGTTCCCAAAATGGTCAATTCTGATGAAATTTTAACATTTAATCTTTTGACTGCAAATTACTGTTGGATATGAATTATTACTTTTTCAACTAAAATAAGTGTGTTTAAAGTAATTTCTCTGCCTGAAATTGGTCAAAATTGAAGCTTCTGAGTAAGCAAAACTCTGTAAAAATGGCAATTTTGGTCACTGTGAGGGTTTAAAAAGTGATTATTCAACATGAGGCACGACCCAATTGACATTTTGAATCATTTTTGGTAAAGTCAAAAAAATCAATTTTCGGACAAAAAACGATGACCGCGGAGCTGTCGAACGTTCCCAAAATCGTCAATTCTGATGAAATTTTAACATTTAATCTTTTGACTGCAAATTACTGTTGGATATGAATGATTACTTTTTCAACTAAAATAAGTGTGTTTAAAGTAATTTCTCTGCCTGAAATTGGTCAAAATTGAAGCTTCTGAGTAAGCAAAACTCTGTAACAATGTCAATTTTGGTCACTGTGAGGGTTTAAAAAGTGGTTATTCAACATGAGGCACGATCCAATTGACATTTTGAATCATTTTTGGTAAAGTCCAAAAAATCAATTTTCGGACAAAAAACGATGACCGCGGAGCTGTCGAACGTTCCCAAAATGGTCAATTCTGATGAAATTTAAACATTTAATCTTTTGACTGCAAATTACTGTTGGATATGAATTATTACTTTTTCAACTAAAATAAGTGTGTTTAAAGTAATTTCTCTGCCTGAAATTGGTCAAAATTGAAGCTTCTGAGTAAGCAAAACTCTGTAAAAATGTCAATTTTGGTCACTGTGAGAGTTTAAAAAGTGGTTATTCAACATGAGGCACGATCCAATTGACATTTTGAATCATTTTTGGTAAAGTCCAAAAAATCAATTTTCGGACGAAAAACGATGACCGCGGAGCTGTCGAACGTTCCCAAAATGGTCAATTCTGATGAAATTTTAACATTTAATCTTTTGACTGCAAATTACTGTTGGATGTGAATTATTACTATTTCAACTAAAATAAGTGTGTTTAAAGTCATTTCTGTGCCTGAAATTGGTCAAAATTGAAGCTTCTGAGTAAGCAAAACTCTGTAAAAATGGCAATTTTGGTCACTGTGAGGGTTTAAAAAGTGGTTATTCAACATGAGGCACGATCCAATTGACATTTTGAATCATTTTTGGTAAAGTCCAAAAAAATCAATTTTCGGACAAAAAACGATGACCGCGGAGCTGTCGAACGTTCCCAAAATGGTCAATTCTGATGAAATTTTAACATTTAATCTTTTGACTGCAAATTACTGTTGGATATGAATTATTACTTTTTCAACTAAAATAAGTGTGTTTAAAGTAATTTCTCTGCCTGAAATTGGTCAAAATTGAAGCTTCTGAGTAAGCAAAACTCTGTAAAAATGGCAATTTTGGTCACTGTGAGGGTTTAAAAAAGTGATTATTCAACATGAGGCACGACCCAATTGACATTTTGAATCATTTTTGGTAAAGTCAAAAAAATCAATTTTCGGACAAAAAACGATGACCGCGGAGCTGTCGAATGTTCCCAAAATGGTCAATTCTGATGAAATTTTAACATTTAATCTTTTGACTGCATAATTACTGTTGGATGTGAATTATTACTTTTTCAACTAAAATAAGTGTGTTTAAAGTCATTTCTGTGCCTGAAATTGGTCAAAATTGAAGCTTCTGAGTAAGCAAAACTCTGTAAAAATGGCAATTTTGGTCACTGTGAGGGTTTAAAAAGTGGTTATTCAACACGAGGCACGATCCAATTGACATTTTGAATCATTTTTGGTAAAGTCCAAAAAATCAATTTTCGGACAAAAAACGATGACCGCGGAGCTGTCGAACGTTCCCAAAATGGTCAATTCTGAGGAAATTTTAACATTTAATCTTTTGACTGCAAATTACTGTTGGATATGAATTATTACTTTTTCAACTAAAATAAGTGTGTTTAAAGTAATTTCTCTGCCTGAAATTGGTCAAAATTGAAGCTTCTGAGTAAGCAAAACTCTGTAAAAATGGCAATTTTGGTCACTGTGAGGGTTTAAAAAGTGGTTATTCAACATGAGGCACGATCCAATTGACATTTTGAATCATTTTTGGTAAAGTCCAAAAAATCAATTTTCAGACAAAAAACGATGACCGCGGAGCTGTCGAACGTTCCCAAACGGGTCAATTCTGATGAAATTTTAACATTTAATCTTTTGACTGCAAATTACTGTTCGATATGAATTATTACTTTTTCAACTAAAATAAGTGTGTTTAAAGTCATTTCTCTGCCTGAAATTGGTCAAAATTGAAGCTTCTGAGTAAGCAAAACCCTGTCAAAATGTCCATTTTGGTCACTGTGAGGGTTTAAAAAGTGGTTATTCAACATGAGGCACGATCCAATTGACATTTTGAATCATTTTTGGTAAAGTCCAAAAAATCAATTTTCGGACGAAAAACGATGACCGCGGAGCTGTCGAACGTTCCCAAAATGGTCAATTCTGATGAAATTTTAACATTTAATCTTTTGACTGCAAATTACTGTTGGATGTGAATTATTACTTTTTCAACTAAAATAAGTGTGTTTAAAGTCATTTCTGTGCCTGAAATTTGTCAAAATTGAAGCTTCTGAGTAAGCAAAACTCTGTAAAAATGGCAATTTTGGTCACTGTGAGGGTTTAAAAAGTGGTTATTCAACATGAGGCACGATCCAATTGACATTTTGAATCATTTTTGGTAAAGTCCAAAAAAATCAATTTTCGGACGAAAAACGATGATCGCGGAGCTGTCGAACGTTCTCAAAATGGTCAATTCTGATGAAATTTTAACATTTAATCTTTTGACTGCAAATTACTGTTGGATGTGAATTATTACTTTTTTAACTAAAATAAGTGTGTTTAAAGTCATTTCTCTGCCTGAAATTGGTCAAAATTGAAGCTTCTGAGTAAGCAAAACTCTGTAAAAATGGCAATTTTGGTCACTGTGAGGGTTTAAAAAGTGGTTAGTCAACATGAGGCACGTTCCAATTGACATTTTGAATCATTTTTGGTAAAGTCCAAAAAATCAATTTTCGGACAAAAAACGATGACCGCGGAGCTGTCGAACGTTCCCAAAATGGTCAATTCTGATGAAATTTTAACATTTAATCTTTTGACTGCAAATTACTGTTGGATGTGAATTATTACTTTTTCAACTAAAATAAGTGTGTTTAAAGTCATTTCTCTGCCTGAAATTGGTCAAAATTGAAGCTTCTGAGTAAGCAAAACTCTGTAAAAATGGCAATTTTGGTCACTGTGAGGGTTTAAAAAGTGGTTATTCAACATGAGGCACGATCCAATTGACATTTTGAATCATTTTTGGTAAAGTCCAAAAAATCAATTTTCGGACGAAAAACGATGATCGCGGAGCTGTCGAACGTTCCCAAAATGGTCAATTCTGATGAAATTTTAACATTTAATCTTTTGACTGCAAATTACTGTTGGATATGAATTATTACTTTTTCAACTAAAATAAGTGTGTTTAAAGTAATTTCTCTGCCTGAAATTGGTCAAAATTGAAGCTTCTGAGTAAGCAAAACTCTGTAAAAATGGCAATTTTGGTCACTGTGAGGGTTTAAAAAGTGATTATTCAACATGAGGCACGACCCAATTGACATTTTGAATCATTTTTGGTAAAGTCAAAAAAATCAATTTTCGGACAAAAAACGATGACCGCGGAGCTGTCGAATGTTCCCAAAATGGTCAATTCTGATGAAATTTTAACATTTAATCTTTTGACTGCATAATTACTGTTGGATGTGAATTATTACTTTTTCAACTAAAATAAGTGTGTTTAAAGTCATTTCTGTGCCTGAAATTGGTCAAAATTGAAGCTTCTGAGTAAGCAAAACTCTGTAAAAATGTCAATTTTGGTCACTGTGAGGGTTTAAAAAGTGGTTATTCAACATGAGGCACGATCCAATTGACATTTTGAATCATTTTTGGTAAAGTCCAAAAAATCAATTTTCGGACGAAAAACGATGATCGCGGAGCTGTCGAACGTTCCCAAAATGGTCAATTCTGATGAAATTTTAACATTTAATCTTTTGACTGCAAATTACTGTTGGATGTGAATTATTACTTTTTTAACTAAAATAAGTGTGTTTAAAGTCATTTCTCTGCCTGAAATTGGTCAAAATTGAAGCTTCTGAGTAAGCAAAACTCTGTAAAAATGGCAATTTTGGTCACTGTGAGGGTTTAAAAAGTGGTTATTCAACATGAGGCACGATCCAATTGACATTTTGAATCATTTTTGGTAAAGTCCAAAAAATCAATTTTCGGACAAAAAACGATGACCGCGGAGCTGTCGAACGTTCCCAAAATGGTCAATTCTGATGAAATTTTAACATTTAATCTTTTGACTGCAAATTACTGTTGGATGTGAATTATTACCTTTTCAACTAAAATAAGTGTGTTTAAAGTCATTTCTCTGCCTGAAATTGGTCAAAATTGAAGCTTCTGAGTAAGCAAAACTCTGTAAAAATGTCAATTTTGGTCACTGTGAGGGTTTAAAAAGTGGTTATTCAACATGAGGCACGATCCAATTGACATTTTGAATCATTTTTGGTAAAGTCCAAAAAATCAATTTTCGGACGAAAAACGATGACCGCGGAGCTGTCGAACGTTCCCAAAATGGTCAATTCTGATGAAATTTTAACATTTAATCTTTTGACTGCAAATTACTGTTGGATGTGAATTATTACTATTTCAACTAAAATAAGTGTGTTTAAAGTCATTTCTGTGCCTGAAATTGGTCAAAATTGAAGCTTCTGAGTAAGCAAAACTCTGTAAAAATGGCAATTTTGGTCACTGTGAGGGTTTAAAAAGTGGTTATTCAACATGAGGCACGATCCAATTGACATTTTGAATAATTTTTGGTAAAGTCCAAAAAAATCAATTTTCGGACAAAAAACGATGACCGCGGAGCTGTCGAATGTTCCCAAAATGGTCAATTCTGATGAAATTTTAACATTTAATCTTTTGACTGCAAATTACTGTTGGATATGAATTATTACTTTTTCAACTAAAATAAGTGTGTTTAAAGTAATTTCTCTGCCTGAAATTGGTCAAAATTGAAGCTTCTGAGTAAGCAAAACTCTGTAAAAATGGCAATTTTGGTCACTGTGAGGGTTTAAAAAGTGGTTATTCAACATGAGGCACGATCCAATTGACATTTTGAATCATTTTTGGTAAAGTCCAAAAAATCAATTTTCGGACAAAAAACGATGACCGCGGAGCTGTCGAACGTTCCCAAAATGGTCAATTCTGATGAAATTTTAACATTTAATCTTTTGACTGCAAATTACTGTTGGATGTGAATTATTACTATTTCAACTAAAATAAGTGTGTTTAAAGTCATTTCTGTGCCTGAAATTGGTCAAAATTGAAGCTTCTGAGTAAGCAAAACTCTGTAAAAATGGCAATTTTGGTCACTGTGAGGGTTTAAAAAGTGGTTATTCAACATGAGGCACGATCCAATTGACATTTTGAATCATTTTTGGTAAAGTCCAAAAAAATCAATTTTCGGACAAAAAACGATGACCGCGGAGCTGTCGAACGTTCCCAAAATGGTCAATTCTGATGAAATTTTAACATTTAATCTTTTGACTGCAAATTACTGTTGGATATGAATTATTACTTTTTCAACTAAAATAAGTGTGTTTAAAGTAATTTCTCTGCCTGAAATTGGTCAAAATTGAAGCTTCTGAGTAAGCAAAACTCTGTAAAAATGGCAATTTTGGTCACTGTGAGGGTTTAAAAAAGTGATTATTCAACATGAGGCACGACCCAATTGACATTTTGAATAATTTTTGGTAAAGTCAAAAAAATCAATTTTCGGACAAAAAACGATGACCGCGGAGCTGTCGAATGTTCCCAAAATGGTCAATTCTGATGAAATTTTAACATTTAATCTTTTGACTGCATAATTACTGTTGGATGTGAATTATTACTTTTTCAACTAAAATAAGTGTGTTTAAAGTCATTTCTGTGCCTGAAATTGGTCAAAATTGAAGCTTCTGAGTAAGCAAAACTCTGTAAAAATGGCAATTTTGGTCACTGTGAGGGTTTAAAAAGTGGTTATTCAACACGAGGCACGATCCAATTGACATTTTGAATCATTTTTGGTAAAGTCCAAAAAATCAATTTTCGGACAAAAAACGATGACCGCGGAGCTGTCGAACGTTCCCAAAATGGTCAATTCTGAGGAAATTTTAACATTTAATCTTTTGACTGCAAATTACTGTTGGATATGAATTATTACTTTTTCAACTAAAATAAGTGTGTTTAAAGTAATTTCTCTGCCTGAAATTGGTCAAAATTGAAGCTTCTGAGTAAGCAAAACTCTGTAAAAATGGCAATTTTGGTCACTGTGAGGGTTTAAAAAGTGGTTATTCAACATGAGGCACGATCCAATTGACATTTTGAATCATTTTTGGTAAAGTCCAAAAAATCAATTTTCAGACAAAAAACGATGACCGCGGAGCTGTCGAACGTTCCCAAACGGGTCAATTCTGATGAAATTTTAACATTTAATCTTTTGACTGCAAATTACTGTTCGATATGAATTATTACTTTTTCAACTAAAATAAGTGTGTTTAAAGTCATTTCTCTGCCTGAAATTGGTCAAAATTGAAGCTTCTGAGTAAGCAAAACCCTGTCAAAATGTCCATTTTGGTCACTGTGAGGGTTTAAAAAGTGGTTATTCAACATGAGGCACGATCCAATTGACATTTTGAATCATTTTTGGTAAAGTCCAAAAAATCAATTTTCGGACGAAAAACGATGACCGCGGAGCTGTCGAACGTTCCCAAAATGGTCAATTCTGATGAAATTTTAACATTTAATCTTTTGACTGCAAATTACTGTTGGATGTGAATTATTACTTTTTCAACTAAAATAAGTGTGTTTAAAGTCATTTCTGTGCCTGAAATTTGTCAAAATTGAAGCTTCTGAGTAAGCAAAACTCTGTAAAAATGGCAAGTTTGGTCACTGTGAGGGTTTAAAAAGTGGTTATTCAACATGAGGCACGATCCAATTGACATTTTGAATCATTTTTGGTAAAGTCCAAAAAAATCAATTTTCGGACGAAAAACGATGATCGCGGAGCTGTCGAACGTTCTCAAAATGGTCAATTCTGATGAAATTTTAACATTTAATCTTTTGACTGCAAATTACTGTTGGATGTGAATTATTACTTTTTTAACTAAAATAAGTGTGTTTAAAGTCATTTCTCTGCCTGAAATTGGTCAAAATTGAAGCTTCTGAGTAAGCAAAACTCTGTAAAAATGGCAATTTTGGTCACTGTGAGGGTTTAAAAAGTGGTTAGTCAACATGAGGCACGTTCCAATTGACATTTTGAATCATTTTTGGTAAAGTCCAAAAAATCAATTTTCGGACAAAAAACGATGACCGCGGAGCTGTCGAACGTTCCCAAAATGGTCAATTCTGATGAAATTTTAACATTTAATCTTTTGACTGCATAATTACTGTTGGATGTGAATTATTACTTTTTCAACTAAAATAAGTGTGTTTAAAGTCATTTCTGTGCCTGAAATTGGTCAAAATTGAAGCTTCTGAGTAAGCAAAACTCTGTAAAAATGGCAATTTTGGTCACTGTGAGGGTTTAAAAAGTGGTTATTCAACATGAGGCACGATCCAATTGACATTTTGAATCATTTTTGGTAAAGTCCAAAAAATCAATTTTCGGACGAAAAACGATGATCGCGGAGCTGTCGAACGTTCCCAAAATGGTCAATTCTGATGAAATTTTAACATTTAATCTTTTGACTGCAAATTACTGTTGGATATGAATTATTACTTTTTCAACTAAAATAAGTGTGTTTAAAGTAATTTCTCTGCCTGAAATTGGTCAAAATTGAAGCTTCTGAGTAAGCAAAACTCTGTAAAAATGGCAATTTTGGTCACTGTGAGGGTTTAAAAAGTGATTATTCAACATGAGGCACGACCCAATTGACATTTTGAATCATTTTTGGTAAAGTCAAAAAAATCAATTTTCGGACAAAAAACGATGACCGCGGAGCTGTCGAATGTTCCCAAAATGGTCAATTCTGATGAAATTTTAACATTTAATCTTTTGACTGCATAATTACTGTTGGATGTGAATTATTACTTTTTCAACTAAAATAAGTGTGTTTAAAGTCATTTCTGTGCCTGAAATTGGTCAAAATTGAAGCTTCTGAGTAAGCAAAACTCTGTAAAAATGTCAATTTTGGTCACTGTGAGGGTTTAAAAAGTGGTTATTCAACATGAGGCACGATCCAATTGACATTTTGAATCATTTTTGGTAAAGTCCAAAAAATCAATTTTCGGACGAAAAACGATGATCGCGGAGCTGTCGAACGTTCCCAAAATGGTCAATTCTGATGAAATTTTAACATTTAATCTTTTGACTGCAAATTACTGTTGGATGTGAATTATTACTTTTTTAACTAAAATAAGTGTGTTTAAAGTCATTTCTCTGCCTGAAATTGGTCAAAATTGAAGCTTCTGAGTAAGCAAAACTCTGTAAAAATGGCAATTTTGGTCACTGTGAGGGTTTAAAAAGTGGTTATTCAACATGAGGCACGATCCAATTGACATTTTGAATCATTTTTGGTAAAGTCCAAAAAATCAATTTTCGGACAAAAAACGATGACCGCGGAGCTGTCGAACGTTCCCAAAATGGTCAATTCTGATGAAATTTTAACATTTAATCTTTTGACTGCAAATTACTGTTGGATGTGAATTATTACCTTTTCAACTAAAATAAGTGTGTTTAAAGTCATTTCTCTGCCTGAAATTGGTCAAAATTGAAGCTTCTGAGTAAGCAAAACTCTGTAAAAATGTCAATTTTGGTCACTGTGAGGGTTTAAAAAGTGGTTATTCAACATGAGGCACGATCCAATTGACATTTTGAATCATTTTTGGTAAAGTCCAAAAAATCAATTTTCGGACAAAAAACGATGACCGCTGAGCTGTCGAATGTTCCCAAAATGGTCAATTCTGATGAAATTTTAACATTTAATCTTTTGACTGCATAATTACTGTTGGATGTGAATTATTACTTTTTCAACTAAAATAAGTGTGTTTAAAGTCATTTCTGTGCCTGAAATTGGTCAAAATTGAAGCTTCTGAGTAAGCAAAACTCTGTAAAAATGGCAATTTTGGTCACTGTGAGGGTTTAAAAAGTGGTTATTCAACATGAGGCACGATCCAATTGACATTTTGAATCATTTTTGGTAAAGTCCAAAAAATCAATTTTCGGACAAAAAACGATGACCGCGGAGCTGTCGAACGTTCCCAAAATGGTCAATTCTGATGAAATTTAAACATTTAATCTTTTGACTGCAAATTACTGTTGGATATGAATTATTACTTTTTCAACTAAAATAAGTGTGTTTAAAGTAATTTCTCTGCCTGAAATTGGTCAAAATTGAAGCTTCTGAGTAAGCAAAACTCTGTAAAAATGTCAATTTTGGTCACTGTGAGGGTTTAAAAAGTGGTTATTCAACATGAGGCACGATCCAATTGACATTTTGAATCATTTTTGGTAAAGTCCAAAAAATCAATTTTCGGACGAAAAACGATGACCGCGGAGCTGTCGAACGTTCCCAAAATGGTCAATTCTGATGAAATTTTAACATTTAATCTTTTGACTGCAAATTACTGTTGGATGTGAATTATTACTATTTCAACTAAAATAAGTGTGTTTAAAGTCATTTCTGTGCCTGAAATTGGTCAAAATTGAAGCTTCTGAGTAAGCAAAACTCTGTAAAAATGGCAATTTTGGTCACTGTGAGGGTTTAAAAAGTGGTTATTCAACATGAGGCACGATCCAATTGACATTTTGAATAATTTTTGGTAAAGTCCAAAAAAATCAATTTTCGGACAAAAAACGATGACCGCGGAGCTGTCGAATGTTCCCAAAATGGTCAATTCTGATGAAATTTTAACATTTAATCTTTTGACTGCAAATTACTGTTGGATATGAATTATTACTTTTTCAACTAAAATAAGTGTGTTTAAAGTAATTTCTCTGCCTGAAATTGGTCAAAATTGAAGCTTCTGAGTAAGCAAAACTCTGTAAAAATGGCAATTTTGGTCACTGTGAGGGTTTAAAAAAGTGATTATTCAACATGAGGCACGACCCAATTGACATTTTGGATAATTTTTGGTAAAGTCAAAAAAATCAATTTTCGGACAAAAAACGATGACCGCGGAGCTGTCGAATGTTCCCAAAATGGTCAATTCTGATGAAATTTTAACATTTAATCTTTTGACTGCATAATTACTGTTGGATGTGAATTATTACTTTTTCAACTAAAATAAGTGTGTTTAAAGTCATTTCTGTGCCTGAAATTGGTCAAAATTGAAGCTTCTGAGTAAGCAAAACTCTGTAAAAATGGCAATTTTGGTCACTGTGAGGGTTTAAAAAGTGGTTATTCAACATGAGGCACGATCCAATTGACATTTTGAATCATTTTTGGTAAAGTCCAAAAAATCAATTTTCGGACAAAAAACGATGACCGCGGAGCTGTCGAACGTTCCCAAAATGGTCAATTCTGATGAAATTTTAACATTTAATCTTTTGACTGCAAATTACTGTTGGATATGAATTATTACTTTTTCAACTAAAATAAGTGTGTTTAAAGTCATTTCTCTGCCTGAAATTGGTCAAAATTGAAGCTTCTGAGTAAGCAAAACTCTGTAAAAATGGCAATTTTGGTCACTGTGAGGGTTTAAAAAGTGGTTATTCAACACGAGGCACGATCCAATTGACATTTTGAATCATTTTTGGTAAAGTCCAAAAAATCAATTTTCGGACAAAAAACGATGACCGCGGAGCTGTCGAACGTTCCCAAAATGGTCAATTCTGATGAAATTTTAACATTTAATCTTTTGACTGCAAATTACTGTTGGATGTGAATTATTACCTTTTCAACTAAAATAAGTGTGTTTAAAGTCATTTCTCTGCCTGAAATTGGTCAAAATTGAAGCTTCTGAGTAAGCAAAACTCTGTAAAAATGTCAATTTTGGTCACTGTGAGGGTTTAAAAAGTTGTTATTCAACATGAGGCACGATCCAATTGACATTTTGAATCATTTTTGGTAAAGTCCAAAAAATCAATTTTCGAACAAAAAACGATGACCGCGGAGCTGTCGAACGTTCCCAAAATGGTCAATTCTGATGAAATTTTAACATTTAATCTTTTGACTGCAAATTACTGTTGGATATGAATTATTACTTTTTCAACTAAAATAAGTGTGTTTAAAGTAATTTCTCTGCCTGAAATTGGTCAAAATTGAAGCTTCTGAGTAAGCAAAACTCTGTAAAAATGGCAATTTTGGTCACTGTGAGGGTTTAAAAAGTGATTATTCAACATGAGGCACGACCCAATTGACATTTTGAATCATTTTTGGTAAAGTCAAAAAAATCAATTTTCGGACAAAAAACGATGACCGCGGAGCTGTCGAACGTTCCCAAAATCGTCAATTCTGATGAAATTTTAACATTTAATCTTTTGACTGCAAATTACTGTTGGATATGAATGATTACTTTTTCAACTAAAATAAGTGTGTTTAAAGTAATTTCTCTGCCTGAAATTGGTCAAAATTGAAGCTTCTGAGTAAGCAAAACTCTGTAACAATGTCAATTTTGGTCACTGTGAGGGTTTAAAAAGTGGTTATTCAACATGAGGCACGATCCAATTGACATTTTGAATCATTTTTGGTAAAGTCCAAAAAATCAATTTTCGGACAAAAAACGATGACCGCGGAGCTGTCGAACGTTCCCAAAATGGTCAATTCTGATGAAATTTAAACATTTAATCTTTTGACTGCAAATTACTGTTGGATATGAATTATTACTTTTTCAACTAAAATAAGTGTGTTTAAAGTAATTTCTCTGCCTGAAATTGGTCAAAATTGAAGCTTCTGAGTAAGCAAAACTCTGTAAAAATGTCAATTTTGGTCACTGTGAGGGTTTAAAAAGTGGTTATTCAACATGAGGCACGATCCAATTGACATTTTGAATCATTTTTGGTAAAGTCCAAAAAATCAATTTTCGGACGAAAAACGATGACCGCGGAGCTGTCGAACGTTCCCAAAATGGTCAATTCTGATGAAATTTTAACATTTAATCTTTTGACTGCAAATTACTGTTGGATGTGAATTATTACTATTTCAACTAAAATAAGTGTGTTTAAAGTCATTTCTGTGCCTGAAATTGGTCAAAATTGAAGCTTCTGAGTAAGCAAAACTCTGTAAAAATGGCAATTTTGGTCACTGTGAGGGTTTAAAAAGTGGTTATTCAACATGAGGCACGATCCAATTGACATTTTGAATCATTTTTGGTAAAGTCCAAAAAAATCAATTTTCGGACAAAAAACGATGACCGCGGAGCTGTCGAATGTTCCCAAAATGGTCAATTCTGATGAAATTTTAACATTTAATCTTTTGACTGCAAATTACTGTTGGATATGAATTATTACTTTTTCAACTAAAATAAGTGTGTTTAAAGTAATTTCTCTGCCTGAAATTGGTCAAAATTGAAGCTTCTGAGTAAGCAAAACTCTGTAAAAATGGCAATTTTGGTCACTGTGAGGGTTTAAAAAAGTGATTATTCAACATGAGGCACGACCCAATTGACATTTTGAATCATTTTTGGTAAAGTCAAAAAAATCAATTTTCGGACAAAAAACGATGACCGCGGAGCTGTCGAATGTTCCCAAAATGGTCAATTCTGATGAAATTTTAACATTTAATCTTTTGACTGCATAATTACTGTTGGATGTGAATTATTACTTTTTCAACTAAAATAAGTGTGTTTAAAGTCATTTCTGTGCCTGAAATTGGTCAAAATTGAAGCTTCTGAGTAAGCAAAACTCTGTAAAAATGGCAATTTTGGTCACTGTGAGGGTTTAAAAAGTGGTTATTCAACACGAGGCACGATCCAATTGACATTTTGAATCATTTTTGGTAAAGTCCAAAAAATCAATTTTCGGACAAAAAACGATGACCGCGGAGCTGTCGAACGTTCCCAAAATGGTCAATTCTGAGGAAATTTTAACATTTAATCTTTTGACTGCAAATTACTGTTGGATATGAATTATTACTTTTTCAACTAAAATAAGTGTGTTTAAAGTAATTTCTCTGCCTGAAATTGGTCAAAATTGAAGCTTCTGAGTAAGCAAAACTCTGTAAAAATGGCAATTTTGGTCACTGTGAGGGTTTAAAAAGTGGTTATTCAACATGAGGCACGATCCAATTGACATTTTGAATCATTTTTGGTAAAGTCCAAAAAATCAATTTTCAGACAAAAAACGATGACCGCGGAGCTGTCGAACGTTCCCAAACGGGTCAATTCTGATGAAATTTTAACATTTAATCTTTTGACTGCAAATTACTGTTCGATATGAATTATTACTTTTTCAACTAAAATAAGTGTGTTTAAAGTCATTTCTCTGCCTGAAATTGGTCAAAATTGAAGCTTCTGAGTAAGCAAAACCCTGTCAAAATGTCCATTTTGGTCACTGTGAGGGTTTAAAAAGTGGTTATTCAACATGAGGCACGATCCAATTGACATTTTGAATCATTTTTGGTAAAGTCCAAAAAATCAATTTTCGGACGAAAAACGATGACCGCGGAGCTGTCGAACGTTCCCAAAATGGTCAATTCTGATGAAATTTTAACATTTAATCTTTTGACTGCAAATTACTGTTGGATGTGAATTATTACTTTTTCAACTAAAATAAGTGTGTTTAAAGTCATTTCTGTGCCTGAAATTTGTCAAAATTGAAGCTTCTGAGTAAGCAAAACTCTGTAAAAATGGCAATTTTGGTCACTGTGAGGGTTTAAAAAGTGGTTAGTCAACATGAGGCACGTTCCAATTGACATTTTGAATCATTTTTGGTAAAGTCCAAAAAATCAATTTTCGGACAAAAAACGATGACCGCGGAGCTGTCGAACGTTCCCAAAATGGTCAATTCTGATGAAATTTTAACATTTAATCTTTTGACTGCAAATTACTGTTGGATGTGAATTATTACCTTTTCAACTAAAATAAGTGTGTTTAAAGTCATTTCTCTGCCTGAAATTGGTCAAAATTGAAGCTTCTGAGTAAGCAAAACTCTGTAAAAATGTCAATTTTGGTCACTGTGAGGGTTTAAAAAGTGGTTATTCAACATGAGGCACGATCCAATTGACATTTTGAATCATTTTTGGTAAAGTCCAAAAAATCAATTTTCGGACAAAAAACGATGACCGCGGAGCTGTCGAACGTTCCCAAAATGGTCAATTCTGATGAAATTTTAACATTTAATCTTTTGACTGCAAATTACTGTTGGATATGAATTATTACTTTTTCAACTAAAATAAGTGTGTTTAAAGTAATTTCTCTGCCTGAAATTGGTCAAAATTGAAGCTTCTGAGTAAGCAAAACTCTGTAAAAATGGCAATTTTGGTCACTGTGAGGGTTTAAAAAGTGATTATTCAACATGAGGCACGACCCAATTGACATTTTGAATCATTTTTGGTAAAGTCAAAAAAATCAATTTTCGGACAAAAAACGATGACCGCGGAGCTGTCGAATGTTCCCAAAATGGTCAATTCTGATGAAATTTTAACATTTAATCTTTTGACTGCATAATTACTGTTGGATGTGAATTATTACTTTTTCAACTAAAATAAGTGTGTTTAAAGTCATTTCTGTGCCTGAAATTGGTCAAAATTGAAGCTTCTGAGTAAGCAAAACTCTGTAAAAATGGCAATTTTGGTCACTGTGAGGGTTTAAAAAGTGGTTATTCAACATGAGGCACGATCCAATTGACATTTTGAATCATTTTTGGTAAAGTCCAAAAAATCAATTTTCGGACGAAAAACGATGATCGCGGAGCTGTCGAACGTTCCCAAAATGGTCAATTCTGATGAAATTTTAACATTTAATCTTTTGACTGCAAATTACTGTTGGATATGAATTATTACTTTTTCAACTAAAATAAGTGTGTTTAAAGTAATTTCTCTGCCTGAAATTGGTCAAAATTGAAGCTTCTGAGTAAGCAAAACTCTGTAAAAATGGCAATTTTGGTCACTGTGAGGGTTTAAAAAGTGATTATTCAACATGAGGCACGACCCAATTGACATTTTGAATCATTTTTGGTAAAGTCAAAAAAATCAATTTTCGGACAAAAAACGATGACCGCGGAGCTGTCGAATGTTCCCAAAATGGTCAATTCTGATGAAATTTTAACATTTAATCTTTTGACTGCATAATTACTGTTGGATGTGAATTATTACTTTTTCAACTAAAATAAGTGTGTTTAAAGTCATTTCTGTGCCTGAAATTGGTCAAAATTGAAGCTTCTGAGTAAGCAAAACTCTGTAAAAATGTCAATTTTGGTCACTGTGAGGGTTTAAAAAGTGGTTATTCAACATGAGGCACGATCCAATTGACATTTTGAATCATTTTTGGTAAAGTCCAAAAAATCAATTTTCGGACGAAAAACGATGATCGCGGAGCTGTCGAACGTTCCCAAAATGGTCAATTCTGATGAAATTTTAACATTTAATCTTTTGACTGCAAATTACTGTTGGATGTGAATTATTACTTTTTTAACTAAAATAAGTGTGTTTAAAGTCATTTCTCTGCCTGAAATTGGTCAAAATTGAAGCTTCTGAGTAAGCAAAACTCTGTAAAAATGGCAATTTTGGTCACTGTGAGGGTTTAAAAAGTGGTTATTCAACATGAGGCACGATCCAATTGACATTTTGAATCATTTTTGGTAAAGTCCAAAAAATCAATTTTCGGACAAAAAACGATGACCGCGGAGCTGTCGAACGTTCCCAAAATGGTCAATTCTGATGAAATTTTAACATTTAATCTTTTGACTGCAAATTACTGTTGGATGTGAATTATTACCTTTTCAACTAAAATAAGTGTGTTTAAAGTCATTTCTCTGCCTGAAATTGGTCAAAATTGAAGCTTCTGAGTAAGCAAAACTCTGTAAAAATGTCAATTTTGGTCACTGTGAGGGTTTAAAAAGTGGTTATTCAACATGAGGCACGATCCAATTGACATTTTGAATCATTTTTGGTAAAGTCCAAAAAATCAATTTTCGGACAAAAAACGATGACCGCTGAGCTGTCGAATGTTCCCAAAATGGTCAATTCTGATGAAATTTTAACATTTAATCTTTTGACTGCATAATTACTGTTGGATGTGAATTATTACTTTTTCAACTAAAATAAGTGTGTTTAAAGTCATTTCTGTGCCTGAAATTGGTCAAAATTGAAGCTTCTGAGTAAGCAAAACTCTGTAAAAATGGCAATTTTGGTCACTGTGAGGGTTTAAAAAGTGGTTATTCAACATGAGGCACGATCCAATTGACATTTTGAATCATTTTTGGTAAAGTCCAAAAAATCAATTTTCGGACAAAAAACGATGACCGCGGAGCTGTCGAACGTTCCCAAAATGGTCAATTCTGATGAAATTTAAACATTTAATCTTTTGACTGCAAATTACTGTTGGATATGAATTATTACTTTTTCAACTAAAATAAGTGTGTTTAAAGTAATTTCTCTGCCTGAAATTGGTCAAAATTGAAGCTTCTGAGTAAGCAAAACTCTGTAAAAATGTCAATTTTGGTCACTGTGAGGGTTTAAAAAGTGGTTATTCAACATGAGGCACGATCCAATTGACATTTTGAATCATTTTTGGTAAAGTCCAAAAAATCAATTTTCAGACGAAAAACGATGACCGCGGAGCTGTCGAACGTTCCCAAAATGGTCAATTCTGATGAAATTTTAACATTTAATCTTTTGACTGCAAATTACTGTTGGATGTGAATTATTACTATTTCAACTAAAATAAGTGTGTTTAAAGTCATTTCTGTGCCTGAAATTGGTCAAAATTGAAGCTTCTGAGTAAGCAAAACTCTGTAAAAATGGCAATTTTGGTCACTGTGAGGGTTTAAAAAGTGGTTATTCAACATGAGGCACGATCCAATTGACATTTTGAATAATTTTTGGTAAAGTCCAAAAAAATCAATTTTCGGACAAAAAACGATGACCGCGGAGCTGTCGAATGTTCCCAAAATGGTCAATTCTGATGAAATTTTAACATTTAATCTTTTGACTGCAAATTACTGTTGGATATGAATTATTACTTTTTCAACTAAAATAAGTGTGTTTAAAGTAATTTCTCTGCCTGAAATTGGTCAAAATTGAAGCTTCTGAGTAAGCAAAACTCTGTAAAAATGGCAATTTTGGTCACTGTGAGGGTTTAAAAAAGTGATTATTCAACATGAGGCACGACCCAATTGACATTTTGAATACTTTTTGGTAAAGTCAAAAAAATCAATTTTCGGACAAAAAACGATGACCGCGGAGCTGTCGAATGTTCCCAAAATGGTCAATTCTGATGAAATTTTAACATTTAATCTTTTGACTGCATAATTACTGTTGGATGTGAATTATTACTTTTTCAACTAAAATAAGTGTGTTTAAAGTCATTTTTGTGCCTGAAATTGGTCAAAATTGAAGCTTCTGAGTAAGCAAAACTCTGTAAAAATGGCAATTTTGGTCACTGTGAGGGTTTAAAAAGTGGTTATTCAACATGAGGCACGATCCAATTGACATTTTGAATCATTTTTGGTAAAGTCCAAAAAATCAATTTTCGGACAAAAAACGATGACCGCGGAGCTGTCGAACGTTCCCAAAATGGTCAATTCTGATGAAATTTTAACATTTAATCTTTTGACTGCAAATTACTGTTGGATATGAATTATTACTTTTTCAACTAAAATAAGTGTGTTTAAAGTCATTTCTCTGCCTGAAATTGGTCAAAATTGAAGCTTCTGAGTAAGCAAAACTCTGTAAAAATGGCAATTTTGGTCACTGTGAGGGTTTAAAAAGTGGTTATTCAACACGAGGCACGATCCAATTGACATTTTGAATCATTTTTGGTAAAGTCCAAAAAATCAATTTTCGGACAAAAAACGATGACCGCGGAGCTGTCGAACGTTCCCAAAATGGTCAATTCTGATAAAATTTTAACATTTAATCTTTTGACTGCAAATTACTGTTGGATGTGAATTATTACCTTTTCAACTAAAATAAGTGTGTTTAAAGTCATTTCTCTGCCTGAAATTGGTCAAAATTGAAGCTTCTGAGTAAGCAAAACTCTGTAAAAATGTCAATTTTGGTCACTGTGAGGGTTTAAAAAGTTGTTATTCAACATGAGGCACGATCCAATTGACATTTTGAATCATTTTTGGTAAAGTCCAAAAAATCAATTTTCGAACAAAAAACGATGACCGCGGAGCTGTCGAACGTTCCCAAAATGGTCAATTCTGATGAAATTTTAACATTTAATCTTTTGACTGCAAATTACTGTTGGATATGAATTATTACTTTTTCAACTAAAATAAGTGTGTTTAAAGTAATTTCTCTGCCTGAAATTGGTCAAAATTGAAGCTTCTGAGTAAGCAAAACTCTGTAAAAATGGCAATTTTGGTCACTGTGAGGGTTTAAAAAGTGATTATTCAACATGAGGCACGACCCAATTGACATTTTGAATCATTTTTGGTAAAGTCAAAAAAATCAATTTTCGGACAAAAAACGATGACCGCGGAGCTGTCGAATGTTCCCAAAATGGTCAATTCTGATGAAATTTTAACATTTAATCTTTTGACTGCATAATTACTGTTGGATGTGAATTATTACTTTTTCAACTAAAATAAGTGTGTTTAAAGTCATTTCTGTGCCTGAAATTGGTCAAAATTGAAGCTTCTGAGTAAGCAAAACTCTGTAAAAATGTCAATTTTGGTCACTGTGAGGGTTTAAAAAGTTGTTATTCAACATGAGGCACGATCCAATTGACATTTTGAATCATTTTTGGTAAAGTCCAAAAAATCAATTTTCGAACAAAAAACGATGACCGCGGAGCTGTCGAACGTTCCCAAAATGGTCAATTCTGATGAAATTTTAACATTTAATCTTTTGACTGCATAATTACTGTTGGATGTGAATTATTACTTTTTCAACTAAAATAAGTGTGTTTAAAGTCATTTCTGTGCCTGAAATTGGTCAAAATTGAAGCTTCTGAGTAAGCAAAACTCTGTAAAAATGGCAATTTTGGTCACTGTGAGGGTTTAAAAAGTGGTTATTCAACATGAGGCACGATCCAATTGACATTTTGAATCATTTTTGGTAAAGTCCAAAAAATCAATTTTCGGACAAAAAACGATGACTGCGGAGCTGTCGAACGTTCCCAAAATGGTCAATTCTGATGAAATGTTAACATTTAATCTTTTGACTGCAAATTACTGTTGGATATGAATTATTACTTTTTCAACTAAAATAAGTGTGTTTAAAGTAATTTCTCTGCCTGAAATTGGTCAAAATTTAAGCTTCTGAGTAAGCAAAACTCTGTAAAAATGTCAATTTTGGTCACTGTGAGGGTTTAAAAAGTGGTTATTCAACATGAGGCACGATCCAATTGACATTTTGAATCATTTTTGGTAAAGTCCAAAAAATCAATTTTCGGACGAAAAACGATGACCGCGGAGCTGTCGAACGTTCCCAAAATGGTCAATTCTGATGAAATTTTAACATTTAATCTTTTGACTGCAAATTACTGTTGGATGTGAATTATTACTATTTCAACTAAAATAAGTGTGTTTAAAGTCATTTCTGTGCCTGAAATTGGTCAAAATTGAAGCTTCTGAGTAAGCAAAACTCTGTAAAAATGGCAATTTTGGTCACTGTGAGGGTTTAAAAAGTGGTTATTCAACATGAGGCACGATCCAATTGACATTTTGAATCATTTTTGGTAAAGTCCAAAAAAATCAATTTTTGGACAAAAAACGATGACCGCGGAGCTGTCGAACGTTCCCAAAATCGTCAATTCTGATGAAATTTTAACATTTAATCTTTTGACTGCAAATTACTGTTGGATATGAATGATTACTTTTTCAACTAAAATAAGTGTGTTTAAAGTAATTTCTCTGCCTGAAATTGGTCAAAATTGAAGCTTCTGAGTAAGCAAAACTCTGTAACAATGTCAATTTTGGTCACTGTGAGGGTTTAAAAAGTGGTTATTCAACATGAGGCACGATCCAATTGACATTTTGAATCATTTTTGGTAAAGTCCAAAAAATCAATTTTCGGACGAAAAACGATGACCGCGGAGCTGTCGAACGTTCCCAAAATGGTCAATTCTGATGAAATTTTAACATTTAATCTTTTGACTGCAAATTACTGTTGGATGTGAATTATTACTCTTTCAACTAAAATAAGTGTGTTTAAAGTCATTTCTGTGCCTGAAATTGGTCAAAATTGAAGCTTCTGAGTAAGCAAAACTCTGTAAAAATGTCAATTTTGGTCACTGTGAGGGTTTAAAAAGTGGTTATTCAACATGAGGCACGATCCAATTGACATTTTGAATCATTTTTGGTAAAGTCCAAAAAATCAATTTTCGGACAAAATACGATGACCGCGGAGCTGTCGAACGTTCCCAAAATGGTCAATTCTGATGAAATTTTAACATTTAATCTTTTGACTGCATAATTACTGTTGGATGTGAATTATTACTTTTTCAACTAAAATAAGTGTGTTTAAAGTCATTTCTGTGCCTGAAATTGGTCAAAATTGAAGCTTCTGAGTAAGCAAAACTCTGTAAAAATGGCAATTTTGGTCACTGTGAGGGTTTAAAAAGTGGTTATTCAACATGAGGCACGATCCAATTGACATTTTGAATCATTTTTGGTAAATTCCAAAAAATCAATTTTCGGACAAAAAACAATGACCGCGGAGCTGTCGAACGTTCCCAAACGGGTCAATTCTGATGAAATTTTAACATTTAATCTTTTGACTGCAAATTACTGTTGGATATGAATTATTACTTTTTCAACTAAAATAAGTGTGTTTAAAGTCATTTCTCTGCCTGAAATTGGTCAAAATTGAAGCTTCTGAGTAAGCAAAACTCTGTAAAAATGTCAATTTTGGTCACTGTGAGGGTTTAAAAAGTGGTTATTCAACATGAGGCACGATCAAATTGACATTTTGAATCATTTTTGGTAAAGTCCAAAAAATCTATTTTCGGACGAAAAACGAAGACCGCGGAGTTGTCGAACGTTCCCAAAATGGTCAATTCTGATGAAATTTTAACATTTAATCTTTTGACTGCAAATTACTGTTGGATGTGAATTATTACTTTTTCAACTAAAATAAGTGTGTTTAAAGTCATTTCTCTGCCTGAAATTGGTCAAAATTGAAGCTTCTGAGTAAGCAAAACTCTGTAAAAATGTCAATTTTGGTCACTGTGAGGGTTTAAAAAGTGGTTATTCAACATGAGGCACGATCCAATTGACATTTTGAATCATTTTTGGTAAAGTCCAAAAAATCAATTTTCGGACAAAAAACGATGACCGCGGAGCTGTCGAACGTTCCCAAAATGGTCAATTCTGAGGAAATTTTTACATTTAATCTTTTGACTGCAAATTACTGTTGGATATGAATTATTACTTTTTCAACTAAAATAAGTGTGTTTAAAGTAATTTCTCTGCCTGAAATTGGTCAAAATTGAAGCTTCTGAGTAAGCAAAACTCTGTAAAAATGGCAATTTTGGTCACTGTGAGGGTTTAAAAAGTGGTTATTCAACATGAGGCACGATCCAATTGACATTTTGAATCATTTTTGGTAAAGTCCAAAAAATCAATTTTCGGACGAAAAACGATGATCGCGGAGCTGTCGAACGTTCCCAAAATGGTCAATTCTGATGAAATTTTAACATTTAATCTTTTGACTGCAAATTACTGTTGGATGTGAATTATTACTCTTTCAACTAAAATAAGTGTGTTTAAAGTCATTTCTGTGCCTGAAATTGGTCAAAATTGAAGCTTCTGAGTAAGCAAAACTCTGTAAAAATGTCAATTTTGGTCACTGTGAAGGTTTAAAAAGTGGTTATTCAACATGAGGCACGATCCAATTGACATTTTGAATCATTTTTGGTAAAGTCCAAAAAATCAATTTTCGGACAAAATACGATGACCGCGGAGCTGTCGAACGTTCCCAAAATGGTCAATTCTGATGAAATTTTAACATTTAATCTTTTGACTGCATAATTACTGTTGGATGTGAATTATTACTTTTTCAACTAAGATAAGTGTGTTTAAAGTCATTTCTGTGCCTGAAATTGGTCAAAATTGAAGCTTCTGAGTAAGCAAAACTCTGTAAAAATGGCAATTTTGGTCACTGTGAGGGTTTAAAAAGTGGTTATTCAACATGAGGCACGATCCAATTGACATTTTGAATAATTTTTGGTAAAGTCCAAAAAATCAATTTTCGGACGAAAAACGATGACCGCGGAGTTGTCGAACGTTCCCAAAATGGTCAATTCTGATGAAATTTTAACATTTAATCTTTTGACTGCAAATTACTGTTGGATGTGAATTATTACTTTTTCAACTAAAATAAGTGTGTTTAAAGTCATTTCTCTGCCTGAAATTGGTCAAAATTGAAGCTTCTGAGTAAGCAAAACTCTGTAAAAATGTCAATTTTGGTCACTGTGAGGGTTTAAAAAGTGGTTATTCAACATGAGGCACGATCCAATTGACATTTTGAATAATTTTTGGTAAAGTCCCAAAAATCAATTTTCGGACAAAAAACGATGACCGCGGAGCTGTCGAACGTTCCCAAAATGGTCAATTCTGAGGAAATTTTAACATTTAATCTTTTGACTGCAAATTACTGTTGGATATGAATTATTACTTTTTCAACTAAAATAAGTGTGTTTAAAGTCATTTCTCTGCCTGAAATTGGTCAAAATTGAAGCTTCTGAGTAAGCAAAACTCTGTAAAAATGGCAATTTTGGTCACTGTGAGGGTTTAAAAAGTGGTTATTCAACACGAGGCACGATCCAATTGACATTTTGAATAATTTTTGGTAAATTCCAAAAAATCAATTTTCGGACAAAAAACAATGACCGCGGAGCTGTCGAACGTTCCCAAACGGGTCAATTCTGATGAAATTTTAACATTTAATCTTTTGACTGCAAATTACTGTTGGATATGAATTATTACTTTTTCAACTAAAATAAGTGTGTTTAAAGTCATTTCTCTGCCTGAAATTGGTCAAAATTGAAGCTTCTGAGTAAGCAAAACTCTGTAAAAATGTCAATTTTGGTCACTGTGAGGGTTTAAAAAGTGGTTATTCAACATGAGGCACGATCCAATTGACATTTTGAATCATGTTTGGTAAAGTCCAAAAAATCAATTTTAGGACAAAAAACGATGACCGCGGAGCTGTCGAACGTTCCCAAAATGGTCAATTCTGATGAAATTTTAACATTTAATCTTTTGACTGCAAATTACTGTTGGATATGAATTATTACTTTTTCAACTAAAATAAGTGTGTTTAAAGTCATTTCTCTGCCTGAAATTGGTCAAAATTGAAGCTTCTGAGTAAGCAAAACTCTGTAAAAATGGCAATTTTGGTCACTGTGAGGGTTTAAAAAGTGGTTATTCAACACGAGGCACGATCCAATTGACATTTTGAATCATTTTTGGTAAAGTCCAAAAAATCAATTTTCGGACAAAAAACGATGACCGCGGAGCTGTCGAACGTTCCCAAAATGGTCAATTCTGATGAAATTTTAACATTTAATCTTTTGACTGCAAATTACTGTTGGATGTGAATTATTACCTTTTCAACTAAAATAAGTGTGTTTAAAGTCATTTCTCTGCCTGAAATTGGTCAAAATTGAAGCTTCTGAGTAAGCAAAACTCTGTAAAAATGTCAATTTTGGTCACTGTGAGGGTTTAAAAAGTTGTTATTCAACATGAGGCACGATCCAATTGACATTTTGAATCATTTTTGGTAAAGTCCAAAAAATCAATTTTCGAACAAAAAACGATGACCGCGGAGCTGTCGAACGTTCCCAAAATGGTCAATTCTGATGAAATTTTAACATTTAATCTTTTGACTGCAAATTACTGTTGGATATGAATTATTACTTTTTCAACTAAAATAAGTGTGTTTAAAGTAATTTCTCTGCCTGAAATTGGTCAAAATTGAAGCTTCTGAGTAAGCAAAACTCTGTAAAAATGGCAATTTTGGTCACTGTGAGGGTTTAAAAAGTGGTTATTCAACATGAGGCACGATCCAATTGACATTTTGAATCATTTTTGGTAAAGTCAAAAAAATCAATTTTCGGACAAAAAACGATGACCGCGGAGCTGTCGAATGTTCCCAAAATGGTCAATTCTGATGAAATTTTAACATTTAATCTTTTGACTGCATAATTACTGTTGGATGTGAATTATTACTTTTTCAACTAAAATAAGTGTGTTTAAAGTCATTTCTGTGCCTGAAATTGGTCAAAATTGAAGCTTCTGAGTAAGCAAAACTCTGTAAAAATGGCAATTTTGGTCACTGTGAGGGTTTAAAAAGTGGTTATTCAACATGAGGCACGATCCAATTGACATTTTGAATCATTTTTGGTAAAGTCCAAAAAATCAATTTTCGGACAAAAAACGATGACTGCGGAGCTGTCGAACGTTCCCAAAATGGTCAATTCTGATGAAATTTTAACATTTAATCTTTTGACTGCAAATTACTGTTGGATATGAATTATTACTTTTTCAACTAAAATAAGTGTGTTTAAAGTAATTTCTCTGCCTGAAATTGGTCAACATTTAAGCTTCTGAGTAAGCAAAACTCTGTAAAAATGTCAATTTTGGTCACTGTGAGGGTTTAAAAAGTGGTTATTCAACATGAGGCACGATCCAATTGACATTTTGAATCATTTTTGGTAAAGTCCAAAAAATCAATTTTCGGACGAAAAACGATGACCGCGGAGCTGTCGAACGTTCCCAAAATGGTCAATTCTGATGAAATTTTAACATTTAATCTTTTGACTGCAAATTACTGTTGGATGTGAATTATTACTATTTCAACTAAAATAAGTGTGTTTAAAGTCATTTCTGTGCCTGAAATTGGTCAAAATTGAAGCTTCTGAGTAAGCAAAACTCTGTAAAAATGGCAATTTTGGTCACTGTGAGGGTTTAAAAAGTGGTTATTCAACATGAGGCACGATCCAATTGACATTTTGAATCATTTTTGGTAAAGTCCAAAAAAATCAATTTTTGGACAAAAAACGATGACCGCGGAGCTGTCGAACGTTCCCAAAATCGTCAATTCTGATGAAATTTTAACATTTAATCTTTTGACTGCAAATTACTGTTGGATATGAATGATTACTTTTTCAACTAAAATAAGTGTGTTTAAAGTAATTTCTCTGCCTGAAATTGGTCAAAATTGAAGCTTCTGAGTAAGCAAAACTCTGTAACAATGTCAATTTTGGTCACTGTGAGGGTTTAAAAAGTGGTTATTCAACATGAGGCACGATCCAATTGACATTTTGAATCATTTTTGGTAAAGTCCAAAAAATCAATTTTCGGACGAAAAACGATGACCGCGGAGCTGTCGAACGTTCCCAAAATGGTCAATTCTGATGAAATTTTAACATTTAATCTTTTGACTGCAAATTACTGTTGGATGTGAATTATTACTCTTTCAACTAAAATAAGTGTGTTTAAAGTCATTTCTGTGCCTGAAATTGGTCAAAATTGAAGCTTCTGAGTAAGCAAAACTCTGTAAAAATGTCAATTTTGGTCACTGTGAGGGTTTAAAAAGTGGTTATTCAACATGAGGCACGATCCAATTGACATTTTGAATCATTTTTGGTAAAGTTCAAAAAATCAATTTTCGGACAAAATACGATGACCGCGGAGCTGTCGAACGTTCCCAAAA
The DNA here is from genome assembly GCF_964261635.1 of Lissotriton helveticus. Classification (NCBI taxonomy): domain Eukaryota; kingdom Metazoa; phylum Chordata; class Amphibia; order Caudata; family Salamandridae; genus Lissotriton; species Lissotriton helveticus. The sequence continues at coordinate 296,560,498 of NC_136068.1, read as the reverse complement.
TGGTCAATTCTGATGAAATTTTAACATTTAATCTTTTGACTGCATAATTACTGTTGGATGTGAATTATTACTTTTTCAACTAAAATAAGTGTGTTTAAAGTCATTTCTGTGCCTGAAATTGGTCAAAATTGAAGCTTCTGAGTAAGCAAAACTCTGTAAAAATGTCAATTTTGGTCACTGTGAGGGTTTAAAAAGTGGTTATTCAACATGAGGCACGATCAAATTGACATTTTGAATCATTTTTGGTAAAGTCCAAAAAATCAATTTTCGGACGAAAAACGAAGACCGCGGAGTTGTCGAACGTTCCCAAAATGGTCAATTCTGATGAAATTTTAACATTTAATCTTTTGACTGCAAATTACTGTTGGATGTGAATTATTACTTTTTCAACTAAAATAAGTGTGTTTAAAGTCATTTCTCTGCCTGAAATTGGTCAAAATTGAAGCTTCTGAGTAAGCAAAACTCTGTAAAAATGTCAATTTTGGTCACTGTGAGGGTTTAAAAAGTGGTTATTCAACATGAGGCACGATCCAATTGACATTTTGAATCATTTTTGGTAAAGTCCAAAAAATCAATTTTCGGACAAAAAACGATGACCGCGGAGCTGTCGAACGTTCCCAAAATGGTCAATTCTGAGGAAATTTTAACATTTAATCTTTTGACTGCAAATTACTGTTGGATATGAATTATTACTTTTTCAACTAAAATAAGTGTGTTTAAAGTAATTTCTCTGCCTGAAATTGGTCAAAATTGAAGCTTCTGAGTAAGCAAAACTCTGTAAAAATGGCAATTTTGGTCACTGTGAGGGTTTAAAAAGTGGTTATTCAACATGAGGCACGATCCAATTGACATTTTGAATCATTTTTGGTAAAGTCCAAAAAATCAATTTTCGGACGAAAAACGATGACCGCGGAGCTGTCGAACGTTCCCAAAATGGTCAATTCTGATGAAATTTTAACATTTAATCTTTTGACTGCAAATTACTGTTGGATGTGAACTATTACTTTTTCAACTAAAATAAGTGTGTTTAAAGTCATTTCTGTGCCTGAAATTGGTCAAAATTGAAGCTTCTGAGTAAGCAAAACTCTGTAAAAATGGCAATTTTGGTCACTGTGAGGGTTTAAAAAGTGGTTATTCAACATGAGGCACGATCCAATTGACATTTTGAATCATTTTTGGTAAAGTCCAAAAAATCAATTTTCGGACGAAAAACGATGATCGCGTAGCTGTCGAACGTTCCCAAAATGGTCAATTCTGATGAAATTTTAACATTTAATCTTTTGACTGCAAATTACTGTTGGATGTGAATTATTACTCTTTCAACTAAAATAAGTGTGTTTAAAGTCATTTCTGTGCCTGAAATTGGTCAAAATTGAAGCTTCTGAGTAAGCAAAACTCTGTAAAAATGTCAATTTTGGTCACTGTGAAGGTTTAAAAAGTGGTTATTCAACATGAGGCACGATCCAATTGACATTTTGAATCATTTTTGGTAAAGTCCAAAAAATCAATTTTCGGACAAAATACGATGACCGCGGAGCTGTCGAACGTTCCCAAAATGGTCAATTCTGATGAAATTTTAACATTTAATCTTTTGACTGCATAATTACTGTTGGATGTGAATTATTACTTTTTCAACTAAAATAAGTGTGTTTAAAGTCATTTCTGTGCCTGAAATTGGTCAAAATTGAAGCTTCTGAGTAAGCAAAACTCTGTAAAAATGGCAATTTTGGTCACTGTGAGGGTTTAAAAAGTGGTTATTCAACATGAGGCACGATCCAATTGACATTTTGAATAATTTTTGGTAAAGTCCAAAAAATCAATTTTCGGACAAAAAACGATGACCGCGGAGCTGTCGAACGTTCCCAAACGGGTCAATTCTGATGAAATTTTAACATTTAATCTTTTGACTGCAAATTACTGTTGGATATGAATTATTACTTTTTCAACTAAAATAAGTGTGTTTAAAGTCATTTCTCTGCCTGAAATTGGTCAAAATTGAAGCTTCTGAGTAAGCAAAACTCTGTAAAAATGTCAATTTTGGTCACTGTGAGGGTTTAAAAAGCGGTTATTCAACATGAGGCACGATCCAATTGACATTTTGAATCATTTTTGGTAAAGTCCAAAAAATAAATTTTCGGACGAAAAACGATGACCGCGGAGTTGTCGAACGTTCCCAAAATGGTCAATTCTGATGAAATTTTAACATTTAATCTTTTGACTGCAAATTACTGTTGGATGTGAATTATTACTTTTTCAACTAAAATAAGTGTGTTTAAAGTCATTTCTCTGCCTGAAATTGGTCAAAATTGAAGCTTCTGAGTAAGCAAAACTCTGTAAAAATGTCAATTTTGGTCACTGTGAGGGTTTAAAAAGTGGTTATTCAACATGAGGCACGATCCAATTGACATTTTGAATAATTTTTGGTAAAGTCCCAAAAATCAATTTTCGGACAAAAAACGATGACCGCGGAGCTGTCGAACGTTCCCAAAATGGTCAATTCTGAGGAAATTTTAACATTTAATCTTTTGACTGCAAATTACTGTTGGATATGAATTATTACTTTTTCAACTAAAATAAGTGTGTTTAAAGTAATTTCTCTGCCTGAAATTGGTCAAAATTGAAGCTTCTGAGTAAGCAAAACTCTGTAAAAATGGCAATTTTGGTCACTGTGAGGGTTTAAAAAGTGGTTATTCAACATGAGGCACGATCCAATTGACATTTTGAATCATTTTTGGTAAAGTCCAAAAAATCAATTTTCGGACGAAAAACGATGACCGCGGAGCTGTCGAACGTTCCCAAAATGGTCAATTCTGATGAAATTTCAACATTTAATCTTTTGACTGCAAATTACTGTTGGATGTGAATTATTACTTTTTTAACTAAAATAAGTGTGTTTAAAGTCATTTCTCTGCCTGAAATTGGTCAAAATTGAAGCTTCTGAGTAAGCAAAACCCTGTAAAAATGGCAATTTTGGTCACTGTGAGGGTTTAAAAAGTGGTTATTCAACATGAGGCACGATCCAATTGACATTTTGAATCATTTTTGGTAAAGTCCAAAAAATCAATTTTCGGACAAAAAACGATGACCGCGGAGCTGTCGAACGTTCCCAAAATGGTCAATTCTGATGTAATTTTAACATTTAATCTTTTGACTGCAAATTACTGTTGGATGTGAATTATTACCTTTTCAACTAAAATAAGTGTGTTTGAAGTCATTTCTCTGCCTGAAATTGGTCAAAATTGAAGCTTCTGAGTAAGCAAAACTCTGTAAAAATGTCAATTTTGGTCACTGTGAGGGTTTAAAAAGTGGTTATTCAACATGAGGCACGATCCAATTGACATTTTGAACCATTTTTGGTAAAGTCCAAAAAATCAATTTTCGGACAAAAAACGATGACCGCGGAGCTGTCGAACGTTCCCAAAATGGTCAATTCTGATGAAATTTTAACATTTAATCTTTTGACTGCAAATTACTGTTGGATATGAATTATTACTTTTTCAACTAAAATAAGTGTGTTTAAAGTAATTTCTCTGCCTGAAATTGGTCAAAATTGAAGCTTCTGAGTAAGCAAAACTCTGTAAAAATGGCAATTTTGGTCACTGTGAGGGTTTAAAAAGTGATTATTCAACATGAGGCACGACCCAATTGACATTTTGAATCATTTTTGGTAAAGTCAAAAAAATCAATTTTCGGACAAAAAACGATGACCGCAGAGCTGTCGAATGTTCCCAAAATGGTCAATTCTGATGAAATTTTAACATTTAATCTTTTGACTGCATAATTACTGATGGATGTGAATTATTACTTTTTCAACTAAAATAAGTGTGTTTAAAGTCATTTCTGTGCCTGAAATTGGTCAAAATTGAAGCTTCTGAGTAAGCAAAACTCTGTAAAAATGTCAATTTTGGTCACTGTGAGGGTTTAAAAAGTGGTTATTCAACATGAGGCACGATCCAATTGACATTTTGAATCATTTTTGGTAAAGTCCAAAAAATCAATTTTCGGACGAAAAACGATTACCGCGGAGCTGTCGAACGTTCCCAAAATGGTCAATTCTGATGAAATTTTAACATTTAATCTTTTGACTGCAAATTACTGTTGGATGTGAATTATTACTCTTTCAACTAAAATAAGTGTGTTTAAAGTCATTTCTGTGCCTGAAATTGGTCAAAATTGAAGCTTCTGAGTAAGCAAAACTCTGTAAAAATGTCAATTTTGGTCACTGTGAGGGTTTAAAAAGTGGTTATTCAACATGAGGCACGATCCAATTGACATTTTGAATCATTTTTGGTAAAGTCCAAAAAATCAATTTTCGGACAAAATACGATGACCGCGGAGCTGTCGAACGTTCCCAAACGGGTCAATTCTGATGAAATTTTAACATTTAATATTTTGACTGCAAATTACTGTTGGATATGAATTATTACTTTTTCAACTAAAATAAGTGTGTTTAAAGTCATTTCTGTGCCTGAAATTGGTCAAAATTGAAGCTTCTGAGTAAGCAAAACTCTGTAAAAATGTCAATTTTGGTCACTGTGAGGGTTTAAAAAGTGGTTATTCAACATGAGGCACGATCCAATTGACATTTTGAATCATTTTTGGTAAAGTCCAAAAAATCAATTTTCGGACAAAAAACGATGACCGCGGAGTTGTCGAACGTTCCCAAAATGGTCAATTCTGATGAAATTTTAACATTTAATCTTTTGACTGCAAATTACTGTTGGATGTGAATTATTACTTTTTCAACTAAAATAAGTGTGTTTAAAGTCATTTCTCTGCCTGAAATTGGTCAAAATTGAAGCTTCTGAGTAAGCAAAACCCTGTAAAAATGGCAATTTTGGTCACTGTGAGGGTTTAAAAAGTGATTATTCAACATGAGGCACGACCCAATTGACATTTTGAATCATTTTTGGTAAAGTCAAAAAAATCAATTTTCGGACGAAAAACGATGACCGCGGAGCTGTCGAATGTTCCCAAAATGGTCAATTCTGATGAAATTTTAACATTTAATCTTTTGACTGCATAATTACTGATGGATGTGAATTATTACTTTTTCAACTAAAATAAGTGTGTTTAAAGTCATTTCTGTGCCTGAAATTGGTCAAAATTGAAACTTCTGAGTAAGCAAAACTCTGTAAAAATGGCAATTTTGGTCACTGTGAGGGTTTAAAAAGTGGTTATTCAACATGAGGCACGATCCAATTGACATTTTGAATCATTTTTGGTAAAGTCCAAAAAATCAATTTTCGGACAAAAAACGATGACCGCGGAGCTGTCGAACGTTCCCAAAATGGTCAATTCTGATGAAATTTTAACATTTAATCTTTTGACTGCAAATTACTGTTGGATATGAATGATTACTTTTTCAACTAAAATAAGTGTGTTTAAAGTAATTTCTCTGCCTGAAATTGGTCAAAATTGAAGCTTCTGAGTAAGCAAAACTCTGTAAAAATGTCAATTTTGGTCACTGTGAGGGTTTAAAAAGTGGTTATTCAACATGAGGCACGATCCAATTGACATTTTGAATCATTTTTGGTAAAGTCCAAAAAATCCATTTTCGGACGAAAAACGATTACCGCGGAGCTGTCGAACGTTCCCAAAATGGTCAATTCTGATGAAATTTTAACATTTAATCTTTTGACTGCAAATTACTGTTGGATGTGAATTATTACTCTTTCAACTAAAATAAGTGTGTTTAAAGTCATTTCTGTGCCTGAAATTGGTCAAAATTGAAGCTTCTGAGTAAGCAAAACTCTGTAAAAATGTCAATTTTGGTCACTGTGAGGGTTTAAAAAGTGGTTATTCAACATGAGGCACGATCCAATTGACATTTTGAATCATTTTTGGTAAAGTCCAAAAAATCAATTTTCGGACAAAAAACGATGACCGCGGAGCTGTCGAACGTTCCCAAAATGGTCAATTCTGATGTAATTTTAACATTTAATCTTTTGACTGCAAATTACTGTTGGATGTGAATTATTACCTTTTCAACTAAAATAAGTGTGTTTGAAGTCATTTCTCTGCCTGAAATTGGTCAAAATTGAAGCTTCTGAGTAAGCAAAACTCTGTAAAAATGTAAATTTTGGTCACTGTGAGGGTTTAAAAAGTGGTTATTCAACATGAGGCACGATCCAATTGACATTTTGAACCATTTTTGGTAAAGTCCAAAAAATCAATTTTCGGACAAAAAACGATGACCGCGGAGCTGTCGAACGTTCCCAAAATGGTCAATTCTGATGAAATTTTAACATTTAATCTTTTGACTGCAAATTACTGTTGGATATGAATTATTACTTTTTCAACTAAAATAAGTGTGTTTAAAGTAATTTCTCTGCCTGAAATTGGTCAAAATTGAAGCTTCTGAGTAAGCAAAACTCTGTAAAAATGGCAATTTTGGTCACTGTGAGGGTTTAAAAAGTGATTATTCAACATGAGGCACGACCCAATTGACATTTTGAATCATTTTTGGTAAAGTCAAAAAAATCAATTTTCGGACAAAAAACGATGACCGCAGAGCTGTCGAATGTTCCCAAAATGGTCAATTCTGATGAAATTTTAACATTTAATCTTTTGACTGCATAATTACTGATGGATGTGAATTATTACTTTTTCAACTAAAATAAGTGTGTTTAAAGTCATTTCTGTGCCTGAAATTGGTCAAAATTGAAGCTTCTGAGTAAGCAAAACTCTGTAAAAATGTCAATTTTGGTCACTGTGAGGGTTTAAAAAGTGGTTATTCAACATGAGGCACGATCCAATTGACATTTTGAATCATTTTTGGTTAAGTCCAAAAAATCAATTTTCGGACAAAATACGATGACCGCGGAGCTGTCGAACGTTCCCAAACGGGTCAATTCTGATGAAATTTTAACATTTAATCTTTTGACTGCATAATTACTGATGGATGTGAATTATTACTTTTTCAACTAAAATAAGTGTGTTTAAAGTCATTTCTGTGCCTGAAATTGGTCAAAATTGAAGCTTCTGAGTAAGCAAAACTCTGTAAAAATGTCAATTTTGGTCACTGTGAGGGTTTAAAAAGTGGTTATTCAACATGAGGCACGATCCAATTGACATTTTGAATCATTTTTGGTAAAGTCCAAAAAATCAATTTTCGGACGAAAAACGATTACCGCGGAGCTGTCGAACGTTCCCAAAATGGTCAATTCTGATGAAATTTTAACATTTAATCTTTTGACTGCAAATTACTGTTGGATGTGAATTATTACTCTTTCAACTAAAATAAGTGTGTTTAAAGTCATTTCTGTGCCTGAAATTGGTCAAAATTGAAGCTTCTGAGTAAGCAAAACTCTGTAAAAATGTCAATTTTGGTCACTGTGAGGGTTTAAAAAGTGGTTATTCAACATGAGGCACGATCCAATTGACATTTTGAATCATTTTTGGTAAAGTCCAAAAAATCAATTTTCGGACAAAATACGATGACCGCGGAGCTGTCGAACGTTCCCAAACGGGTCAATTCTGATGAAATTTTAACATTTAATCTTTTGACTGCAAATTACTGTTGGATATGAATTATTACTTTTTCAACTAAAATAAGTGTGTTTAAAGTCATTTCTGTGCCTGAAATTGGTCAAAATTGAAGCTTCTGAGTAAGCAAAACTCTGTAAAAATGTCAATTTTGGTCACTGTGAGGGTTTAAAAAGTGGTTATTCAACATGAGGCACGATCCAATTGACATTTTGAATCATTTTTGGTAAAGTCCAAAAAATCAATTTTCGGACAAAAAACGATGACCGCGGAGTTGTCGAACGTTCCCAAAATGGTCAATTCTGATGAAATTTTAACATTTAATCTTTTGACTGCAAATTACTGTTGGATGTGAATTATTACTTTTTCAACTAAAATAAGTGTGTTTAAAGTCATTTCTCTGCCTGAAATTGGTCAAAATTGAAGCTTCTGAGTAAGCAAAACCCTGTAAAAATGGCAATTTTGGTCACTGTGAGGGTTTAAAAAGTGATTATTCAACATGAGGCACGACCCAATTGACATTTTGAATCATTTTTGGTAAAGTCAAAAAAATCAATTTTCGGACGAAAAACGATGACCGCGGAGCTGTCGAATGTTCCCAAAATGGTCAATTCTGATGAAATTTTAACATTTAATCTTTTGACTGCATAATTACTGATGGATGTGAATTATTACTTTTTCAACTAAAATAAGTGTGTTTAAAGTCATTTCTGTGCCTGAAATTGGTCAAAATTGAAACTTCTGAGTAAGCAAAACTCTGTAAAAATGGCAATTTTGGTCACTGTGAGGGTTTAAAAAGTGGTTATTCAACATGAGGCACGATCCAATTGACATTTTGAATCATTTTTGGTAAAGTCCAAAAAATCAATTTTCGGACAAAAAACGATGACCGCGGAGCTGTCGAACGTTCCCAAAATGGTCAATTCTGATGAAATTTTAACATTTAATCTTTTGACTGCAAATTACTGTTGGATATGAATGATTACTTTTTCAACTAAAATAAGTGTGTTTAAAGTAATTTCTCTGCCTGAAATTGGTCAAAATTGAAGCTTCTGAGTAAGCAAAACTCTGTAAAAATGTCAATTTTGGTCACTGTGAGGGTTTAAAAAGTGGTTATTCAACATGAGGCACGATCCAATTGACATTTTGAATCATTTTTGGTAAAGTCCAAAAAATCCATTTTCGGACGAAAAACGATTACCGCGGAGCTGTCGAACGTTCCCAAAATGGTCAATTCTGATGAAATTTTAACATTTAATCTTTTGACTGCAAATTACTGTTGGATGTGAATTATTACTCTTTCAACTAAAATAAGTGTGTTTAAAGTCATTTCTGTGCCTGAAATTGGTCAAAATTGAAGCTTCTGAGTAAGCAAAACTCTGTAAAAATGTCAATTTTGGTCACTGTGAGGGTTTAAAAAGTGGTTATTCAACATGAGGCACGATCCAATTGACATTTTGAATCATTTTTGGTAAAGTCCAAAAAATCAATTTTCGGACAAAATACGATGACCGCGGAGCTGTCGAACGTTCCCAAACGGGTCAATTCTGATGAAATTTTAACATTTAATCTTTTGACTGCAAATTACTGTTGGATATGAATTATTACTTTTTCAACTAAAATAAGTGTGTTTAAAGTCATTTCTGTGCCTGAAATTGGTCAAAATTGAAGCTTCTGAGTAAGCAAAACTCTGTAAAAATGGCAATTTTGGTCACTGTGAGGGTTTAAAAAGTGGTTATTCAACATGAGGCACGATCCAATTGACATTTTGAATCATTTTTGGTAAAGTCCAAAAAAATCAATTTTCGGACAAAAAACGATGACCGCGGAGCTGTCGAACGTTCCCAAAATGGTCAATTCTGATGAAATTTTAACATTTAATCTTTTGACTGCAAATTACTGTTGGATGTGAATTATTACTTTTTCAACTAAAATAAGTGTGTTTAAAGTCATTTCTCTGCCTGAAATTGGTCAAAATTGAAGCTTCTGAGTAAGCAAAACTCTGTAAAAATGTCAATTTTGGTCACTGTGAGGGTTTAAAGAGTGGTTATTCAACATGAGGCACGATCCAATTGACATTTTGAATCATTTTTGGTAAAGTCCAAAAAATAAATTTTCGGACAAAAAACGATGACCGCGGAGCTGTCGAACGTTCCCAAAATGGTCAATTCTGAGGAAATTTTAACATTTAATCTTTTGACTGCAAATTACTGTTGGATATGAATTATTACTTTTTCAACTAAAATAAGTGTGTTTAAAGTAATTTCTCTGCCTGAAATTGGTCAAAATTGAAGCTTCTGAGTAAGCAAAACTCTGTAAAAATGGCAATTTTGGTCACTGTGAGGGTTTAAAAAGTGGTTATTCAACATGAGGCACGATCCAATTGACATTTTGAATCATTTTTGGTAAAGTCCAAAAAATCAATTTTCAGACAAAAAACGATGACCGCGGAGCTGTCGAACGTTCCCAAACGGGTCAATTCTGATGAAATTTTAACATTTAATCTTTTGACTGCAAATTACTGTTCGATATGAATTATTACTTTTTCAACTAAAATAAGTGTGTTTAAAGTCATTTCTCTGCCTGAAATTGGTCAAAATTGAAGCTTCTGAGTAAGCAAAACCCTGTAAAAATGTCCATTTTGGTCACTGTGAGGGTTTAAAAAGTGGTTATTCAACATGAGGCACGATCCAATTGACATTTTGAATCATTTTTGGTAAAGTCCAAAAAATCAATTTTCGGACGAAAAACGATGACCGCGGAGCTGTCGAACGTTCCCAAAATGGTCAATTCTGATGAAATTTTAACATTTAATCGTTTGACTGCAAATTACTGTTGGATGTGAATTATTACTTTTTCAACTAAAATAAGTGTGTTTAAAGTCATTTCTGTGCCTGAAATTGGTCAAAATTGAAGCTTCTGAGTAAGCAAAACTCTGTAAAAATGGCAATTTTGGTCACTGTGAGGGTTTAAAAAGTGGTTATTCAACATGAGGCACGATCCAATTGACATTTTGAATCATTTTTGGTAAAGTCCAAAAAATCAATTTTCGGACGAAAAACGATGATCGCGGAGCTGTCGAACGTTCCCAAAATGGTCAATTCTGATGAAATTTTAACATTTAATCTTTTGACTGCAAATTACTGTTGGATGTGAATTATTACTTTTTTAACTAAAATAAGTGTGTTTAAAGTCATTTCTCTGCCTGAAATTGGTCAAAATTGAAGCTTCTGAGTAAGCAAAACTCTGTAAAAATGGCAATTTTGGTCACTGTGAGGGTTTAAAAAGTGGTTATTCAACATGAGGCACGATCCAATTGACATTTTGAATCATTTTTGGTAAAGTCCAAAAAATCAATTTTCGGACAAAAAACGATGACCGCGGAGCTATCGAACGTTCCCAAAATGGTCAATTCTGATGAAATTTTAACATTTAATCTTTTGACTGCAAATTACTGTTGGATGTGAATTATTACCTTTTCAACTAAAATAAGTGTGTTTAAAGTCATTTCTCTGCCTGAAATTGGTCAAAATTGAAGCTTCTGAGTAAGCAAAACTCTGTAAAAATGTCAATTTTGGTCACTGTGAGGGTTTAAAAAGTGGTTATTCAACATGAGGCACGATCCAATTGACATTTTGAATCATTTTTGGTAAAGTCCAAAAAATCAATTTTCGGACAAAAAACGATGACCGCGGAGCTGTCGAACGTTCCCAAAATGGTCAATTCTGATGAAATTTTAACATTTAATCTTTTGACTGCAAATTACTGTTGGATATGAATTATTACTTTTTCAACTAAAATAAGTGTGTTTAAAGTAATTTCTCTGCCTGAAATTGGTCAAAATTGAAGCTTCTGAGTAAGCAAAACTCTGTAAAAATGGCAATTTTGGTCACTGTGAGGGTTTAAAAAGTGATTATTCAACATGAGGCACGACCCAATTGACATTTTGAATCATTTTTGGTAAAGTCAAAAAAATCAATTTTCGGACAAAAAACGATGACCGCGGAGCTGTCGAATGTTCCCAAAATGGTCAATTCTGATGAAATTTTAACATTTAATCTTTTGACTGCATAATTACTGTTGGATGTGAATTATTACTTTTTCAACTAAAATAAGTGTGTTTAAAGTCATTTCTGTGCCTGAAATTGGTCAAAATTGAAGCTTCTGAGTAAACAAAACTCTGTAAAAATGGCAATTTTGGTCACTGTGAGGGTTTAAAAAGTGGTTATTCAACATGAGGCACGATCCAATTGACATTTTGAATCATTTTTGGTAAAGTCCAAAAAATCAATTTTCGGACAAAAAACGATGACCGCGGAGCTGTCGAACGTTCCCAAAATGGTCAATTCTGATGAAATTTTAACATTTATTCTTTTGACTGCAAATTACTGTTGGATATGAATTATTACTTTTTCAACTAAAATAAGTGTGTTTAAAGTAGTTTCTCTGCCTGAAATTGGTCAAAATTGAAGCTTCTGAGTAAGCAAAACTCTGTAAAAATGTCAATTTTGGTCACTGTGAGGGTTTAAAAAGTGGTTATTCAACATGAGGCACGATCCAATTGACATTTTGAATCATTTTTGGTAAAGTCCAAAAAATCAATTTTCGGACGAAAAACGATGATCGCGGAGCTGTCGAACGTTCCCAAAATGGTCAATTCTGATGAAATTTTAACATTTAATCTTTTGACTGCAAATTACTGTTGGATATGAATTATTACTTTTTCAACTAAAATAAGTGTGTTTAAAGTAATTTCTCTGCCTGAAATTGGTCAAAATTGAAGCTTCTGAGTAAGCAAAACTCTGTAAAAATGGCAATTTTGGTCACTGTGAGGGTTTAAAAAGTGATTATTCAACATGAGGCACGACCCAATTGACATTTTGAATCATTTTTGGTAAAGTCCAAAAAATCAATTTTCGGACGAAAAACGATTACCGCGGAGCTGTCGAACGTTCCCAAAATGGTCAATTCTGATGAAATTTTAACATTTAATCTTTTGACTGCAAATTACTGTTGGATGTGAATTATTACTCTTTCAACTAAAATAAGTGTGTTTAAAGTCATTTCTGTGCCTGAAATTGGTCAAAATTGAAGCTTCTGAGTAAGCAAAACTCTGTAAAAATGTCAATTTTGGTCACTGTGAGGGTTTAAAAAGTGGTTATTCAACATGAGGCACGATCCAATTGACATTTTGAATCATTTTTGGTAAAGTCCAAAAAATCAATTTTCGGACAAAATACGATGACCGCGGAGCTGTCGAACGTTCCCAAACGGGTCAATTCTGATGAAATTTTAACATTTAATCTTTTGACTGCATAATTACTGATGGATGTGAATTATTACTTTTTCAACTAAAATAAGTGTGTTTAAAGTCATTTCTGTGCCTGAAATTGGTCAAAATTGAAGCTTCTGAGTAAGCAAAACTCTGTAAAAATGTCAATTTTGGTCACTGTGAGGGTTTAAAAAGTGGTTATTCAACATGAGGCACGATCCAATTGACATTTTGAATCATTTTTGGTAAAGTCCAAAAAATCAATTTTCGGACAAAAAACGATGACCGCGGAGTTGTCGAACGTTCCCAAAATGGTCAATTCTGATGAAATTTTAACATTTAATCTTTTGACTGCAAATTACTGTTGGATGTGAATTATTACTTTTTCAACTAAAATAAGTGTGTTTAAAGTCATTTCTCTGCCTGAAATTGGTCAAAATTGAAGCTTCTGAGTAAGCAAAACCCTGTAAAAATGGCAATTTTGGTCACTGTGAGGGTTTAAAAAGTGATTATTCAACATGAGGCACGACCCAATTGACATTTTGAATCATTTTTGGTAAAGTCAAAAAAATCAATTTTCGGACGAAAAACGATGACCGCGGAGCTGTCGAATGTTCCCAAAATGGTCAATTCTGATGAAATTTTAACATTTAATCTTTTGACTGCATAATTACTGATGGATGTGAATTATTACTTTTTCAACTAAAATAAGTGTGTTTAAAGTCATTTCTGTGCCTGAAATTGGTCAAAATTGAAACTTCTGAGTAAGCAAAACTCTGTAAAAATGGCAATTTTGGTCACTGTGAGGGTTTAAAAAGTGGTTATTCAACATGAGGCACGATCCAATTGACATTTTGAATCATTTTTGGTAAAGTCCAAAAAATCAATTTTCGGACAAAAAACGATGACCGCGGAGCTGTCGAACGTTCCCAAAATGGTCAATTCTGATGAAATTTTAACATTTAATCTTTTGACTGCAAATTACTGTTGGATATGAATGATTACTTTTTCAACTAAAATAAGTGTGTTTAAAGTAATTTCTCTGCCTGAAATTGGTCAAAATTGAAGCTTCTGAGTAAGCAAAACTCTGTAAAAATGTCAATTTTGGTCACTGTGAGGGTTTAAAAAGTGGTTATTCAACATGAGGCACGATCCAATTGACATTTTGAATCATTTTTGGTAAAGTCCAAAAAATCCATTTTCGGACGAAAAACGATTACCGCGGAGCTGTCGAACGTTCCCAAAATGGTCAATTCTGATGAAATTTTAACATTTAATCTTTTGACTGCAAATTACTGTTGGATGTGAATTATTACTCTTTCAACTAAAATAAGTGTGTTTAAAGTCATTTCTGTGCCTGAAATTGGTCAAAATTGAAGCTTCTGAGTAAGCAAAACTCTGTAAAAATGTCAATTTTGGTCACTGTGAGGGTTTAAAAAGTGGTTATTCAACATGAGGCACGATCCAATTGACATTTTGAATCATTTTTGGTAAAGTCCAAAAAATCAATTTTCGGACAAAATACGATGACCGCGGAGCTGTCGAACGTTCCCAAACGGGTCAATTCTGATGAAATTTTAACATTTAATCTTTTGACTGCAAATTACTGTTGGATATGAATTATTACTTTTTCAACTAAAATAAGTGTGTTTAAAGTCATTTCTGTGCCTGAAATTGGTCAAAATTGAAGCTTCTGAGTAAGCAAAACTCTGTAAAAATGGCAATTTTGGTCACTGTGAGGGTTTAAAAAGTGGTTATTCAACATGAGGCACGATCCAATTGACATTTTGAATCATTTTTGGTAAAGTCCAAAAAAATCAATTTTCGGACAAAAAACGATGACCGCGGAGCTGTCGAACGTTCCCAAAATGGTCAATTCTGATGAAATTTTAACATTTAATCTTTTGACTGCAAATTACTGTTGGATGTGAATTATTACTTTTTCAACTAAAATAAGTGTGTTTAAAGTCATTTCTCTGCCTGAAATTGGTCAAAATTGAAGCTTCTGAGTAAGCAAAACTCTGTAAAAATGTCAATTTTGGTCACTGTGAGGGTTTAAAGAGTGGTTATTCAACATGAGGCACGATCCAATTGACATTTTGAATCATTTTTGGTAAAGTCCAAAAAATAAATTTTCGGACAAAAAACGATGACCGCGGAGCTGTCGAACGTTCCCAAAATGGTCAATTCTGAGGAAATTTTAACATTTAATCTTTTGACTGCAAATTACTGTTGGATATGAATTATTACTTTTTCAACTAAAATAAGTGTGTTTAAAGTAATTTCTCTGCCTGAAATTGGTCAAAATTGAAGCTTCTGAGTAAGCAAAACTCTGTAAAAATGGCAATTTTGGTCACTGTGAGGGTTTAAAAAGTGGTTATTCAACATGAGGCACGATCCAATTGACATTTTGAATCATTTTTGGTAAAGTCCAAAAAATCAATTTTCAGACAAAAAACGATGACCGCGGAGCTGTCGAACGTTCCCAAACGGGTCAATTCTGATGAAATTTTAACATTTAATCTTTTGACTGCAAATTACTGTTCGATATGAATTATTACTTTTTCAACTAAAATAAGTGTGTTTAAAGTCATTTCTCTGCCTGAAATTGGTCAAAATTGAAGCTTCTGAGTAAGCAAAACCCTGTAAAAATGTCCATTTTGGTCACTGTGAGGGTTTAAAAAGTGGTTATTCAACATGAGGCACGATCCAATTGACATTTTGAATCATTTTTGGTAAAGTCCAAAAAATCAATTTTCGGACGAAAAACGATGACCGCGGAGCTGTCGAACGTTCCCAAAATGGTCAATTCTGATGAAATTTTAACATTTAATCGTTTGACTGCAAATTACTGTTGGATGTGAATTATTACTTTTTCAACTAAAATAAGTGTGTTTAAAGTCATTTCTGTGCCTGAAATTGGTCAAAATTGAAGCTTCTGAGTAAGCAAAACTCTGTAAAAATGGCAATTTTGGTCACTGTGAGGGTTTAAAAAGTGGTTATTCAACATGAGGCACGATCCAATTGACATTTTGAATCATTTTTGGTAAAGTCCAAAAAATCAATTTTCGGACGAAAAACGATGATCGCGGAGCTGTCGAACGTTCCCAAAATGGTCAATTCTGATGAAATTTTAACATTTAATCTTTTGACTGCAAATTACTGTTGGATGTGAATTATTACTTTTTTAACTAAAATAAGTGTGTTTAAAGTCATTTCTCTGCCTGAAATTGGTCAAAATTGAAGCTTCTGAGTAAGCAAAACTCTGTAAAAATGGCAATTTTGGTCACTGTGAGGGTTTAAAAAGTGGTTATTCAACATGAGGCACGATCCAATTGACATTTTGAATCATTTTTGGTAAAGTCCAAAAAATCAATTTTCGGACAAAAAACGATGACCGCGGAGCTATCGAACGTTCCCAAAATGGTCAATTCTGATGAAATTTTAACATTTAATCTTTTGACTGCAAATTACTGTTGGATGTGAATTATTACCTTTTCAACTAAAATAAGTGTGTTTAAAGTCATTTCTCTGCCTGAAATTGGTCAAAATTGAAGCTTCTGAGTAAGCAAAACTCTGTAAAAATGTCAATTTTGGTCACTGTGAGGGTTTAAAAAGTGGTTATTCAACATGAGGCACGATCCAATTGACATTTTGAATCATTTTTGGTAAAGTCCAAAAAATCAATTTTCGGACAAAAAACGATGACCGCGGAGCTGTCGAACGTTCCCAAAATGGTCAATTCTGATGAAATTTTAACATTTAATCTTTTGACTGCAAATTACTGTTGGATATGAATTATTACTTTTTCAACTAAAATAAGTGTGTTTAAAGTAATTTCTCTGCCTGAAATTGGTCAAAATTGAAGCTTCTGAGTAAGCAAAACTCTGTAAAAATGGCAATTTTGGTCACTGTGAGGGTTTAAAAAGTGATTATTCAACATGAGGCACGACCCAATTGACATTTTGAATCATTTTTGGTAAAGTCAAAAAAATCAATTTTCGGACAAAAAACGATGACCGCGGAGCTGTCGAATGTTCCCAAAATGGTCAATTCTGATGAAATTTTAACATTTAATCTTTTGACTGCATAATTACTGTTGGATGTGAATTATTACTTTTTCAACTAAAATAAGTGTGTTTAAAGTCATTTCTGTGCCTGAAATTGGTCAAAATTGAAGCTTCTGAGTAAACAAAACTCTGTAAAAATGGCAATTTTGGTCACTGTGAGGGTTTAAAAAGTGGTTATTCAACATGAGGCACGATCCAATTGACATTTTGAATCATTTTTGGTAAAGTCCAAAAAATCAATTTTCGGACAAAAAACGATGACCGCGGAGCTGTCGAACGTTCCCAAAATGGTCAATTCTGATGAAATTTTAACATTTATTCTTTTGACTGCAAATTACTGTTGGATATGAATTATTACTTTTTCAACTAAAATAAGTGTGTTTAAAGTAGTTTCTCTGCCTGAAATTGGTCAAAATTGAAGCTTCTGAGTAAGCAAAACTCTGTAAAAATGTCAATTTTGGTCACTGTGAGGGTTTAAAAAGTGGTTATTCAACATGAGGCACGATCCAATTGACATTTTGAATCATTTTTGGTAAAGTCCAAAAAATCAATTTTCGGACGAAAAACGATGATCGCGGAGCTGTCGAACGTTCCCAAAATGGTCAATTCTGATGAAATTTTAACATTTAATCTTTTGACTGCAAATTACTGTTGGATATGAATTATTACTTTTTCAACTAAAATAAGTGTGTTTAAAGTAATTTCTCTGCCTGAAATTGGTCAAAATTGAAGCTTCTGAGTAAGCAAAACTCTGTAAAAATGGCAATTTTGGTCACTGTGAGGGTTTAAAAAGTGATTATTCAACATGAGGCACGACCCAATTGACATTTTGAATCATTTTTGGTAAAGTCCAAAAAATCAATTTTCGGACGAAAAACGATTACCGCGGAGCTGTCGAACGTTCCCAAAATGGTCAATTCTGATGAAATTTTAACATTTAATCTTTTGACTGCAAATTACTGTTGGATGTGAATTATTACTCTTTCAACTAAAATAAGTGTGTTTAAAGTCATTTCTGTGCCTGAAATTGGTCAAAATTGAAGCTTCTGAGTAAGCAAAACTCTGTAAAAATGTCAATTTTGGTCACTGTGAGGGTTTAAAAAGTGGTTATTCAACATGAGGCACGATCCAATTGACATTTTGAATCATTTTTGGTAAAGTCCAAAAAATCAATTTTCGGACAAAATACGATGACCGCGGAGCTGTCGAACGTTCCCAAACGGGTCAATTCTGATGAAATTTTAACATTTAATCTTTTGACTGCATAATTACTGATGGATGTGAATTATTACTTTTTCAACTAAAATAAGTGTGTTTAAAGTCATTTCTGTGCCTGAAATTGGTCAAAATTGAAGCTTCTGAGTAAGCAAAACTCTGTAAAAATGTCAATTTTGGTCACTGTGAGGGTTTAAAAAGTGGTTATTCAACATGAGGCACGATCCAATTGACATTTTGAATCATTTTTGGTAAAGTCCAAAAAATCAATTTTCGGACGAAAAACGATTACCGCGGAGCTGTCGAACGTTCCCAAAATGGTCAATTCTGATGAAATTTTAACATTTAATCTTTTGACTGCAAATTACTGTTGGATGTGAATTATTACTCTTTCAACTAAAATAAGTGTGTTTAAAGTCATTTCTGTGCCTGAAATTGGTCAAAATTGAAGCTTCTGAGTAAGCAAAACTCTGTAAAAATGTCAATTTTGGTCACTGTGAGGGTTTAAAAAGTGGTTATTCAACATGAGGCACGATCCAATTGACATTTTGAATCATTTTTGGTAAAGTCCAAAAAATCAATTTTCGGACAAAATACGATGACCGCGGAGCTGTCGAACGTTCCCAAACGGGTCAATTCTGATGAAATTTTAACATTTAATCTTTTGACTGCAAATTACTGTTGGATATGAATTATTACTTTTTCAACTAAAATAAGTGTGTTTAAAGTCATTTCTGTGCCTGAAATTGGTCAAAATTGAAGCTTCTGAGTAAGCAAAACTCTGTAAAAATGTCAATTTTGGTCACTGTGAGGGTTTAAAAAGTGGTTATTCAACATGAGGCACGATCCAATTGACATTTTGAATCATTTTTGGTAAAGTCCAAAAAATCAATTTTCGGACAAAAAACGATGACCGCGGAGTTGTCGAACGTTCCCAAAATGGTCAATTCTGATGAAATTTTAACATTTAATCTTTTGACTGCAAATTACTGTTGGATGTGAATTATTACTTTTTCAACTAAAATAAGTGTGTTTAAAGTCATTTCTCTGCCTGAAATTGGTCAAAATTGAAGCTTCTGAGTAAGCAAAACCCTGTAAAAATGGCAATTTTGGTCACTGTGAGGGTTTAAAAAGTGATTATTCAACATGAGGCACGACCCAATTGACATTTTGAATCATTTTTGGTAAAGTCAAAAAAATCAATTTTCGGACGAAAAACGATGACCGCGGAGCTGTCGAATGTTCCCAAAATGGTCAATTCTGATGAAATTTTAACATTTAATCTTTTGACTGCATAATTACTGATGGATGTGAATTATTACTTTTTCAACTAAAATAAGTGTGTTTAAAGTCATTTCTGTGCCTGAAATTGGTCAAAATTGAAACTTCTGAGTAAGCAAAACTCTGTAAAAATGGCAATTTTGGTCACTGTGAGGGTTTAAAAAGTGGTTATTCAACATGAGGCACGATCCAATTGACATTTTGAATCATTTTTGGTAAAGTCCAAAAAATCAATTTTCGGACAAAAAACGATGACCGCGGAGCTGTCGAACGTTCCCAAAATGGTCAATTCTGATGAAATTTTAACATTTAATCTTTTGACTGCAAATTACTGTTGGATATGAATGATTACTTTTTCAACTAAAATAAGTGTGTTTAAAGTAATTTCTCTGCCTGAAATTGGTCAAAATTGAAGCTTCTGAGTAAGCAAAACTCTGTAAAAATGTCAATTTTGGTCACTGTGAGGGTTTAAAAAGTGGTTATTCAACATGAGGCACGATCCAATTGACATTTTGAATCATTTTTGGTAAAGTCCAAAAAATCAATTTTCGGACGAAAAACGATTACCGCGGAGCTGTCGAACGTTCCCAAAATGGTCAATTCTGATGAAATTTTAACATTTAATCTTTTGACTGCAAATTACTGTTGGATGTGAATTATTACTCTTTCAACTAAAATAAGTGGGTTTAAAGTCATTTCTGTGCCTGAAATTGGTCAAAATTGAAGCTTCTGAGTAAGCAAAACTCTGTAAAAATGTCAATTTTGGTCACTGTGAGGGTTTAAAAAGTGGTTATTCAACATGAGGCACGATCCAATTGACATTTTGAATCATTTTTGGTAAAGTCCAAAAAATCAATTTTCGGACAAAATACGATGACCGCGGAGCTGTCGAACGTTCCCAAACGGGTCAATTCTGATGAAATTTTAACATTTAATC
The DNA here is from genome assembly GCF_964261635.1 of Lissotriton helveticus. Taxonomy (NCBI): domain Eukaryota; kingdom Metazoa; phylum Chordata; class Amphibia; order Caudata; family Salamandridae; genus Lissotriton; species Lissotriton helveticus. The sequence continues at coordinate 296,540,235 of NC_136068.1, read as the reverse complement.
TTTTGACTGCAAATTACTGTTGGATATGAATTATTACTTTTTCAACTAAAATAAGTGTGTTTAAAGTCATTTCTGTGCCTGAAATTGGTCAAAATTGAAGCTTCTGAGTAAGCAAAACTCTGTAAAAATGTCAATTTTGGTCACTGTGAGGGTTTAAAAAGTGGTTATTCAACATGAGGCACGATCCAATTGACATTTTGAATCATTTTTGGTAAAGTCCAAAAAATCAATTTTTGGACAAAAAACGATGACCGCGGAGTTGTCGAACGTTCCCAAAATGGTCAATTCTGATGAAATTTTAACATTTAATCTTTTGACTGCAAATTACTGTTGGATGTGAATTATTACTTTTTCAACTAAAATAAGTGTGTTTAAAGTCATTTCTCTGCCTGAAATTGGTCAAAATTGAAGCTTCTGAGTAAGCAAAACTCTGTAAAAATGTCAATTTTGGTCACTGTGAGGGTTTAAAGAGTGGTTATTCAACATGAGGCACGATCCAATTGACATTTTGAATCATTTTTGGTAAAGTCCAAAAAATAAATTTTCGGACAAAAAACGATGACCGCGGAGCTGTCGAACGTTCCCAAAATGGTCAATTCTGAGGAAATTTTAACATTTAATCTTTTGACTGCAAATTACTGTTGGATATGAATTATTACTTTTTCAACTAAAATAAGTGTGTTTAAAGTAATTTCTCTGCCTGAAATTGGTCAAAATTGAAGCTTCTGAGTAAGCAAAACTCTGTAAAAATGGCAATTTTGGTCACTGTGAGGGTTTAAAAAGTGGTTATTCAACATGAGGCACGATCCAATTGACATTTTGAATCATTTTTGGTAAAGTCCAAAAAATCAATTTTCAGACAAAAAACGATGACCGCGGAGCTGTCGAACGTTCCCAAACGGGTCAATTCTGATGAAATTTTAACATTTAATCTTTTGACTGCAAATTACTGTTCGATATGAATTATTACTTTTTCAACTAAAATAAGTGTGTTTAAAGTCATTTCTCTGCCTGAAATTGGTCAAAATTGAAGCTTCTGAGTAAGCAAAACCCTGTAAAAATGTCCATTTTGGTCACTGTGAGGGTTTAAAAAGTGGTTATTCAACATGAGGCACGATCCAATTGACATTTTGAATCATTTTTGGTAAAGTCCAAAAAATCAATTTTCGGACGAAAAACGATGACCGCGGAGCTGTCGAACGTTCCCAAAATGGTCAATTCTGATGAAATTTTAACATTTAATCTTTTGACTGCAAATTACTGTTGGATGTGAATTATTACTTTTTCAACTAAAATAAGTGTGTTTAAAGTCATTTCTGTGCCTGAAATTGGTCAAAATTGAAGCTTCTGAGTAAGCAAAACTCTGTAAAAATGGCAATTTTGGTCACTGTGAGGGTTTAAAAAGTGGTTATTCAACATGAGGCACGATCCAATTGACATTTTGAATCATTTTTGGTAAAGTCCAAAAAATCAATTTTCGGACGAAAAACGATGATCGCGGAGCTGTCGAACGTTCCCAAAATGGTCAATTCTGATGAAATTTTAACATTTAATCTTTTGACTGCAAATTACTGTTGGATGTGAATTATTACTTTTTTAACTAAAATAAGTGTGTTTAAAGTCATTTCTCTGCCTGAAATTGGTCAAAATTGAAGCTTCTGAGTAAGCAAAACTCTGTAAAAATGGCAATTTTGGTCACTGTGAGGGTTTAAAAAGTGGTTATTCAACATGAGGCACGATCCAATTGACATTTTGAATCATTTTTGGTAAAGTCCAAAAAATCAATTTTCGGACAAAAAACGATGACCGCGGAGCTATCGAACGTTCCCAAAATGGTCAATTCTGATGAAATTTTAACATTTAATCTTTTGACTGCAAATTACTGTTGGATGTGAATTATTACCTTTTCAACTAAAATAAGTGTGTTTAAAGTCATTTCTCTGCCTGAAATTGGTCAAAATTGAAGCTTCTGAGTAAGCAAAACTCTGTAAAAATGTCAATTTTGGTCACTGTGAGGGTTTAAAAAGTGGTTATTCAACATGAGGCACGATCCAATTGACATTTTGAATCATTTTTGGTAAAGTCCAAAAAATCAATTTTCGGACAAAAAACGATGACCGCGGAGCTGTCGAACGTTCCCAAAATGGTCAATTCTGATGAAATTTTAACATTTAATCTTTTGACTGCAAATTACTGTTGGATATGAATTATTACTTTTTCAACTAAAATAAGTGTGTTTAAAGTAATTTCTCTGCCTGAAATTGGTCAAAATTGAAGCTTCTGAGTAAGCAAAACTCTGTAAAAATGGCAATTTTGGTCACTGTGAGGGTTTAAAAAGTGGTTATTCAACATGAGGCACGATCCAATTGACATTTTGAATCATTTTTGGTAAAGTCCAAAAAATCAATTTTCGGACAAAAAACGATGACCGCGGAGCTGTCGAACGTTCCCAAAATGGTCAATTCTGATGAAATTTTAACATTTATTCTTTTGACTGCAAATTACTGTTGGATATGAATTATTACTTTTTCAACTAAAATAAGTGTGTTTAAAGTAGTTTCTCTGCCTGAAATTGGTCAAAATTGAAGCTTCTGAGTAAGCAAAACTCTGTAAAAATGTCAATTTTGGTCACTGTGAGGGTTTAAAAAGTGGTTATTCAACATGAGGCACGATCCAATTGACATTTTGAATCATTTTTGGTAAAGTCCAAAAAATCAATTTTCGGACGAAAAACGATGATCGCGGAGCTGTCGAACGTTCCCAAAATGGTCAATTCTGATGAAATTTTAACATTTAATCTTTTGACTGCAAATTACTGTTGGATATGAATTATTACTTTTTCAACTAAAATAAGTGTGTTTAAAGTAATTTCTCTGCCTGAAATTGGTCAAAATTGAAGCTTCTGAGTAAGCAAAACTCTGTAAAAATGGCAATTTTGGTCACTGTGAGGGTTTAAAAAGTGATTATTCAACATGAGGCACGACCCAATTGACATTTTGAATCATTTTTGGTAAAGTCAAAAAAATCAATTTTCGGACAAAAAACGATGACCGCGGAGCTGTCGAATGTTCCCAAAATGGTCAATTCTGATGAAATTTTAACATTTAATCTTTTGACTGCATAATTACTGTTGGATGTGAATTATTACTTTTTCAACTAAAATAAGTGTGTTTAAAGTCATTTCTGTGCCTGAAATTGGTCAAAATTGAAGCTTCTGAGTAAACAAAACTCTGTAAAAATGGCAATTTTGGTCACTGTGAGGGTTTAAAAAGTGGTTATTCAACATGAGGCACGATCCAATTGACATTTTGAATCATTTTTGGTAAAGTCCAAAAAATCAATTTTCGGACAAAAAACGATGACCGCGGAGCTGTCGAACGTTCCCAAAATGGTCAATTCTGATGAAATTTTAACATTTATTCTTTTGACTGCAAATTACTGTTGGATATGAATTATTACTTTTTCAACTAAAATAAGTGTGTTTAAAGTAGTTTCTCTGCCTGAAATTGGTCAAAATTGAAGCTTCTGAGTAAGCAAAACTCTGTAAAAATGTCAATTTTGGTCACTGTGAGGGTTTAAAAAGTGGTTATTCAACATGAGGCACGATCCAATTGACATTTTGAATCATTTTTGGTAAAGTCCAAAAAATCAATTTTAGGACGAAAAACGATGATCGCGGAGCTGTCGAACGTTCCCAAAATGGTCAATTCTGATGAAATTTTAACATTTAATCTTTTGACTGCAAATTACTGTTGGATGTGAATTATTACTTTTTTAACTAAAATAAGTGTGTTTAAAGTCATTTCTCTGCCTGAAATTGGTCAAAATTGAAGCTTCTGAGTAAGCAAAACTCTGTAAAAATGGCAATTTTGGTCACTGTGAGGGTTTAAAAAGTGGTTATTCAACATGAGGCACGATCCAATTGACATTTTGAATCATTTTTGGTAAAGTCCAAAAAATCAATTTTCGGACAAAAAACGATGACCGCGGAGCTGTCGAACGTTCCCAAAATGGTCATTTCTGATGAAATTTTAACATTTAATCTTTTGACTGCAAATTACTGTTGGATGAGAATTATTACCTTTTCAACTAAAATAAGTGTGTTTAAAGTCATTTCTCTGCCTGAAATTGGTCAAAATTGAAGCTTCTGAGTAAGCAAAACTCTGTAAAAATGTCAATTTTGGTCACTGTGAGGGTTTAAAAAGTGGTTATTCAACATGAGGCACGATCCAATTGACATTTTGAATCATTTTTGGTAAAGTCCAAAAAATCAATTTTCGGACAAAAAACGATGACCGCGGAGCTGTCGAACGTTCCCAAAATGGTCAATTCTGATGAAATTTTAACATTTAATCTTTTGACTGCAAATTACTGTTGGATATGAATTATTACTTTTTCAACTAAAATAAGTGTGTTTAAAGTAATTTCTCTGCCTGAAATTGGTCAAAATTGAAGCTTCTGAGTAAGCAAAACTCTGTAAAAATGGCAATTTTGGTCACTGTGAGGGTTTAAAAAGTGATTATTCAACATGAGGCACGACCCAATTGACATTTTGAATCATTTTTGGTAAAGTCAAAAAAATCAATTTTCGGACAAAAAACGATGACCGCGGAGCTGTCGAATGTTCCCAAAATGGTCAATTCTGATGAAATTTTAACATTTAATCTTTTGACTGCATAATTACTGTTGGATGTGAATTATTACTTTTTCAACTAAAATAAGTGTGTTTAAAGTCATTTCTGTGCCTGAAATTGGTCAAAATTGAAGCTTCTGAGTAAGCAAAACTCTGTAAAAATGGCAATTTTGGTCACTGTGAGGGTTTAAAAAGTGGTTATTCAACATGAGGCACGATCCAATTGACATTTTGAATCATTTTTGGTAAAGTCCAAAAAATCAATTTTCGGACAAAAAACGATGACCGCGGAGCTGTCGAACGTTCCCAAAATGGTCAATGCTGATGAAATTTAAACATTTAATCTTTTGACTGCAAATTACTGTTGGATATGAATTATTACTTTTTCAACTAAAATAAGTGTGTTTAAAGTAATTTCTCTGCCTGAAATTGGTCAAAATTGAAGCTTCTGAGTAAGCAAAACTCTGTAAAAATGTCAATTTTGGTCACTGTGAGGGTTTAAAAAGTGGTTATTCAACATGAGGCACGATCCAATTGACATTTTGAATCATTTTTGGTAAAGTCCAAAAAATCAATTTTCGGACGAAAAACGATGACCGCGGAGCTGTCGAACGTTCCCAAAATGGTCAATTCTGATGAAATTTTAACATTTAATCTTTTGACTGCAAATTACTGTTGGATGTGAATTATTACTATTTCAACTAAAATAAGTGTGTTTAAAGTCATTTCTGTGCCTGAAATTGGTCAAAATTGAAGCTTCTGAGTAAGCAAAACTCTGTAAAAATGGCAATTTTGGTCACTGTGAGGGTTTAAAAAGTGGTTATTCAACATGAGGCACGATCCAATTGACATTTTGAATCATTTTTGGTAAAGTCCAAAAAAATCAATTTTCGGACAAAAAACGATGACCGCGGAGCTGTCGAACGTTCCCAAAATGGTCAATTCTGATGAAATTTTAACATTTAATCTTTTGACTGCAAATTACTGTTGGATATGAATTATTACTTTTTCAACTAAAATAAGTGTGTTTAAAGTAATTTCTCTGCCTGAAATTGGTCAAAATTGAAGCTTCTGAGTAAGCAAAACTCTGTAAAAATGGCAATTTTGGTCACTGTGAGGGTTTAAAAAAGTGATTATTCAACATGAGGCACGACCCAATTGACATTTTGAATCATTTTTGGTAAAGTCAAAAAAACCAATTTTCGGACAAAAAACGATGACCGCGGAGCTGTCGAATGTTCCCAAAATGGTCAATTCTGATGACATTTTAACATTTAATCTTTTGACTGCATAATTACTGTTGGATGTGAATTATTACTTTTTCAACTAAAATAAGTGTGTTTAAAGTCATTTCTGTGCCTGAAATTGGTCAAAATTGAAGCTTCTGAGTAAGCAAAACTCTGTAAAAATGGCAATTTTGGTCACTGTGAGGGTTTAAAAAGTGGTTATTCAACATGAGGCACGATCCAATTGACATTTTGAATCATTTTTGGTAAAGTCCAAAAAATCAATTTTCGGACAAAAAACGATGACCGCGGAGCTGTCGAACGTTCCCAAAATGGTCAATTCTGATGAAATTTTAACATTTAATCTTTTGACTGCATAATTACTGTTGGATGTGAATTATTACTTTTTCAACTAAAATAAGTGTGTTTAAAGTCATTTCTGTGCCTGAAATTGGTCAAAATTAAAGCTTCTGAGTAAGCAAAACTCTGTAAAAATGGCAATTTTGGTCACTGTGAGGGTTTAAAAAGTGGTTATTCAACATGAGGCACGATCCAATTGACATTTTGAATCATTTTTGGTAAAGTCCAAAAAATCAATTTTCGGACAAAAAACGATGACCGCGGAGCTGTCGAACGTTCCCAAAATGGTCAATTCTGATGAAATTTTAACATTTAATCTTTTGACTGCAAATTACTGTTGGATATGAATTATTACTTTTTCAACTAAAATAAGTGTGTTTAAAGTAGTTTCTCTGCCTGAAATTGGTCAAAATTGAAGCTTCTGAGTAAGCAAAACTCTGTAAAAATGTCAATTTTGGTCACTGTGAGGGTTTAAAAAGTGGTTATTCAAAATGAGGCACGATCCAATTGACATTTTGAATCATTTTTGGTAAAGTCCAAAAAATCCATTTTCGGACAAAAAACGATGACCGCGGAGCTGTCGAAAGTTCCCAAAATGGTCAATTCTGATGAAATTTTAACATTTAATCTTTTGACTGCAAATTACTGTTGGATGTGAATTATTACCTTTTCAACTAAAATAAGTGTGTTTAAAGTCATTTCTCTGCCTGAAATTGGTCAAAATTGAAGCTTCTGAGTAAGCAAAACTCTGTAAAAATGTCAATTTTGGTCACTGTGAGGGTTTAAAAAGTGGTTATTCAACATGAGGCACGATCCAATTGACATTTTGAATAATTTTTGGTAAAGTCCAAAAAATCAATTTTCGAACAAAAAACGATGACCGCGGAGCTGTCGAACGTTCCCAAAATGGTCAATTCTGATGAAATTTTAACATTTAATCTTTTGACTGCAAATTACTGTTGGATATGAATTATTACTTTTTCAACTAAAATAAGTGTGTTTAAAGTAATTTCTCTGCCTGAAATTGGTCAAAATTGAAGCTTCTGAGTAAGCAAAACTCTGTAAAAATGTCAATTTTGGTCACTGTGAGGGTTTAAAAAGTGATTATTCAACATGAGGCACGACCCAATTGACATTTTGAATCATTTTTGGTAAAGTCAAAAAAATCAATTTTCGGACAAAAAACGATGACCGCGGAGCTGTCGAATGTTCCCAAAATGGTCAATTCTGATGAAATTTTAACATTTAATCTTTTGACTGCATAATTACTGTTGGATGTGAATTATTACTTTTTCAACTAAAATAAGTGTGTTTAAAGTCATTTCTGTGCCTGAAATTGGTCAAAATTGAAGCTTCTGAGTAAGCAAAACTCTGTAAAAATGGCAATTTTGGTCACTGTGAGGGTTTAAAAAGTGGTTATTCAACATGAGGCACGATCCAATTGACATTTTGAATCATTTTTGGTAAAGTCCAAAAAAATCAATTTTCGGACAAAAAACGATGACCGCGGAGCTGTCGAACGTTCCCAAAATGGTCAATTCTGATGAAATTTTAACATTTAATCTTTTGACTGCAAATTACTGTTGGATATGAATTATTACTTTTTCAACTAAAATAAGTGTGTTTAAAGTAATTTCTCTGCCTGAAATTGGTCAAAATTGAAGCTTCTGAGTAAGCAAAACTCTGTAAAAATGGCAATTTTGGTCACTGTGAGGGTTTAAAAAGTGGTTATTCAACATGAGGCACGATCCAATTGACATTTTGAATCATTTTTGGTAAAGTCCAAAAAATCAATTTTCGGACAAAAAACGATGACCGGGGAGCTGTCGAACGTTCCCAAAATTGTCAATTCTGATGAAATTTTAACATTTAATCTTTTGACTGCAAATTACTGTTGGATGTGAATTATTACTCTTTCAACTAAAATAAGTGTGTTTAAAGTCATTTCTGTGCCTGAAATTGGTCAAAATTGAAGCTTCTGAGTAAGCAAAACTCTGTAAAAATGGCAATTTTGGTCACTGTGAGGGTTTAAAAAGTGGTTATTCAACATGAGGCACGATCCAATTGACATTTTGAATCATTTTTGGTAAAGTCCAAAAAATCAATTTTCGGACAAAAAACGATGACCGCGGAGCTGTCGAACGTTCCCAAAATGGTCAATTCTGAGGAAATTTTAACATCTAATCTTTTGACTGCAAATTACTGTTGGATATGAATTATTACTTTTTCAACTAAAATAAGTGTGTGTAAAGTAATTTCTCTGCCTGAAATTGGTCAAAATTGAAGCTTCTGAGTAAGCAAAACTCTGTAAAAATGGCAATTTTGGTCACTGTGAGGGTTTAAAAAGTGATTATTCAACATGAGGCACGACCCAATTGACATTTTGAATCATTTTTGGTAAAGTCCAAAAAATCAATTTTCGGACAAAAAACGATGACCGCGGAGCTGTCGAACGTTCCCAAAATGGTCAATTCTGATGAAATTTTAACATTTAATCTTTTGACTGCATAATTACTGTTGGATGTGAATTATTACTTTTTCAACTAAAATAAGAGTGCTTAAAGTCATTTCTGTGCCTGAAATTGGTCAAAATTGAAGCTTCTGAGTAAGCAAAACTCTGTAAAAATGGCAATTTTGGTCACTGTGAGGGTTTAAAAAGTGGTTATTCAACATGAGGCACGATCCAATTGACATTTTGAATCATTTTTGGTAAAGTCCAAAAAATCAATTTTCGGACAAAAAACGATGACCGCGGAGCTGTCGAACGTTCCCAAAATGGTCAATTCTGAGGAAATTTTAACATTTAATCTTTTGACTGCAAATTACTGTTGGATATGAATTATTACTTTTTCAACTAAAATAAGTGTGTTTAAAGTAATTTCTCTGCCTGAAATTGGTCAAAATTGAAGCTTCTGAGTAAGCAAAACTCTGTAAAAATGGCAATTTTGGTCACTGTGAGGGTTTAAAAAGTGGTTATTCAACATGAGGCACGATCCAATTGACATTTTGAATCATTTTTGGTAAAGTCCAAAAAATCAATTTTCGGACGAAAAACGATGACCGCGGAGCTGTCGAACGTTCCCAAAATGGTCAATTCTGATGAAATTTTAACATTTAATCTTTTGACTGCAAATTACTGTTGGATGTGAATTATTACCTTTTCAACTAAAATAAGTGTGTTTAAAGTCATTTCTCTGCCTGAAATTGGTCAAAATTGAAGCTTCTGAGTAAGCAAAACTCTGTAAAAATGTCAATTTTGGTCACTGTGAGGGTTTAAAAAGTGGTTATTCAACATGAGGCACGATCCAATTGACATTTTGAATCATTTTTGGTAATGTCCAAAAAATCTATTTTCGGACAAAAAACGATGACCGCGGAGCTGTCGAACGTTCCCATAATGGTCAATTCTGATGAAATTTTAACATTTAATCTTTTGACTGCAAATTACTGTTGGATGTGAATTATTACTTTTTTAACTAAAATAAGTGTGTTTAAAGTCATTTCTCTGCCTGAAATTGGTCAAAATTGAAGCTTCTGAGTAAGCAAAACTCTGTAAAAATGTCAATTTTGGTCACTGTGAGGGTTTAAAAAGTGGTTATTCAACATGAGGCACGATCCAATTGACATTTTGAATCATTTTTGGTAAAGTCCAAAAAATCCATTTTCGGACGAAAAACGATGATCGCGGAGCTGTCGAATGTTCCCAAAATGGTCAATTCTGATGAAATTTTAACATTTAATCTTTTGACTGCATAATTACTGTTGGATGTGAATTATTACTTTTTCAACTAAAATAAGTGTGCTTAAAGTCATTTCTGTGCCTGAAATTGGTCAAAATTGAAGCTTCTGAGTAAGCAAAACTCTGTAAAAATGGCAATTTTGGTCACTGTGAGGGTTTAAAAAGTGGTTATTCAACATGAGGCACGATCCAATTGACATTTTGAATCATTTTTGGTAAAGTCCAAAAAATCTATTTTCGGACAAAAAACGATGACCGCGGAGCTGTCGAACGTTCCCAAAATGGTCAATTCTGATGAAATTTTAACATTTAATCTTTTGACTGCAAATTACTGTTGGATGTGAATTATTACTCTTTCAACTAAAATAAGTGTGTTTAAAGTCATTTCTGTGCCTGAAATTGGTCAAAATTGAAGCTTCTGAGTAAGCAAAACTCTGTAAAAATGTCAATTTTGGTCACTGTGAGGGTTTAAAAAGTGGTTATTCAACATGAGGCACGATCCAATTGACATTTTGAATCATTTTTGGTAAAGTCCAAAAAATCCATTTTCGGACGAAAAACGATGATCGCGGAGCTGTCGAACGTTCCCAAAATGGTCAATTCTGATGAAATTTTAACATTTAATCTTTTGACTGCAAATTACTGTTGGATGTGAATTATTACTATTTCAACTAAAATAAGTGTGTTTAAAGTCATTTCTGTGCCTGAAATTGGTCAAAATTGAAGCTTCTGAGTAAGCAAAACTCTGTAAAAATTGCAATTTTGGTCACTGTGAGGCTTTAAAAAGTGGTTATTCAACATGAGGCACGATCCAATTGACATTTTGAATCATTTTTGGTAAAGTCCAAAAAATCAATTTTCGGACGAAAAACGATGACCGCGGAGCTGTCGAACGTTCCCAAAATGGTCAATTCTGATGAAATTTTAACATTTAATCTTTTGACTGCAAATTACTGTTGGATGTGAATTATTACTATTTCAACTAAAATAAGTGTGTTTAAAGTCATTGCTGTGCCTGAAATTGGTCAAAATTGAAGCTTCTGAGTAAGCAAAACTCTGTAAAAATGGCAATTTTGGTCACTGTGAGGGTTTAAAAAGTGGTTATTCAACATGAGGCACGATCCAATTGACATTTTGAATCATTTTTGGTAAAGTCCAAAAAATCAATTTTCGGACAAAAAACGATGACCGCGGAGCTGTCGAACGTTCCCAAAATGGTCAATTCTGAGGAAATTTTAACATCTAATCTTTTGACTGCAAATTACTGTTGGATATGAATTATTACTTTTTCAACTAAAATAAGTGTGTGTAAAGTAATTTCTCTGCCTGAAATTGGTCAAAATTGAAGCTTCTGAGTAAGCAAAACTCTGTAAAAATGGCAATTTTGGTCACTGTGAGGGTTTAAAAAGTGATTATTCAACATGAGGCACGACCCAATTGACATTTTGAATCATTTTTGGTAAAGTCCAAAAAATCAATTTTCGGACAAAAAACGATGACCGCGGAGCTGTCGAACGTTCCCAAAATGGTCAATTCTGATGAAATTTTAACATTTAATCTTTTGACTGCATAATTACTGTTGGATGTGAATTATTACTTTTTCAACTAAAATAAGTGTGCTTAAAGTCATTTCTGTGCCTGAAATTGGTCAAAATTGAAGCTTCTGAGTAAGCAAAACTCTGTAAAAATGGCAATTTTGGTCACTGTGAGGGTTTAAAAAGTGGTTATTCAACATGAGGCACGATCCAATTGACATTTTGAATCATTTTTGGTAAAGTCCAAAAAATCAATTTTCGGACAAAAAACGATGACCGCGGAGCTGTCGAACGTTCCCAAAATGGTCAATTCTGAAGAAATTTTAACATTTAATCTTTTGACTGCAAATTACTGTTGGATATGAATTATTACTTTTTCAACTAAAATAAGTGTGTTTAAAGTAATTTCTCTGCCTGAAATTGGTCAAAATTGAAGCTTCTGAGTAAGCAAAACTCTGTAAAAATGGCAATTTTGGTCACTGTGAGGGTTTAAAAAGTGGTTATTCAACATGAGGCACGATCCAATTGACATTTTGAATCATTTTTGGTAAAGTCCAAAAAATCAATTTTCGGACGAAAAACGATGACCGCGGAGCTGTCGAACGTTCCCAAAATGGTCAATTCTGATGAAATTTTAACATTTAATCTTTTGACTGCAAATTACTGTTGGATGTGAATTATTACCTTTTCAACTAAAATAAGTGTGTTTAAAGTCATTTCTCTGCCTGAAATTGGTCAAAATTGAAGCTTCTGAGTAAGCAAAACTCTGTAAAAATGTCAATTTTGGTCACTGTGAGGGTTTAAAAAGTGGTTATTCAACATGAGGCACGATCCAATTGACATTTTGAATCATTTTTGGTAATGTCCAAAAAATCTATTTTCGGACAAAAAACGATGACCGCGGAGCTGTCGAACGTTCCCATAATGGTCAATTCTGATGAAATTTTAACATTTAATCTTTTGACTGCAAATTACTGTTGGATGTGAATTATTACTTTTTTAACTAAAATAAGTGTGTTTAAAGTCATTTCTCTGCCTGAAATTGGTCAAAATTGAAGCTTCTGAGTAAGCAAAACTCTGTAAAAATGTCAATTTTGGTCACTGTGAGGGTTTAAAAAGTGGTTATTCAACATGAGGCACGATCCAATTGACATTTTGAATCATTTTTGGTAAAGTCCAAAAAATCCATTTTCGGACGAAAAACGATGATCGCGGAGCTGTCGAATGTTCCCAAAATGGTCAATTCTGATGAAATTTTAACATTTAATCTTTTGACTGCATAATTACTGTTGGATGTGAATTATTACTTTTTCAACTAAAATAAGTGTGCTTAAAGTCATTTCTGTGCCTGAAATTGGTCAAAATTGAAGCTTCTGAGTAAGCAAAACTCTGTAAAAATGGCAATTTTGGTCACTGTGAGGGTTTAAAAAGTGGTTATTCAACATGAGGCACGATCCAATTGACATTTTGAATCATTTTTGGTAAAGTCCAAAAAATCTATTTTCGGACAAAAAACGATGACCGCGGAGCTGTCGAACGTTCCCAAAATGGTCAATTCTGATGAAATTTTAACATTTAATCTTTTGACTGCAAATTACTGTTGGATGTGAATTATTACTCTTTCAACTAAAATAAGTGTGTTTAAAGTCATTTCTGTGCCTGAAATTGGTCAAAATTGAAGCTTCTGAGTAAGCAAAACTCTGTAAAAATGTCAATTTTGGTCACTGTGAGGGTTTAAAAAGTGGTTATTCAACATGAGGCACGATCCAATTGACATTTTGAATCATTTTTGGTAAAGTCCAAAAAATCCATTTTCGGACGAAAAACGATGATCGCGGAGCTGTCGAACGTTCCCAAAATGGTCAATTCTGATGAAATTTTAACATTTAATCTTTTGACTGCAAATTACTGTTGGATGTGAATTATTACTATTTCAACTAAAATAAGTGTGTTTAAAGTCATTTCTGTGCCTGAAATTGGTCAAAATTGAAGCTTCTGAGTAAGCAAAACTCTGTAAAAATGGCAATTTTGGTCACTGTGAGGGTTTAAAAAGTGGTTATTCAACATGAGGCACGATCCAATTGACATTTTGAATCATTTTTGGTAAAGTCCAAAAAAATCAATTTTTGGACAAAAAACGATGACCGCGGAGCTGTCGAACGTTCCCAAAATCGTCAATTCTGATGAAATTTTAACATCTAATCTTTTGACTGCAAATTACTGTTGGATATGAATTATTACTTTTTCAACTAAAATAAGTGTGTGTAAAGTAATTTCTCTGCCTGAAATTGGTCAAAATTGAAGCTTCTGAGTAAGCAAAACTCTGTAAAAATGGCAATTTTGGTCACTGTGAGGGTTTAAAAAGTGATTATTCAACATGAGGCACGACCCAATTGACATTTTGAATCATTTTTGGTAAAGTCCAAAAAATCAATTTTCGGACAAAAAACGATGACCGCGGAACTGTCGAACGTTCCCAAAATGGTCAATTCTGATGAAATTTTAACATTTAATCTTTTGACTGCATAATTACTGTTGGATGTGAATTATTACTTTTTCAACTAAAATAAGTGTGCTTAAAGTCATTTCTGTGCCTGAAATTGGTCAAAATTGAAGCTTCTGAGTAAGCAAAACTCTGTAAAAATGGCAATTTTGGTCACTGTGAGGGTTTAAAAAGTGGTTATTCAACATGAGGCACGATCCAATTGACATTTTGAATCATTTTTGGTAAAGTCCAAAAAATCAATTTTCGGACAAAAAACGATGACCGCGGAGCTGTCGAACGTTCCCAAAATGGTCAATTCTGAGGAAATTTTATCATTTAATCTTTTGACTGCAAATTACTGTTGGATATGAATTATTACTTTTTCAACTAAAATAAGTGTGTTTAAAGTAATTTCTCTGCCTGAAATTGGTCAAAATTGAAGCTTCTGAGTAAGCAAAACTCTGTAAAAATGGCAATTTTGGTCACTGTGAGGGTTTAAAAAGTGGTTATTCAACATGAGGCACGATCCAATTGACATTTTGAATCATTTTTGGTAAAGTCCAAAAAATCAATTTTCGGACGAAAAACGATGACCGCGGAGCTGTCGAACGTTCCCAAAATGGTCAATTCTGATGAAATTTTAACATTTAATCTTTTGACTGCAAATTACTGTTGGATGTGAATTATTACATTTCAACTAAAATAAGTGTGTTTAAAGTCATTTCTCTGCCTGAAATTGGTCAAAATTGAAGCTTCTGAGTAAGCAAAACTCTGTAAAAATGTCAATTTTGGTCACTGTGAGGGTTTAAAAAGTGGTTATTCAACATGAGGCACGATCCAATTGACATTTTGAATCATTTTTGGTAATGTCCAAAAAATCTATTTTCGGACAAAAAACGATGACCGCGGAGCTGTCGAACGTTCCCATAATGGTCAATTCTGATGAAATTTTAACATTTAATCTTTTGACTGCAAATTACTGTTGGATGTGAATTATTACTTTTTTAACTAAAATAAGTGTGTTTAAAGTCATTTCTCTGCCTGAAATTGGTCAAAATTGAAGCTTCTGAGTAAGCAAAACTCTGTAAAAATGTCAATTTTGGTCACTGTGAGGGTTTAAAAAGTGGTTATTCAACATGAGGCACGATCCAATTGACATTTTGAATCATTTTTGGTAAAGTCCAAAAAATCCATTTTCGGACGAAAAACGATGATCGCGGAGCTGTCGAATGTTCCCAAAATGGTCAATTCTGATGAAATTTTAACATTTAATCTTTTGACTGCATAATTACTGTTGGATGTGAATTATTACTTTTTCAACTAAAATAAGTGTGCTTAAAGTCATTTCTGTGCCTGAAATTGGTCAAAATTGAAGCTTCTGAGTAAGCAAAACTCTGTAAAAATGGCAATTTTGGTCACTGTGAGGGTTTAAAAAGTGGTTATTCAACATGAGGCACGATCCAATTGACATTTTGAATCATTTTTGGTAAAGTCCAAAAAATCTATTTTCGGACAAAAAACGATGACCGCGGAGCTGTCGAACGTTCCCAAAATGGTCAATTCTGATGAAATTTTAACATTTAATCTTTTGACTGCAAATTACTGTTGGATGTGAATTATTACTCTTTCAACTAAAATAAGTGTGTTTAAAGTCATTTCTGTGCCTGAAATTGGTCAAAATTGAAGCTTCTGAGTAAGCAAAACTCTGTAAAAATGTCAATTTTGGTCACTGTGAGGGTTTAAAAAGTGGTTATTCAACATGAGGCACGATCCAATTGACATTTTGAATCATTTTTGGTAAAGTCCAAAGAATCCATTTTCGGACGAAAAACGATGATCGCGGAGCTGTCGAACGTTCCCAAAATGGTCAATTCTGATGAAATTTTAACATTTAATCTTTTGACTGCAAATTACTGTTGGATGTGAATTATTACTATTTCAACTAAAATAAGTGTGTTTAAAGTCATTTCTGTGCCTGAAATTGGTCAAAATTGAAGCTTCTGAGTAAGCAAAACTCTGTAAAAATGGCAATTTTGGTCACTGTGAGGGTTTAAAAAGTGGTTATTCAACATGAGGCACGATCCAATTGACATTTTGAATCATTTTTGGTAAAGTCCAAAAAAATCAATTTTTGGACAAAAAACGATGACCGCGGAGCTGTCGAACGTTCCCAAAATCGTCAATTCTGATGAAATTTTAACATTTAATCTTTTGACTGCAAATTACTGTTGGATATGAATGATTACTTTTTCAACTAAAATAAGTGTGTTTAAAGTAATTTCTCTGCCTGAAATTGGTCAAATTGAAGCTTCTGAGTAAGCAAAACTCTGTAACAATGGCAATTTTGGTCACTGTGAGGGTTTAAAAAGTGGTTATTCAACATGAGGCACGATCCAATTGACATTTTGAATCATTTTTGGTAAAGTCCAAAAAAATCAATTTTCGGACGAAAAACGATGACCGCGGAGCTGTCGAACGTTCCCAAAATGGTCAATTCTGATGAAATTTTAACATTTAATCTTTTGACTGCAAATTACTGTTGGATGTGAATTATTACTTTTTTAACTAAAATAAGTGTGTTTAAAGTCATTTCTCTGCCTGAAATTGGTCAAAATTGAAGCTTCTGAGTAAGCAAAACTCTGTAAAAATGTCAATTTTGGTCACTGTGAGGGTTTAAAAAGTGGTTATTCAACATGAGGCACGATCCAATTGACATTTTGAATCATTTTTGGTAAAGTCCAAAAAATCCATTTTCGGACGAAAAACGATGATCGCGGAGCTGTCGAATGTTCCCAAAATGGTCAATTCTGATGAAATTTTAACATTTAATCTTTTGACTGCATAATTACTGTTGGATGTGAATTATTACTTTTTCAACTAAAATAAGTGTGCTTAAAGTCATTTCTGTGCCTGAAATTGGTCAAAATTGAAGCTTCTGAGTAAGCAAAACTCTGTAAAAATGGCAATTCTGGTCACTGTGAGGGTTTAAAAAGTGGTTATTCAACATGAGGCACGATCCAATTGACATTTTGAATCATTTTTGGTAAAGTCCAAAAAATCTATTTTCGGACAAAAAACGATGACCGCGGAGCTGTCGAACGTTCCCAAAATGGTCAATTCTGATGAAATTTTAACATTTAATCTTTTGACTGCAAATTACTGTTGGATGTGAATTATTACTCTTTCAACTAAAATAAGTGTGTTTAAAGTCATTTCTGTGCCTGAAATTGGTCAAAATTGAAGCTTCTGAGTAAGCAAAACTCTGTAAAAATGTCAATTTTGGTCACTGTGAGGGTTTAAAAAGTGGTTATTCAACATGAGGCACGATCCAATTGACATTTTGAATCATTTTTGGTAAAGTCCAAAAAATCCATTTTCGGACGAAAAACGATGATCGCGGAGCTGTCGAACGTTCCCAAAATGGTCAATTCTGATGAAATTTTAACATTTAATCTTTTGACTGCAAATTACTGTTGGATGTGAATTATTACTATTTCAACTAAAATAAGTGTGTTTAAAGTCATTTCTGTGCCTGAAATTGGTCAAAATTGAAGCTTCTGAGTAAGCAAAACTCTGTAAAAATGGCAATTTTGGTCACTGTGAGGGTTTAAAAAGTGGTTATTCAACATGAGGCACGATCCAATTGACATTTTGAATCATTTTTGGTAAAGTCCAAAAAATCAATTTTTGGACAAAAAACGATGACCGCGGAGCTGTCGAACGTTCCCAAAATCGTCAATTCTGATGAAATTTTAACATTTAATCTTTTGACTGCAAATTACTGTTGGATATGAATGATTACTTTTTCAACTAAAATAAGTGTGTTTAAAGTAATTTCTCTGCCTGAAATTGGTCAAATTGAAGCTTCTGAGTAAGCAAAACTCTGTAACAATGTCAATTTTGGTCACTGTGAGGGTTTAAAAAGTGGTTATTCAACATGAGGCACGATCCAATTGACATTTTGAATCATTTTTGGTAAAGTCCAAAAAATCAATTTTCGGACGAAAAACGATGACCGCGGAGCTGTCGAACGTTCCCAAAATGGTCAATTCTGATGAAATTTTAACATTTAATCTTTTGACTGCAAATTACTGTTGGATGTGAATTATTACTCTTTCAACTAAAATAAGTGTGTTTAAAGTCATTTCTGTGCCTGAAATTGGTCAAAATTGAAGCTTCTGAGTAAGCAAAACTCTGTAAAAATGTCAATTTTGGTCACTGTGAGGGTTTAAAAAGTGGTTATTCAACATGAGGCACGATCCAATTGACATTTTGAATCATTTTTGGTAAAGTCCAAAAAATCAATTTTCGGACAAAATACGATGACCGCGGAGCTGTCGAACGTTCCCAAAATGGTCAATTCTGATGAAATTTTAACATTTAATCTTTTGACTGCATAATTACTGTTGGATGTGAATTATTACTTTTTCAACTAAAATAAGTGTGTTTAAAGTCATTTCTGTGCCTGAAATTGGTCAAAATTGAAGCTTCTGAGTAAGCAAAACTCTGTAAAAATGGCAATTTTGGTCACTGTGAGGGTTTAAAAAGTGGTTATTCAACATGAGGCACGATCCAATTGACATTTTGAATAATTTTTGGTAAAGTCCAAAAAATCAATTTTCGGACAAAAAACAATGACCGCGGAGCTGTCGAACGTTCCCAAACGGGTCAATTCTGATGAAATTTTAACATTTAATCTTTTGACTGCAAATTACTGTTGGATGTGAATTATTACTTTTTCAACTAAAATAAGTGTGTTTAAAGTCATTTCTGTGCCTGAAATTGGTCAAAATTGAAGCTTCTGAGTAAGCAAAACTCTGTAAAAATGGCAATTTTGGTCACTGTGAGGGTTTAAAAAGTGGTTATTCAACATGAGGCACGATCCAATTGACATTTTGAATCATTTTTGGTAAAGTCCAAAAAATCAATTTTCGGACGAAAAACGATGATCGCGGAGCTGTCGAACGTTCCCAAAATGGTCAATTCTGATGAAATTTTAACATTTAATCTTTTGACTGCAAATTACTGTTGGATGTGAATTATTACTCTTTCAACTAAAATAAGTGTGTTTAAAGTCATTTCTGTGCCTGAAATTGGTCAAAATTGAAGCTTCTGAGTAAGCAAAACTCTGTAAAAATGTCAATTTTGGTCACTGTGAAGGTTTAAAAAGTGGTTATTCAACATGAGGCACGATCCAATTGACATTTTGAATCATTTTTGGTAAAGTCCAAAAAATCAATTTTCGGACAAAATACGATGACCGCGGAGCTGTCGAACGTTCCCAAAATGGTCAATTCTGATGAAATTTTAACATTTAATCTTTTGACTGCATAATTACTGTTGGATGTGAATTATTACTTTTTCAACTAAAATAAGTGTGTTTAAAGTCATTTCTGTGCCTGAAATTGGTCAAAATTGAAGCTTCTGAGTAAGCAAAACTCTGTAAAAATGGCAATTTTGGTCACTGTGAGGGTTTAAAAAGTGGTTATTCAACATGAGGCACGATCCAATTGACATTTTGAATAATTTTTGGTAAAGTCCAAAAAATCAATTTTCGGACAAAAAACGATGACCGCGGAGCTGTCGAACGTTCCCAAACGGGTCAATTCTGATGAAATTTTAACATTTAATCATTTGACTGCAAATTACTGTTGGATATGAATTATTACTTTTTCAACTAAAATAAGTGTGTTTAAAGTCATTTCTCTGCCTGAAATTGGTCAAAATTGAAGCTTCTGAGTAAGCAAAACTCTGTAAAAATGGCAATTTTGGTCACTGTGAGGGTTTAAAAAGTGGTTATTCAACATGAGGCACGATCCAATTGACATTTTGAATCATTTTTGGTAAAGTCCAAAAAATCTATTTTCGGACAAAAAACGATGACCGCGGAGCTGTCGAACGTTCCCAAAATGGTCAATTCTGATGAAATTTTAACATTTAATCTTTTGACTGCAAATTACTGTTGGATGTGAATTATTACTCTTTCAACTAAAATAAGTGTGTTTAAAGTCATTTCTGTGCCTGAAATTGGTCAAAATTGAAGCTTCTGAGTAAGCAAAACTCTGTAAAAATGTCAATTTTGGTCACTGTGAGGGTTTAAAAAGTGGTTATTCAACATGAGGCACGATCCAATTGACATTTTGAATCATTTTTGGTAAAGTCCAAAAAATCCATTTTCGGACGAAAAACGATGATCGCGGAGCTGTCGAACGTTCCCAAAATGGTCAATTCTGATGAAATTTTAACATTTAATCTTTTGACTGCAAATTACTGTTGGATGTGAATTATTACTATTTCAACTAAAATAAGTGTGTTTAAAGTCATTTCTGTGCCTGAAATTGGTCAAAATTGAAGCTTCTGAGTAAGCAAAACTCTGTAAAAATGGCAATTTTGGTCACTGTGAGGGTTTAAAAAGTGGTTATTCAACATGAGGCACGATCCAATTGACATTTTGAATCATTTTTGGTAAAGTCCAAAAAAATCAATTTTTGGACAAAAAACGATGACCGCGGAGCTGTCGAACGTTCCCAAAATCGTCAATTCTGATGAAATTTTAACATCTAATCTTTTGACTGCAAATTACTGTTGGATATGAATTATTACTTTTTCAACTAAAATAAGTGTGTGTAAAGTAATTTCTCTGCCTGAAATTGGTCAAAATTGAAGCTTCTGAGTAAGCAAAACTCTGTAAAAATGGCAATTTTGGTCACTGTGAGGGTTTAAAAAGTGATTATTCAACATGAGGCACGACCCAATTGACATTTTGAATCATTTTTGGTAAAGTCCAAAAAATCAATTTTCGGACAAAAAACGATGACCGCGGAACTGTCGAACGTTCCCAAAATGGTCAATTCTGATGAAATTTTAACATTTAATCTTTTGACTGCATAATTACTGTTGGATGTGAATTATTACTTTTTCAACTAAAATAAGTGTGCTTAAAGTCATTTCTGTGCCTGAAATTGGTCAAAATTGAAGCTTCTGAGTAAGCAAAACTCTGTAAAAATGGCAATTTTGGTCACTGTGAGGGTTTAAAAAGTGGTTATTCAACATGAGGCACGATCCAATTGACATTTTGAATCATTTTTGGTAAAGTCCAAAAAATCAATTTTCGGACAAAAAACGATGACCGCGGAGCTGTCGAACGTTCCCAAAATGGTCAATTCTGAGGAAATTTTATCATTTAATCTTTTGACTGCAAATTACTGTTGGATATGAATTATTACTTTTTCAACTAAAATAAGTGTGTTTAAAGTAATTTCTCTGCCTGAAATTGGTCAAAATTGAAGCTTCTGAGTAAGCAAAACTCTGTAAAAATGGCAATTTTGGTCACTGTGAGGGTTTAAAAAGTGGTTATTCAACATGAGGCACGATCCAATTGACATTTTGAATCATTTTTGGTAAAGTCCAAAAAATCAATTTTCGGACGAAAAACGATGACCGCGGAGCTGTCGAACGTTCCCAAAATGGTCAATTCTGATGAAATTTTAACATTTAATCTTTTGACTGCAAATTACTGTTGGATGTGAATTATTACATTTCAACTAAAATAAGTGTGTTTAAAGTCATTTCTCTGCCTGAAATTGGTCAAAATTGAAGCTTCTGAGTAAGCAAAACTCTGTAAAAATGTCAATTTTGGTCACTGTGAGGGTTTAAAAAGTGGTTATTCAACATGAGGCACGATCCAATTGACATTTTGAATCATTTTTGGTAATGTCCAAAAAATCTATTTTCGGACAAAAAACGATGACCGCGGAGCTGTCGAACGTTCCCATAATGGTCAATTCTGATGAAATTTTAACATTTAATCTTTTGACTGCAAATTACTGTTGGATGTGAATTATTACTTTTTTAACTAAAATAAGTGTGTTTAAAGTCATTTCTCTGCCTGAAATTGGTCAAAATTGAAGCTTCTGAGTAAGCAAAACTCTGTAAAAATGTCAATTTTGGTCACTGTGAGGGTTTAAAAAGTGGTTATTCAACATGAGGCACGATCCAATTGACATTTTGAATCATTTTTGGTAAAGTCCAAAAAATCCATTTTCGGACGAAAAACGATGATCGCGGAGCTGTCGAATGTTCCCAAAATGGTCAATTCTGATGAAATTTTAACATTTAATCTTTTGACTGCATAATTACTGTTGGATGTGAATTATTACTTTTTCAACTAAAATAAGTGTGCTTAAAGTCATTTCTGTGCCTGAAATTGGTCAAAATTGAAGCTTCTGAGTAAGCAAAACTCTGTAAAAATGGCAATTTTGGTCACTGTGAGGGTTTAAAAAGTGGTTATTCAACATGAGGCACGATCCAATTGACATTTTGAATCATTTTTGGTAAAGTCCAAAAAATCTATTTTCGGACAAAAAACGATGACCGCGGAGCTGTCGAACGTTCCCAAAATGGTCAATTCTGATGAAATTTTAACATTTAATCTTTTGACTGCAAATTACTGTTGGATGTGAATTATTACTCTTTCAACTAAAATAAGTGTGTTTAAAGTCATTTCTGTGCCTGAAATTGGTCAAAATTGAAGCTTCTGAGTAAGCAAAACTCTGTAAAAATGTCAATTTTGGTCACTGTGAGGGTTTAAAAAGTGGTTATTCAACATGAGGCACGATCCAATTGACATTTTGAATCATTTTTGGTAAAGTCCAAAAAATCCATTTTCGGACGAAAAACGATGATCGCGGAGCTGTCGAACGTTCCCAAAATGGTCAATTCTGATGAAATTTTAACATTTAATCTTTTGACTGCAAATTACTGTTGGATGTGAATTATTACTATTTCAACTAAAATAAGTGTGTTTAAAGTCATTTCTGTGCCTGAAATTGGTCAAAATTGAAGCTTCTGAGTAAGCAAAACTCTGTAAAAATGGCAATTTTGGTCACTGTGAGGGTTTAAAAAGTGGTTATTCAACATGAGGCACGATCCAATTGACATTTTGAATCATTTTTGGTAAAGTCCAAAAAAATCAATTTTTGGACAAAAAACGATGACCGCGGAGCTGTCGAACGTTCCCAAAATCGTCAATTCTGATGAAATTTTAACATTTAATCTTTTGACTGCAAATTACTGTTGGATATGAATGATTACTTTTTCAACTAAAATAAGTGTGTTTAAAGTAATTTCTCTGCCTGAAATTGGTCAAATTGAAGCTTCTGAGTAAGCAAAACTCTGTAACAATGGCAATTTTGGTCACTGTGAGGGTTTAAAAAGTGGTTATTCAACATGAGGCACGATCCAATTGACATTTTGAATCATTTTTGGTAAAGTCCAAAAAAATCAATTTTCGGACGAAAAACGATGACCGCGGAGCTGTCGAACGTTCCCAAAATGGTCAATTCTGATGAAATTTTAACATTTAATCTTTTGACTGCAAATTACTGTTGGATGTGAATTATTACTTTTTTAACTAAAATAAGTGTGTTTAAAGTCATTTCTCTGCCTGAAATTGGTCAAAATTGAAGCTTCTGAGTAAGCAAAACTCTGTAAAAATGTCAATTTTGGTCACTGTGAGGGTTTAAAAAGTGGTTATTCAACATGAGGCACGATCCAATTGACATTTTGAATCATTTTTGGTAAAGTCCAAAAAATCCATTTTCGGACGAAAAACGATGATCGCGGAGCTGTCGAATGTTCCCAAAATGGTCAATTCTGATGAAATTTTAACATTTAATCTTTTGACTGCATAATTACTGTTGGATGTGAATTATTACTTTTTCAACTAAAATAAGTGTGCTTAAAGTCATTTCTGTGCCTGAAATTGGTCAAAATTGAAGCTTCTGAGTAAGCAAAACTCTGTAAAAATGGCAATTCTGGTCACTGTGAGGGTTTAAAAAGTGGTTATTCAACATGAGGCACGATCCAATTGACATTTTGAATCATTTTTGGTAAAGTCCAAAAAATCTATTTTCGGACAAAAAACGATGACCGCGGAGCTGTCGAACGTTCCCAAAATGGTCAATTCTGATGAAATTTTAACATTTAATCTTTTGACTGCAAATTACTGTTGGATGTGAATTATTACTCTTTCAACTAAAATAAGTGTGTTTAAAGTCATTTCTGTGCCTGAAATTGGTCAAAATTGAAGCTTCTGAGTAAGCAAAACTCTGTAAAAATGTCAATTTTGGTCACTGTGAGGGTTTAAAAAGTGGTTATTCAACATGAGGCACGATCCAATTGACATTTTGAATCATTTTTGGTAAAGTCCAAAAAATCCATTTTCGGACGAAAAACGATGATCGCGGAGCTGTCGAACGTTCCCAAAATGGTCAATTCTGATGAAATTTTAACATTTAATCTTTTGACTGCAAATTACTGTTGGATGTGAATTATTACTATTTCAACTAAAATAAGTGTGTTTAAAGTCATTTCTGTGCCTGAAATTGGTCAAAATTGAAGCTTCTGAGTAAGCAAAACTCTGTAAAAATGGCAATTTTGGTCACTGTGAGGGTTTAAAAAGTGGTTATTCAACATGAGGCACGATCCAATTGACATTTTGAATCATTTTTGGTAAAGTCCAAAAAATCAATTTTTGGACAAAAAACGATGACCGCGGAGCTGTCGAACGTTCCCAAAATCGTCAATTCTGATGAAATTTTAACATTTAATCTTTTGACTGCAAATTACTGTTGGATATGAATGATTACTTTTTCAA
Organism: Lissotriton helveticus; assembly: GCF_964261635.1. Taxonomy (NCBI): domain Eukaryota; kingdom Metazoa; phylum Chordata; class Amphibia; order Caudata; family Salamandridae; genus Lissotriton; species Lissotriton helveticus. Next base: position 296,515,600 of record NC_136068.1, on the reverse strand, counting down.
CTAAAATAAGTGTGTTTAAAGTAATTTCTCTGCCTGAAATTGGTCAAATTGAAGCTTCTGAGTAAGCAAAACTCTGTAACAATGTCAATTTTGGTCACTGTGAGGGTTTAAAAAGTGGTTATTCAACATGAGGCACGATCCAATTGACATTTTGAATCATTTTTGGTAAAGTCCAAAAAATCAATTTTCGGACGAAAAACGATGACCGCGGAGCTGTCGAACGTTCCCAAAATGGTCAATTCTGATGAAATTTTAACATTTAATCTTTTGACTGCAAATTACTGTTGGATGTGAATTATTACTCTTTCAACTAAAATAAGTGTGTTTAAAGTCATTTCTGTGCCTGAAATTGGTCAAAATTGAAGCTTCTGAGTAAGCAAAACTCTGTAAAAATGTCAATTTTGGTCACTGTGAGGGTTTAAAAAGTGGTTATTCAACATGAGGCACGATCCAATTGACATTTTGAATCATTTTTGGTAAAGTCCAAAAAATCAATTTTCGGACAAAATACGATGACCGCGGAGCTGTCGAACGTTCCCAAAATGGTCAATTCTGATGAAATTTTAACATTTAATCTTTTGACTGCATAATTACTGTTGGATGTGAATTATTACTTTTTCAACTAAAATAAGTGTGTTTAAAGTCATTTCTGTGCCTGAAATTGGTCAAAATTGAAGCTTCTGAGTAAGCAAAACTCTGTAAAAATGGCAATTTTGGTCACTGTGAGGGTTTAAAAAGTGGTTATTCAACATGAGGCACGATCCAATTGACATTTTGAATAATTTTTGGTAAAGTCCAAAAAATCAATTTTCGGACAAAAAACAATGACCGCGGAGCTGTCGAACGTTCCCAAACGGGTCAATTCTGATGAAATTTTAACATTTAATCTTTTGACTGCAAATTACTGTTGGATGTGAATTATTACTTTTTCAACTAAAATAAGTGTGTTTAAAGTCATTTCTGTGCCTGAAATTGGTCAAAATTGAAGCTTCTGAGTAAGCAAAACTCTGTAAAAATGGCAATTTTGGTCACTGTGAGGGTTTAAAAAGTGGTTATTCAACATGAGGCACGATCCAATTGACATTTTGAATCATTTTTGGTAAAGTCCAAAAAATCAATTTTCGGACGAAAAACGATGATCGCGGAGCTGTCGAACGTTCCCAAAATGGTCAATTCTGATGAAATTTTAACATTTAATCTTTTGACTGCAAATTACTGTTGGATGTGAATTATTACTCTTTCAACTAAAATAAGTGTGTTTAAAGTCATTTCTGTGCCTGAAATTGGTCAAAATTGAAGCTTCTGAGTAAGCAAAACTCTGTAAAAATGTCAATTTTGGTCACTGTGAAGGTTTAAAAAGTGGTTATTCAACATGAGGCACGATCCAATTGACATTTTGAATCATTTTTGGTAAAGTCCAAAAAATCAATTTTCGGACAAAATACGATGACCGCGGAGCTGTCGAACGTTCCCAAAATGGTCAATTCTGATGAAATTTTAACATTTAATCTTTTGACTGCATAATTACTGTTGGATGTGAATTATTACTTTTTCAACTAAAATAAGTGTGTTTAAAGTCATTTCTGTGCCTGAAATTGGTCAAAATTGAAGCTTCTGAGTAAGCAAAACTCTGTAAAAATGGCAATTTTGGTCACTGTGAGGGTTTAAAAAGTGGTTATTCAACATGAGGCACGATCCAATTGACATTTTGAATAATTTTTGGTAAAGTCCAAAAAATCAATTTTCGGACAAAAAACGATGACCGCGGAGCTGTCGAACGTTCCCAAACGGGTCAATTCTGATGAAATTTTAACATTTAATCATTTGACTGCAAATTACTGTTGGATATGAATTATTACTTTTTCAACTAAAATAAGTGTGTTTAAAGTCATTTCTCTGCCTGAAATTGGTCAAAATTGAAGCTTCTGAGTAAGCAAAACTCTGTAAAAATGTCAATTTTGGTCACTGTGAGGGTTTAAAAAGCGGTTATTCAACATGAGGCACGATCCAATTGACATTTTGAATCATTTTTGGTAAAGTCCAAAAAATCAATTTTCGGACGAAAAACGATGACCGCGGAGTTGTCGAACGTTCCCAAAATGGTCAATTCTGATGAAATTTTAACATTTAATCTTTTGACTGCAAATTACTGTTGGATGTGAATTATTACTTTTTCAACTAAAATAAGTGTGTTTAAAGTCATTTCTCTGCCTGAAATTGGTCAAAATTGAAGCTTCTGAGTAAGCAAAACTCTGTAAAAATGTCAATTTTGGTCACTGTGAGGGTTTAAAAAGTGGTTATTCAACATGAGGCACGATCCAATTGACATTTTGAATAATTTTTGGTAAAGTCCCAAAAATCAATTTTCGGACAAAAAACGATGACCGCGGAGCTGTCGAACGTTCCCAAAATGGTCAATTCTGAGGAAATTTTAACATTTAATCTTTTGACTGCAAATTACTGTTGGATATGAATTATTACTTTTTCAACTAAAATAAGTGTGTTTAAAGTAATTTCTCTGCCTGAAATTGGTCAAAATTGAAGCTTCTGAGTAAGCAAAACTCTGTAAAAATGGCAATTTTGGTCACTGTGAGGGTTTAAAAAGTGGTTATTCAACATGAGGCACGATCCAATTGACATTTTGAATCATTTTTGGTAAAGTCCAAAAAATCAATTTTCGGACAAAAAACGATGACCGCGGAGCTGTCGAACGTTCCCAAAATGGTCAATTCTGATGTAATTTTAACATTTAATCTTTTGACTGCAAATTACTGTTGGATGTGAATTATTACCTTTTCAACTAAAATAAGTGTGTTTGAAGTCATTTCTCTGCCTGAAATTGGTCAAAATTGAAGCTTCTGAGTAAGCAAAACTCTGTAAAAATGTCAATTTTGGTCACTGTGAGGGTTTAAAAAGTGGTTATTCAACATGAGGCACGATCCAATTGACATTTTGAACCATTTTTGGTAAAGTCCAAAAAATCAATTTTCGGACAAAAAACGATGACCGCGGAGCTGTCGAACGTTCCCAAAATGGTCAATTCTGATGAAATTTTAACATTTAATCTTTTGACTGCAAATTACTGTTGGATATGAATTATTACTTTTCAACTAAAATAAGTGTGTTTAAAGTAATTTCTCTGCCTGAAATTGGTCAAAATTGAAGCTTCTGAGTAAGCAAAACTCTGTAAAAATGGCAATTTTGGTCACTGTGAGGGTTTAAAAAGTGATTATTCAACATGAGGCACGACCCAATTGACATTTTGAATCATTTTTGGTAAAGTCAAAAAAATCAATTTTCGGACAAAAAACGATGACCGCAGAGCTGTCGAATGTTCCCAAAATGGTCAATTCTGATGAAATTTTAACATTTAATCTTTTGACTGCATAATTACTGATGGATGTGAATTATTACTTTTTCAACTAAAATAAGTGTGTTTAAAGTCATTTCTGTGCCTGAAATTGGTCAAAATTGAAGCTTCTGAGTAAGCAAAACTCTGTAAAAATGTCAATTTTGGTCACTGTGAGGGTTTAAAAAGTGGTTATTCAACATGAGGCACGATCCAATTGACATTTTGAATCATTTTTGGTAAAGTCCAAAAAATCAATTTTCGGACGAAAAACGATTACCGCGGAGCTGTCGAACGTTCCCAAAATGGTCAATTCTGATGAAATTTTAACATTTAATCTTTTGACTGCAAATTACTGTTGGATGTGAATTATTACTCTTTCAACTAAAATAAGTGTGTTTAAAGTCATTTCTGTGCCTGAAATTGGTCAAAATTGAAGCTTCTGAGTAAGCAAAACTCTGTAAAAATGTCAATTTTGGTCACTGTGAGGGTTTAAAAAGTGGTTATTCAACATGAGGCACGATCCAATTGACATTTTGAATCATTTTTGGTAAAGTCCAAAAAATCAATTTTCGGACAAAATACGATGACCGCGGAGCTGTCGAACGTTCCCAAACGGGTCAATTCTGATGAAATTTTAACATTTAATCTTTTGACTGCAAATTACTGTTGGATATGAATTATTACTTTTTCAACTAAAATAAGTGTGTTTAAAGTCATTTCTGTGCCTGAAATTGGTCAAAATTGAAGCTTCTGAGTAAGCAAAACTCTGTAAAAATGTCAATTTTGGTCACTGTGAGGGTTTAAAAAGTGGTTATTCAACATGAGGCACGATCCAATTGACATTTTGAAACATTTTTGGTAAAGTCCAAAAAATCAATTTTCGGACAAAAAACGATGACCGCGGAGTTGTCGAACGTTCCCAAAATGGTCAATTCTGATGAAATTTTAACATTTAATCTTTTGACTGCAAATTACTGTTGGATGTGAATTATTACTTTTTCAACTAAAATAAGTGTGTTTAAAGTCATTTCTCTGCCTGAAATTGGTCAAAATTGAAGCTTCTGAGTAAGCAAAACCCTGTAAAAATGGCAATTTTGGTCACTGTGAGGGTTTAAAAAGTGATTATTCAACATGAGGCACGACCCAATTGACATTTTGAATCATTTTTGGTAAAGTCAAAAAAATCAATTTTCGGACGAAAAACGATGACCGCGGAGCTGTCGAATGTTCCCAAAATGGTCAATTCTGATGAAATTTTAACATTTAATCTTTTGACTGCATAATTACTCATGGATGTGAATTATTACTTTTTCAACTAAAATAAGTGTGTTTAAAGTCATTTCTGTGCCTGAAATTGGTCAAAATTGAAACTTCTGAGTAAGCAAAACTCTGTAAAAATGGCAATTTTGGTCACTGTGAGGGTTTAAAAAGTGGTTATTCAACATGAGGCACGACCCAATTGACATTTTGAATCATTTTTGGTAAAGTCAAAAAAATCAATTTTCGGACGAAAAACGATTACCGCCGAGCTGTCGAACGTTCCCAAAATGGTCAATTCTGATGAAATTTTAACATTTAATCTTTTGACTGCAAATTACTGTTGGATGTGAATTATTACTCTTTCAACTAAAATAAGTGTGTTTAAAGTCATTTCTGTGCCTGAAATTGGTCAAAATTGAAGCTTCTGAGTAAGCAAAACTCTGTAAAAATGTCAATTTTGGTCACTGTGAGGGTTTAAAAAGTGGTTATTCAACATGAGGCACGATCCAATTGACATTTTGAATCATTTTTGGTAAAGTCCAAAAAATCAATTTTCGGACAAAATACGATGACCGCGGAGCTGTCGAACGTTCCCAAACGGGTCAATTCTGATGAAATTTTAACATTTAATCTTTTGACTGCAAATTACTGTTGGATATGAATTATTACTTTTTCAACTAAAATAAGTGTGTTTAAAGTCATTTCTGTGCCTGAAATTGGTCAAAATTGAAGCTTCTGAGTAAGCAAAACTCTGTAAAAATGTCAATTTTGGTCACTGTGAGGGTTTAAAAAGTGGTTATTCAACATGAGGCACGATCCAATTGACATTTTGAATCATTTTTGGTAAAGTCCAAAAAATCAATTTTCGGACAAAAAACGATGACCGCGGAGTTGTCGAACGTTCCCAAAATGGTCAATTCTGATGAAATTTTAACATTTAATCTTTTGACTGCAAATTACTGTTGGATGTGAATTATTACTTTTTCAACTAAAATAAGTGTGTTTAAAGTCATTTCTCTGCCTGAAATTGGTCAAAATTGAAGCTTCTGAGTAAGCAAAACTCTGTAAAAATGTCAATTTTGGTCACTGTGAGGGTTTAAAGAGTGGTTATTCAACATGAGGCACGATCCAATTGACATTTTGAATCATTTTTGGTAAAGTCCCAAAAATAAATTTTCGGACAAAAAACGATGACCGCGGAGCTGTCGAACGTTCCCAAAATGGTCAATTCTGAGGAAATTTTAACATTTAATCTTTTGACTGCAAATTACTGTTGGATATGAATTATTACTTTTTCAACTAAAATAAGTGTGTTTAAAGTAATTTCTCTGCCTGAAATTGGTCAAAATTGAAGCTTCTGAGTAAGCAAAACTCTGTAAAAATGGCAATTTTGGTCACTGTGAGGGTTTAAAAAGTGGTTATTCAACATGAGGCACGATCCAATTGACATTTTGAATCATTTTTGGTAAAGTCCAAAAAAATCAATTTTCAGACAAAAAACGATGACCGCGGAGCTGTCGAACGTTCCCAAACGGGTCAATTCTGATGAAATTTTAACATTTAATCTTTTGACTGCAAATTACTGTTCAATATGAATTATTACTTTTTCAACTAAAATAAGTGTGTTTAAAGTCATTTCTCTGCCTGAAATTGGTCAAAATTGAAGCTTCTGAGTAAGCAAAACCCTGTAAAAATGTCCATTTTGGTCACTGTGAGGGTTTAAAAAGTGGTTATTCAACATGAGGCACGATCCAATTGACATTTTGAATCATTTTTGGTAAAGTCCAAAAAATCAATTTTCGGACGAAAAACGATGACCGCGGAGCTGTCGAACGTTCCCAAAATGGTCAATTCTGATGAAATTTTAACATTTAATCTTTTGACTGCAAATTACTGTTGGATGTGAATTATTACTTTTTCAACTAAAATAAGTGTGTTTAAAGTCATTTCTGTGCCTGAAATTGGTCAAAATTGAAGCTTCTGAGTAAGCAAAACTCTGTAAAAGTGGCAATTTTGGTCACTGTGAGGGTTTAAAAAGTGGTTATTCAACATGAGGCACAATCCAATTGACATTTTGAATCATTTTTGGTAAAGTCCAAAAAATCAATTTTCGGACGAAAAACGATGATCGCGGAGCTGTCGAACGTTCCCAAAATGGTCAATTCTGATGAAATTTTAACATTTAATCTTTTGACTGCAAATTACTGTTGGATGTGAATTATTACTTTTTTAACTAAAATAAGTGTGTTTAAAGTCATTTCTCTGCCTGAAATTGGTCAAAATTGAAGCTTCTGAGTAAGCAAAACTCTGTAAAAATGGCAATTTTGGTCACTGTGAGGGTTTAAAAAGTGGTTATTCAACATGAGGCACGATCCAATTGACATTTTGAATCATTTTTGGTAAAGTCCAAAAAATCAATTTTCGGACAAAAAACGATGACCGCGGAGCTATCGAACGTTCCCAAAATGGTCAATTCTGATGAAATTTTAACATTTAATCTTTTGACTGCAAATTACTGTTGGATGTGAATTATTACCTTTTCAACTAAAATAAGTGTGTTTAAAGTCATTTCTCTGCCTGAAATTGGTCAAAATTGAAGCTTCTGAGTAAGCAAAACTCTGTAAAAATGTCAATTTTGGTCACTGTGAGGGTTTAAAAAGTGGTTATTCAACATGAGGCACGATCCAATTGACATTTTGAATCATTTTTGGTAAAGTCCAAAAAATCAATTTTCGGACAAAAAACAATGACCGCGGAGCTGTCGAACGTTCCCAAAATGGTCAATTCTGATGAAATTTTAACATTTAATCTTTTGACTGCAAATTACTGTTGGATATGAATTATTACTTTTTCAACTAAAATAAGTGTGTTTAAAGTAATTTCTCTGCCTGAAATTGGTCAAAATTGAAGCTTCTGAGTAAGCAAAACTCTGTAAAAATGGCAATTTTGGTCACTGTGAGGGTTTAAAAAGTGATTATTCAACATGAGGCACGACCCAATTGACATTTTGAATCATTTTTGGCAAAGTCAAAAAAATCAATTTTCGGACAAAAAACGATGACCGCGGAGCTGTCGAATGTTCCCAAAATGGTCAATTCTGATGAAATTTTAACATTTAATCTTTTGACTGCATAATTACTGTTGGATGTGAATTATTACTTTTTCAACTAAAATAAGTGTGTTTAAAGTCATTTCTGTGCCAGAAATTGGTCAAAATTGAAGCTTCTGAATAAACAAAACTCTGTAAAAATGGCAATTTTGGTCACTGTGAGGGTTTAAAAAGTGGTTATTCAACATGAGGCACGATCCAATTGACATTTTGAATCATTTTTGGTAAAGTCCAAAAAATCAATTTTCGGACAAAAAATGATGACCGCGGAGCTGTCGAACGTTCCCAAAATGGTCAATTCTGATGAAATTTTAACATTTAATCTTTTGACTGCAAATTACTGTTGGATATGAATTATTACTTTTTCAACTAAAATAAGTGTGTTTAAAGTAGTTTCTCTGCCTGAAATTGGTCAAAATTGAAGCTTCTGAGTAAGCAAAACTCTGTAAAAATGTCAATTTTGGTCACTGTGAGGGTTTAAAAAGTGGTTATTCAACATGAGGCACGATCCAATTGACATTTTGAATCATTTTTGGTAAAGTCCAAAAAATCAATTTTCGGACGAAAAACGATGATCGCGGAGCTGTCGAACGTTCCCAAAATGGTCAATTCTGATGAAATTTTAACATTTAATCTTTTGACTGCAAATTACTGTTGGATGTGAATTATTACTTTTTTAACTAAAATAAGTGTGTTTAAAGTCATTTCTCTGCCTGAAATTGGTCAAAATTGAAGCTTCTGAGTAAGCAAAACTCTGTAAAAATGGCAATTTTGGTCACTGTGAGGGTTTAAAAAGTGGTTATTCAACATGAGGCACGATCCAATTGACATTTTGAATCATTTTTGGCAAAGTCCAAAAAATCAATTTTCGGACAAAAAACGATGACCGCGGAGCTGTCGAACGTTCCCAAAATGGTCAATTCTGATGAAATTTTAACATTTAATCTTTTGACTGCAAATTACTGTTGGATGTGAATTATTACCTTTTCAACTAAAATAAGTGTGTTTAAAGTCATTTCTCTGCCTGAAATTGGTCAAAATTGAAGCTTCTGAGTAAGCAAAACTCTGTAAAAATGTCAATTTTGGTCACTGTGAGGGTTTAAAAAGTGGTTATTCAACATGAGGCACGATCCAATTGACATTTTGAATCATTTTTGGTAAAGTCCAAAAAATCAATTTTCGGACAAAAAACGATGACCGCGGAGCTGTCGAACGTTCCCAAAATGGTCAATTCTGATGAAATTTTAACATTTAATCTTTTGACTGCAAATTACTGTTGGATATGAATTATTACTTTTTCAACTAAAATAAGTGTGTTTAAAGTAATTTCTCTGCCTGAAATTGGTCAAAATTGAAGCTTCTGAGTAAGCAAAACTCTGTAAAAATGGCAATTTTGGTCACTGTGAGGGTTTAAAAAGTGATTATTCAACATGAGGCACGACCCAATTGACATTTTGAATCATTTTTGGTAAAGTCAAAAAAATCAATTTTCGGACAAAAAACGATGACCGCGGAGCTGTCGAATGTTCCCAAAATGGTCAATTCTGATGAAATTTTAACATTTAATCTTTTGACTGCATAATTACTGTTGGATGTGAATTATTACTTTTTCAACTAAAATAAGTGTGTTTAAAGTCATTTCTGTGCCTGAAATTGGTCAAAATTGAAGCTTCTGAGTAAGCAAAACTCTGTAAAAATGGCAATTTTGGTCACTGTGAGGGTTTAAAAAGTGGTTATTCAACATGAGGCACGATCCAATTGACATTTTGAATCATTTTTGGTAAAGTCCAAAAAATCAATTTTCGGACAAAAAACGATGACCGCGGAGCTGTCGAACGTTCCCAAAATGGTCAATTCTGATGAAATTTAAACATTTAATCTTTTGACTGCAAATTACTGTTGGATATGAATTATTACTTTTTCAACTAAAATAAGTGTGTTTAAAGTAATTTCTCTGCCTGAAATTGGTCAAAATTGAAGCTTCTGAGTAAGCAAAACTCTGTAAAAATGTCAATTTTGGTCACTGTGAGGGTTTAAAAAGTGGTTATTCAACATGAGGCACGATCCAATTGACATTTTGAATCATTTTTGGTAAAGTCCAAAAAATCCATTTTCGGACGAAAAACGATGACCGCGGAGCTGTCGAACGTTCCCAAAATGGTCAATTCTGATGAAATTTTAACATTTAATCTTTTGACTGCAAATTACTGTTGGATGTGAATTATTACTATTTCAACTAAAATAAGTGTGTTTAAAGTCATTTCTGTGCCTGAAATTGGTCAAAATTGAAGCTTCTGAGTAAGCAAAACTCTGTAAAAATGGCAATTTTGGTCACTGTGAGGGTTTAAAAAGTGGTTATTCAACATGAGGCACGATCCAATTGACATTTTGAATCATTTTTGGTAAAGTCCAAAAAAATCAATTTTCGGACAAAAAACGATGACCGCGGAGCTGTCGAACGTTCCCAAAATGGTCAATTCTGATGAAATTTTAACATTTAATCTTTTGACTGCAAATTACTGTTGGATATGAATTATTACTTTTTCAACTAAAATAAGTGTGTTTAAAGTAATTTCTCTGCCTGAAATTGGTCAAAATTGAAGCTTCTGAGTAAGCAAAACTCTGTAAAAATGGCAATTTTGGTCACTGTGAGGGTTTAAAAAAGTGATTATTCAACATGAGGCACGACCCAATTGACATTTTGAATCATTTTTGGTAAAGTCAAAAAAATCAATTTTCGGACAAAAAACGATGACCGCGGAGCTGTCGAATGTTCCCAAAATGGTCAATTCTGATGAAATTTTAACATTTAATCTTTTGACTGCATAATTACTGTTGGATGTGAATTATTACTTTTTCAACTAAAATAAGTGTGTTTAAAGTCATTTCTGTGCCTGAAATTGGTCAAAATTGAAGCTTCTGAGTAAGCAAAACTCTGTAAAAATGGCAATTTTGGTCACTGTGAGGGTTTAAAAAGTGGTTATTCAACATGAGGCACGATCCAATTGACATTTTGAATCATTTTTGGTAAAGTCCAAAAAATCAATTTTCGGACAAAAAACGATGACCGCGGAGCTGTCGAACGTTCCCAAAATGGTCAATTCTGATGAAATTTTAACATTTAATCTTTTGACTGCAAATTACTGTTGGATATGAATTATTACTTTTTCAACTAAAATAAGTGTGTTTAAAGTAGTTTCTCTGCCTGAAATTGGTCAAAATTGAAGCTTCTGAGTAAGCAAAACTCTGTAAAAATGTCAATTTTGGTCACTGTGAGGGTTTAAAAAGTGGTTATTCAAAATGAGGCACGATCCAATTGACATTTTGAATCATTTTTGGTAAAGTCCAAAAAATCCATTTTCGGACAAAAAACGATGACCGCGGAGCTGTCGAACGTTCCCAAAATGGTCAATTCTGATGAAATTTTAACATTTAATCTTTTGACTGCAAATTACTGTTGGATGTGAATTATTACCTTTTCAACTAAAATAAGTGTGTTTAAAGTCATTTCTCTGCCTGAAATTGGTCAAAATTGAAGCTTCTGAGTAAGCAAAACTCTGTAAAAATGTCAATTTTGGTCACTGTGAGGGTTTAAAAAGTGGTTATTCAACATGAGGCACGATCCAATTGACATTTTGAATCATTTTTGGTAAAGTCCAAAAAATCTATTTTCGAACAAAAAACGATGACCGCGGAGCTGTCGAACGTTCCCAAAATGGTCAATTCTGATGAAATTTTAACATTTAATCTTTTGACTGCAAATTACTGTTGGATATGAATTATTACTTTTTCAACTAAAATAAGTGTGTTTAAAGTAATTTCTCTGCCTGAAATTGGTCAAAATTGAAGCTTCTGAGTAAGCAAAACTCTGTAAAAATGGCAATTTTGGTCACTGTGAGGGTTTAAAAAAGTGATTATTCAACATGAGGCACGACCCAATTGACATTTTGAATCATTTTTGGTAAAGTCAAAAAAATCAATTTTCGGACAAAAAACGATGACCGCGGAGCTGTCGAATGTTCCCAAAATGGTCAATTCTGATGAAATTTTAACATTTAATCTTTTGACTGCATAATTACTGTTGGATGTGAATTATTACTTTTTCAACTAAAATAAGTGTGTTTAAAGTCATTTCTGTGCCTGAAATTGGTCAAAATTGAAGCTTCTGAGTAAGCAAAACTCTGTAAAAATGGCAATTTTGGTCACTGTGAGGGTTTAAAAAGTGGTTATTCAACATGAGGCACGATCCAATTGACATTTTGAATCATTTTTGGTAAAGTCCAAAAAATCAATTTTCGGACAAAAAACGATGACCGCGGAGCTGTCGAACGTTCCCAAAATGGTCAATTCTGATGAAATTTTAACATTTAATCTTTTGACTGCATAATTACTGTTGGATGTGAATTATTACTTTTTCAACTAAAATAAGTGTGTTTAAAGTCATTTCTGTGCCTGAAATTGGTCAAAATTGAAGCTTCTGAGTAAGCAAAACTCTGTAAAAATGGCAATTTTGGTCACTGTGAGGGTTTAAAAAGTGGTTATTCAACATGAGGCACGATCCAATTGACATTTTGAATCATTTTTGGTAAAGTCCAAAAAATCAATTTTCGGACAAAAAACGATGACCGCGGAGCTGTCGAACGTTCCCAAAATGGTCAATTCTGATGAAATTTTAACATTTAATCTTTTGACTGCAAATTACTGTTGGATATGAATTATTACTTTTTCAACTAAAATAAGTGTGTTTAAAGTAGTTTCTCTGCCTGAAATTGGTCAAAATTGAAGCTTCTGAGTAAGCAAAACTCTGTAAAAATGTCAATTTTGGTCACTGTGAGGGTTTAAAAAGTGGTTATTCAAAATGAGGCACGATCCAATTGACATTTTGAATCATTTTTGGTAAAGTCCAAAAAATCCATTTTCGGACAAAAAACGATGACCGCGGAGCTGTCGAACGTTCCCAAAATGGTCAATTCTGATGAAATTTTAACATTTAATCTTTTGACTGCAAATTACTGTTGGATGTGAATTATTACCTTTTCAACTAAAATAAGTGTGTTTAAAGTCATTTCTCTGCCTGAAATTGGTCAAAATTGAAGCTTCTGAGTAAGCAAAACTCTGTAAAAATGTCAATTTTGGTCACTGTGAGGGTTTAAAAAGTGGTTATTCAACATGAGGCACGATCCAATTGACATTTTGAATCATTTTTGGTAAAGTCCAAAAAATCTATTTTCGAACAAAAAACGATGACCGCGGAGCTGTCGAACGTTCCCAAAATGGTCAATTCTGATGAAATTTTAAAATGTAATCTTTTGACTGCAAATTACTGTTGGATATGAATTATTACTTTTTCAACTAAAATAAGTGTGTTTAAAGTCATTTCTCTGCCTGAAATTGGTCAAAATTGAAGCTTCTGAGTAAGCAAAACTCTGTAAAAATGTCAATTTTGGTCACTGTGAGGGTTTAAAAAGTGGTTATTCAACATGAGGCACGATCCAATTGACATTTTGAATCATTTTTGGTAAAGTCCAAAAAATCAATTTTCGGACAAAAAACGATGACCGCGGAGCTGTCGAACGTTCCCAAAATGGTCAATTCTGATGAAATTTTAACATTTAATCTTTTGACTGCAAATTACTGTTGGATATGAATTATTACTTTTTCAACTAAAATAAGTGTGTTTAAAGTAATTTCTCTGCCTGAAATTGGTCAAAATTGAAGCTTCTGAGTAAGCAAAACTCTGTAAAAATGGCAATTTTGGTCACTGTGAGGGTTTAAAAAGTGATTATTCAACATGAGGCACGACCCAATTGACATTTTGAATCATTTTTGGTAAAGTCAAAAAAATCAATTTTCGGACAAAAAACGATGACCGCGGAGCTGTCGAATGTTCCCAAAATGGTCAATTCTGATGAAATTTTAACATTTAATCTTTTGACTGCATAATTACTGTTGGATGTGAATTATTACTTTTTCAACTAAAATAAGTGTGTTTAAAGTCATTTCTGTGCCTGAAATTGGTCAAAATTGAAGCTTCTGAGTAAGCAAAACTCTGTAAAAATGGCAATTTTGGTCACTGTGAGGGTTTAAAAAGTGGTTATTCAACATGAGGCACGATCCAATTGACATTTTGAATCATTTTTGGTAAAGTCCAAAAAATCAATTTTCGGACAAAAAACGATGACCGCGGAGCTGTCGAACGTTCCCAAAATGGTCAATTCTGATGAAATTTAAACATTTAATCTTTTGACTGCAAATTACTGTTGGATATGAATTATTACTTTTTCAACTAAAATAAGTGTGTTTAAAGTAATTTCTCTGCCTGAAATTGGTCAAAATTGAAGCTTCTGAGTAAGCAAAACTCTGTAAAAATGTCAATTTTGGTCACTGTGAGGGTTTAAAAAGTGGTTATTCAACATGAGGCACGATCCAATTGACATTTTGAATCATTTTTGGTAAAGTCCAAAAAATCAATTTTCGGACGAAAAACGATGACCGCGGAGCTGTCGAACGTTCACAAAATGGTCAATTCTGATGAAATTTTAACATTTAATCTTTTGACTGCAAATTACTGTTGGATGTGAATTATTACTATTTCAACTAAAATAAGTGTGTTTAAAGTCATTTCTGTGCCTGAAATTGGTCAAAATTGAAGCTTCTGAGTAAGCAAAACTCTGTAAAAATGGCAATTTTGGTCACTGTGAGGGTTTAAAAAGTGGTTATTCAACATGAGGCACGATCCAATTGACATTTTGAATCATTTTTGGTAAAGTCCAAAAAAATCAATTTTCGGACGAAAAACGATGACCGCGGAGCTGTCGAACGTTCCCAAAATGGTCAATTCTGATGAAATTTTAACATTTAATCTTTTGACTGCAAATTACTGTTGGATATGAATTATTACTTTTTCAACTAAAATAAGTGTGTTTAAAGTAATTTCTCTGCCTGAAATTGGTCAAAATTGAAGCTTCTGAGTAAGCAAAACTCTGTAAAAATGGCAATTTTGGTCACTGTGAGGGTTTAAAAAAGTGATTATTCAACATGAGGCACGACCCAATTGACATTTTGAATCATTTTTGGTAAAGTCAAAAAAATCAATTTTCGGACAAAAAACGATGACCGCGGAGCTGTCGAATGTTCCCAAAATGGTCAATTCTGATGAAATTTTAACATTTAATCTTTTGACTGCATAATTACTGTTGGATGTGAATTATTACTTTTTCAACTAAAATAAGTGTGTTTAAAGTCATTTCTGTGCCTGAAATTGGTCAAAATTGAAGCTTCTGAGTAAGCAAAACTCTGTAAAAATGGCAATTTTGGTCACTGTGAGGGTTTAAAAAGTGGTTATTCAACATGAGGCACGATCCAATTGACATTTTGAATCATTTTTGGTAAAGTCCAAAAAATCAATTTTCGGACAAAAAACGATGACCGCGGAGCTGTCGAACGTTCCCAAAACGGTCAATTCTGATGAAATTTTTACATTTAATCTTTTGACTGCATAATTACTGTTGGATGTGAATTATTACTTTTTCAACTAAAATAAGTGTGTTTAAAGTCATTTCTGTGCCTGAAATTGGTCAAAATTGAAGCTTCTGAGTAAGCAAAACTCTGTAAAAATGGCAATTTTGGTCACTGTGAGGGTTTAAAAAGTGGTTATTCAACATGAGGCACGATCCAATTGACATTTTGAATCATTTTTGGTAAAGTCCAAAAAATCAATTTTCGGACAAAAAACGATGACCGCGGAGCTGTCGAACGTTCCCAAAATGGTCAATTCTGATGAAATTTTAACATTTAATCTTTTGACTGCAAATTACTGTTGGATATGAATTATTACTTTTTCAACTAAAATAAGTGTGTTTAAAGTAGTTTCTCTGCCTGAAATTGGTCAAAATTGAAGCTTCTGAGTAAGCAAAACTCTGTAAAAATGTCAATTTTGGTCACTGTGAGGGTTTAAAAAGTGGTTATTCAAAATGAGGCACGATCCAATTGACATTTTGAATCATTTTTGGTAAAGTCCAAAAAATCCATTTTCGGACAAAAAACGATGACCGCGGAGCTGTCGAACGTTCCCAAAATGGTCAATTCTGATGAAATTTTAACATTTAATCTTTTGACTGCAAATTACTGTTGGATGTGAATTATTACCTTTTCAACTAAAATAAGTGTGTTTAAAGTCATTTCTCTGCCTGAAATTGGTCAAAATTGAAGCTTCTGAGTAAGCAAAACTCTGTAAAAATGTCAATTTTGGTCACTGTGAGGGTTTAAAAAGTGGTTATTCAACATGAGGCACGATCCAATTGACATTTTGAATCATTTTTGGTAAAGTCCAAAAAATCTATTTTCGAACAAAAAACGATGACCGCGGAGCTGTCGAACGTTCCCAAAATGGTCAATTCTGATGAAATTTTAACATTTAATCTTTTGACTGCAAATTACTGTGTGATATGAATTATTACTTTTTCAACTAAAATAAGTGTGTTTAAAGTAATTTCTCTGCCTGAAATTGGTCAAAATTGAAGCTTCTGAGTAAGCAAAACTCTGTAAAAATGGCAATTTTGGTCACTGTGAGGGTTTAAAAAGTGATTATTCAACATGAGGCACGACCCAATTGACATTTTGAATCATTTTTGGTAAAGTCAAAAAAATCAATTTTCGGACAAAAAACGATGACCGCGGAGCTGTCGAATGTTCCCAAAATGGTCAATTCTGATGAAATTTTAACATTTAATCGTTTGACTGCATAATTACTGTTGGATGTGAATTATTACTTTTTCAACTAAAATAAGTGTGTTTAAAGTCATTTCTGTGCCTGAAATTGGTCAAAATTGAAGCTTCTGAGTAAGCAAAACTCTGTAAAAATGGCAATTTTGGTCACTGTGAGGGTTTAAAAAGTGGTTATTCAACATGAGGCACGATCCAATTGACATTTTGAATTTTGGTAAAGTCCAAAAAATCAATTTTCGGACAAAAAACGATGACCGCGGAGCTGTCGAACGTTCCCAAAATGGTCAATTCTGATGAAATTTAAACATTTAATCTTTTGACTGCAAATTACTGTTGGATATGAATTATTACTTTTTCAACTAAAATAAGTGTGTTTAAAGTAATTTCTCTGCCTGAAATTGGTCAAAATTGAAGCTTCTGAGTAAGCAAAACTCTGTAAAAATGTCAATTTTGGTCACTGTGAGGGTTTAAAAAGTGGTTATTCAACATGAGGCACGATCCAATTGACATTTTGAATCATTTTTGGTAAAGTCCAAAAAATCAATTTTCGGACGAAAAACGATGACCGCGGAGCTGTCGAACGTTCCCAAAATGGTCAATTCTGATGAAATTTTAACATTTAATCTTTTGACTGCAAATTACTGTTGGATGTGAATTATTACTATTTCAACTAAAATAAGTGTGTTTAAAGTCATTTCTGTGCCTGAAATTGGTCAAAATTGAAGCTTCTGAGTAAGCAAAACTCTGTAAAAATGGCAATTTTGGTCACTGTGAGGGTTTAAAAAGTGGTTATTCAACATGAGGCACGATCCAATTGACATTTTGAATCATTTTTGGTAAAGTCCAAAAAAATCAATTTTCGGACAAAAAACGATGACCGCGGAGCTGTCGAACGTTCCCAAAATGGTCAATTCTGATGAAATTTTAACATTTAATCTTTTGACTGCAAATTACTGTTGGATATGAATTATTACTTTTTCAACTAAAATAAGTGTGTTTAAAGTAATTTCTCTGCCTGAAATTGGTCAAAATTGAAGCTTCTGAGTAAGCAAAACTCTGTAAAAATGGCAATTTTGGTCACTGTGAGGGTTTAAAAAAGTGATTATTCAACATGAGGCACGACCCAATTGACATTTTGAATCATTTTTGGTAAAGTCAAAAAAATCAATTTTCGGACAAAAAACGATGACCGCGGAGCTGTCGAATGTTCCCAAAATGGTCAATTCTGATGAAATTTTAACATTTAATATTTTGACTGCATAATTACTGTTGGATGTGAATTATTACTTTTTCAACTAAAATAAGTGTGTTTAAAGTCATTTCTGTGCCTGAAATTGGTCAAAATTGAAGCTTCTGAGTAAGCAAAACTCTGTAAAAATGGCAATTTTGGTCACTGTGAGGGTTTAAAAAGTGGTTATTCAACATGAGGCACGATCCAATTGACATTTTGAATCATTTTTGGTAAAGTCCAAAAAATCAATTTTCGGACAAAAAACGATGACCGCGGAGCTGTCGAACGTTCCCAAAATGGTCAATTCTGATGAAATTTTAACATTTAATCTTTTGACTGCATAATTACTGTTGGATGTGAATTATTACTTTTTCAACTAAAATAAGTGTGTTTAAAGTCATTTCTGTGCCTGAAATTGGTCAAAATTGAAGCTTCTGAGTAAGCAAAACTCTGTAAAAATGTCAATTTTGGTCACTGTGAGGGTTTAAAAAGTGGTTATTCAACATGAGGCACGATCCAATTGACATTTTGAATCATTTTTGGTAAAGTCCAAAAAATCAATTTTCGGACAAAAAACGATGACCGCGGAGCTGTCGAACGTTCCCAAAATGGTCAATTCTGATGAAATTTTAACATTTAATCTTTTGACTGCAAATTACTGTTGGATATGAATTATTACTTTTTCAACTAAAATAAGTGTGTTTAAAGTAGTTTCTCTGCCTGAAATTGGTCAAAATTGAAGCTTCTGAGTAAGCAAAACTCTGTAAAAATGTCAATTTTGGTCACTGTGAGGGTTTAAAAAGTGGTTATTCAAAATGAGGCACGATCCAATTGACATTTTGAATCATTTTTGGTAAAGTCCAAAAAATCCATTTTCGGACAAAAAACGATGACCGCGGAGCTGTCGAACGTTCCCAAAATGGTCAATTCTGATGAAATTTTAACATTTAATCTTTTGACTGCAAATTACTGTTGGATGTGAATTATTACCTTTTCAACTAAAATAAGTTTGTTTAAAGTCATTTCTCTGCCTGAAATTGGTCAAAATTGAAGCTTCTGAGTAAGCAAAACTCTGTAAAAATGTCAATTTTGGTCACTGTGAGGGTTTAAAAAGTGGTTATTCAACATGAGGCACGATCCAATTGACATTTTGAATAATTTTTGGTAAAGTCCAAAAAATCAATTTTCGAACAAAAAACGATGACCGCGGAGCTGTCGAACGTTCCCAAAATGGTCAATTCTGATGAAATTTTAACATTTAATCTTTTGACTGCAAATTACTGTTGGATATGAATTATTACTTTTTCAACTAAAATAAGTGTGTTTAAAGTAATTTCTCTGCCTGAAATTGGTCAAAATTGAAGCTTCTGAGTAAGCAAAACTCTGTAAAAATGGCAATTTTGGTCACTGTGAGGGTTTAAAAAGTGATTATTCAACATGAGGCACGACCCAATTGACATTTTGAATCATTTTTGGTAAAGTCAAAAAAATCAATTTTCGGACAAAAAACGATGACCGCGGAGCTGTCGAATGTTCCCAAAATGGTCAATTCTGATGCAATTTTAACATTTAATCTTTTGACTGCATAATTACTGTTGGATGTGAATTATTACTTTTTCAACTAAAATAAGTGTGTTTAAAGTAATTTCTGTGCCTGAAATTGGTCAAAATTGAAGCTTCTGAGTAAGCAAAACTCTGTAAAAATGGCAATTTTGGTCACTGTGAGGGTTTAAAAAGTGGTTATTCAACATGAGGCACGATCCAATTGACATTTTGAATCATTTTTGGTAAAGTCCAAAAAATAAATTTTCGGACAAAAAACGATGACCGCGGAGCTGTCGAACGTTCCCAAAATGGTCAATTCTGATGAAATTTTAACATTTAATCTTTTGACTGCAAATTACTGTTGGATATGAATTATTACTTTTTCAACTAAAATAAGTGTGTTTAAAGTAATTTCTCTGCCTGAAATTGGTCAAAATTTAAGCTTCTGAGTAAGCAAAACTCTGTAAAAATGTCAATTTTGGTCACTGTGAGGGTTTAAAAAGTGGTTATTCAACATGAGGCACGATCCAATTGACATTTTGAATCATTTTTGGTAAAGTCCAAAAAATCAATTTTCGGACGAAAAACGATGACCGCGGAGCTGTCGAACGTTCCCAAAATGGTCAATTCTGATGAAATTTTAACATTTAATCTTTTGACTGCAAATTACTGTTGGATGTGAATTATTACTATTTCAACTAAAATAAGTGTGTTTAAAGTCATTTCTGTGCCTGAAATTGGTCAAAATTGAAGCTTCTGAGTAAGCAAAACTCTGTAAAAATGGCAATTTTGGTCACTGTGAGGGTTTAAAAAGTGGTTATTCAACATGAGGCACGATCCAATTGACATTTTGAATCATTTTTGGTAAAGTCCAAAAAAATCAATTTTCGGACAAAAAACGATGACCGCGGACCTGTCGAACGTTCCCAAAATGGTCAATTCTGATGAAATTTTAACATTTAATCTTTTGACTGCAAATTACTGTTGGATATGAATTATTACTTTTTCAACTAAAATAAGTGTGTTTAAAGTAATTTCTCTGCCTGAAATTGGTCAAAATTGAAGCTTCTGAGTAAGCAAAACTCTGTAAAAATGTCAATTTTGGTCACTGTGAGGGTTTAAAAAGTGGTTATTCAACATGAGGCACGATCCAATTGACATTTTGAATCATTTTTGGTAAAGTCCAAAAAATCAATTTTCGGACAAAAAACGATGACCGCGGAGCTGTCGAACGTTCCCAAAATGGTCAATTCTGATGAAATTTTAACATTTAATCTTTTGACTGCATAATTACTGTTGGATGTGAATTATTACTTTTTCAACTAAAATAAGTGTGTTTAAAGTCATTTCTGTGCCTGAAATTGGTCAAAATTGAAGCTTCTGAGTAAGCAAAACTCTGTAAAAATGGCAATTTTGGTCACTGTGAGGGTTTAAAAAGTGGTTATTCAACATGAGGCACGATCCAATTGACATTTTGAATCATTTTTGGTAAAGTCCAAAAAATCAATTTTCGGACAAAAAACGATGACCGCGGAGCTGTCGAACGTTCCCAAAATGGTCAATTCTGATGAAATTTTAACATTTAATCTTTTGACTGCAAATTACTGTTGGATATGAATTATTACTTTTTCAACTAAAATAAGTGTGTTTAAAGTAGTTTCTCTGCCTGAAATTGGTCAAAATTGAAGCTTCTGAGTAAGCAAAACTCTGTAAAAATGTCAATTTTGGTCACTGTGAGGGTTTAAAAAGTGGTTATTCAAAATGAGGCACGATCCAATTGACATTTTGAATCATTTTTGGTAAAGTCCAAAAAATCCATTTTCGGACAAAAAACGATGACCGCGGAGCTGTCGAACGTTCCCAAAATGGTCAATTCTGATGAAATTTTAACATTTAATCTTTTGACTGCAAATTACTGTTGGATGTGAATTATTACCTTTTCAACTAAAATAAGTGTGTTTAAAGTCATTTCTCTGCCTGAAATTGGTCAAAATTGAAGCTTCTGAGTAAGCAAAACTCTGTAAAAATGTCACTTTTGGTCACTGTGAGGGTTTAAAAAGTGGTTATTCAACATGAGGCACGATCCAATTGACATTTTGAATCATTTTTGGTAAAGTCCAAAAAATCAATTTTCGAACAAAAAACGATGACCGCGGAGCTGTCGAACGTTCCCAAAATGGTCAATTCTGATGAAATTTTAACATTTAATCTTTTGACTGCAAATTACTGTTGGATATGAATTATTACTTTTTCAACTAAAATAAGTGTGTTTAAAGTAATTTCTCTGCCTGAAATTGGTCAAAATTGAAGCTTCTGAGTAAGCAAAACTCTGTAAAAATGGCAATTTTGGTCACTGTGAGGGTTTAAAAAGTGATTATTCAACATGAGGCACGACCCAATTGACATTTTGAATCATTTTTGGTAAAGTCAAAAAAATCAATTTTCGGACAAAAAACGATGACCGCGGAGCTGTCGAATGTTCCCAAAATGGTCAATTCTGATGAAATTTTAACATTTAATCTTTTGACTGCATAATTACTGTTGGATGTGAATTATTACTTTTTCAACTAAAATAAGTGTGTTTAAAGTCATTTCTGTGCCTGAAATTGGTCAAAATTGAAGCTTCTGAGTAAGCAAAACTCTGTAAAAATGGCAATTTTGGTCACTGTGAGGGTTTAAAAAGTGGTTATTCAACATGAGGCACGATCCAATTGACATTTTGAATTTTGGTAAAGTCCAAAAAATCAATTTTCGGACAAAAAACGATGACCGCGGAGCCGTCGAACGTTCCCAAAATGGTCAATTCTGATGAAATTTAAACATTTAATCTTTTGACTGCAAATTACTGTTGGATATGAATTATTACTTTTTCAACTAAAATAAGTGTGTTTAAAGTAATTTCTCTGCCTGAAATTGGTCAAAATTGAAGCTTCTGAGTAAGCAAAACTCTGTAAAAATGTCAATTTTGGTCACTGTGAGGGTTTAAAAAGTGGTTATTCAACATGAGGCACGATCCAATTGACATTTTGAATCATTTTTGGTAAAGTCCAAAAAATCAATTTTCGGACGAAAAACGATGACCGCAGAGCTGTCGAACGTTCCCAAAATGGTCAATTCTGATGAAATTTTAACATTTAATCTTTTGACTGCAAATTACTGTTGGATGTGAATTATTACTATTTCAACTAAAATAAGTGTGTTTAAAGTCATTTCTGTGCCTGAAATTGGTCAAAATTGAAGCTTCTGAGTAAGCAAAACTCTGTAAAAATGGCAATTTTGGTCACTGTGAGGGTTTAAAAAGTGGTTATTCAACATGAGGCACGATCCAATTGACATTTTGAATCATTTTTGGTAAAGTCCAAAAAAATCCATTTTCGGACAAAAAACGATGACCGCGGAGCTGTCGAACGTTCCCAAAATGGTCAATTCTGATGAAATTTTAACATTTAATCTTTTGACTGCAAATTACTGTTGGATATGAATTATTACTTTTTCAACTAAAATAAGTGTGTTTAAAGTAATTTCTCTGCCTGAAATTGGTCAAAATTGAAGCTTCTGAGTAAGCAAAACTCTGTAAAAATGGCAATTTTGGTCACTGTGAGGGTTTAAAAAAGTGATTATTCAACATGAGGCACGACCCAATTGACATTTTGAATCATTTTTGGTAAAGTCAAAAAAATCAATTTTCGGACAAAAAACGATGACCGCGGAGCTGTCGAATGTTCCCAAAATGGTCAATTCTGATGAAATTTTAACATTTAATCTTTTGACTGCATAATTACTGTTGGATGTGAATTATTACTTTTTCAACTAAAATAAGTGTGTTTAAAGTCATTTCTGTGCCTGAAATTGGTCAAAATTGAAGCTTCTGAGTAAGCAAAACTCTGTAAAAATGGCAATTTTGGTCACTGTGAGGGTTTAAAAAGTGGTTATTCAACATGAGGCACGGTCCAATTGACATTTTGAATCATTTTTGGTAAAGTCCAAAAAATCAATTTTCGGACAAAAAACGAAGACCGCGGAGCTGTCGAACGTTCCCAAAATGGTCAATTCTGATGAAATTTTAACATTTAATCTTTTGACTGCATAATTACTGTTGGATGTGAATTATTACTTTTTCAACTAAAATAAGTGTGTTTAAAGTCATTTCTGTGCCTGAAATTGGTCAAAATTGAAGCTTCTGAGTAAGCAAAACTCTGTAAAAATGGCAATTTTGGTCACTGTGAGGGTTTAAAAAGTGGTTATTCAACATGAGGCACGATCCAATTGACATTTTGAATCATTTTTGGTAAAGTCCAAAAAATCAATTTTCGGACAAAAAACGATGACCGCGGAGCTGTCGAACGTTCCCAAAATGGTCAATTCTGATGAAATTTTAACATTTAATCTTTTGACTGCAAATTACTGTTGGATATGAATTATTACTTTTTCAACTAAAATAAGTGTGTTTAAAGTAGTTTCTCTGCCTGAAATTGGTCAAAATTGAAGCTTCTGAGTAAGCAAAACTCTGTAAAAATGTCAATTTTGGTCACTGTGAGGGTTTAAAAAGTGGTTATTCAAAATGAGGCACGATCCAATTGACATTTTGAATCATTTTTGGTAAAGTCCAAAAAATCCATTTTCGGACAAAAAACGATGACCGCGGAGCTGTCGAACGTTCCCAAAATGGTCAATTCTGATGAAATTTTAACATTTAATCTTTTGACTGCAAATTACTGTTGGATGTGAATTATTACCTTTTCAACTAAAATAAGTGTGTTTAAAGTCATTTCTCTGCCTGAAATTGGTCAAAATTGAAGCTTCTGAGTAAGCAAAACTCTGTAAAAATGTCAATTTTGGTCACTGTGAGGGTTTAAAAAGTGGTTATTCAACATGAGGCACGATCCAATTGACATTTTGAATCATTTTTGGTAAAGTCCAAAAAATCAATTTTCGAACAAAAAACGATGACCGCGGAGCTGTCGAACGTTCCCAAAATGGTCAATTCTGATGAAATTTTAACATTTAATCTTTTGACTGCAAATTACTGTTGGATATGAAATATTACTTTTTCAACTAAAATAAGTGTGTTTAAAGTAATTTCTCTGCCTGAAATTGGTCAAAATTGAAGCTTCTGAGTAAGAAAAACTCTGTAAAAATGGCAATTTTGGTCACTGTGAGGGTTTAAAAAGTGATTATTCAACATGAGGCACGACCCAATTGACATTTTGAATCATTTTTGGTAAAGTCAAAAAAATCAATTTTCGGACAAAAAACGATGACCGCGGAGCTGTCGAATGATCCCAAAATGGTCAATTCTGATGAAATTTTAACATTTAATCTTTTGACTGCATAATTACTGTTGGATGTGAATTATTACTTTTTCAACTAAAATAAGTGTGTTTAAAGTCATTTCTGTGCCTGAAATTGGTCAAAATTGAAGCTTCTGAGTAAGCAAAACTCTGTAAAAATGGCAATTTTGGTCACTGTGAGGGTTTAAAAAGTGGTTATTCAACATGAGGCACGATCCAATTGACATTTTGAATCATTTTTGGTAAAGTCCAAAAAATCAATTTTCGGACAAAAAACGATGACCGCGGAGCTGTCGAACGTTCCCAAAATGGTCAATTCTGATGAAATTTAAACATTTAATCTTTTGACTGCAAATTACTGTTGGATATGAATTATTACTTTTTCAACTAAAATAAGTGTGTTTAAAGTAATTTCTCTGCCTGAAATTGGTCAAAATTGAAGCTTCTGAGTAAGCAAAACTCTGTAAAAATGTCAATTTTGGTCACTGTGAGGGTTTAAAAAGTGGTTATTCAACATGAGGCACGATCCAATTGACATTTTGAATCATTTTTGGTAAAGTCCAAAAAATCAATTTTCGGACGAAAAACGATGACCGCGGAGCTGTCGAACGTTCCCAAAATGGTCAATTCTGATGAAATTTTAACATTTAATCTTTTGACTGCAAATTACTGTTGGATGTGAATTATTACTATTTCAACTAAAATAAGTGTGTTTAAAGTCATTTCTGTGCCTGAAATTGGTCAAAATTGAAGCTTCTGAGTAAGCAAAACTCTGTAAAAATGGCAATTTTGGTCACTGTGAGGGTTTAAAAAGTGGTTATTCAACATGAGGCACGATCCAATTGACATTTTGAATCATTTTTGGTAAAGTCCAAAAAAATCAATTTTCGGACAAAAAACGATGACCGCGGAGCTGTCAAACGTTCCCAAAATGGTCAATTCTGATGAAATTTTAACATTTAATCTTTTGACTGCAAATTACTGTTGGATATGAATTATTACTTTTTCAACTAAAATAAGTGTGTTTAAAGTAATTTCTCTGCCTGAAATTGGTCAAAATTGAAGCTTCTAAGTAAGCAAAACTCTGTAAAAATGGCAATTTTGGTCACTGTGAGGGTTTAAAAAGTGGTTATTCAACATGAGGCACGATCCAATTGACATTTTGAATCATTTTTGGTAAAGTCCCAAAAATCAATTTTCGGACAAAAAACGATGACCGCGGAGCTGTCGAACGTTCCCAAAATGGTCAATTCTGATGAAATTTTAACATTTAATCTTTTGACTGCAAATTACTGTTGGATATGAATTATTACTTTTTCAACTAAAATAAGTGTGTTTAAAGTAATTTCTCTGCCTGAAATTGGTCAAAATTGAAGCTTCTGAGTAAGCAAAACTCTGTAAAAATGTCAATTTTGGTCACTGTGAGGGTTTAAAAAGTGGTTATTCAACATGAGGCACGATCCAATTGACATTTTGAATCATTTTTGGTAAAGTCCAAAAAATCAATTTTCGGACAAAAAACGATGACCGCGGAGCTGTCGAACGTTCCCAAAATGGTCAATTCTGATGAAATTTTAACATTTAATCTTTTGACTGCATAATTACTGTTGGATGTGAATTATTACTTTTTCAACTAAAATAAGTGTGTTTAAAGTCATTTCTGTGCCTGAAATTGGTCAAAATTGAAGCTTCTGAGTAAGCAAAACTCTGTAAAAATGGCAATTTTGGTCACTGTGAGGGTTTAAAAAGTGGTTATTCAACATGAGGCACGATCCAATTGACATTTTGAATCATTTTTGGTAAAGTCCAAAAAATCAATTTTCGGACAAAAAACGATGACCGCGGAGCTGTCGAACGTTCCCAAAATGGTCAATTCTGAGGAAATTTTAACATTTAATCTTTTGACTGCAAATTACTGTTGGATATGAATTATTACTTTTTCAACTAAAATAAGTGTGTTTAAAGTAATTTCTCTGCCTGAAATTGGTCAAAATTGAAGCTTCTGAGTAAGCAAAACTCTTTAAAAATGGCAATTTTTGTCACTGTGAGGGTTTAAAAAGTGGTTATTCAACATGAGGCACGATCCAATTGACATTTTGAATCATTTTTGGTAAAGTCCAAAAAATCAATTTTCAGACAAAAAACGGTGACCGCGGAGCTGTCGAACGTTCCCAAACGGGTCAATTCTGATGAAATTTTAACATTTAATCTTTTGACTGCAAATTACTGTTCGATATGAATTATTACTTTTTCAACTAAAATAAGTGTGTTTAAAGTCATTTCTCTGCCTGAAATTGGTCAAAATTGAAGCTTCTGAGTAAGCAAAACCCTGTAAAAATGTAAATTTTGGTCACTGTGAGGGTTTAAAAAGTGGTTATTCAACATGAGGCACGATCCAATTGACATTTTGAATCATTTTTGGTAAAGTCCAAAAAATCAATTTTCGGACGAAAAACGATGACGGCGGAGCTGTCGAACGTTCCCAAAATGGTCAATTCTGATGAAATTTTAACATTTAATCTTTTGACTGCAAATTACTGTTGGATGTGAATTATTACCTTTTCAACTAAAATAAGTGTGTTTAAAGTCATTTCTCTGCCTGAAATTGGTCAAAATTGAAGCTTCTGAGTAAGCAAAACTCTGTAAAAATGTCAATTTTGGTCACTGTGAGGGTTTAAAAAGTGGTTATTCAACATGAGGCACGATCCAATTGACATTTTGAATCATTTTTGGTAAAGTCCAAAAAATCAATTTTCGGACAAAAAACGATGACCGCGGAGCTGTCGAACGTTCCCATAATGGTCAATTCTGATGAAATTTTAACATTTAATCTTTTGACTGCAAATTACTGTTGGATGTGAATTATTACTTTTTTAACTAAAATAAGTGTGTTTAAAGTCATTTCTCTGCCTGAAATTGGTCAAAATTGAAGCTTCTGAGTAAGCAAAACTCTGTAAAAATGTCAATTTTGGTCACTGTGAGGGTTTAAAAAGTGGTTATTCAACATGAGGCACGATCCAATTGACATTTTGAATCATTTTTGGTAAAGTCCAAAAAATCCATTTTCGGACGAAAAACGATGATCGCGGAGCTGTCGAATGTTCCCAAAATGGTCAATTCTGATGAAATTTTAACATTTAATCTTTTGACTGCATAATTACTGTTGGATGTGAATTATTACTTTTTCAACTAAAATAGGTGTGTTTAAAGTCATTTCTGTGCCTGAAATTGGTCAAAATTGAAGCTTCTGAGTAAGCAAAACTCTGTAAAAATGGCAATTTTGGTCACTGTGAGGGTTTAAAAAGTGGTTATTCAACATGAGGCACGATCCAATTGACATTTTGAATCATTTTTGGTAAAGTCCAAAAAATCAATTTTCGGACAAAAAACGATGACCGCGGAGCTGTCGAACGTTCCCAAAATGGTCAATTCTGATGAAATTTTAACATTTAATCTTTTGACTGCATAATTACTGTTGGATGTGAATTATTACTTTTTCAACTAAAATAAGTGTGTTTAAAGTCATTTCTGTGCCTGAAATTGGTCAAAATTGAAGCTTCTGAGTAAGCAAAACTCTGTAAAAATGGCAATTTTGGTCACTGTGAGGGTTTAAAAAGTGGTTATTCAACATGAGGCACGATCCAATTGACATTTTGAATCATTTTTGGTAAAGTCCAAAAAATCAATTTTCGGACAAAAAACGATGACCGCGGAGCTGTCGAACGTTCCCAAAATGGTCAATTCTGATGAAATTTTAACATTTAATCTTTTGACTGCAAATTACTGTTGGATATGAATTATTACTTTTTCAACTAAAATAAGTGTGTTTAAAGTAGTTTCTCTGCCTGAAATTGGTCAAAATTGAAGCTTCTGAGTAAGCAAAACTCTGTAAAAATGTCAATTTTGGTCACTGTGAAGGTTTAAAAAGTGGTTATTCAAAATGAGGCACGATCCAATTGACATTTTGAATCATTTTTGGTAAAGTCCAAAAAATCCATTTTCGGACAAAAAACGATGACCGCGGAGCTGTCGAACGTTCCCAAAATGGTCAATTCTGATGAAATTTTAACATTTAATCTTTTGACTGCAAATTACTGTTGGATGTGAATTATTACCTTTTCAACTAAAATAATTGTGTTTAAAGTCATTTCTCTGCCTGAAATTGGTCAAAATTGAAGCTTCTGAGTAAGCAAAACTCTGTAAAAATGTCAATTTTGGTCACTGTGAGGGTTTAAAAAGTGGTTATTCAACATGAGGCACGATCCAATTGACATTTTGAATCATTTTTGGTAAAGTCCAAAAAATCAATTTTCGAACAAAAAACGATGACCGCGGAGCTGTCGAACGTTCCCAAAATGGTCAATTCTGATGAAATTTTAACATTTAATCTTTTGACTGCAAATTACTGTTGGATATGAATTATTACTTTTTCAACTAAAATAAGTGTGTTTAAAGTAATTTCTCTGCCTGAAATTGGTCAAAATTGAAGCTTCTGAGTAAGCAAAACTCTGTAAAAATGGCAATTTTGGTCACTGTGAGGGTTTAAAAAGTGATTATTCAACATGAGGCACGACCCAATTGACATTTTGAATCATTTTTGGTAAAGTCAAAAAAATCAATTTTCGGACAAAAAACGATGACCGCGGAGCTGTCGAATGTTCCCAAAATGGTCAATTCTGATGAAATTTTAACATTTAATCTTTTGACTGCATAATTACTGTTGGATGTGAATTATTACTTTTTCAACTAAAATAAGTGTGTTTAAAGTCATTTCTGTGCCTGAAATTGGTCAAAATTGAAGCTTCTGAGTAAGCAAAACTCTGTAAAAATGGCAATTTTGGTCACTGTGAGGGTTTAAAAAGTGGTTATTCAACATGAGGCACGATCCAATTGACATTTTGAATCATTTTTGGTAAAGTCCAAAAAATAAATTTTCGGACAAAAAACGATGACCGCGGAGCTGTCGAACGTTCCCAAAATGGTCAATTCTGATGAAATTTTAACATTTAATCTTTTGACTGCAAATTACTGTTGGATATGAATTATTACTTTTTCAACTAAAATAAGTGTGTTTAAAGTAATTTCTCTGCCTGAAATTGGTCAAAATTTAAGCTTCTGAGTAAGCAAAACTCTGTAAAAATGTCAATTTTGGTCACTGTGAGGGTTTAAAAAGTGGTTATTCAACATGAGGCACGATCCAATTGACATTTTGAATCATTTTTGGTAAAGTCCAAAAAATCAATTTTCAGACAAAAAACGGTGACCGCGGAGCTGTCGAACGTTCCCAAACGGGTCAATTCTGATGAAATTTTAACATTTAATCTTTTGACTGCAAATTACTGTTCGATATGAATTATTACTTTTTCAACTAAAATAAGTGTGTTTAAAGTCATTTCTCTGCCTGAAATTGGTCAAAATTGAAGCTTCTGAGTAAGCAAAACCCTGTAAAAATGTCAATTTTGGTCACTGTGAGGGTTTAAAAAGTGGTTATTCAACATGAGGCACGATCCAATTGACATTTTGAATCATTTTTGGTAAAGTCCAAAAAATCAATTTTCGGACGAAAAACGATGACCGCGGAGCTGTCGAACGTTCCCAAAATGGTCAATTCTGATGAAATTTTAACATTTAATCTTTTGACTGCAAATTACTGTTGGATGTGAATTATTACCTTTTCAACTAAAATAAGTGTGTTTAAAGTCATTTCTCTGCCTGAAATTGGTCAAAATTGAAGCTTCTGAGTAAGCAAAACTCTGTAAAAATGTCAATTTTGGTCACTGTGAGGGTTTAAAAAGTGGTTATTCAACATGAGGCACGATCCAATTGACATTTTGAATCATTTTTGGTAAAGTCCAAAAAATCAATTTTCGGACAAAAAACGATGACCGCGGAGCTGTCGAACGTTCCCATAATGGTCAATTCTGATGAAATTTTAACATTTAATCTTTTGACTGCAAATTACTGTTGGATGTGAATTATTACTTTTTTAACTAAAATAAGTGTGTTTAAAGTCATTTCTCTGCCTGAAATTGGTCAAAATTGAAGCTTCTGAGTAAGCAAAACTCTGTAAAAATGTCAATTTTGGTCACTGTGAGGGTTTAAAAAGTGGTTATTCAACATGAGGCACGATCCAATTGACATTTTGAATCATTTTTGGTAAAGTCCAAAAAATCCATTTTCGGACGAAAAACGATGATCGCGGAGCTGTCGAATGTTCCCAAAATGGTCAATTCTGATGAAATTTTAACATTTAATCTTTTGACTGCATAATTACTGTTGGATGTGAATTATTACTTTTTCAACTAAAATAAGTGTGTTTAAAGTCATTTCTGTGCCTGAAATTGGTCAAAATTGAAGCTTCTGAGTAAGCAAAACTCTGTAAAAATGGCATTTTTGGTCACTGTGAGGGTTTAAAAAGTGGTTATTCAACATGAGGCACGATCCAATTGACATTTTGAATCATTTTTGGTAAAGTCCAAAAAATCTATTTTCGGACAAAAAACGATGACCGCGGAGCTGTCGAACGTTCCCAAAATGGTCAATTCTGATGAAATTTTAACATTTAATCTTTTGACTGCAAATTACTGTTGGATGTGAATTATTACTCTTTCAACTAAAATAAGTGTGTTTAAAGTCATTTCTGTGCCTGAAATTGGTCAAAATTGAAGCTTCTGAGTAAGCAAAACTCTGTAAAAATGTCAATTTTGGTCACTGTGAGGGTTTAAAAAGTGGTTATTCAACATGAGGCACGATCCAATTGACATTTTGAATCATTTTTGGTAAAGTCCAAAAAATCCATTTTCGGACGAAAAACGATGATCGCGGAGCTGTCGAACGTTCCCAAAATGGTCAATTCTGATGACATTTTAACATTTAATCTTTTGACTGCAAATTACTGTTGGATGTGAATTATTACTTTTTTAACTAAAATAAGTGTGTTTAAAGTCATTTCGCTGCCTGAAATTGGTCAAAATTGAAGCTTCTGAGTAAGCAAAACTCTGTAAAAATGGCAATTTTGGTCACTGTGAGGGTTTAAAAAGTGGTTATTCAACATGAGGCATGATCCAATTGACATTTTGAATCATTTTTGGTAAAGTCCAAAAAATCAATTTTCGGACAAAAAACGATGACCGCGGAGCTGTCGAACGTTCCCAAAATGGTCAATTCTGATGAAATTTTAACATTTAATCTTTTGACTGCAAATTACTGTTGGATGTGAATTATTACCTTTTCAACTAAAATAAGTGTGTTTAAAGTCATTTCTCTGCCTGAAATTGGTCAAAATTGAAGCTTCTGAGTAAGCAAAACTCTGTAAAAATGTCAATTTTGGTCACTGTGAGGGTTTAAAAAGTGGTTATTCAACATGAGGCACGATCCAATTGACATTTTGAATCATTTTTGGTAAAGTCCAAAAAATCAATTTTCGGACAAAAAACGATGACCGCGGAGCTGTCGAACGTTCCCAAAATGGTCAATTCTGATGAAATTTTAACATTTAATCTTTTGACTGCAAATTACTGTTGGATATGAATTATTACTTTTTCAACTAAAATAAGTGTGTTTAAAGTAATTTCTCTGCCTGAAATTGGTCAAAATTGAAGCTTCTGAGTAAGCAAAACTCTGTAAAAATGGCAATTTTGGTCACTGTGAGGGTTTAAAAAGTGATTATTCAACATGAGGCACGACCCAATTGACATTTTGAATCATTTTTGGTAAAGTCAAAAAAATCAATTTTCGGACAAAAAACGATGACCGCGGAGCTGTCGAATGTTCCCAAAATGGTCAATTCTGATGAAATTTTAACATTTAATCTTTTGACTGCATAATTACTGTTGGATGTGAATTATTACTTTTTCAACTAAAATAAGTGTGTTTAAAGTCATTTCTGTGCCTGAAATTGGTCAAAATTGAAGCTTCTGAGTAAGCAAAACTCTGTAAAAATGGCAATTTTGGTCACTGTGAGGGTTTAAAAAGTGGTTATTCAACATGAGGCACGATCCAATTGACATTTTGAATCATTTTTGGTAAAGTCCAAAAAATCAATTTTCGGACAAAAAACGATGACCGCGAAGCTGTCGAACGTTCCCAAAATGGTCAATTCTGATGAAATTTTAACATTTAATCTTTTGACTGCAAATTACTGTTGGATATGAATTATTACTTTTTCAACTAAAATAAGTGTGTTTAAAGTAATTTCTCTGCCTGAAATTGGTCAAAATTGAAGCTTCTGAGTAAGCAAAACTCTGTAAAAATGTCAATTTTGGTGACTGTGAGGGTTTAAAAAGTGGTTATTCAACATGAGGCACGATCCAATTGACATTTTGAATCATTTTTGGTAAAGTCCAAAAAATCAATTTTCGGACGAAAAACGATGACCGCGGAGCTGTCGAACGTTCCCAAAATGGTCAATTCTGATGAAATTTTAACATTTAATCTTTTGACTGCAAATTACTGTTGGATGTGAATTATTACTATTTCAACTAAAATAAGTGTGTTTAAAGTCATTTCTGTGCCTGAAATTGGTCAAAATTGAAGCTTCTGAGTAAGCAAAACTCTGTAAAAATGTCAATTTTGGTCACTGTGAGGGTTTAAAAAGTGGTTATTCAACATGAGGCACGATCCAATTGACATTTTGAATCATTTTTGGTAAAGTCCAAAACAATCAATTTTCGGACAAAAAACGATGACCGCGGAGCTGTCGAACGTTCCCAAAATGGTCAATTCTGATGAAATTTTAACATTTAATCTTTTGACTGCAAATTACTGTTGGATATGAATTATTACTTTTTCAACTAAAATAAGTGTGTTTAAAGTAATTTCTCTGCCTGAAATTGGTCAAAATTGAAGCTTCTGAGTAAGCAAAACTCTGTAAAAATGGCAATTTTGGTCACTGTGAGGGTTTAAAAAGTGATTATTCAACATGAGGCACGACCCAATTGACATTTTGAATCATTTTTGGTAAAGTCCAAAAAATCAATTTTCGGACAAAAAACGATGACCGCGGAGCTGTCGAACGTTCCCAAAATGGTCAATTCTGATGAAATTTTAACATTTAATCTTTTGACTGCAAATTACTGTTGGATATGAATTATTCCTTTTTCAACTAAAATAAGTGTGTTTAAAGTAATTTCTGTGCCTGAAATTGGTCAAAATTGAAGCTTCTGAGTAAGCAAAACTCTGTAAAAATGGCAATTTTAGTCACTGTGAGGGTTTAAAAAGTGGTTATTCAACATGAGGCACGATCCAATTGACATTTTGAATCATTTTTGGTAAAGTCCAAAAAATCAATTTTCGGACAAAAAACGATGACCGCGGAGCTGTCGAACGTTCCAAAAATGGTCAATTCTGATGAAATTTTAACATTTAATCTTTTGACTGCATAATTACTGTTGGATGTGAATTATTACTTTTTCAACTAAAATAAGTGTGTTTAAAGTCATTTCTGTGCCTGAAATTGGTCAAAATTGAAGCTTCTGAGTAAGCAAAACTCTGTAAAAATGGCAATTTTGGTCACTGTGAGGGTTTAAAAAGTGGTTATTCAACATGAGGCACGATCCAATTGACATTTTGAATCATTTTTGGTAAAGTCCAAAAAATCAATTTTCGGACAAAAAACGATGACCGCGGAGCTGTCGAACGTTCCCAAAATGGTCAATTCTGAGGAAATTTTAGCATTTAATCTTTTGACTGCAAATTACTGTTGGATATGAATTATTACTTTTTCAACTAAAATAAGTGTGTTTAAAGTAATTTCTCTGCCTGAAATTGGTCAAAATTGAAGCTTCTGAGTAAGCAAAACTCTGTAAAAATGGCAATTTTGGTCACTGTGAGGGTTTAAAAAGTGGTTATTCAACATGAGGCACGATCCAATTGACATTTTGAATCATTTTTGGTAAAGTTCAAAAAATCAATTTTCAGACAAAAAACGGTGACCGCGGAGCTGTCGAACGTTCCCAAACGGGTCAATTCTGATGAAATTTTAACATTTAATCTTTTGACTGCAAATTACTGTTCGATATGAATTATTACTTTTTCAACTAAAATAAGTGTGTTTAAAGTAATTTCTCTGCCTGAAATTGGTCAAAATTGAAGCTTCTGAGTAAGCAAAACTCTGTAAAAATGGCAATTTTGGTCACTGTGAGGGTTTAAAAAGTGATTATTCAACATGAGGCACGACCCAAATGACATTTTGAATCATTTTTGGTAAAGTCAAAAAAATCAATTTTCGGACAAAAAACGATGACCGCGGAGCTGTCGAATGTTCCCAAAATGGTCAATTCTGATGAAATTTTAACATTTAATCTTTTGACTGCAAATTACTGTTGGATGTGAATTATTACTTTTTCAACTAAAATAAGTGTGTTTAAAGTCATTTCTGTGCCTGAAATTGGTCAAAATTGAAGCTTCTGAGTAAGCAAAACTCTGTAAAAATGGCAATTTTGGTCACTGGGAGGGTTTAAAAAGTGGTTATTCAACATGAGGCACGATCCAATTGACATTTTGAATCATTTTTGGTAAAGTCCAAAAAATCAATTTTCAGACAAAAAACGGTGACCGCGGAGCTGTCGAACGTTCCCAAACGGGTCAATTCTGATGAAATTTTAACATTTAATCTTTTGACTGCAAATTACTGTTCGATATGAATTATTACTTTTTCAACTAAAATAAGTGTGTTTAAAGTCATTTCTCTGCCTGAAATTGGTCAAAATTGAAGCTTCTGAGTAAGCAAAACCCTGTAAAAATGTCAATTTTGGTCACTGTGAGGGTTTAAAAAGTGGTTATTCAACATGAGGCACGATCCAATTGACATTTTGAATCATTTTTGGTAAAGTCCAAAAAATCAATTTTCGGACGAAAAACGATGACCGCGGAGCTGTCGAACGTTCCCAAAATGGTCAATTCTGATGAAATTTTAACATTTAATCTTTTGACTGCAAATTACTGTTGGATGTGAATTATTACCTTTTCAACTAAAATAAGTGTGTTTAAAGTCATTTCTCTGCCTGAAATTGGTCAAAATTGAAGCTTCTGAGTAAGCAAAACTCTGTAAAAATGTCAATTTTGGTCACTGTGAGGGTTTAAAAAGTGGTTATTCAACATGAGGCACGATCCAATTGACATTTTGAATCATTTTTGGTAAAGTCCAAAAAATCAATTTTCGGACAAAAAACGATGACCGCGGAGCTGTCGAACGTTCCCATAATGGTCAATTCTGATGAAATTTTAACATTTAATCTTTTGACTGCAAATTACTGTTGGATGTGAATTATTACTTTTTTAACTAAAATAAGTGTGTTTAAAGTCATTTCTCTGCCTGAAATTGGTCAAAATTGAAGCTTCTGAGTAAGCAAAACTCTGTAAAAATGTCAATTTTGGTCACTGTGAGGGTTTAAAAAGTGGTTATTCAACATGAGGCACGATCCAATTGACATTTTGAATCATTTTTGGTAAAGTCCAAAAAATCCATTTTCGGACGAAAAACGATGATCGCGGAGCTGTCGAATGTTCCCAAAATGGTCAATTCTGATGAAATTTTAACATTTAATCTTTTGACTGCATAATTACTGTTGGATGTGAATTATTACTTTTTCAACTAAAATAAGTGTGTTTAAAGTCATTTCTGTGCCTGAAATTGGTCAAAATTGAAGCTTCTGAGTAAGCAAAACTCTGTAAAAATGGCATTTTTGGTCACTGTGAGGGTTTAAAAAGTGGTTATTCAACATGAGGCACGATCCAATTGACATTTTGAATCATTTTTGGTAAAGTCCAAAAAATCTATTTTCGGACAAAAAACGATGACCGCGGAGCTGTCGAACGTTCCCAAAATGGTCAATTCTGATGAAATTTTAACATTTAATCTTTTGACTGCAAATTACTGTTGGATGTGAATTATTACTCTTTCAACTAAAATAAGTGTGTTTAAAGTCATTTCTGTGCCTGAAATTGGTCAAAATTGAAGCTTCTGAGTAAGCAAAACTCTGTAAAAATGTCAATTTTGGTCACTGTGAGGGTTTAAAAAGTGGTTATTCAACATGAGGCACGATCCAATTGACATTTTGAATCATTTTTGGTAAAGTCCAAAAAATCCATTTTCGGACGAAAAACGATGATCGCGGAGCTGTCGAACGTTCCCAAAATGGTCAATTCTGATGACATTTTAACATTTAATCTTTTGACTGCAAATTACTGTTGGATGTGAATTATTACTTTTTTAACTAAAATAAGTGTGTTTAAAGTCATTTCGCTGCCTGAAATTGGTCAAAATTGAAGCTTCTGAGTAAGCAAAACTCTGTAAAAATGGCAATTTTGGTCACTGTGAGGGTTTAAAAAGTGGTTATTCAACATGAGGCATGATCCAATTGACATTTTGAATCATTTTTGGTAAAGTCCAAAAAATCAATTTTCGGACAAAAAACGATGACCGCGGAGCTGTCGAACGTTCCCAAAATGGTCAATTCTGATGAAATTTTAACATTTAATCTTTTGACTGCAAATTACTGTTGGATGTGAATTATTACCTTTTCAACTAAAATAAGTGTGTTTAAAGTCATTTCTCTGCCTGAAATTGGTCAAAATTGAAGCTTCTGAGTAAGCAAAACTCTGTAAAAATGTCAATTTTGGTCACTGTGAGGGTTTAAAAAGTGGTTATTCAACATGAGGCACGATCCAATTGACATTTTGAATCATTTTTGGTAAAGTCCAAAAAATCAATTTTCGGACAAAAAACGATGACCGCGGAGCTGTCGAACGTTCCCAAAATGGTCAATTCTGATGAAATTTTAACATTTAATCTTTTGACTGCAAATTACTGTTGGATATGAATTATTACTTTTTCAACTAAAATAAGTGTGTTTAAAGTAATTTCTCTGCCTGAAATTGGTCAAAATTGAAGCTTCTGAGTAAGCAAAACTCTGTAAAAATGGCAATTTTGGTCACTGTGAGGGTTTAAAAAGTGATTATTCAACATGAGGCACGACCCAATTGACATTTTGAATCATTTTTGGTAAAGTCAAAAAAATCAATTTTCGGACAAAAAACGATGACCGCGGAGCTGTCGAATGTTCCCAAAATGGTCAATTCTGATGAAATTTTAACATTTAATCTTTTGACTGCATAATTACTGTTGGATGTGAATTATTACTTTTTCAACTAAAATAAGTGTGTTTAAAGTCATTTCTGTGCCTGAAATTGGTCAAAATTGAAGCTTCTGAGTAAGCAAAACTCTGTAAAAATGGCAATTTTGGTCACTGTGAGGGTTTAAAAAGTGGTTATTCAACATGAGGCACGATCCAATTGACATTTTGAATCATTTTTGGTAAAGTCCAAAAAATCAATTTTCGGACAAAAAACGATGACCGCGGAGCTGTCGAACGTTCCCAAAATGGTCAATTCTGATGAAATTTTAACATTTAATCTTTTGACTGCAAATTACTGTTGGATATGAATTATTACTTTTTCAACTAAAATAAGTGTGTTTAAAGTAATTTCTCTGCCTGAAATTGGTCAAAATTGAAGCTTCTGAGTAAGCAAAACTCTGTAAAAATGTCAATTTTGGTGACTGTGAGGGTTTAAAAAGTGGTTATTCAACATGAGGCACGATCCAATTGACATTTTGAATCATTTTTGGTAAAGTCCAAAAAATCAATTTTCGGACGAAAAACGATGACCGCGGAGCTGTCGAACGTTCCCAAAATGGTCAATTCTGATGAAATTTTAACATTTAATCTTTTGACTGCAAATTACTGTTGGATGTGAATTACTACTATTTCAACTAAAATAAGTGTGTTTAAAGTCATTTCTGTGCCTGAAATTGGTCAAAATTGAAGCTTCTGAGTAAGCAAAACTCTGTAAAAATGTCAATTTTGGTCACTGTGAGGGTTTAAAAAGTGGTTATTCAACATGAGGCACGATCCAATTGACATTTTGAATCATTTTTGGTAAAGTCCAAAACAATCAATTTTCGGACAAAAAACGATGACCGCGGAGCTGTCGAGCGTTCCCAAAATGGTCAATTCTGATGAAATTTTAACATTTAATCTTTTGACTGCAAATTACTGTTGGATATGAATTATTACTTTTTCAACTAAAATAAGTGTGTTTAAAGTAATTTCTCTGCCTGAAATTGGTCAAAATTGAAGCTTCTGAGTAAGCAAAACTCTGTAAAAATGGCAATTTTGGTCACTGTGAGGGTTTAAAAAGTGATTATTCAACATGAGGCACGACCCAATTGACATTTTGAATCATTTTTGGTAAAGTCCAAAAAATCAATTTTCGGACAAAAAACGATGACCGCGGAGCTGTCGAACGTTCCCAAAATGGTCAATTCTGATGAAATTTTAACATTTAATCTTTTGACTGCAAATTACTGTTGGATATGAATTATTCCTTTTTCAACTAAAATAAGTGTGTTTAAAGTAATTTCTCTGCCTGAAATTGGTCAAAATTGAAGCTTCTGAGTAAGCAAAACTCTGTAAAAATGTCAATTTTGGTCACTGTGAGGGTTTAAAAAGTGGTTATTCAACATGAGGCACGATCCAATTGACATTTTGAATCATTTTTGGTAAAGTCCAAAAAATCAATTTTCGGACGAAAAACGATGACCGCGGAGCTGTCGAACGTTCCCAAAATGGTCAATTCTGATGAAATTTTAACATTTAATCTTTTGACTGCAAATTACTGTTGGATGTGAATTATTACTCTTTCAACTAAAATAAGTGTGTTTAAAGTCATTTCTGTGCCTGAAATTGGTCAAAATTGAAGCTTCTGAGTAAGCAAAACTCTGTAAAAATGGCAATTTTAGTCACTGTGAGGGTTTAAAAAGTGGTTATTCAACATGAGGCACGATCCAATTGACATTTTGAATCATTTTTGGTAAAGTCCAAAAAATCAATTTTCGGACAAAAAACGATGACCGCGGAGCTGTCGAACGTTCCAAAAATGGTCAATTCTGATGAAATTTTAACATTTAATCTTTTGACTGCATAATTACTGTTGGATGTGAATTATTACTTTTTCAACTAAAATAAGTGTGTTTAAAGTCATTTCTGTGCCTGAAATTGGTCAAAATTGAAGCTTCTGAGTAAGCAAAACTCTGTAAAAATGGCAATTTTGGTCACTGTGAGGGTTTAAAAAGTGGTTATTCAACATGAGGCACGATCCAATTGACATTTTGAATCATTTTTGGTAAAGTCCAAAAAATCAATTTTCGGACAAAAAACGATGACCGCGGAGCTGTCGAACGTTCCCAAAATGGTCAATTCTGAGGAAATTTTAGCATTTAATCTTTTGACTGCAAATTACTGTTGGATATGAATTATTACTTTTTCAACTAAAATAAGTGTGTTTAAAGTAATTTCTCTGCCTGAAATTGGTCAAAATTGAAGCTTCTGAGTAAGCAAAACTCTGTAAAAATGGCAATTTTGGTCACTGTGAGGGTTTAAAAAGTGGTTATTCAACATGAGGCACGATCCAATTGACATTTTGAATCATTTTTGGTAAAGTTCAAAAAATCAATTTTCAGACAAAAAACGGTGACCGCGGAGCTGTCGAACGTTCCCAAACGGGTCAATTCT
Organism: Lissotriton helveticus; assembly: GCF_964261635.1. NCBI lineage: Eukaryota > Metazoa > Chordata > Amphibia > Caudata > Salamandridae > Lissotriton > Lissotriton helveticus. The sequence continues at coordinate 296,475,513 of NC_136068.1, read as the reverse complement.
GATGAAATTTTAACATTTAATCTTTTGACTGCAAATTACTGTTCGATATGAATTATTACTTTTTCAACTAAAATAAGTGTGTTTAAAGTCATTTCTCTGCCTGAAATTGGTCAAAATTGAAGCTTCTGAGTAAGCAAAACCCTGTAAAAATGTCAATTTTGGTCACTGTGAGGGTTTAAAAAGTGGTTATTCAACATGAGGCACGATCCAATTGACATTTTGAATCATTTTTGGTAAAGTCCAAAAAATCTATTTTCGGATGAAAAACGATGACCGCGGAGCTGTCGAACGTTCCCAAAATGGTCAATTCTGATGAAATTTTAACATTTAATCTTTTGACTGCAAATTACTGTTGGATGTGAATTATTACCTTTTCAACTAAAATAAGTGTGTTTAAAGTCATTTCTCTGCCTGAAATTGGTCAAAATTGAAGCTTCTGAGTAAGCAAAACTCTGTAAAAATGTCAATTTTGGTCACTGGGAGGGTTTAAAAAGTGGTTATTCAACATGAGGCACGATCCAATTGACATTTTGAATCATTTTTGGTGAAGTCCCAAAAATCAATTTTCGGACAAAAAACGATGACCGCGGAGCTGTCGAACGTTCCCAAAATGGTCAATTCTGATGAAATTTTAACATTTAATCTTTTGACTGCAAATTACTGTTGGATGTGAATTATTACTTTTTTAACTAAAATAAGTGTGTTTAAAGTCATTTCTCTGCCTGAAATTGGTCAAAATTGAAGATTCTGAGTAAGCAAAACTCTGTAAAAATGGCAATTTGGGTCACTGTGAGGGTTTAAAAAGTGGTTATTCAACATGAGGCACGATCCAATTGACATTTTGAATCATTTTTGGTAAAGTCCAAAAAATCAATTTTCGGACAAAAAACGATGACCGCGGAGCTGTCGAACGTTCCCAAAATGGTCAATTCTGATGAAATTTTAACATTTAATCTTTTGACTGCAAATTACTGTTGGATGTGAATTATTACCTTTTCAACTAAAATAAGTGTGTTTAAAGTCATTTCTCTGCCTGAAATTGGTCAAAATTGAAGCTTCTGAGTAAGCAAAACTCTGTAAAAATGGCAATTTTGGTCACTGTGAGGGTTTAAAAAGTGATTATTCAACATGAGGCACGACCCAATTGACATTTTGAATAATTTTTGGTAAAGTCAAAAAAATCAATTTTCGGACAAAAAACGATGACCGCGGAGCTGTCGAATGTTCCCAAAATGGTCAATTCTGATGAAATTTTAACATTTAATCTTTTGACTGCATAATTACTGTTGGATGTGAATTATTACTTTTTCAACTAAAATAAGTGTGTTTAAAGTCATTTCTGTGCCTGAAATTGGTCAAAATTGAAGCTTCTGAGTAAGCAAAACTCTGTAAAAATGGCAATTTTGGTCACTGTGAGGGTTTAAAAAGTGGTTATTCAACAAGAGGCACGATCCAATTGACATTTTGAATCATTTTTGGTAAAGTCCAAAAAATCTATTTTCGGACAAAAAACGATGACCGCGGAGCTGTCGAACGCTCCCAAAATGGTCAATTCTGATGAAATTTTAACATTTAATCTTTTGACTGCAAATTACTGTTGGATATGAATTATTACTTTTTCAACTAAAATAAGTGTGTTTAAAGTAATTTCTCTGCCTGAAATTGGTCAAAATTGAAGCTTCTGAGTAAGCAAAACTCTGTAAAAATGTCAATTTTGGTCACTGTGAGGGTTTAAAAAGTGGTTATTCAACATGAGGCACGATCCAATTGACATTTTGAATCATTTTTGGTAAAGTCCAAAAAATCAATTTTCGGACGAAAAACGATGACCGCGGAGCTGTCGAACGTTCCCAAAATGGTCAATTCTGATGAAATTTTAACATTTAATCTTTTGACTGCAAATTACTGTTGGATGTGAATTATTACTCTTTCAACTAAAATAAGTGTGTTTAAAGTCATTTCTGTGCCTGAAATTGGTCAAAATTGAAGCTTCTGAGTAAGCAAAACTCTGTAAAAATGGCAATTTTGGTCACTGTGAGGGTTTAAAAAGTGGTTATTCAACATGAGGCACGATCCAATTGACATTTTGAATCATTTTTGGTAAAGTCCAAAACAATCAATTTTCGGACAAAAAACGATGACCGCGGAGCTGTCGAACGTTCCCAAAATGGTCAATTCTGATGAAATTTTAACATTTAATCTTTTGACTGCAAATTACTGTTGGATATGAATTATTACTTTTTCAACTAAAATAAGTGTGTTTAAAGTCATTTCTGTGCCTGAAATTGGTCAAAATTGAAGCTTCTGAGTAAGCAAAACTCTGTAAAAATGGCAATTTTGGTCACTGTGAGGGTTTAAAAAGTGATTATTCAACATGAGGCACGACCCAATTGACATTTTGAATCATTTTTGGTAAAGTCCAAAAAATCAATTTTCGGACAAAAAACGATGACCGCGGAGCTGTCGAATGTTCCCAAAATGGTCAATTCTGATGAAATTTTAACAATTAATCTTTTGACTGCATAATTACTGTTGGATGTGAATTATTACTTTTTCAACTAAAATAAGTGTGTTTAAAGTCATTTCTGTGCCTGAAATTGGTCAAAATTGAAGCTTCTGAGTAAGCAAAACTCTGTAAAAATGGCAATTTTGGTCACTGTGAGGTTTTAAAAAGTGGTTATTCAACATGAGGCACGATCCAATTGACATTTTGAATCATTTTTGGTAAAGTCCAAAAAATCAATTTTCGGACAAAAAACGATGACCGCGGAGCTGTCGAACGTTCCCAAAATGGTCAATTCTGATGAAATTTTAACATTTAATCTTTTGACTGCAAATTACTGTTGGATATGAATTATTACTTTTTCAACTAAAATAAGTGTGTTTAAAGTAATTTCTCTGCCTGAAATTGGTCAAAATTGAAGCTTCTGAGTAAGCAAAACTCTGTAAAAATGTCAATTTTGGTCACTGTGAGGGTTTAAAAAGTGGTTATTCAACATGAGGCACGATCCAATTGACATTTTGAATCATTTTTGGTAAAGTCCAAAAAATCAATTTTCGGACGAAAAACGATGACCGCGGAGCTGTCGAACGTTCCCAAAATGGTCAATTCTGATGAAATTTTAACATTTAATCTTTTGACTGCAAATTACTGTTGGATGTGAATTATTACTCTTTCAACTAAAATAAGTGTGTTTAAAGTCATTTCTGTGCCTGAAATTGGTCAAAATTGAAGCTTCTGAGTAAGCAAAACTCTGTAAAAATGTCAATTTTGGTCACTGTGAGGGTTTAAAAAGTGGTTATTCAACATGAGGCACGATCCAATTGACATTTTGAATCATTTTTGGTAAAGTCCAAAAAATCCATTTTCGGACGAAAAACGATGATCGCGGAGCTGTCGAACGTTCCCAAAATGGTCAATTCTGATGAAATTTTAACATTTAATCTTTTGACTGCAAATTACTGTTGGATGTGAATTATTACTTTTTTAACTAAAATAAGTGTGTTTAAAGTCATTTCTCTGCCTGAAATTGGTCAAAATTGAAGCTTCTGAGTAAGCAAAACTCTGTAAAAATGGCAATTTTGGTCACTGTGAGGGTTTAAAAAGTGGTTATTCAACATGAGGCACGATCCAATTGACATTTTGAATCATTTTTGGTAAAGTCCAAAAAATCAATTTTCGGACGAAAAACGATGACCGCGGAGCTGTCGAACGTTCCCAAAATGGTCAATTCTGATGAAATTTTAACATTTAATCTTTTGACTGCAAATTACTGTTGGATGTGAATTATTACTATTTCAACTAAAATAAGTGTGTTTAAAGTCATTTCTGTGCCTGAAATTGGTCAAAATTGAAGCTTCTGAGTAAGCAAAACTCTGTAAAAATGTCAATTTTGGTCACTGTGAGGGTTTAAAAAGTGGTTATTCAACATGAGGCACGATCCAATTGACATTTTGAATCATTTTTGGTAAAGTCCAAAACAATCAATTTTCGGACAAAAAACGATGACCGCGGAGCTGTCGAACGTTCCCAAAATGGTCAATTCTGATGAAATTTTAACATTTAATCTTTTGACTGCAAATTACTGTTGGATATGAATTATTACTTTTTCAACTAAAATAAGTGTGTTTAAAGTAATTTCTCTGCCTGAAATTGGTCAAAATTGAAGCTTCTGAGTAAGCAAAACTCTGTAAAAATGGCAATTTTGGTCACTGTGAGGGTTTAAAAAGTGATTATTCAACATGAGGCACGACCCAATTGACATTTTGAATCATTTTTGGTAAAGTCCAAAAAATCAATTTTCGGACAAAAAACGATGACCGCGGAGCTGTCGAACGTTCCCAAAATGGTCAATTCTGATGAAATTTTAACATTTAATCTTTTGACTGCAAATTACTGTTGGATATGAATTATTCCTTTTTCAACTAAAATAAGTGTGTTTAAAGTAATTTCTCTGCCTGAAATTGGTCAAAATTGAAGCTTCTGAGTAAGCAAAACTCTGTAAAAATGTCAATTTTGGTCACTGTGAGGGTTTAAAAAGTGGTTATTCAACATGAGGCACGATCCAATTGACATTTTGAATCATTTTTGGTAAAGTCCAAAAAATCAATTTTCGGACGAAAAACGATGACCGCGGAGCTGTCGAACGTTCCCAAAATGGTCAATTCTGATGAAATTTTAACATTTAATCTTTTGACTGCAAATTACTGTTGGATGTGAATTATTACTCTTTCAACTAAAATAAGTGTGTTTAAAGTCATTTCTGTGCCTGAAATTGGTCAAAATTGAAGCTTCTGAGTAAGCAAAACTCTGTAAAAATGGCAATTTTGGTCACTGTGAGGGTTTAAAAAGTGGTTATTCAACATGAGGCACGATCCAATTGACATTTTGAATCATTTTTGGTAAAGTCCAAAAAATCAATTTTCGGACAAAAAACGATGACCGCGGAGCTGTCGAACGTTCCAAAAATGGTCAATTCTGATGAAATTTTAACATTTAATCTTTTGACTGCATAATTACTGTTGGATGTGAATTATTACTTTTTCAACTAAAATAAGTGTGTTTAAAGTCATTTCTGTGCCTGAAATTGGTCAAAATTGAAGCTTCTGAGTAAGCAAAACTCTGTAAAAATGGCAATTTTGGTCACTGTGAGGGTTTAAAAAGTGGTTATTCAACATGAGGCACGATCCAATTGACATTTTGAATCATTTTTGGTAAAGTCCAAAAAATCAATTTTCGGACAAAAAACGATGACCGCGGAGCTGTCGAACGTTCCCAAAATGGTCAATTCTGAGGAAATTTTAGCATTTAATCTTTTGACTGCAAATTACTGTTGGATATGAATTATTACTTTTTCAACTAAAATAAGTGTGTTTAAAGTAATTTCTCTGCCTGAAATTGGTCAAAATTGAAGCTTCTGAGTAAGCAAAACTCTGTAAAAATGGCAATTTTGGTCACTGTGAGGGTTTAAAAAGTGGTTATTCAACATGAGGCACGATCCAATTGACATTTTGAATCATTTTTGGTAAAGTTCAAAAAATCAATTTTCAGACAAAAAACGGTGACCGCGGAGCTGTCGAACGTTCCCAAACGGGTCAATTCTGATGAAATTTTAACATTTAATCTTTTGACTGCAAATTACTGTTCGATATGAATTATTACTTTTTCAACTAAAATAAGTGTGTTTAAAGTCATTTCTCTGCCTGAAATTGGTCAAAATTGAAGCTTCTGAGTAAGCAAAACCCTGTAAAAATGTCAATTTTGGTCACTGTGAGGGTTTAAAAAGTGGTTATTCAACATGAGGCACGATCCAATTGACATTTTGAATCATTTTTGGTAAAGTCCAAAAAATCTATTTTCGGATGAAAAACGATGACCGCGGAGCTGTCGAACGTTCCCAAAATGGTCAATTCTGATGAAATTTTAACATTTAATCTTTTGACTGCAAATTACTGTTGGATGTGAATTATTACCTTTTCAACTAAAATAAGTGTGTTTAAAGTCATTTCTCTGCCTGAAATTGGTCAAAATTGAAGCTTCTGAGTAAGCAAAACTCTGTAAAAATGTCAATTTTGGTCACTGTGAGGGTTTAAAAAGTGGTTATTCAACATGAGGCACGATCCAATTGACATTTTGAATCATTTTTGGTGAAGTCCCAAAAATCAATTTTCGGACAAAAAACGATGACCGCGGAGCTGTCGAACGTTCCCAAAATGGTCAATTCTGATGAAATTTTAACATTTAATCTTTTGACTGCAAATTACTGTTGGATGTGAATTATTACTTTTTTAACTAAAATAAGTGTGTTTAAAGTCATTTCTCTGCCTGAAATTGGTCAAAATTGAAGATTCTGAGTAAGCAAAACTCTGTAAAAATGGCAATTTGGGTCACTGTGAGGGTTTAAAAAGTGGTTATTCAACATGAGGCACGATCCAATTGACATTTTGAATCATTTTTGGTAAAGTCCAAAAAATCAATTTTCGGACAAAAAACGATGACCGCAGGGCTGTCGAACGTTCCCAAAATGGTCAATTCTGATGAAATTTTAACATTTAATCTTTTGACTGCAAATTACTGTTGGATGTGAATTATTACCTTTTCAACTAAAATAAGTGTGTTTAAAGTCATTTCTCTGCCTGAAATTGGTCAAAATTGAAGCTTCTGAGTAAGCAAAACTCTGTAAAAATGGCAATTTTGGTCACTGTGAGGGTTTAAAAAGTGATTATTCAACATGAGGCACGACCCAATTGACATTTTGAATAATTTTTGGTAAAGTCAAAAAAATCAATTTTCGGACAAAAAACGATGACCGCGGAGCTGTCGAATGTTCCCAAAATGGTCAATTCTGATGAAATTTTAACATTTAATCTTTTGACTGCATAATTACTGTTGGATGTGAATTATTACTTTTTCAACTAAAATAAGTGTGTTTAAAGTCATTTCTGTGCCTGAAATTGGTCAAAATTGAAGCTTCTGAGTAAGCAAAACTCTGTAAAAATGGCAATTTTGGTCACTGTGAGGGTTTAAAAAGTGGTTATTCAACATGAGGCACGATCCAATTGACATTTTGAATCATTTTTGGTAAAGTCCCAAAAATCTATTTTCGGACAAAAAACGATGACGGCGGAGCTGTCGAACGCTCCCAAAATGGTCAATTCTGATGAAATTTTAACATTTAATCTTTTGACTGCAAATTACTGTTGGATATGAATTATTACTTTTTCAACTAAAATAAGTGTGTTTAAAGTAATTTCTCTGCCTGAAATTGGTCAAAATTGAAGCTTCTGAGTAAGCAAAACTCTGTAAAAATGTCAATTTTGGTCACTGTGAGTGTTTAAAAAGTGGTTATTCAACATGAGGCACGATCCAATTGACATTTTGAATCATTTTTGGTAAAGTCCAAAAAATCAATTTTCGGACGAAAAACGATGACCGCGGAACTGTCGAACGTTCCCAAAATGGTCAATTCTGATGAAATTTTAACATTTAATCTTTTGACTGCAAATTACTGTTGGATGTGAATTATTACTATTTCAACTAAAATAAGTGTGTTTAAAGTCATTTCTGTGCCTGAAATTGGTCAAAATTGAAGCTTCTGAGTAAGCAAAACTCTGTAAAAATGGCAATTTTGGTCACTGTGAGGGTTTAAAAAGTGGTTATTCAACATGAGGCACGATCCAATTGACATTTTGAATCATTTTTGGTAAAGTCCAAAACAATCAATTTTCGGACAAAAAACGATGACCGCGGAGCTGTCGAACGTTCCCAAAATGGTCAATTCTGATGAAATTTTAACATTTAATCTTTTGACTGCAAATTACTGTTGGATATGAATTATTACTTTTTCAACTAAAATAAGTGTGTTTAAAGTAATTTCTCTGCCTGAAATTGGTCAAAATTGAAGCTTCTGAGTAAGCAAAACTCTGTAAAAATGGCAATTTTGGTCACTGTGAGGGTTTAAAAAGTGATTATTCAACATGAGGCACGACCCAATTGACATTTTGAATCATTTTTGGTAAAGTCCAAAAAATCAATTTTCGGACAAAAAACGATGACCGCGGAGCTGTCGAATGTTCCCAAAATGGTCAATTCTGATGAAATTTTAACATTTAATCTTTTGACTGCATAATTACTGTTGGATGTGAATTATTACTTTTTCAACTAAAATAAGTGTGTTTAAAGTCATTTCTGTGCCTGAAATTGGTCAAAATTGAAGCTTCTGAGTAAGCAAAACTCTGTAAAAATGGCAATTTTGGTCACTGTGAGGGTTTAAAAAGTGGTTATTCAACATGAGGCACGATCCAATTGACATTTTGAATCATTTTTGGTAAAGTCCAAAAAATCAATTTTCGGACAAAAAACGATGACCGCGGAGCTGTCGAACGTTCCCAAAATGGTCAATTCTGATGAAATTTTAACATTTAATCTTTTGACTGCAAATTACTGTTGGATATGAATGATTACTTTTTCAACTAAAATAAGTGTGTTTAAAGTAATTTCTCTGCCTGAAATTGGTCAAAATTGAAGCTTCTGAGTAAGCAAAACTCTGTAAAAATGTCAATTTTGGTCACTGTGAGGGTTTAAAAAGTGGTTATTCAACATGAGGCACGATCCAATTGACATTTTGAATCATTTTTGGTAAAGTCCAAAAAATCAATTTTCGGACGAAAAACGATGACCGCGGAGCTGTCGAACGTTCCCAAAATGGTCAATTCTGATGAAATTTTAACATTTAATCTTTTGACTGCAAATTACTGTTGGATGTGAATTATTACTATTTCAACTACAATAAGTGTGTTTAAAGTCATTTCTGTGCCTGAAATTGGTCAAAATTGAAGCTTCTGAGTAAGCAAAACTCTGTAAAAATGGCAATTTTGGTCACTGTGAGGGTTTAAAAAGTGGTTATTCAACATGAGGCACGATCCAATTGACATTTTGAATCATTTTTGGTAAAGTCCAAAAAATCAATTTTCGGACAAAAAACGATGACCGCGGAGCTGTCGAATGTTCCCAAAATGGTCAATTCTGATGAAATTTTAACATTTAATCTTATGACTGCATAATTACTGTTGGATGTGAATTATTACTTTTTCAACTAAAATAAGTGTGTTTAAAGTCATTTCTGTGCCTGAAATTGGTCAAAATTGAAGCTTCTGAGTAAGCAAAACTCTGTAAAAATGGCAATTTTGGTCACTGTGAGGGTTTAAAAAGTGGTTATTCAACATGAGGCACAATCCAATTGACATTTTGAATCATTTTTGGTAAAGTCCAAAAAATCAATTTTCGGACAAAAAACGATGACCGCGGAGCTGTCGAACGTTCCCAAAATGGTCAATTCTGATGAAATTTTAACATTTAATCTTTTGACTGCAAATTACTGTTGGATATGAATTATTACTTTTTCAACTAAAATAAGTGTGTTTAAAGTAATTTCTCTGCCTGAAATTGGTCAAAATTGAAGCTTCTGAGTAAGCAAAACTCTGTAAAAATGTCAATTTTGGTCACTGTGAGGGTTTAAAAAGTGGTTATTCAACATGAGGCACGATCCAATTGACATTTTGAATCATTTTTGGTAAAGTCCAAAAAATCAATTTTCGGACGAAAAACGATGACCGCGGAGCTGTCGAACCTTCCCAAAATGGTCAATTCTGATGAAATTTTTACATTTAATCTTTTGACTGCAAATTACTGTTGGATGTGAATTATTACTCTTTCAACTAAAATAGGTGTGTTTAAAGTAATTTCTGTGCCTGGAATTGGTCAAAATTGAAGCTTCTGAGTAAGCAAAACTCTGTAAAAATGGCAATTTTGGTCACTGTGAGGGTTTAAAAAGTGGTTATTCAACATGAGGCACGATCCAATTGACATTTTGAATCATTTTTGGTAAAGTCCAAAAAATCAATTTTCGGACAAAAAACGATGACCGCGGAGCTGTCGAACGTTCCCAAAATGGTCAATTCTGATGAAATTTTAACATTTAATCTTTTGACTGCAAATTACTGTTCGATATGAATTATTACTTTTTCAACTAAAATAAGTGTGTTTAAAGTCATTTCTCTGCCTGAAATTGGTCAAAATTGAAGCTTCTGAGTAAGCAAAACCCTGTAAAAATGTCAATTTTGGTCACTGTGAGGGTTTAAAAAGTGGTTATTCAACATGAGGCACGATCCAATTGACATTTTGAATCATTTTTGGTAAAGTCCAAAAAATCAATTTTCGGACGAAAAACGATGACCGCGGAGCTGTCGAACGTTCCCAAAATGGTCAATTCTGATGAAATTTTAACATTTAATCTTTTGACTGCAAATTACTGTTGGATGTGAATTATTACCTTTTCAACTAAAATAAGTGTGTTTAAAGTAATTTCTCTGCCTGAAATTGGTCAAAATTGAAGCTTCTGAGTAGGCAAAACTCTGTAAAAATGTCAATTTTGGTCACTGTGAGGGTTTAAAAAGTGGTTATTCAACATGAGGCACGATCCAATTGACATTTTGAATCATTTTTGGTAAAGTCCAAAAAATCAATTTTCGGACGAAAAACGATGACCGCGGAGCTGTCGAACGTTCCCAAAATGGTCAATTCTGATGAAATTTTAACATTTAATCTTTTGACTGCAAATTACTGATGGATGTGAATTATTACTCTTTCAACTAAAATAAGTGTGTTTAAAGTCATTTCTGTGCCTGGAATTGGTCAAAATTGAAGCTTCTGAGTAAGCAAAACTCTGTAAAAATGGCAATTTTGGTCACTGTGAGGGTTTAAAAAGTGGTTATTCAACATGAGGCACGATCCAATTGACATTTTGAATCATTTTTGGTAAAGTCCAAAAAATCAATTTTCGGACAAAAAACGATGACCGCGGAGCTGTCGAACGTTCCCAAAATGGTCAATTCTGATGAAATTTTAACATTTAATCTTTTGACTGCAAATTACTGTTGGATATGAATTATTACTTTTTCAACTAAAATAAGTGTGTTTAAAGTCATTTCTCTGCCTGAAATTGGTCAAAATTGAAGCTTCTGAGTAAGCAAAACTCTGTAAAAATGTCAATTTTGGTCACTGTGAGGGTTTAAAAAGTGGTTATTCAACATGAGGCACGATCCAATTGACATTTTGAATCATTTTTGGTAAAGTCCAAAAAATCAATTTTCGGACAAAAAACGATGACCGCGGAGCTGTCGAACGTTCCCAAAATGGTCAATTCTGAGGAAATTTTAACATTTAATCTTTTGACTGCAAATTACTGTTGGATATGAATTATTACTTTTTCAACTAAAATAAGTGTGTTTAAAGTAATTTCTCTGCCTGAAATTGGTCAAAATTGAAGCTTCTGAGTAAGCAAAACTCTGTAAAAATGGCAATTTTGGTCACTGTGAGGGTTTAAAAAGTGGTTATTCAACATGAGGCACGATCCAATTGACATTTTGAATCATTTTTGGTAAAGTCCAAAAAATCAATTTTCAGACAAAAAACGGTGACCGCGGAGCTGTCGAACGTTCCCAAACGGGTCAATTCTGATGAAATTTTAACATTTAATCTTTTGACTGCAAATTACTGTTCGATATGAATTATTACTTTTTCAACTAAAATAAGTGTGTTTAAAGTCATTTCTCTGCCTGAAATTGGTCAAAATTGAAGCTTCTGAGTAAGCAAAACCCTGTAAAAATGTCAATTTTGGTCACTGTGAGGGTTTAAAAAGTGGTTATTCAACATGAGGCACGATCCAATTGACATTTTGAATCATTTTTGGTAAAGTCCAAAAAATCAATTTTCGGACGAAAAACGATGACCGCGGAGCTGTCGAACGTTCCCAAAATGGTCAATTCTGATGAAATTTTAACATTTAATCTTTTGACTGCAAATTACTGTTGGATGTGAATTATTACCATTTCAACTAAAATAAGTGTGTTTAAAGTAATTTCTCTGCCTGAAATTGGTCAAAATTGAAGCTTCTGAGTAAGCAAAACTCTGTAAAAATGTCAATTTTGGTCACTGTGAGGGTTTAAAAAGTGGTTATTCAACATGAGGCACGATCCAATTGACATTTTGAATCATTTTTGGTAAAGTCCAAAAAATCAATTTTCGGACGAAAAACGATGACCGCGGAGCTGTCGAACGTTCCCAAAATGGTCAATTCTGATGAAATTTTAACATTTAATCTTTTGACTGCAAATTACTGTTGGATGTGAATTATTACTATTTCAACTAAAATAAGTGTGTTTAAAGTCATTTCTGTGCCTGAAATTGGTCAAAATTGAAGCTTCTGAGTAAGCAAAACTCTGTAAAAATGGCAATTTTGGTCACTGTGAGGGTTTAAAAAGTGGTTATTCAACATGAGGCACGATCCAATTGACATTTTGAATCATTTTTGGTAAAGTCCAAAACAATCAATTTTCGGACAAAAAACGATGACCGCGGAGCTGTCGAACGTTCCCAAAATGGTCAATTCTGATGAAATTTTAACATTTAATCTTTTGACTGCAAATTACTGTTGGATATGAATTATTACTTTTTCAACTAAAATAAGTGTGTTTAAAGTAATTTCTCTGCCTGAAATTGGTCAAAATTGAAGCTTCTGAGTAAGCAAAACTCTGTAAAAATGGCAATTTTGGTCACTGTGAGGGTTTAAAAAGTGATTATTCAACATGAGGCACGACCCAATTGACATTTTGAATCATTTTTGGTAAAGTCCAAAAAATCAATTTTCGGACAAAAAACGATGACCGCGGAGCTGTCGAATGTTCCCAAAATGGTCAATTCTGATGAAATTTTAACATTTAATCTTTTGACTGCATAATTACTGTTGGATGTGAATTATTACTTTTTCAACTAAAATAAGTGTGTTTAAAGTCATTTCTGTGCCTGAAATTGGTCAAAATTGAAGCTTCTGAGTAAGCAAAACTCTGTAAAAATGGCAATTTTGGTCACTGTGAGGGTTTAAAAAGTGGTTATTCAACATGAGGCACGATCCAATTGACATTTTGAATCATTTTTGGTAAAGTCCAAAAAATCAATTTTCGGACAAAAAACGATGACCGCGGAGCTGTCGAACGTTCCCAAAATGGTCAATTCTGATGAAATTTTAACATTTAATCTTTTGACTGCAAATTACTGTTGGATATGAATTATTACTTTTTCAACTAAAATAAGTGTGTTTAAAGTAATTTCTCTGTCTGAAATTGGTCAAAATTGAAGCTTCTGAGTAAGCAAAACTCTGTAAAAATGTCAATTTTGGTCACTGTGAGGGTTTAAAAAGTGGTTATTCAACATGAGGCACGATCCAATTGACATTTTGAATCATTTTTGGTAAAGTCCAAAAAATCAATTTTCGGACGAAAAACGATGACCGCGGAGCTGTCGAACGTTCCCAAAATGGTCAATTCTGATGAAATTTTAACATTTAATCTTTTGACTGCAAATTACTGTTGGATGTGAATTATTACTATTTCAACTACAATAAGTGTGTTTAAAGTCATTTCTGTGCCTGAAATTGGTCAAAATTGAAGCTTCTGAGTAAGCAAAACTCTGTAAAAATGGCAATTTTGGTCACTGTGAGGGTTTAAAAAGTGGTTATTCAACATGAGGCACGATCCAATTGACATTTTGAATCATTTTTGGTAAAGTCCAAAAAATCAATTTTCGGACAAAAAACGATGACCGCGGAGCTGTCGAATGTTCCCAAAATGGTCAATTCTGATGAAATTTTAACATTTAATCTTTTGACTGCAAATTACTGTTGGATATGAATTATTACTTTTTCAACTAAAATAAGTGTGTTTAAAGTCATTTCTGTGCCTGAAATTGGTCAAAATTGAAGCTTCTGAGTAAGCAAAACTCTGTAAAAATGGCAATTTTGGTCACTGTGAGGGTTTAAAAAGTGGTTATTCAACATGAGGCACGATCCAATTGACATTTTGAATCATTTTTGGTAAAGTCCAAAAAATCAATTTTCGGACAAAAAACGATGACCGCGGAGCTGTCGAACGTTCCCAAAATGGTCAATTCTGAGGAAATTTTAACATTTAATCTTTTGACTGCAAATTACTGTTGGATATGAATTATTACTTTTTCAACTAAAATAAGTGTGTTTAAAGTCATTTCTCTGCCTGAAATTGGTCAAAATTGAAGCTTCTGAGTAAGCAAAACTCTGTAAAAATGTCAATTTTGGTCACTGTGAGGGTTTAAAAAGTGGTTATTCAACATGAGGCACGATCCAATTGACATTTTGAATCATTTTTGGTAAAGTCCAAAAAATCAATTTTCGGACAAAAAACGATGACCGCGGAGCTGTCGAACGTTCCCAAAATGGTCAATTCTGAGGAAATTTTAACATTTAATCTTTTGACTGCAAATTACTGTTGGATATGAATTATTACTTTTTCAACTAAAATAAGTGTGTTTAAAGTAATTTCTCTGCCTGAAATTGGTCAAAATTGAAGCTTCTGAGTAAGCAAAACTCTGTAAAAATGGCAATTTTGGTCACTGTGAGGGTTTAAAAAGTGGTTATTCAACATGAGGCACGATCCAATTGACATTTTGAATCATTTTTGGTAAAGTCCAAAAAATCAATTTTCAGACAAAAAACGGTGACCGCGGAGCTGTCGAACGTTCCCAAACGGGTCAATTCTGATGAAATTTTAACATTTAATCTTTTGACTGCAAATTACTGTTCGATATGAATTATTACTTTTTCAACTAAAATAAGTGTGTTTAAAGTCATTTCTCTGCCTGAAATTGGTCAAAATTGAAGCTTCTGAGTAAGCAAAACCCTGTAAAAATGTCAATTTTGGTCACTGTGAGGGTTTAAAAAGTGGTTATTCAACATGAGGCACGATCCAATTGACATTTTGAATCATTTTTGGTAAAGTCCAAAAAATCAATTTTCGGACGAAAAACGATGACCGCGGAGCTGTCGAACGTTCCCAAAATGGTCAATTCTGATGAAATTTTAACATTTAATCTTTTGACTGCAAATTACTGTTGGATGTGAATTATTACCTTTTCAACTAAAATAAGTGTGTTTAAAGTAATTTCTCTGCCTGAAATTGGT
The DNA here is from genome assembly GCF_964261635.1 of Lissotriton helveticus. Classification (NCBI taxonomy): domain Eukaryota; kingdom Metazoa; phylum Chordata; class Amphibia; order Caudata; family Salamandridae; genus Lissotriton; species Lissotriton helveticus. The sequence goes on along the minus strand of NC_136068.1, from coordinate 296,460,463 downwards.
CAAAATTGAAGCTTCTGAGTAAGCAAAACTCTGTAAAAATGTCAATTTTGGTCACTGTGAGGGTTTAAAAAGTGGTTATTCAACATGAGGCACGATCCAATTGACATTTTGACTCATTTTTGGTAAAGTCCAAAAAATCAATTTTCGGACGAAAAACGATGACCGCGGAGCTGTCGAACGTTCCCAAAATGGTCAATTCTGATGAAATTTTAACATTTAATCTTTTGACTGCAAATTACTGTTGGATGTGAATTATTACTATTTCAACTAAAATAAGTGTGTTTAAAGTCATTTCTGTGCCTGAAATTGGTCAAAATTGAAGCTTCTGAGTAAGCAAAACTCTGTAAAAATGGCAATTTTGGTCACTGTGAGGGTTTAAAAAGTGGTTATTCAACATGAGGCACGATCCAATTGACATTTTGAATCATTTTTGGTAAAGTCCAAAACAATCAATTTTCGGACAAAAAACGATGACCGCGGAGCTGTCGAACGTTCCCAAAATGGTCAATTCTGATGAAATTTTAACATTTAATCTTTTGACTGCAAATTACTGTTGGATATGAATTATTACTTTTTCAACTAAAATAAGTGTGTTTAAAGTAATTTCTCTGCCTGAAATTGGTCAAAATTGAAGCTTCTGAGTAAGCAAAACTCTGTAAAAATGGCAATTTTGGTCACTGTGAGGGTTTAAAAAGTGATTATTCAACATGAGGCACGACCCAATTGACATTTTGAATCATTTTTGGTAAAGTCCAAAAAATCAATTTTCGGACAAAAAACGATGACCGCGGAGCTGTCGAATGTTCCCAAAATGGTCAATTCTGATGAAATTTTAACATTTAATCTTTTGACTGCATAATTACTGTTGGATGTGAATTATTACTTTTTCAACTAAAATAAGTGTGTTTAAAGTCATTTCTGTGCCTGAAATTGGTCAAAATTGAAGCTTCTGAGTAAGCAAAACTCTGTAAAAATGGCAATTTTGGTCACTGTGAGGGTTTAAAAAGTGGTTATTCAACATGAGGCACGATCCAATTGACATTTTGAATCATTTTTGGTAAAGTCCAAAAAATCAATTTTCGGACAAAAAACGATGACCGCGGAGCTGTCGAACGTTCCCAAAATGGTCAATTCTGATGAAATTTTAACATTTAATCTTTTGACTGCAAATTACTGTTGGATATGAATTATTACTTTTTCAACTAAAATAAGTGTGTTTAAAGTAATTTCTCTGCCTGAAATTGGTCAAAATTGAAGCTTCTGAGTAAGCAAAACTCTGTAAAAATGTCAATTTTGGTCACTGTGAGGGTTTAAAAAGTGGTTATTCAACATGAGGCACGATCCAATTGACATTTTGAATCATTTTTGGTAAAGTCCAAAAAATCAATTTTCGGACGAAAAACGATGACCGCGGAGCTGTCGAACGTTCCCAAAATGGTCAATTCTGATGAAATTTTAACATTTAATCTTTTGACTGCAAATTACTGTTGGATGTGAATTATTACTATTTCAACTACAATAAGTGTGTTTAAAGTCATTTCTGTGCCTGAAATTGGTCAAAATTGAAGCTTCTGAGTAAGCAAAACTCTGTAAAAATGTCAATTTTGGTCACTGTGAGGGTTTAAAAAGTGGTTATTCAACATGAGGCACGATCCAATTGACATTTTGAATCATTTTTGGTAAAGTCCAAAAAATCAATTTTCGGACAAAAAACGATGACCGCGGAGCTGTCGAACGTTCCCAAAATGGTCAATTCTGAGGAAATTTTAACATTTAATCTTTTGACTGCAAATTACTGTTGGATATGAATTATTACTTTTTCAACTAAAATAAGTGTGTTTAAAGTCATTTCTCTGCCTGAAATTGGTCAAAATTGAAGCTTCTGAGTAAGCAAAACTCTGTAAAAATGTCAATTTTGGTCACTGTGAGGGTTTAAAAAGTGGTTATTCAACATGAGGCACGATCCAATTGACATTTTGAATCATTTTTGGTAAAGTCCAAAAAATCAATTTTCGGACAAAAAACGATGACCGCGGAGCTGTCGAACGTTCCCAAAATGGTCAATTCTGAGGAAATTTTAACATTTAATCTTTTGACTGCAAATTACTGTTGGATATGAATTATTACTTTTTCAACTAAAATAAGTGTGTTTAAAGTAATTTCTCTGCCTGAAATTGGTCAAAATTGAAGCTTCTGAGTAAGCAAAACTCTGTAAAAATGGCAATTTTGGTCACTGTGAGGGTTTAAAAAGTGGTTATTCAACATGAGGCACGATCCAATTGACATTTTGAATCATTTTTGGTAAAGTCCAAAAAATCAATTTTCAGACAAAAAACGGTGACCGCGGAGCTGTCGAACGTTCCCAAACGGGTCAATTCTGATGAAATTTTAACATTTAATCTTTTGACTGCAAATTACTGTTCGATATGAATTATTACTTTTTCAACTAAAATAAGTGTGTTTAAAGTCATTTCTCTGCCTGAAATTGGTCAAAATTGAAGCTTCTGAGTAAGCAAAACCCTGTAAAAATGTCAATTTTGGTCACTGTGAGGGTTTAAAAAGTGGTTATTCAACATGAGGCACGATCCAATTGACATTTTGAATCATTTTTGGTAAAGTCCAAAAAATCAATTTTCGGACGAAAAACGATGACCGCGGAGCTGTCGAACGTTCCCAAAATGGTCAATTCTGATGAAATTTTAACATTTAATCTTTTGACTGCAAATTACTGTTGGATGTGAATTATTACTTTTTTAACTAAAATAAGTGTGTTTAAAGTCATTTCTCTGCCTGAAATTGGTCAAAATTGAAGATTCTGAGTAAGCAAAACTCTGTAAAAATGGCAATTTTGGTCACTGTGAGGGTTTAAAAAGTGGTTATTCAACATGAGGCATGATCCAATTGACATTTTGAATCATTTTTGGTAAAGTCCAAAAAATCAATTTTCGGACGAAAAACGATGATCGCGGAGCTGTCGAACGTTCCCAAAATGGTCAATTCTGATGAAATTTTAACATTTAATCTTTTGACTGCAAATTACTGTTGGATGTGAATTATTACTTTTTTAACTAAAATAAGTGTGTTTAAAGTCATTTCTCTGCCTGAAATTGGTCAAAATTGAAGCTTCTGAGTAAGCAAAACTCTGTAAAAATGGCAATTTGGGTCACTGTGAGGGTTTAAAAAGTGATTATTCAACATGAGGCACGACCCAATTGACATTTTGAATCATTTTTGGTAAAGTCAAAAAAATCAATTTTTGGACAAAAAACGATGACCGCGGAGCTGTCGAACGTTCCAAAAATGGTCAATTCTGATGAAATTTTAACATTTAATCTTTTGACTGCATAATTACTGTTGGATGTGAATTATTACTTTTTCAACTAAAATAAGTGTGTTTAAAGTCATTTCTGTGCCTGAAATTGGTCAAAATTGAAGCTTCTGAGTAAGCAAAACTCTGTAAAAATGGCAATTTTGGTCACTGTGAGGGTTTAAAAAGTGGTTATTCAACATGAGGCACGATCCAATTGACATTTTGAATCATTTTTGGTAAAGTCCAAAAAATCAATTTTCGGACAAAAAACGATGACCGCGGAGCTGTCGAACGTTCCCAAAATGGTCAATTCTGAGGAAATTTTAACATTTAATCTTTTGACTGCAAATTACTGTTGGATATGAATTATTACTTTTTCAACTAAAATAAGTGTGTTTAAAGTAATTTCTCTGCCTGAAATTGGTCAAAATTGAAGCTTCTGAGTAAGCAAAACTCTGTAAAAATGGCAATTTTGGTCACTGTGAGGGTTTAAAAAGTGGTTATTCAACATGAGGCACGATCCAATTGACATTTTGAATCATTTTTGGTAAAGTCCAAAAAATCAATTTTCAGACAAAAAACGGTGACCGCGGAGCTGTCGAACGTTCCCAAACGGGTCAATTCTGATGAAATTTTAACATTTAATCTTTTGACTGCAAATTACTGTTGGATGTGAATTATTACTTTTTCAACTAAAATAAGTGTGTTTAAAGTCATTTCTCTGCCTGAAATTGGTCAAAATTGAAGATTCTGAGTAAGCAAAACTCTGTAAAAATGTCAATTTTGGTCACTGTGAGGGTTTAAAAAGTGGTTATTCAACATGAGGCACGATCCAATTGACATTTTGAATCATTTTTGGTAAAGTCCAAAAAATCAATTTTCGGACGAAAAACGATGATCGCGGAGCTGTCGAACGTTCCCAAAATGGTCAATTCTGATGAAATTTTAACATTTAATCTTTTGACTGCAAATTACTGTTGGATGTGAATTATTACTTTTTTAACTAAAATAAGTGTGTTTAAAGTCATTTCTCTGCCTGAAATTGGTCAAAATTGAAGCTTCTGAGTAAGCAAAACTCTGTAAAAATGGCAATTTGGGTCACTGTGAGGGTTTAAAAAGTGATTATTCAACATGAGGCACGACCCAATTGACATTTTGAATCATTTTTGGTAAAGTCAAAAAAATCAATTTTCGGACAAAAAACGATGACCGCGGAGCTGTCGAATGTTCCCAAAATGGTCAATTCTGATGAAATTTTAACATTTAATCTTTTGACTGCAAATTACTGTTGGATGTGAATTATTACTTTTTTAACTAAAATAAGTGTGTTTAAAGTCATTTCTGTGCCTGAAATTGGTCAAAATTGAAGCTTCTGAGTAAGCAAAACTCTGTAAAAATGTCAATTTTGGTCACTGTGAGGGTTTAAAAAGTGGTTATTCAACATGAGGCACGATCCAATTGACATTTTGAATCATTTTTGGTAAAGTCCAAAAAATCTATTTTCGGACAAAAAACGATGACCGCCGAGCTGTCGAACGTTCCCAAAATGGTCAATTCTGATGAAATTTTAACATTTAATCTTTTGACTGCAAATTACTGTTGGATATGAATTATTACTTTTTCAACTAAAATAAGTGTGTTTAAAGTAATTTCTCTGCCTGACATTGGTCAAAATTGAAGCTTCTGAGTAAGCAAAACTCTGTAAAAATGTCAATTTTGGTCACTGTGAGGGTTTAAAAAGTGGTTATTCAACATGAGGCACGATCCAATTGACATTTTGAATCATTTTTGGTAAAGTCCAAAAAATCAATTTTCGGACGAAAAACGATGACCGCGGAGCTGTCGAACGTTCCCAAAATGGTCAATTCTGATGAAATTTTAACATTTAATCTTTTGACTGCAAATTACTGTTGGATGTGAATTATTACTCTTTCAACTAAAATAAGTGTGTTTAAAGTCATTTCTGTGCCTGAAATTGGTCAAAATTGAAGCTTCTGAGTAAGCAAAACTCTGTAAAAATGTCAATTTTGGTCACTGTGAGGGTTTAAAAAGTGGTTATTCAACATGAGGCACGATCCAATTGACATTTTGAATCATTTTTGGTAAAGTCCAAAAAATCAATTTTCGGACAAAAAACGATGACCGCGGAGCTGTCGAACGTTCCCAAAATGGTCAATTCTGATGAAATTTTAACATTTAATCTTTTGACTGCAAATTACTGTTGGATATGAATTATTACTTTTTCAACTAAAATAAGTGTGTTTAAAGTAATTTCTCTGCCTGAAATTGGTCAAAATTGAAGCTTCTGAGTAAGCAAAACTCTGTAAAATTGGCAATTTTGGTCACTGTGAGGGTTTAAAAAGTGATTATTCAACATAAGGCACGACCCAATTGACATTTTGAATCATTTTTGGTAAAGTCAAAAAAATCAATTTTCGGACAAAAAACGATGACCGCGGAGCTGTCGAATGTTCCCAAAATGGTCAATTCTGATGAAATTTTAACATTTAATCTTTTGACTGCATAATTACTGTTGGATGTGAATTATTACTTTTTCAACTAAAATAAGTGTGTTTAAAGTCATTTCTGTGCCTGAAATTGGTCAAAATTGAAGCTTCTGAGTAAGCAAAACTCTGTAAAAATGGCAATTTTGGTCACTGTGAGGGTTTAAAAAGTGGTTATTCAACATGAGGCACGATCCAATTGACATTTTGAATCATTTTTGGTAAAGTCCAAAAAATCAATTTTCGGACAAAAAACGATGACCGCGGAGCTGTCGAACGTTCCCAAAATGGTCAATTCTGATGAAATTTTAACATTTAATCTTTTGACTGCAAATTACTGTTGGACATGAATGATTACTTTTTCAACTAAAATAAGCGTGTTTAAAGTAATTTCTCTGCCTGAAATTGGTCAAAATTGAAGCTTCTGAGTAAGCAAAACTCTGTAAAAATGTAAATTTTGGTCACTGTGAGGGTTTAAAAAGTGGTTATTCAACATGAGGCACGATCCAATTGACATTTTGAATCATTTTTGGTAAAGTCCAAAAAATCAATTTTCGGACGAAAAACGATGACCGCGGAGCTGTCGAACGTTCCCAAAATGGTCAATTCTGATGAAATTTTAACATTTAATCTTTTGACTGCAAATTACTGTTGGATGTGAATTATTACTCTTTCAACTAAAATAAGTGTGTTTAAAGTCATTTCTGTGCCTGAAATTGGTCAAAATTGAAGCTTCTGAGTAAGCAAAACTCTGTAAAAATGTCAATTTTGGTCACTGTGAGGGTTTAAAAAGTGGTTATTCAACATGAGGCACGATCCAATTGACATTTTGAATCATTTTTGGTAAAGTCCAAAAAATCAATTTTCGGACAAAATACGATGACCGCGGAGCTGTCGAACGTTCCCAAAATGGTCAATTCTGATGAAATTTTAACATTTAATCTTTTGACTGCATAATTACTGTTGGATGTGAATTATTACTTTTTCAACTAAAATAAGTGTGTTTAAAGTCATTTCTGTGCCTGAAATTGGTCAAAATTGAAGCTTCTGAGTAAGCAAAACTCTGTAAAAATGGCAATTTTGGTCACTGTGAGGGTTTAAAAAGTGGTTATTCAACATGAGGCACGATCCAATTGACATTTTGAATAATTTTTGGTAAAGTCCAAAAAATCAATTTTCGGACAAAAAACGATGACCGCGGAGCTGTCGAACGTTCCCAAACGGGTCAATTCTGATGAAATTTTAACATTTAATCTTTTGACTGCAAATTACTGTTGGATATGAATTATTACTTTTTCAACTAAAATAAGTGTGTTTAAAGTCATTTCTCTGCCTGAAATTGGTCAAAATTGAAGCTTCTGAGTAAGCAAAACTCTGTAAAAATGTCAATTTTGGTCACTGTGAGGGTTTAAAAAGTGGTTATTCAACATGAGGCACGATCCAATTGACATTTTGAATCATTTTTGGTAAAGTCCAAAAAATCCATTTTCGGACGAAAAACGATGACCGCGGAGTTGTCGAACGTTCCCAAAATGGTCAATTCTGATGAAATTTTAACATTTAATCTTTTGACTGCAAATTACTGTTGGATGTGAATTATTACTTTTTCAACTAAAATAAGTGTGTTTAAAGTCATTTCTCTGCCTGAAATTGGTCAAAATTGAAGCTTCTGAGTAAGCAAAACTCTGTAAAAATGTCAATTTTGGTCACTGTGAGGGTTTAAAAAGTGGTTATTCAACATGAGGCACGATCCAATTGACATTTTGAATCATTTTTGGTAAAGTCCAAAAAATCAATTTTCGGACGAAAAACGATGACCGCGGAGCTGTCGAACGTTCCCAAAATGGTCAATTCTGAGGAAATTTTAACATTTAATCTTTTGACTGCAAATTACTGTTGGATATGAATTATTACTTTTTCAACTAAAATAAGTGTGTTTAAAGTAATTTCTCTGCCTGAAATTGGTCAAAATTGAAGCTTCTGAGTAAGCAAAACTCTGTAAAAATGGCAATTTTGGTCACTGTGAGGGTTTAAAAAGTGGTTATTCAACATGAGGCACGATCCAATTGACATTTTGAATCATTTTTGGTAAAGTCCAAAAAATCAATTTTCGGACAAAAAACGATGACCGCGGAGCTGTCGAACGTTCCCAAACGGGTCAATTCTGATGAAATTTTAACATTTAATCTTTTGACTGCAAATTACTGTTGGATGTGAATTATTACTCTTTCAACTAAAATAAGTGTGTTTAAAGTCATTTCTGTGCCTGAAATTGGTCAAAATTGAAGCTTCTGAGTAAGCAAAACTCTGTAAAAATGTCAATTTTGGTCACTGTGAGGGTTTAAAAAGTGGTTATTCAACATGAGGCACGATCCAATTGACATTTTGAATCATTTTTGGTAAAGTCCAAAAAATCAATTTTCGGACAAAATACGATGACCGCGGAGCTGTCGAACGTTCCCAAAATGGTCAATTCTGATGAAATTTTAACATTTAATCTTTTGACTGCAAATTACTGTTGGATATGAATTATTACTTTTTCAACTAAAATAAGTGTGTTTAAAGTAGTTTCTCTGCCTGAAATTGGTCAAAATTGAAGCTTCTGAGTAAGCAAAACTCTGTAAAAATGTCAATTTTGGTCACTGTGAGGGTTTAAAAAGTGGTTATTCAAAATGAGGCACGATCCAATTGACATTTTGAATCATTTTTGGTAAAGTCCCAAAAATCCATTTTCGGACAAAAAACGATGACCGCGGAGCTGTCGAACGTTCCCAAAATGGTCAATTCTGATGAAATTTTAACATTTAATCTTTTGACTGCAAATTACTGTTGGATGTGAATTATTACCTTTTCAACTAAAATAAGTGTGTTTAAAGTCATTTCTCTGCCTGAAATTGGTCAAAATTGAAGCTTCTGAGTAAGCAAAACTCTGTAAAAATGTCAATTTTGGTCACTGTGAGGGTTTAAAAAGTGGTTATTCAACATGAGGCACGATCCAATTGATATTTTGAATCATTTTTGGTAAAGTCCAAAAAATCAATTTTCGAACAAAAAACGATGACCGCGGAGCTGTCGAACGTTCCCAAAATGGTCAATTCTGATGAAATTTTAACATTTAATCTTTTGACTGCATAATTACTGTTGGATGTGAATTATTACTTTTTCAACTAAAATAAGTGTGTTTAAAGTCATTTCTGTGCCTGAAATTGGTCAAAATTGAAGCTTCTGAGTAAGCAAAACTCTGTAAAAATGGCAATTTTGGTCACTGTGAGGGTTTAAAAAGTGGTTATTCAACATGAGGCACGATCCAATTGACATTTTGAATAATTTTTGGTAAAGTCCAAAAAATCAATTTTCGGACAAAAAACGATGACCGCGGAGCTGTCGAACGTTCCCAAACGGGTCAATTCTGATGAAATTTTAACATTTAATCTTTTGACTGCAAATTACTGTTGGATATGAATTATTACTTTTTCAACTAAAATAAGTGTGTTTAAAGTCATTTCTCTGCCTGAAATTGGTCAAAATTGAAGCTTCTGAGTAAGCAAAACTCTGTAAAAATGTCAATTTTGGTCACTGTGAGGGTTTAAAAAGTGGTTATTCAACATGAGGCACGATCCAATTGACATTTTGAATCATTTTTGGTAAAGTCCAAAAAATCCATTTTAGGACGAAAAACGATGACCGCGGAGTTGTCGAACGTTCCCAAAATGGTCAATTCTGATGAAATTTTAACATTTAATCTTTTGACTGCAAATTACTGTTGGATGTGAATTATTACTTTTTCAACTAAAATAAGTGTGTTTAAAGTCATTTCTCTGCCTGAAATTGGTCAAAATTGAAGCTTCTGAGTAAGCAAAACTCTGTAAAAATGTCAATTTTGGTCACTGTGAGGGTTTAAAAAGTGGTTATTCAACATGAGGCACGATCCAATTGACATTTTGAATCATTTTTGGTAAAGTCCAAAAAATCAATTTTCGGACGAAAAACGATGACCGCGGAGCTGTCAAACGTTCCCAAAATGGTCAATTCTGATGAAATTTTAACATTTAATCTTTTGACTGCAAATTACTGTTGGATGTGAATTATTACCTTTTCAACTAAAATAAGTGTGTTTAAAGTCATTTCTCTGCCTGAAATTGGTCAAAATTGAAGCTTCTGAGTAAGCAAAACTCTGTAAAAATGTCAATTTTGGTCACTGTGAGGGTTTAAAAAGTGGTTATTCAACATGAGGCACGATCCAATTGACATTTTGAATCATTTTTGGTAAAGTCCAAAAAATCAATTTTCGAACAAAAAACGATGACCGCGGAGCTGTCGAACGTTCCCAAAATGGTCAATTCTGATGAAATTTTAACATTTAATCTTTTGACTGCAAATTACTGTTGGATATGAATTATTACTTTTTCAACTAAAATAAGTGTGTTTAAAGTAATTTCTCTGCCTGAAATTGGTCAAAATTGAAGCTTCTGAGTAAGCAAAACTCTGTAAAAATGGCAATTTTGGTCACTGTGAGGGTTTAAAAAGTGATTATTCAACATGAGGCACGACCCAATTGACATTTTGAATCATTTTTGGTAAAGTCAAAAAAATCAATTTTCGGACAAAAAACGATGACCGCGGAGCTGTCGAATGTTCCCAAAATGGTCAATTCTGATGAAATGTTAACATTTAATCTTTTGACTGCATAATTACTGTTGGATGTGAATTATTACTTTTTCAACTAAAATAAGTGTGTTTAAAGTCATTTCTGTGCCTGAAATTGGTCAAAATTGAAGCTTCTGAGTAAGCAAAACTCTGTAAAAATGGCAATTTTGGTCACTGTGAGGGTTTAAAAAGTGGTTATTCAACATGAGGCACGATCCAATTGACATTTTGAATCATTTATGGTAAAGTCCAAAAAATCAATTTTCGGACAAAAAACGATGACCGCGGAGCTGTCGAACGTTCCCAAAATGGTCAATTCTGATGAAATTTTAACATTTAATCTTTTGACTGCAAATTACTGTTGGATGTGAATTATTACTCTTTCAACTAAAATAAGTGTGTTTAAAGTCATTTCTGTGCCTGAAATTGGTCAAAATTGAAGCTTCTGAGTAAGCAAAACTCTGTAAAAATGTCAATTTTGGTCACTGTGAGGGTTTAAAAAGTGGTTATTCAACATGAGGCACGATCCAATTGATATTTTGAATCATTTTTGGTAAAGTCCAAAAAATCAATTTTCGGACAAAATACGATGACCGCGGAGCTGTCGAACGTTCCCAAAATGGTCAATTCTGATGAAATTTTAACATTTAATCTTTTGACTGCATAATTACTGTTGGATGTGAATTATTACTTTTTCAACTAAAATAAGTGTGTTTAAAGTCATTTCTGTGCCTGAAATTGGTCAAAATTGAAGCTTCTGAGTAAGCAAAACTCTGTAAAAATGGCAATTTTGGTCACTGTGAGGGTTTAAAAAGTGGTTTTTCCACATGAGGCACGATCCAATTGACATTTTGAATCATTTTTGGTAAAGTCCAAAAAATCAATTTTCGGACAAAAAACGATGAACGCGGAGCTGTCGAACGTTCCCAAAATGGTCAATTCTGATGAAATTTTAACATTTAATCTTTTGACTGCAAATTACTGTTGGATATGAATTATTACTTTTTCAACTAAAATAAGTGTGTTTAAAGTAGTTTCTCTGCCTGAAATTGGTCAAAATTGAAGCTTCTGAGTAAGCAAAACTCTGTAAAAATGTCAATTTTGGTCACTGTGAGGGTTTAAAAAGTGGTTATTCAAAATGAGGCACGATCCAATTGACATTTTGAATCATTTTTGGTAAAGTCCCAAAAATCCATTTTCGGACAAAAAACGATGACCGCGGAGCTGTCGAACGTTCCCAAAATGGTCAATTCTGATGAAATTTTAACATTTAATCTTTTGACTGCAAATTACTGTTGGATGTGAATTATTACCTTTTCAACTAAAATAAGTGTGTTTAAAGTCATTTCTCTGCCTGAAATTGGTCAAAATTGAAGCTTCTGAGTAAGCAAAACTCTGTAAAAATGTCAATTTTGGTCACTGTGAGGGTTTAAAAAGTGGTTATTCAACATGAGGCACGATCCAATTGACATTTTGAATCATTTTTGGTAAAGTCCAAAAAATCAATTTTCGAACAAAAAACGATGACCGCGGAGCTGTCGAACGTTCCCAAAATGGTCAATTCTGATGAAATTTTAACATTTAATCTTTTGACTGCAAATTACTGTTGGATATGAATTATTACTTTTTCAACTAAAATAAGTGTGTTTAAAGTAATTTCTCTGAATGAAATTGGTCAAAATTGAAGCTTCTGAGTAAGCAAAACTCTGTAAAAATGGCAATTTTGGTCACTGTGAGGGTTTAAAAAGTGATTATTCAACATGAGGCACGACCCAATTGACATTTTGAATCATTTTTGGTAAAGTCAAAAAAATCAATTTTCGGACAAAAAACGATGACCGCGGAGCTGTCGAATGTTCCCAAAATGGTCAATTCTGATGAAATGTTAACATTTAATCTTTTGACTGCATAATTACTGTTGGATGTGAATTATTACTTTTTCAACTAAAATAAGTGTGTTTAAAGTCATTTCTGTGCCTGAAATTGGTCAAAATTGAAGCTTCTGAGTAAGCAAAACTCTGTAAAAATGGCAATTTTGGTCACTGTGAGGGTTTAAAAAGTGGTTATTCAACATGAGGCACGATCCAATTGACATTTTGAATCATTTATGGTAAAGTCCAAAAAATCAATTTTCGGACAAAAAACGATGACCGCGGAGCTGTCGAACGTTCCCAAAATGGTCAATTCTGATGAAATTTTAACATTTAATCTTTTGACTGCAAATTACTGTTGGATATGAATTATTACTTTTTCAACTAAAATAAGTGTGTTTAAAGTAATTTCTCTGCCTGAAATTGGTCAAAATTTAAGCTTCTGAGTAAGCAAAACTCTGTAAAAATGTCAATTTTGGTCACTGTGAGGGTTTAAAAAGTGGTTATTCAACATGAGGCACGATCCAATTGACATTTTGAATCATTTTTGGTAAAGTCCAAAAAATCAATTTTCGGACGAAAAACGATGACCGCGGAACTGTCGAACGTTCCCAAAATGGTCAATTCTGAGGAAATTTTAACATTTAATCTTTTGACTGCAAATTACTGTTGGATGTGAATTATTACTATTTCAACTAAAATAAGTGTGTTTAAAGTCATTTCTGTGCCTGAAATTGGTCAAAATTGAAGCTTCTGAGTAAGCAAAACTCTGTAAAAATGGCAATTTTGGTCACTGTGAGGGTTTAAAAAGTGGTTATTCAACATGAGGCACGATCCAATTGACATTTTGAATCATTTTTGGTAAAGTCCAAAAAAATCAATTTTCGGACAAAAAACGATGACCGCGGAGCTGTCGAACGTTCCCAAAATGGTCAATTCTGATGAAATTTTAACATTTAATCTTTTGACTGCAAATTACTGTTGGATATGAATTATTACTTTTTCAACTAAAATAAGTGTGTTTAAAGTAATTTCTCTGCCTGAAATTGGTCAAAATTGAAGCTTCTGAGTAAGCAAAACTCTGTAAAAATGGCAATTTTGGTCACTGTGAGGGTTTAAAAAGTGGTTATTCAACATGAGGCACGATCCAATTGACATTTTGAATCATTTTTGGTAAAGTCCAAAAAATCAATTTTCGGACGAAAAACGATGACCGGGGAGCTGTCGAACGTTCCCAAAATGGTCAATTCTGATGAAATTTTAACATTTAATCTTTTGACTGCAAATTACTGTTGGATGTGAATTATTACTCTTTCAACTAAAATAAGTGTGTTTAAAGTCATTTCTGTGCCTGAAATTGGTCAAAATTGAAGCTTCTGAGTAAGCAAAACTCTGTAAAAATGGCAATTTTGGTCACTGTGAGGGTTTAAAAAGTGGTTATTCAACATGAGGCACGATCCAATTGACATTTTGAATCATTTTTGGTAAAGTCCAAAAAATCAATTTTCGGACAAAAAACGATGACCGCGGAGCTGTCGAACGTTCCCAAAATGGTCAATTCTGATGAAATTTTAACATCTAATCTTTTGACTGCAAATTACTGTTGGATATGAATTATTACTTTTTCAACTAAAATAAGTGTGTGTAAAGTAATTTCTCTGCCTGAAATTGGTCAAAATTGAAGCTTCTGAGTAAGCAAAACTCTGTAAAAATGGCAATTTTGGTCACTGTGAGGGTTTAAAAAGTGATTATTCAACATGAGGCACGACCCAATTGACATTTTGAATCATTTTTGGTAAAGTCCAAAAAATCAATTTTCGGACAAAAAACGATGACCGCGGAGCTGTCGAACGTTCCCAAAATGGTCAATTCTGATGAAATTTTAACATTTAATCTTTTGACTGCATAATTACTGTTGGATGTGAATTATTACTTTTTCAACTAAAATAAGTGTGTTTAAAGTCATTTCTGTGCCTGAAATTGGTCAAAATTGAAGCTTCTGAGTAAGCAAAACTCTGTAAAAATGGCAATTTTGGTCACTGTGAGGGTTTAAAAAGTGGTTATTCAACATGAGGCACGATCCAATTGACATTTTGAATCATTTTTGGTAAAGTCCAAAAAATCAATTTTCGGACAAAAAACGATGACCGCGGAGCTGTCGAACGTTCCCAAAATGGTCAATTCTGAGGAAATTTTAACATTTAATCTTTTGACTGCAAATTACTGTTGGATATGAATTATTACTTTTTCAACTAAAATAAGTGTGTTTAAAGTAATTTCTCTGCCTGAAATTGGTCAAAATTGAAGCTTCTGAGTAAGCAAAACTCTGTAAAAATGGCAATTTTGGTCACTGTGAGGGTTTAAAAAGTGGTTATTCAACATGAGGCACGATCCAATTGACATTTTGAATCATTTTTGGTAAAGTCCAAAAAATCAATTTTCAGACAAAAAACGGTGACCGCGGAGCTGTCGAACGTTCCCAAACGGGTCAATTCTGATGAAATTTTAACATTTAATCTTTTGACTGCAAATTACTGTTCGATATGAATTATTACTTTTTCAACTAAAATAAGTGTGTTTAAAGTCATTTCTCTGCCTGAAATTGGTCAAAATTGAAGCTTCTGAGTAAGCAAAACCCTGTAAAAATGTCAATTTTGGTCACTGTGAGGGTTTAAAAAGTGGTTATTCAACATGAGGCACGATCCAATTGACATTTTGAATCATTTTTGGTAAAGTCCAAAAAATCAATTTTCGGACGAAAAACGATGACCGCGGAGCTGTCGAACGTTCCCAAAATGGTCAATTCTGATGAAATTTTAACATTTAATCTTTTGACTGCAAATTACTGTTGGATGTGAATTATTACTTTTTTAACTAAAATAAGTGTGTTTAAAGTCATTTATCTGCCTGAAATTGGTCAAAATTGAAGCTTCTGAGTAAGCAAAACTCTGTAAAAATGGCAATTTGGGTCACTGTGAGGGTTTAAAAAGTGGTTATTCAACATGAGGCACGATCCAATTGACATTTTGAATCATTTTTGGTAAAGTCCAAAAAATCAATTTTCGGACAAAAAACGATGACCGCGGAGCTGTCGAACGTTCCCAAAATGGTCAATTCTGATGAAATTTTAACATTTAATCTTTTGACTGCAAATTACTGTTGGATGTGAATTATTACCTTTTCAACTAAAATAAGTGTGTTTAAAGTCATTTCTCTGCCTGAAATTGGTCAAAATTGAAGCTTCTGAGTAAGCAAAACTCTGTAAAAATGTCAATTTTGGTCACTGTGAGGGTTTAAAAAGTGGTTATTCAACATGAGGCACGATCCAATTGACATTTTGAATCATTTTTGGTAAAGTCCAAAAAATCAATTTTCGGACAAAAAACGATGACCGCGGAGCTGTCGAACGTTCCCAAAATGGTCAATTCTGATGAAATTTTAACATCTAATCTTTTGACTGCAAATTACTGTTGGATATGAATTATTACTTTTTCAACTAAAATAAGTGTGTGTAAAGTAATTTCTCTGCCTGAAATTGGTCAAAATTGAAGCTTCTGAGTAAGCAAAACTCTGTAAAAATGGCAATTTTGGTCACTGTGAGGGTTTAAAAAGTGATTATTCAACATGAGGCACGACCCAATTGACATTTTGAATCATTTTTGGTAAAGTCCAAAAAATCAATTTTCGGACAAAAAACGATGACCGCGGAGCTGTCGAACGTTCCCAAAATGGTCAATTCTGATGAAATTTTAACATTTAATCTTTTGACTGCATAATTACTGTTGGATGTGAATTATTACTTTTTCAACTAAAATAAGTGTGTTTAAAGTCATTTCTGTGCCTGAAATTGGTCAAAATTGAAGCTTCTGAGTAAGCAAAACTCTGTAAAAATGGCAATTTTGGTCACTGTGAGGGTTTAAAAAGTGGTTATTCAACATGAGGCACGATCCAATTGACATTTTGAATCATTTTTGGTAAAGTCCAAAAAATCAATTTTCGGACAAAAAACGATGACCGCGGAGCTGTCGAACGTTCCCAAAATGGTCAATTCTGAGGAAATTTTAACATTTAATCTTTTGACTGCAAATTACTGTTGGATATGAATTATTACTTTTTCAACTAAAATAAGTGTGTTTAAAGTAATTTCTCTGCCTGAAATTGGTCAAAATTGAAGCTTCTGAGTAAGCAAAACTCTGTAAAAATGGCAATTTTGGTCACTGTGAGGGTTTAAAAAGTGGTTATTCAACATGAGGCACGATCCAATTGACATTTTGAATCATTTTTGGTAAAGTCCAAAAAATCAATTTTCAGACAAAAAACGGTGACCGCGGAGCTGTCGAACGTTCCCAAACGGGTCAATTCTGATGAAATTTTAACATTTAATCTTTTGACTGCAAATTACTGTTCGATATGAATTATTACTTTTTCAACTAAAATAAGTGTGTTTAAAGTCATTTCTCTGCCTGAAATTGGTCAAAATTGAAGCTTCTGAGTAAGCAAAACCCTGTAAAAATGTCAATTTTGGTCACTGTGAGGGTTTAAAAAGTGGTTATTCAACATGAGGCACGATCCAATTGACATTTTGAATCATTTTTGGTAAAGTCCAAAAAATCAATTTTCGGACGAAAAACGATGACCGCGGAGCTGTCGAACGTTCCCAAAATGGTCAATTCTGATGAAATTTTAACATTTAATCTTTTGACTGCAAATTACTGTTGGATGTGAATTATTACTTTTTTAACTAAAATAAGTGTGTTTAAAGTCATTTATCTGCCTGAAATTGGTCAAAATTGAAGCTTCTGAGTAAGCAAAACTCTGTAAAAATGGCAATTTGGGTCACTGTGAGGGTTTAAAAAGTGGTTATTCAACATGAGGCACGATCCAATTGACATTTTGAATCATTTTTGGTAAAGTCCAAAAAATCAATTTTCGGACAAAAAACGATGACCGCGGAGCTGTCGAACGTTCCCAAAATGGTCAATTCTGATGAAATTTTAACATTTAATCTTTTGACTGCAAATTACTGTTGGATGTGAATTATTACCTTTTCAACTAAAATAAGTGTGTTTAAAGTCATTTCTCTGCCTGAAATTGGTCAAAATTGAAGCTTCTGAGTAAGCAAAACTCTGTAAAAATGTCAATTTTGGTCACTGTGAGGGTTTAAAAAGTGGTTATTCAACATGAGGCACGATCCAATTGACATTTTGAATCATTTTTGGTAAAGTCCAAAAAATCAATTTTCTGACAAAAAACGATGACCGCGGAGCTGTCGAACGTTCCCAAAATGGTCAATTCTGATGAAATTTTAACATTTAATCTTTTGACTGCAAATTACTGTTGGATATGAATTATTACTTTTTCAACTAAAATAAGTGTGTTTAAAGTAATTTCTCTGCCTGAAATTGGTCAAAATTGAAGCTTCTGAGTAAGCAAAACTCTGTAAAAATGTCAATTTTGGTCACTGTGAGGGTTTAAAAAGTGGTTATTCAACATGAGGCACGATCCAATTGACATTTTGAATCATTTTTGGTAAAGTCCAAAAAATCAATTTTCGGACAAAAAACGATGACCGCGGAGCTGTCGAACGTTCCCAAAATGGTCAATTCTGATGAAATTTTAACATCTAATCTTTTGACTGCAAATTACTGTTGGATATGAATTATTACTTTTTCAACTAAAATAAGTGTGTGTAAAGTAATTTCTCTGCCTGAAATTGGTCAAAATTGAAGCTTCTGAGTAAGCAAAACTCTGTAAAAATGGCAATTTTGGTCACTGTGAGGGTTTAAAAAGTGATTATTCAACATGAGGCACGACCCAATTGACATTTTGAATCATTTTTGGTAAAGTCCAAAAAATCAATTTTCGGACAAAAAACGATGACCGCGGAGCTGTCGAACGTTCCCAAAATGGTCAATTCTGATGAAATTTTAACATTTAATCTTTTGACTGCATAATTACTGTTGGATGTGAATTATTACTTTTTCAACTAAAATAAGTGTGTTTAAAGTCATTTCTGTGCCTGAAATTGGTCAAAATTGAAGCTTCTGAGTAAGCAAAACTCTGTAAAAATGGCAATTTTGGTCACTGTGAGGGTTTAAAAAGTGGTTATTCAACATGAGGCACGATCCAATTGACATTTTGAATCATTTTTGGTAAAGTCCAAAAAATCAATTTTCAGACAAAAAACGGTGACCGCGGAGCTGTCGAACGTTCCCAAACGGGTCAATTCTGATGAAATTTTAACATTTAATCTTTTGACTGCAAATTACTGTTCGATATGAATTATTACTTTTTCAACTAAAATAAGTGTGTTTAAAGTCATTTCTCTGCCTGAAATTGGTCAAAATTGAAGCTTCTGAGTAAGCAAAACCCTGTAAAAATGTCAATTTTGGTCACTGTGAGGGTTTAAAAAGTGGTTATTCAACATGAGGCACGATCCAATTGACATTTTGAATCATTTTTGGTAAAGTCCAAAAAATCAATTTTCGGACGAAAAACGATGACCGCGGAGCTGTCGAACGTTCCCAAAATGGTCAATTCTGATGAAATTTTAACATTTAATCTTTTGACTGCAAATTACTGTTGGATGTGAATTATTACTTTTTTAACTAAAATAAGTGTGTTTAAAGTCATTTATCTGCCTGAAATTGGTCAAAATTGAAGCTTCTGAGTAAGCAAAACTCTGTAAAAATGGCAATTTGGGTCACTGTGAGGGTTTAAAAAGTGGTTATTCAACATGAGGCACGATCCAATTGACATTTTGAATCATTTTTGGTAAAGTCCAAAAAATCAATTTTCGGACAAAAAACGATGACCGCGGAGCTGTCGAACGTTCCCAAAATGGTCAATTCTGATGAAATTTTAACATTTAATCTTTTGACTGCAAATTACTGTTGGATGTGAATTATTACCTTTTCAACTAAAATAAGTGTGTTTAAAGTCATTTCTCTGCCTGAAATTGGTCAAAATTGAAGCTTCTGAGTAAGCAAAACTCTGTAAAAATGTCAATTTTGGTCACTGTGAGGGTTTAAAAAGTGGTTATTCAACATGAGGCACGATCCAATTGACATTTTGAATCATTTTTGGTAAAGTCCAAAAAATCAATTTTCTGACAAAAAACGATGACCGCGGAGCTGTCGAACGTTCCCAAAATGGTCAATTCTGATGAAATTTTAACATTTAATCTTTTGACTGCAAATTACTGTTGGATATGAATTATTACTTTTTCAACTAAAATAAGTGTGTTTAAAGTAATTTCTCTGCCTGAAATTGGTCAAAATTGAAGCTTCTGAGTAAGCAAAACTCTGTAAAAATGGCAATTTTGGTCACTGTGAGGGTTTAAAAAGTGATTATTCAACATGAGGCACGACCCAATTGACATTTTGAATCATTTTTGGTAAAGTCAAAAAAATCAATTTTCGGACAAAAAACGATGACCGCGGAGCTGTCGAATGTTCCCAAAATGGTCAATTCTGATGAAATTTTAACATTTAATCTTTTGACTGCATAATTACTGTTGGATGTGAATTATTACTTTTTCAACTAAAATAAGTGTGTTTAAAGTCATTTCTGTGCCTGAAATTGGTCAAAATTGAAGCTTCTGAGTAAGCAAAACTCTGTAAAAATGGCAATTTTGGTCACTGTGAGGGTTTAAAAAGTGGTTATTCAACATGAGGCACGATCCAATTGACATTTTGAATCATTTTTGGTAAAGTCCAAAAAATCTATTTTCGGACAAAAAACGATGACCGCGGAGCTGTCGAACGTTCCCAAAATGGTCAATTCTGATGAAATTTTAACATTTAATCTTTTGACTGCAAATTACTGTTGGATATGAATTATTACTTTTTCAACTAAAATAAGTGTGTTTAAAGTAATTTCTCTGCCTGAAATTGGTAAATATTGAAGCTTCTGAGTAAGCAAAACTCTGTAAAAATGTCAATTTTGGTCACTGTGAGGGTTTAAAAAGTGGTTATTCAACATGAGGCACGATCCAATTGACATTTTGAATCATTTTTGGTAAAGTCCAAAAAATCAATTTTCGGACGAAAAACGATGACCGCGGAGCTGTCGAACGTTCCCAAAATGGTCAATTCTGATGAAATTTTAACATTTAATCTTTTGACTGCAAATTACTGTTGGATGTGAATTATTACTCTTTCAACTAAAATAAGTGTGTTTAAAGTCATTTGTCTGCCTGAAATTGGTCAAAATTGAAGCTTCTGAGTAAGCAAAACTCTGTAAAAATGGCAATTTTGGTCACTGTGAGGGTTTAAAAAGTGGTTATTCAACATGAGGCACGATCCAATTGACATTTTGAATCATTTTTGGTAAAGTCCAAAAAATCAATTTTCGGACAAAAAACGATGACCTGTCGAACGTTCCCAAATTGCCGAGTAAGCAAAACGATGACCTGTCGAACATTCCCAAATTGCTGAGTAAGCAAAACTCTGTAAAAATGGCAATTTTGGTCACTGTGAGGGTTTAAAAAGTGGTTATTCAACATGAGGCACGATCCAATTGACATTTTGAATCATTTTTGGTAAAGTCCAAAACAATCAATTTTCGGACAAAAAACGATGACCGCGGAGCTGTCGAACGTTCCCAAAATGGTCAATTCTGATGAAATTTTAACATTTAATCTTTTGACCGCAAATTACTGTTGGATATGAATTATTACTTTTTCAACTAAAATAAGTGTGTTTAAAGTAATTTCTCTGCCTGAAATTGGTCAAAATTGAAGCTTCTGAGTAAGCAAAACTTTGTAAAAATGGCAATTTTGGTCACTGTGAGGGTTTAAAAAGTGATTATTCAACATGAGGCACGACCCAATTGACATTTTGAATCATTTTTGGTAAAGTCCAAAAAATCAATTTTCGGACAAAAAACCGATGACCGCGGAGCTGTCGAATGTTCCCAAAATGGTCAATTCTGATGAAATTTTAACATTTAATCTTTTGACTGCATAATTACTGTTGGATGTGAATTATTACTTTTTCAACTAAAATAAGTGTGTTTAAAGTCATTTCTGTGCCTGAAATTGGTCAAAATTGAAGCTTCTGAGTAAGCAAAACTCTGTAAAAATGGCAATTTTGGTCACTGTGAGGGTTTAAAAAGTGGTTATTCAACATGAGGCACAATCCAATTGACATTTTGAATCAATTTTGGTAAAGTCCAAAAAATCAATTTTCGGACAAAAAACGATGACCGCGGAGCTGTCGAACGTTCCCAAAATGGTCAATTCTGATGAAATTTTAACATTTAATCTTTTGACTGCAAATTACTGTTGGATATGAATTATTACTTTTTCAACTAAAATAAGTGTGTTTAAAGTAATTTCTCTGCCTGAAATTGGTCAAAATTGAAGCTTCTGAGTAAGCAAAACTCTGTAAAAATGTCAATTTTGGTCACTGTGAGGGTTTAAAAAGTGGTTATTCAACATGAGGCACGATCCAATTGACATTTTGAATCATTTTTGGTAAAGTCCAAAAAATCAATTTTCGGACGAAAAACGATGACCGCGGAGCTGTCGAACGTTCCCAAAATGGTCAATTCTGATGAAATTTTAACATTTAATCTTTTGACTGCAAATTACTGTTGGATGTGAAATATTACTCTTTCAACTAAAATAAGTGTGTTTAAAGTCATTTCTGTGCCTGAAATTGGTCAAAATTGAAGCTTCTGAGTAAGCAAAACTCTGTAAAAATGGCAATTTTGGTCACTGTGAGGGTTTAAAAAGTGGTTATTCAACATGAGGCACGATCCAATTGACATTTTGAATCATTTTTGGTAAAGTCCAAAAAATCAATTTTCGGACAAAAAACGATGACCGCGGAGCTGTCGAACGTTCCCAAAATGGTCAATTCTGATGAAATTTTAACATTTAATCTTTTGACTGCAAATTACTGTTGGATATGAATTATTACTTTTTCAACTAAAATAAGTGTGTGTAAAGTAATTTCTCTGCCTGAAATTGGTCAAAATTGAAGCTTCTGAGTAAGCAAAACTCTGTAAAAATGGCAATTTTGGTCACTGTGAGGGTTTAAAAAGTGATTATTCAACATGAGGCACGACCCAATTGACATTTTGAATCATTTTTGGTAAAGTCCAAAAAATCAATTTTCGGACAAAAAACGATGACCGCGGAGCTGTCGAACATTCCAAAAATGGTCAATTCTGATGAAATTTTAACATTTAATCTTTTGACTGCATAATTACTGTTGGATGTGAATTATTACTTTTTCAACTAAAATAAGTGTGTTTAAAGTCATTTCTGTGCCTGAAATTGGTCAAAATTGAAGCTTCTGAGTAAGCAAAACTCTGTAAAAATGGCAATTTTGGTCACTGTGAGGGTTTAAAAAGTGGTTATTCAACATGAGGCACGATCCAATTGACATTTTGAATCATTTTTGGTAAAGTCCAAAAAATCAATTTTCGGACAAAAAACGATGACCGCGGAGCTGTCGAACGTTCCCAAAATGGTCAATTCTGAGGAAATTTTAACATTTAATCTTTTGACTGCAAATTACTGTTGGATATGAATTATTACTTTTTCAACTAAAATAAGTGTGTTTAAAGTAATTTCTCTGCCTGAAATTGGTCAAAATTGAAGCTTCTGAGTAAGCAAAACTCTGTAAAAATGGCAATTTTGGTCACTGTGAGGGTTTAAAAAGTGGTTATTCAACATGAGGCACGATCCAATTGACATTTTGAATCATTTTTGGTAAAGTCCAAAAAATCAATTTTCAGACAAAAAACGGTGACCGCGGAGCTGTCGAACGTTCCCAAACGGGTCAATTCTGATGAAATTGTAACATTTAATCTTTTGACTGCAAATTACTGTTCGATATGAATTATTACTTTTTCAACTAAAATAAGTGTGTTTAAAGTCATTTCTCTGCCTGAAATTGGTCAATATTGAAGCTTCTGAGTAAGCAAAACCCTGTAAAAATGTCAATTTTGGTCACTGTGAGGGTTTAAAAAGTGGTTATTCAACATGAGGCACGATCCAATTGACATTTTGAATCATTTTTGGTAAAGTCCAAAAAATCTATTTTCGGATGAAAAACGATGACCGCGGAGCTGTCGAACGTTCCCAAAATGGTCAATTCTGATGAAATTTTAACATTTAATCTTTTGACTGCAAATTACTGTTGGATGTGAATTATTACCTTTTCAACTAAAATAAGTGTGTTTAAAGTCATTTCTCTGCCTGAAATTGGTCAAAATTGAAGCTTCTGAGTAAGCAAAACTCTGTAAAAATGTCAATTTTGGTCACTGTGAGGGTTTAAAAAGTGGTTATTCAACATGAGGCACGATCCAATTGACATTTTGAATCATTTTTGGTAAAGTCCCAAAAATCAATTTTCGGACAAAAAACGATGACCGCGGAGCTGTCGAACGTTCCCAAAATGGTCAATTCTGATGAAATTTTAACATTTAATCTTTTGACTGCAAATTACTGTTGGATGTGAATTATTACTTTTTTAACTAAAATAAGTGTGTTTAAAGTCATTTCTCTGCCTGAAATTGGTCAAAATTGAAGATTCTGAGTAAGCAAAACTCTGTAAAAATGGCAATTTGGGTCACTGTGAGGGTTTAAAAAGTGGTTATTCAACATGAGGCACGATCCAATTGACATTTTGAATAATTTTTGGTAAAGTCCAAAAAATCAATTTTCGGACAAAAAACGATGACCGCGGAGCTGTCGAATGTTCCCAAAATGGTCAATTCTGATGAAATTTTAACATTTAATCTTTTGACTGCATAATTACTGTTGGATGTGAATTATTACTTTTTCAACTAAAATAAGTGTGTTTAAAGTCATTTCTGTGCCTGAAATTGGTCAAAATTGAAGCTTCTGAGTAAGCAAAACTCTGTAAAAATGGCAATTTTGGTCACTGTGAGGGTTTAAAAAGTGGTTATTCAACATGAGGCACGATCCAATTGACATTTTGAATCATTTTTGGTAAAGTCCAAAAAATCTATTTTCGGACAAAAAACGATGACCGCGGAGCTGTCGAACGTTCCCAAAATGGTCAATTCTGATGAAATTTTAACATTTAATCTTTTGACTGCAAATTACTGTTGGATGTGAATTATTACCTTTTCAACTAAAATAAGTGTGTTTAAAGTCATTTCTCTGCCTGAAATTGGTCAAAATTGAAGCTTCTGAGTAAGCAAAACTCTGTAAAAATGTCAATTTTGGTCACTGTGAGGGTTTAAAAAGTGGTTATTCAACATGAGGCACGATCCAATTGACATTTTGAATCATTTTTGGTAAAGTCCCAAAAATCAATTTTCGGACAAAAAACGATGACCGCGGAGCTGTCGAACGTTCCCAAAATGGTCAATTCTGATGAAATTTTAACATTTAATCTTTTGACTGCAAATTACTGTTGGATGTGAATTATTACTTTTTTAACTAAAATAAGTGTGTTTAAAGCCATTTCTCTGCCTGAAATTGGTCAAAATTAAAGATTCTGAGTAAGCAAAACTCTGTAAAAATGGCAATTTGGGTCACTGTGAGGGTTTAAAAAGTGGTTATTCAACATGAGGCACGATCCAATTGACATTTTGAATCATTTTTGGTAAAGTCCAAAAAATCAATTTTCGGACAAAAAACGATGACCGCGGAGCTGTCGAACGTTCCCAAAATGGTCAATTCTGATGAAATTTTAACATTTAATCTTTTGACTGCAAATTACTGTTGGATGTGAATTATTACCTTTTCAACTAAAATAAGTGTGTTTAAAGTCATTTCTCTGCCTGAAATTGGTCAAAATTGAAGCTTCTGAGTAAGCAAAACTCTGTAAAAATGTCAATTTTGGTCACTGTGAGGGTTTAAAAAGTGGTTATTCAACATGAGGCACGATCCAATTGACATTTTGAATCATTTTTGGTAAAGTCCAAAAAATCAATTTTCGGACAAAAAACGATGACCGCGGAGCTGTCGAACGTTCCCAAAATGGTCAATTCTGATGAAATTTTAACATTTAATCTTTTGACTGCAAATTACTGTTGGATATGAATTATTACTTTTTCAACTAAAATAAGTGTGTTTAAAGTAATTTCTCTGCCTGAAATTGGTCAAAATTGAAGCTTCTGAGTAAGCAAAACTCTGTAAAAATGGCAATTTTGGTCACTGTGAGGGTTTAAAAAGTGATTAATTAACATGAGGCACGACCCAATTGACATTTTGAATAATTTTTGGTAAAGTCAAAAAAATCAATTTTCGGACAAAAAACGATGACCGCGGAGCTGTCGAACGTTCCCAAAATGGTCAATTCTGATGAAATTTTAACATTTAATCTTTTGACTGCAAATTACTGTTGGATGTGAATTATTACTCTTTCAACTAAAATAAGTGTGTTTAAAGTCATTTCTGTGCCTGAAATTGGTCAAAATTGAAGCTTCTGAGTAAGCAAAACTCTGTAAAAATGTCAATTTTGGTCACTGTGAGGGTTTAAAAAGTGGTTATTCAACATGAGGCACGATCCAATTGACATTTTGAATCATTTTTGGTAAAGTCCAAAAAATCCATTTTCGGACGAAAAACGATGATCGCGGAGCTGTCGAACGTTCCCAAAATGGTCAATTCTGATGAAATTTTAACATTTAATCTTTTGACTGCAAATTACTGTTGGATGTGAATTATTACTTTTTTAACTAAAATAAGTGTGTTTAAAGTCATTTCTCTGCCTGAAATTGGTCAAAATTGAAGCTTCTGAGTAAGCAAAACTCTGTAAAAATGGCAATTTTGGTCACTGTGAGGGTTTAAAAAGTGGTTATTCAACATGAGGCACGATCCAATTGACATTTTGAATCATTTTTGGTAAAGTCCAAAAAATCAATTTTCGGACAAAAAACGATGACCTGTCGAACGTTCCCAAATTGCCGAGTAAGCAAAACGATGACCTGTCGAACGTTCCCAAATTGCTGAGTAAGCAAAACTCTGTAAAAATGGCAATTTTGGTCACTGTGAGGGTTTAAAAAGTGGTTATTCAACATGAGGCACGATCCAATTGACATTTTGAATCATTTTTGGTAAAGTCCAAAACAATCAATTTTCGGACAAAAAACGATGACCGCGGAGCTGTCGAACGTTCCCAAAATGGTCAATTCTGATGAAATTTTAACATTTAATCTTTTGACTGCAAATTACTGTTGGATATGAATTATTACTTTTTCAACTAAAATAAGTGTGTTTAAAGTAATTTCTCTGCCTGAAATTGGTCAAAATTGAAGCTTCTGAGTAAGCAAAACTCTGTAAAAATGGCAATTTTGGTCACTGTGAGGGTTTAAAAAGTGATTATTCAACATGAGGCACGACCCAATTGACATTTTGAATCATTTTTGGTAAAGTCCAAAAAATCAATTTTCGGACAAAAAACGATGACCGCGGAGCTGTCGAATGTTCCCAAAATGGTCAATTCTGATGAAATTTTAACATTTAATCTTTGGACTGCATAATTACTGTTGGATGTGAATTATTACTTTTTCAACTAAAATAAGTGTGTTTAAAGTCATTTCTGTGCCTGAAATTGGTCAAAATTGAAGCTTCTGAGTAAGCAAAACTCTGTAAAAATGGCAATTTTGGTCACTGTGAGGGTTTAAAAAGTGGTTATTCAACATGAGGCACAATCCAATTGACATTTTGAATCAATTTTGGTAAAGTCCAAAAAATCAATTTTCGGACAAAAAACGATGACCGCGGAGCTGTCGAACGTTCCCAAAATGGTCAATTCTGATGAAATTTTAACATTTAATCTTTTGACTGCAAATTACTGTTGGATGTGAATTATTACTCTTTCAACTAAAATAAGTGTGTTTAAAGTCATTTCTGTGCCTGAAATTGGTCAAAATTGAAGCTTCTGAGTAAGCAAAACTCTGTAAAAATGGCAATTTTGGTTACTGTGAGGGTTTAAAAAGTGGTTATTCAACATGAGGCACGATCCAATTGACATTTTGAATCATTTTTGGTAAAGTCCAAAAAATCAATTTTCGGACAAAAAACGATGACCGCGGAGCTGTCGAACGTTCCCAAAATGGTCAATTCTGATGAAATTTTAACATTTAATCTTTTGACTGCAAATTACTGTTGGATATGAATTATTACTTTTTCAACTAAAATAAGTGTGCGTAAAGTAATTTCTCTGCCTGAAATTGGTCAAAATTGAAGCTTCTGAGTAAGCAAAACTCTGTAAAAATGGCAATTTTGGTCACTGTGAGGGTTTAAAAAGTGGTTATTCAACATGAGGCACAATCCAATTGACATTTTGAATCAATTTTGGTAAAGTCCAAAAAATCAATTTTCGGACAAAAAACGATGACCGCGGAGCTGTCGAACGTTCCCAAAATGGTCAATTCTGATGAAATTTTAACATTTAATCTTTTGACTGCAAATTACTGTTGGATGTGAATTATTACTCTTTCAACTAAAATAAGTGTGTTTAAAGTCATTTCTGTGCCTGAAATTGGTCAAAATTGAAGCTTCTGAGTAAGCAAAACTCTGTAAAAATGGCAATTTTGGTTACTGTGAGGGTTTAAAAAGTGGTTATTCAACATGAGGCACGATCCAATTGACATTTTGAATCATTTTTGGTAAAGTCCAAAAAATCAATTTTCGGACAAAAAACGATGACCGCGGAGCTGTCGAACGTTCCCAAAATGGTCAATTCTGATGAAATTTTAACATTTAATCTTTTGACTGCAAATTACTGTTGGATATGAATTATTACTTTTTCAACTAAAATAAGTGTGCGTAAAGTAATTTCTCTGCCTGAAATTGGTCAAAATTGAAGCTTCTGAGTAAGCAAAACTCTGTAAAAATGGCAATTTTGGTCACTGTGAGGGTTTAAAAAGTGATTATTCAACATGAGGCACGACCCAATTGACATTTTGAATCATTTTTGGTAAAGTCCAAAAAATCAATTTTCGGACAAAAAACGATGACCGCGGAGCTGTCGAACATTCCAAAAATGGTCAATTCTGATGAAATTTTAACATTTAATCTTTTGACTGCATAATTACTGTTGGATGTGAATTATTACTTTTTCAACTAAAATAAGTGTGTTTAAAGTCATTTCTGTGCCTGAAATTGGTCAAAATTGAAGCTTCTGAGTAAGCAAAACTCTGTAAAAATGGCAATTTTGGTCACTGTGAGGGTTTAAAAAGTGGTTATTCAACATGAGGCACGATCCAATTGACATTTTGAATCATTTTTGGTAAAGTCCAAAAAATCAATTTTCGGACAAAAAACGATGACCGCGGAGCTGTCGAACGTTCCCAAAATGGTCAATTCTGAGGAAATTTTAACATTTAATCTTTTGACTGCAAATTACTGTTGGATATAAATTATTACTTTTTCAACTAAAATAAGTGTGTTTAAAGTAATTTCTCTGCCTGAAATTGGTCAAAATTGAAGCTTCTGAGTAAGCAAAACTCTGTAAAAATGGCAATTTTGGTCACTGTGAGGGTTTAAAAAGTGGTTATTCAACATGAGGCACGATCCAATTGACATTTTGAATCATTTTTGGTAAAGTCCAAAAAATCAATTTTCAGACAAAAAACGGTGACCGCGGAGCTGTCGAACGTTCCCAAACGGGTCAATTCTGATGAAATTGTAACATTTAATCTTTTGACTGCAAATTACTGTTCGATATGAATTATTACTTTTTCAACTAAAATAAGTGTGTTTAAAGTCATTTCTCTGCCTGAAATTGGTCAATATTGAAGCTTCTGAGTAAGCAAAACCCTGTAAAAATGTCAATTTTGGTCACTGTGAGGGTTTAAAAAGTGGTTATTCAACATGAGGCACGATCCAATTGACATTTTGAATCATTTTTGGTAAAGTCCAAAAAATCTATTTTCGGACGAAAAACGATGACCGCGGAGCTGTCGAATGTTCCCAAAATGGTCAATTCTGATGAAATTTTAACATTTAATCTTTTGACTGCATAATGACTGTTGGATGTGAATTATTACTTTTTCAACTAAAATAAGTGTGTTTAAAGTCATTTCTGTGCCTGAAATTGGTCAAAATTGAAGCTTCTGAGTAAGCAAAACTCTGTAAAAATGGCAATTTTGGTCACTGTGAGGGTTTAAAAAGTGGTTATTCAACATGAGGCACGATCCAATTGACATTTTGAATCATTTTTGGTAAAGTCCAAAAAATCTATTTTCGCACAAAAAACGATGACCGCGGAGCTGTCGAACGTTCCCAAAATGGTCAATTCTGATGAAATTTTAACATTTAATCTTTTGACTGCAAATTACTGTTGGATGTGAATTATTACCTTTTCAACTAAAATAAGTGTGTTTAAAGTCATTTCTCTGCCTGAAATTGGTCAAAATTGAAGCTTCTGAGTAAGCAAAACTCTGTAAAAATGTCAATTTTGGTCACTGTGAGGGTTTAAAAAGTGGTTATTCAACATGAGGCACGATCCAATTGACATTTTGAATCATTTTTGGTAAAGTCCCAAAAATCAATTTTCGGACAAAAAACGATGACCGCGGAGCTGTCGAACGTTCCCAAAATGGTCAATTCTGATGAAATTTTAACATTTAATCTTTTGACTGCAAATTACTGTTGGATGTGAATTATTACTTTTTTAACTAAAATAAGTGTGTTTAAAGTCATTTCTCTGCCTGAAATTGGTCAAAATTGAAGATTCTGAGTAAGCAAAACTCTGTAAAAATGGCAATTTGGGTCACTGTGAGGGTTTAAAAAGTGGTTATTTAACATGAGGCACGATCCAATTGACATTTTGAATCATTTTTGGTAAAGTCCAAAAAATCAATTTTCGGACAAAAAACGATGACCGCGGAGCTGTCGAACGTTCCCAAAATGGTCAATTCTGATGAAATTTTAACATTTAATCTTTTGACTGCAAATTACTGTTGGATGTGAATTATTACCTTTTCAACTAAAATAAGTGTGTTTAAAGTCATTTCTCTGCCTGAAATTGGTCAAAATTGAAGCTTCTGAGTAAGCAAAACTCTGTAAAAATGTCAATTTTGGTCACTGTGAGGGTTTAAAAAGTGGTTATTCAACATGAGGCACGATCCAATTGACATTTTGAATCATTTTTGGTAAAGTCCAAAAAATCAATTTTCGGACAAAAAACGATGACCGCGGAGCTGTCGAACGTTCCCAAAATGGTCAATTCTGATGAAATTTTAACATTTAATCTTTTGACTGCAAATTACTGTTGGATATGAATTATTACTTTTTCAACTAAAATAAGTGTGTTTAAAGTAATTTCTCTGCCTGAAATTGGTCAAAATTGAAGCTTCTGAGTAAGCAAAACTCTGTAAAAATGGCAATTTTGGTCACTGTGAGGGTTTAAAAAGTGATTAATTAACATGAGGCACGACCCAATTGACATTTTGAATAATTTTTGGTAAAGTCAAAAAAATCAATTTTCGGACAAAAAACGATGACCGCGGAGCTGTCGAATGTTCCCAAAATGGTCAATTCTGATGAAATTTTAACATTTAATCTTTTGAATGCATAATTACTGTTGGATGTGAATTATTACTTTTTCAACTAAAATAAGTGTGTTTAAAGTCATTTCTGTGCCTGAAATTGGTCAAAATTGAAGCTTCTGAGTAAGCAAAACTCTGTAAAAATGGCAATTTTGGTCACTGTGAGGGTTTAAAAAGTGGTTATTCAACATGAGGCACGATCCAATTGACATTTTGAATCATTTTTGGTAAAGTCCAAAAAATCTATTTTCGGACAAAAAACGATGACCGCGGAGCTGTCGAACGTTCCCAAAATGGTCAATTCTGATGAAATTTTAACATTTAATCTTTTGACTGCAAATTACTGTTGGATATGAATTATTACTTTTTCAACTAAAATAAGTGTGTTTAAAGTAATTTCTCTGCCTGAAATTGGTCAAAATTGAAGCTTCTGAGTAAGCAAAACTCTGTAAAAATGTCAATTTTGGTCACTGTGAGGGTTTAAAAAGTGGTTATTCAACATGAGGCACGATCCAATTGACATTTTGAATCATTTTTGGTAAAGTCCAAAAAATCAATTTTCGGACGAAAAACGACCGCAGAGCTGTCGAACGTTCCAAAAATGGTCAATTCTGATGAAATTTTAACATTTAATCTTTTGACTGCATAATTACTGTTGGATGTGAATTATTACTTTTTCAACTAAAATAAGTGTGTTTAAAGTCATTTCTGTGCCTGAAATTGGTCAAAGTTGAAGCTTCTGAGTAAGCAAAACTCTGTAAAAATGGCAATTTTGGTCACTGTGAGGGTTTAAAAAGTGGTTATTCAACATGAGGCACGATCCAATTGACATTTTGAATCATTTTTGGTAAAGTCCAAAAAATCAATTTTCAGACAAAAAACGGTGACCGCGGAGCTGTCGAACGTTCCCAAACGGGTCAATTCTGATGAAATTTTAACATTTAATCTTTTGACTGCAAATTACTGTTCGATATGAATTATTACTTTTTCAACTAAAATAAGTGTGTTTAAAGTCATTTCTCTGCCTGAAATTGGTCAAAATTGAAGCTTCTGAGTAAGCAAAACCCTGTAAAAATGTCAATTTTGGTCACTGTGAGGGTTTAAAAAGTGGTTATTCAACATGAGGCACGATCCAATTGACATTTTGAATCATTTTTGGTAAAGTCCAAAAAATCTATTTTCGGACGAAAAACGATGACCGCGGAGCTGTCGAACGTTCCCAAAATGGTCAATTCTGATGAAATTTTAACATTTAATCTTTTGACTGCAAATTACTGTTGGATGTGAATTATTACTTTTTTAACTAAAATAAGTGTGTTTAAAGTCATTTCTCTGCCTGAAATTGGTCAAAATTGAAGATTCTGAGTAAGCAAAACTCTGTAAAAATGGCAATTTGGGTCACTGTGAGGGTTTAAAAAGTGGTTATTCAACATGAGGCACGATCCAATTGACATTTTGAATCATTTTTGGTAAAGTCCAAAAAATCAATTTTCGGACAAAAAACGATGACCGCGGAGCTGTCGAACGTTCCCAAAATGGTCAATTCTGATGAAATTTTAACATTTAATCTTTTGACTGCAAATTACTGTTGGATGTGAATTATTACCTTTTCAACTAAAATAAGTGTGTTTAAAGTCATTTCTTTGCCTGAAATTGGTCAAAATTGAAGCTTCTGAGTAAGCAAAACTCTGTAAAAATGTCAATTTTGGTCACTGTGAGGGTTTAAAAAGTGGTTATTCAACATGAGGCACGATCCAATTGACATTTTGAATCATTTTTGGTAAAGTCCAAAAAATCAATTTTCGGACAAAAAACGATGACCGCGGAGCTGTCGAACGTTCCCAAAATGGTCAATTCTGATGAAATTTTAACATTTAATCTTTTGACTGCAAATTACTGTTGGATATGAATTATTACTTTTTCAACTAAAATAAGTGTGTTGAAAGTAATTTCTCTGCCTGAAATTGGTCAAAATTGAAGCTTCTGAGTAAGCAAAACTCTGTAAAAATGGCAATTTTGGTCACTGTGAGGGTTTAAAAAGTGATTATTCAACATGAGGCACGACCCAATTGACATTTTGAATAATTTTTGGTAAAGTCAAAAAAATCCATTTTCGGACAAAAAACGATGACCGCGGAGCTGTCGAATGTTCCCAAAATGGTCAATTCTGATGAAATTTTAACATTTAATCTTTTGACTGCATAATTACTGTTGGATGTGAATTATTACTTTTTCAACTAAAATAAGTGTGTTTAAAGTCATTTCTGTGCCTGAAATTGGTCAAAATTGAAGCTTCTGAGTAAGCAAAACTCTGTAAAAATGGCAATTTTGGTCACTGTGAGGGTTTAAAAAGTGGTTATTCAACATGAGGCACGATCCAATTGACATTTTGAATCATTTTTGGTAAAGTCCAAAAAATCTATTTTCGGACAAAAAACGATGACCGCGGAGCTGTGGAACGTTCCCAAAATGGTCAATTCTGATGAAATTTTAACATTTAATCTTTTGACTGCAAATTACTGTTGGATGTGAATTATTACTCTTTCAACTAAAATAAGTGTGTTTAAAGTCATTTCTGTGCCTGAAATTGGTCAAAACTGAAGCTTCTGAGTAAGCAAAACTCTGTAAAAATGTCAATTTTGGTCACTGTGAGGGTTTAAAAAGTGGTTATTCAACATGAGGCACGATCCAATTGACATTTTGAATCATTTTTGGTAAAGTCCAAAAAATCCATTTTCGGACAAAAAACGATGATCGCGGAGCTGTCGAACGTTCCCAAAATGGTCAATTCTGATGAAATTTTAACATTTAATCTTTTGACTGCAAATTACTGTTGGATGTGAATTATTACTTTTTTAACTAAAATAAGTGTGTTTAAAGTCATTTCTGTGCCTGAAATTGGTCAAAATTGAAGCTTCTGAGTAAGCAAAACTCTGTAAAAATGGCAATTTTGGTCACTGTGAGGGTTTAAAAAGTGGTTATTCAACATGAGGCACGACCCAATTGACATTTTGAATAATTTTTGGTAAAGTCAAAAAAATCCATTTTCGGACAAAAAACGATGACCGCGGAGCTGTCGAATGTTCCCAAAATGGTCAATTCTGATGAAATTTTAACATTTAATCTTTTGACTGCAAATTACTGTTGGATGTGAATTATTACTTTTTTAACTAAAATAAGTGTGTTTAAAGTCATTTCTGTGCCTGAAATTGGTCAAAATTGAAGCTTCTGAGTAAGCAAAACTCTGTAAAAATGGCAATTTTGGTCACTGTGAGGGTTTAAAAAGTGATTATTCAACATGAGGCACGACCCAATTGACATTTTGAATAATTTTTGGTAAAGTCAAAAAAATCCATTTTCGGACAAAAAACGATGACCGCGGAGCTGTCGAATGTTCCCAAAATGGTCAATTCTGATGAAATTTTAACATTTAATCTTTTGACTGCATAATTACTGTTGGATGTGAATTATTACTTTTTCAACTAAAATAAGTGTGTTTAAAGTCATTTCTGTGCCTGAAATTGGTCAAAATTGAAGCTTCTGAGTAAGCAAAACTCTGTAAAAATGGCAATTTTGGTCACTGTGAGGGTTTAAAAAGTGGTTATTCAACATGAGGCACGATCCAATTGACATTTTGAATCATTTTTGGTAAAGTCCAAAAAATCTATTTTCGGACAAAAAACGATGACCGCGGAGCTGTGGAACGTTCCCAAAATGGTCAATTCTGATGAAATTTTAACATTTAATCTTTTGACTGCAAATTACTGTTGGATGTGAATTATTACTCTTTCAACTAAAATAAGTGTGTTTAAAGTCATTTCTGTGCCTGAAATTGGTCAAAACTGAAGCTTCTGAGTAAGCAAAACTCTGTAAAAATGTCAATTTTGGTCACTGTGAGGGTTTAAAAAGTGGTTATTCAACATGAGGCACGATCCAATTGACATTTTGAATCATTTTTGGTAAAGTCCAAAAAATCCATTTTCGGACAAAAAACGATGATCGCGGAGCTGTCGAACGTTCCCAAAATGGTCAATTCTGATGAAATTTTAACATTTAATCTTTTGACTGCAAATTACTGTTGGATGTGAATTATTACTTTTTTAACTAAAATAAGTGTGTTTAAAGTCATTTCTGTGCCTGAAATTGGTCAAAATTGAAGCTTCTGAGTAAGCAAAACTCTGTAAAAATGGCAATTTTGGTCACTGTGAGGGTTTAAAAAGTGGTTATTCAACATGAGGCACGATCCAATTGACATTTTGAATCATTTTTGGTAAAGTCCAAAAAATCAATTTTCGGACAAAAAACGATGACCGCGGAGCTGTCGAACGTTCCCAAAATGGTCAATTCTGATGAAATTTTAACATTTAATCTTTTGACTGCAAATTACTGTTGGATATGAATTATTACTTTTTCAACTAAAATAAGTGTGTTTAAAGTAATTTCTCTGCCTGAAATTGGTCAAAATTGAAGCTTCTGAGTAAGCAAAACTCTGTAAAAATGTCAATTTTGGTCACTGTGAGGGTTTAAAAAGTGGTTATTCAACATGAGGCACGATCCAATTGACATTTTGAATCATTTTTGGTAAAGTCCAAAAAATCAATTTTCGGACGAAAAACGATGACCGCGGAGCTGTCGAACGTTCCCAAAATGGTCAATTCTGATGAAATTTTAACATTTAATCTTTTGACTGCAAATTACTGTTGGATGTGAATTATTACTCTTTCAACTAAAATAAGTGTGTTTAAAGTCATTTCTGTGCCTGAAATTGGTCAAAATTGAAGCTTCTGAGTAAGCAAAACTCTGTAAAAATGGCAATTTTGGTCACTGTGAGGGTTTAAAAAGTGGTTATTCAACATGAGGCACGACCCAATTGACATTTTGAATCATTTTTGGTAAAGTCCAAAAAATCAATTTTCGGACAAAAAACGATGACCGCGGAGCTGTCGAACATTCCAAAAATGGTCAATTCTGATGACATTTTAACATTTAATCTTTTGACTGCATAATTACTGTTGGATGTGAATTATTACTTTTTCAACTAAAATAAGTGTGTTTAAAGTCATTTCTGTGCCTGAAATTGGTCAAAATTGAAGCTTCTGAGTAAGCAAAACTCTGTAAAAATGGCAATTTTGGTCACTGTGAGGGTTTAAAAAGTGGTTATTCAACATGAGGCACGATCCAATTGACATTTTGAATCATTTTTGGTAAAGTCCAAAAAATCAATTTTCAGACAAAAAACGGTGACCGCGGAGCTGTCGAACGTTCCCAAACGGATCAATTCTGATGAAATTTTAACATTTAATCTTTTGACTGCAAATTACTGTTCGATATGAATTATTACTTTTTCAACTAAAATAAGTGTGTTTAAAGTCATTTCTCTGCCTGAAATTGGTCAAAATTGAAGCTTCTGAGTAAGCAAAACCCTGTAAAAATGTCAATTTTGGTCACTGTGAGGGTTTAAAAAGTGGTTATTCAACATGAGGCACGATCCAATTGACATTTTGAATCATTTTTGGTAAAGTCCAAAAAATCTATTTTCGGACGAAAAACGATGACCGCGGAGCTGTCGAACGTTCCCAAAATGGTCAATTCTGATGAAATTTTAACATTTAATCTTTTGACTGCAAATTACTGTTGGATGTGAATTATTACCTTTTCAACTAAAATAAGTGTGTTTAAAGTCATTTCTCTGCCTGAAATTGGTCAAAATTGAAGCTTCTGAGTAAGCAAAACTCTGTAAAAATGTCAATTTTGGTCACTGTGAGGGTTTAAAAAGTGGTTATTCAACATGAGGCACGATCCAATTGACATTTTGAATCATTTTTGGTAAAGTCCCAAAAATCAATTTTCGGACAAAAAACGATGACCGCGGAGCTGTCGAACGTTCCCAAAATGGTCAATTCTGATGAAATTTTAACATTTAATCTTTTGACTGCAAATTACTGTTGGATGTGAATTATTACTTTTTTAACTAAAATAAGTGTGTTTAAAGTCATTTCTCTGCCTGAAATTGGTCAAAATTGAAGATTCTGAGTAAGCAAAACTCTGTAAAAATGGCAATTTGGGTCACTGTGAGGGTTTAAAAAGTGGTTATTCAACATGAGGCACGATCCAATTGACATTTTGAATCATTTTTGGTAAAGTCCAAAAAATCAATTTTCGGACAAAAAACGATGACCGCGGAGCTGTCGAACGTTCCCAAAATGGTCAATTCTGATGAAATTTTAACATTTAATCTTTTGACTGCAAATTACTGTTGGATGTGAATTCTTACCTTTTCAACTAAAATAAGTGTGTTTAAAGTCATTTCTCTGCCTGAAATTGGTCAAAATTGAAGCTTCTGAGTAAGCAAAACTCTGTAAAAATGTCAATTTTGGTCACTGTGAGGGTTTAAAAAGTGGTTATTCAACATGAGGCACGATCCAATTGACATTTTGAATCATTTTTGGTAAAGTCCAAAAAATCAATTTTCGGACAAAAAACGATGACCGCGGAGCTGTCGAACGTTCCCAAAATGGTCAATTCTGATGAAATTTTAACATTTAATCTTTTGACTGCAAATTACTGTTGGATATGAATTATTACTTTTTCAACTAAAATAAGTGTGTTTAAAGTAATTTCTCTGCCTGAAATTGGTCAAAATTGAAGCTTCTGAGTAAGCAAAACTCTGTAAAAATGTCAATTTTGGTCACTGTGAGGGTTTAAAAAGTGGTTATTCAACATGAGGCACGATCCAATTGACATTTTGAATCATTTTTGGTAAAGTCCAAAAAATCAATTTTCGGACGAAAAACGATGACCGCGGAGCTGTCGAACGTTCCCAAAATGGTCAATTCTGATTAAA
This sequence comes from Lissotriton helveticus, assembly GCF_964261635.1. Classification (NCBI taxonomy): domain Eukaryota; kingdom Metazoa; phylum Chordata; class Amphibia; order Caudata; family Salamandridae; genus Lissotriton; species Lissotriton helveticus. The sequence goes on along the minus strand of NC_136068.1, from coordinate 296,422,798 downwards.
TTTTAACATTTAATCTTTTGACTGCAAATTACTGTTGGATGTGAATTATTACTCTTTCAACTAAAATAAGTGTGTTTAAAGTCATTTCTGTGCCTGAAATTGGTCAAAATTGAAGCTTCTGAGTAAGCAAAACTCTGTAAAAATGGCAATTTTGGTCACTGTGAGGGTTTAAAAAGTGGTTATTCAACATGAGGCACGACCCAATTGACATTTTGAATCATTTTTGGTAAAGTCCAAAAAATCAATTTTCGGACAAAAAACGATGACCGCGGAGCTGTCGAACATTCCAAAAATGGTCAATTCTGATGACATTTTAACATTTAATCTTTTGACTGCATAATTACTGTTGGATGTGAATTATTACTTTTTCAACTAAAATAAGTGTGTTTAAAGTCATTTCTGTGCCTGAAATTGGTCAAAATTGAAGCTTCTGAGTAAGCAAAACTCTGTAAAAATGGCAATTTTGGTCACTGTGAGGGTTTAAAAAGTGGTTATTCAACATGAGGCACGATCCAATTGACATTTTGAATCATTTTTGGTAAAGTCCAAAAAATCAATTTTCAGACAAAAAACGGTGACCGCGGAGCTGTCGAACGTTCCCAAACGGGTCAATTCTGATGAAATTTTAACATTTAATCTTTTGACTGCAAATTACTGTTCGATATGAATTATTACTTTTTCAACTAAAATAAGTGTGTTTAAAGTCATTTCTCTGCCTGAAATTGGTCAAAATTGAAGCTTCTGAGTAAGCAAAACCCTGTAAAAATGTCAATTTTGGTCACTGTGAGGGTTTAAAAAGTGGTTATTCAACATGAGGCACGATCCAATTGACATTTTGAATCATTTTTGGTAAAGTCCAAAAAATCTATTTTCGGACGAAAAACGATGACCGCGGAGCTGTCGAACGTTCCCAAAATGGTCAATTCTGATGAAATTTTAACATTTAATCTTTTGACTGCAAATTACTGTTGGATGTGAATTATTACCTTTTCAACTAAAATAAGTGTGTTTAAAGTCATTTCTCTGCCTGAAATTGGTCAAAATTGAAGCTTCTGAGTAAGCAAAACTCTGTAAAAATGTCAATTTTGGTCACTGTGAGGGTTTAAAAAGTGGTTATTCAACATGAGGCACGATCCAATTGACATTTTGAATCATTTTTGGTAAAGTCCCAAAAATCAATTTTCGGACAAAAAACGATGACCGCGGAGCTGTCGAACGTTCCCAAAATGGTCAATTCTGATGAAATTTTAACATTTAATCTTTTGACTGCAAATTACTGTTGGATGTGAATTATTACTTTTTTAACTAAAATAAGTGTGTTTAAAGTCATTTCTCTGCCTGAAATTGGTCAAAATTGAAGATTCTGAGTAAGCAAAACTCTGTAAAAATGGCAATTTGGGTCACTGTGAGGGTTTAAAAAGTGGTTATTCAACATGAGGCACGATCCAATTGACATTTTGAATCATTTTTGGTAAAGTCCAAAAAATCAATTTTCGGACAAAAAACGATGACCGCGGAGCTGTCGAACGTTCCCAAAATGGTCAATTCTGATGAAATTTTAACATTTAATCTTTTGACTGCAAATTACTGTTGGATGTGAATTATTACCTTTTCAACTAAAATAAGTGTGTTTAAAGTCATTTCTCTGCCTGAAATTGGTCAAAATTGAAGCTTCTGAGTAAGCAAAACTCTGTAAAAATGTCAATTTTGGTCACTGTGAGGGTTTAAAAAGTGGTTATTCAACATGAGGCACGATCCAATTGACATTTTGAATCATTTTTGGTAAAGTCCAAAAAATCAATTTTCGGACAAAAAACGATGACCGCGGAGCTGTCGAACGTTCCCAAAATGGTCAATTCTGATGAAATTTTAACATTTAATCTTTTGACTGCAAATTACTGTTGGATATGAATTATTACTTTTTCAACTAAAATAAGTGTGTTTAAAGTAATTTCTCTGCCTGAAATTGGTCAAAATTGAAGCTTCTGAGTAAGCAAAACTCTGTAAAAATGGCAATTTTGTCACTGTGAGGGTTTAAAAAGTGATTATTCAACATGAGGCACGACCCAATTGACATTTTGAATAATTTTTGGTAAAGTCAAAAAAATCAATTTTCGGACAAAAAACGATGACCGCGGAGCTGTCGAATGTTCCCAAAATGGTCAATTCTGATGAAATTTTAACATTTAATCTTTTGACTGCATAATTACTGTTGGATGTGAATTATTACTTTTTCAACTAAAATAAGTGTGTTTAAAGTCATTTCTGTGCCTGAAATTGGTCAAAATTGAAGCTTCTGAGTAAGCAAAACTCTGTAAAAATGGCAATTTTGGTCACTGTGAGGGTTTAAAAAGTGGTTATTCAATATGAGGCACGATCCAATTGACATTTTGAATCATTTTTGGTAAAGTCCAAAAAATCTATTTTCGGACAAAAAACGATGACCGTGGAGCTGTCGAACGTTCCCAAAATGGTCAATTCTGATGAAATTTTAACATTTAATCTTTTGACTGCAAATTACTGTTGGATATGAATTATTACTTTTTCAACTAAAATAAGTGTGTTTAAAGTAATTTCTCTGCCTGAAATTGGTCAAAATTGAAGCTTCTGAGTAAGCAAAACCCTGTAAAAATGTCAATTTTGGTCACTGTGAGGGTTTAAAAAGTGGTTATTCAACATGAGGCACGATCCAATTGACATTTTGAATCATTTTTGGTAAAGTCCAAAAAATCAATTTTCGGACGAAAAACGATGACCGCGGAGCTGTCGAACGTTCCCAAAATGGTCAATTCTGATGAAATTTTAACATTTAATCTTTTGACTGCAAATTACTGTTGGATGTGAATTATTACCTTTTCAACTAAAATAAGTGTGTTTAAAGTCATTTCTCTGCCTGAAATTGGTCAAAATTGAAGCTTCTGAGTAAGCAAAACTCTGTAAAAATGTCAATTTTGGTCACTGTGAGGGTTTAAAAAGTGGTTATTCAACATGAGGCACGATCCAATTGACATTTTGAATCATTTTTGGTAAAGTCCCAAAAATCAATTTTCGGACAAAAAACGATGACCGCGGAGCTGTCGAACGTTCCCAAAATGGTCAATTCTGATGAAATTTTAACATTTAATCTTTTGACTGCAAATTACTGTTGGATGTGAATTATTACTTTTTTAACTAAAATAAGTGTGTTTAAAGTCATTTCTCTGCCTGAAATTGGTCAAAATTGAAGCTTCTGAGTAAGCAAAACTCTGTAAAAATGGCAATTTGGGTCACTGTGAGGGTTTAAAAAGTGATTATTCAACATGAGGCACGACCCAATTGACATTTTGAATCATTTTTGGTAAAGTCAAAAAAATCAATTTTCGGACAAAAAACGATGACCGCGGAGCTGTCGAACGTTCCAAAAATGGTCAATTCTAATGCAATTTTAACATTTAATCTTTTGACTGCATAATTACTGTTGGATGTGAATTATTACTTTTTCAACTAAAATAAGTGTGTTTAAAGTCATTTCTGTGCCTGAAATTGGTCAAAATTGAAGCTTCTGAGTAAGCAAAACTCTGTAAAAATGGCAATTTTGGTCACTGTGAGGGTTTAAAAAGTGGTTATTCAACATGAGGCACGATCCAATTGACATTTTGAATCATTTTTGGTAAAGTCCAAAAAATCAATTTTCGGACAAAAAACGATGACCGCGGAGCTGTCGAACGTTCCCAAAATGGTCAATTCTGAGGAAATTTTAACATTTAATCTTTTGACTGCAAATTACTGTTGGATATGAATTATTACTTTTTCAACTAAAATAAGTGTGTTTAAAGTAATTTCTCTGCCTGAAATTGGTCAAAATTGAAGCTTCTGAGTAAGCAAAACTCTGTAAAAATGGCAATTTTGGTCACTGTGAGGGTTTAAAAAGTGGTTATTCAACATGAGGCACGATCCAATTGACATTTTGAATCATTTTTGGTAAAGTCCAAAAAATCAATTTTCAGACAAAAAACGGTGACCGCGGAGCTGTCGAACGTTCCCAAACGGGTCAATTCTGATGAAATTTTAACATTTAATCTTTTGACTGCAAATTACTGTTCGATATGAATTATTACTTTTTCAACTAAAATAAGTGTGTTTAAAGTCATTTCTCTGCCTGAAATTGGTCAAAATTGAAGCTTCTGAGTAAGCAAAACCCTGTAAAAATGTCAATTTTGGTCACTGTGAGGGTTTAAAAAGTGGTTATTCAACATGAGGCACGATCCAATTGACATTTTGAATCATTTTTGGTAAAGTCCAAAAAATCAATTTTCGGACGAAAAACGATGACCGCGGAGCTGTCGAACGTTCACAAAATGGTCAATTCTGAAGAAATTTTAACATTTAATCTTTTGACTGCAAATTACTGTTGGATGTGAATTATTACCTTTTCAACTAAAATAAGTGTGTTTAAAGTCATTTCTCTGCCTGAAATTGGTCAAAATTTAAGCTTCTGAGTAAGCAAAACTCTGTAAAAATGTCAATTTTGGTCACTGTGAGGGTTTAAAAAGTGGTTATTCAACATGAGGCACGATCCAATTGACATTTTGAATCATTTTTGGTAAAGTCCCAAAAATCAATTTTCAGACAAAAAACGATGACCGCGGAGCTGTCGAACGTTCCCAAAATGGTCAATTCTGATGAAATTTTAACATTTAATCTTTTGACTGCAAATTACTGTTGGATGTGAATTATTACTTTTTTAACTAAAATAAGTGTGTTTAAAGTCATTTCTCTGCCTGAAATTGGTCAAAATTGAAGATTCTGAGTAAGCAAAACTCTGTAAAAATGGCAATTTTGGTCACTGTGAGGGTTTAAAAAGTGGTTATTCAACATGAGGCACGAACCAATTGACATTTTGAATCATTTTTGGTAAAGTCCAAAAAATCAATTTTCGGACGAAAAACGATGATCGCGGAGCTGTCGAACGTTCCCAAAATGGTCAATTCTGATGAAATTTTAACATTTAATCTTTTGACTGCAAATTACTGTTGGATGTGAATTATTACTTTTTTAACTAAAATAAGTGTGTTTAAAGTCATTTCTCTGCCTGAAATTGGTCAAAATTGAAGCTTCTGAGTAAGCAAAACTCTGTAAAAATGGCAATTTGGGTCACTGTGAGGGTTTAAAAAGTGATTATTCAACATGAGGCACGACCCAATTGACATTTTGAATCATTTTTGGTAAAGTCAAAAAAATCAATTTTCGGACAAAAAACGATGACCGCGGAGCTGTCGAACGTTCCAAAAATGGTCAATTCTGATGAAATTTTAACATTTAATCTTTTGACTGCATAATTACTGTTGGATGTGAATTATTACTTTTTCAACTAAAATAAGTGTGTTTAAAGTCATTTCTGTGCCTGAAATTGGTCAAAATTGAAGCTTCTGAGTAAGCAAAACTCTGTAAAAATGGCAATTTTGGTCACTGTGAGGGTTTAAAAAGTGGTTATTCAACATGAGGCACGATCCAATTGACATTTTGAATCATTTTTGGTAAAGTCCAAAAAATCAATTTTCGGACAAAAAACGATGACCGCGGAGCTGTCGAACGTTCCCAAAATGGTCAATTCTGAGGAAATTTTAACATTTAATCTTTTGACTGCAAATTACTGTTGGATATGAATTATTACTTTTTCAACTAAAATAAGTGTGTTTAAAGTAATTTCTCTGCCTGAAATTGGTCAAAATTGAAGCTTCTGAGTAAGCAAAACTCTGTAAAAATGGCAATTTTGGTCACTGTGAGGGTTTAAAAAGTGGTTATTCAACATGAGGCACGATCCAATTGACATTTTGAATAATTTTTGGTAAAGTCCAAAAAATCAATTTTCAGACAAAAAACGGTGACCGCGGAGCTGTCGAACGTTCCCAAACGGGTCAATTCTGATGAAATTTTAACATTTAATCTTTTGACTGCAATCTACTGTTCGATATGAATTATTACCTTTTCAACTAAAATAAGTGTGTTTAAAGTCATTTCTCTGCCTGAAATTGGTCAAAATTGAAGCTTCTGAGTAAGCAAAACTCTGTAAAAATGTCAATTTTGGTCACTGTGAGGGTTTAAAAAGTGGTTATTCAACATGAGGCACGATCCAATTGACATTTTGAATCATTTTTGGTAAAGTCCAAAAAATCAATTTTCGGACAAAAAACGATGACCGCGGAGCTGTCGAACGTTCCCAAAATGGTCAATTCTGATGAAATTTTAACATTTAATCTTTTGACTGCAAATTACTGTTGGATATGAATTATTACTTTTTCAACTAAAATAAGTGTGTTTAAAGTAATTTCTCTGCCTGAAATTGGTCAAAATTGAAGCTTCTGAGTAAGCAAAACTCTGTAAAAATGGCAATTTTGTCACTGTGAGGGTTTAAAAAGTGATTATTCAACATGAGGCACGACCCAATTGACATTTTGAATAATTTTTGGTAAAGTCAAAAAAATCAATTTTCGGACAAAAAACGATGACCGCGGAGCTGTCGAATGTTCCCAAAATGGTCAATTCTGATGAAATTTTAACATTTAATCTTTTGACTGCATAATTACTGTTGGATGTGAATTATTACTTTTTCAACTAAAATAAGTGTGTTTAAAGTCATTTCTGTGCCTGAAATTGGTCAAAATTGAAGCTTCTGAGTAAGCAAAACTCTGTAAAAATGGCAATTTTGGTCACTGTGAGGGTTTAAAAAGTGGTTATTCAACATGAGGCACGATCCAATTGACATTTTGAATCATTTTTGGTAAAGTCCAAAAAATCTATTTTCGGACAAAAAACGATGAGCGTGGAGCTGTCGAACGTTCCCAAAATGGTCAATTCTCATGAAATTTTAACATTTAATCTTTTGACTGCAAATTACTGTTGGATATGAATTATTACTTTTTCAACTAAAATAAGTGTGTTTAAAGTAATTTCTCTGCCTGAAATTGGTCAAAATTGAAGCTTCTGAGTAAGCAAAACCCTGTAAAAATGTCAATTTTGGTCACTGTGAGGGTTTAAAAAGTGGTTATTCAACATGAGGCACGATCCAATTGACATTTTGAATCATTTTTGGTAAAGTCCAAAAAATCAATTTTCGGACGAAAAACGATGACCGCGGAGCTGTCGAACGTTCCCAAAATGGTCAATTCTGATGAAATTTTAACATTTAATCTTTTGACTGCAAATTACTGTTGGATGTGAATTATTACCTTTTCAACTAAAATAAGTGTGTTTAAAGTCATTTCTCTGCCTGAAATTGGTCAAAATTGAAGCTTCTGAGTAAGCAAAACTCTGTAAAAATGTCAATTTTGGTCACTGTGAGGGTTTAAAAAGTGGTTATTCAACATGAGGCACGATCCAATTGACATTTTGAATCATTTTTGGTAAAGTCCCAAAAATCAATTTTCGGACAAAAAACGATGACCGCGGAGCTGTCGAACGTTCCCAAAATGGTCAATTCTGATGAAATTTTAACATTTAATCTTTTGACTGCAAATTACTGTTGGATGTGAATTATTACTTTTTTAACTAAAATAAGTGTGTTTAAAGTCATTTCTCTGCCTGAAATTGGTCAAAATTGAAGATTCTGAGTAAGCAAAACTCTGTAAAAATGGCAATTTGGGTCACTGTGAGGGTTTAAAAAGTGGTTATTCAACATGAGGCACGATCCAATTGACATTTTGAATCATTTTTGGTAAAGTCCAAAAAATCAATTTTCGGACAAAAAACGATGACCGCGGAGCTGTCGAACGTTCCCAAAATGGTCAATTCTGATGAAATTTTAACATTTAATCTTTTGACTGCAAATTACTGTTGGATGTGAATTATTACCTTTTCAACTAAAATAAGTGTGTTTAAAGTCATTTCTCTGCCTGAAATTGGTCAAAATTGAAGCTTCTGAGTAAGCAAAACTCTGTAAAAATGTCAATTTTGGTCACTGTGAGGGTTTAAAAAGTGGTTATTCAACATGAGGCACGATCCAATTGACATTTTGAATCATTTTTGGTAAAGTCCAAAAAATCAATTTTCGGACAAAAAACGATGACCGCGGAGCTGTCGAACGTTCCCAAAATGGTCAATTCTGATGAAATTTTAACATTTAATCTTTTGACTGCAAATTACTGTTGGATATGAATTATTACTTTTTCAACTAAAATAAGTGTGTTTAAAGTAATTTCTCTGCCTGAAATTGGTCAAAATTGAAGCTTCTGAGTAAGCAAAACTCTGTAAAAATGGCAATTTTGTCACTGTGAGGGTTAAAAAAGTGATTATTCAACATGAGGCACGACCCAATTGACATTTTGAATAATTTTTGGTAAAGTCAAAAAAATCAATTTTCGGACAAAAAACGATGACCGCGGACCTGTCGAATGTTCCCAAAATGGTCAATTCTGATGAAATTTTAACATTTAATCTTTTGACTGCATAATTACTGTTGGATGTGAATTATTACTTTTTCAACTAAAATAAGTGTGTTTAAAGTCATTTCTGTGCCTGAAATTGGTCAAAATTGAAGCTTCTGAGTAAGCAAAACTCTGTAAAAATGGCAATTTTGGTCACTGTGAGGGTTTAAAAAGTGGTTATTCAACATGAGGCACGATCCAATTGACATTTTGAATCATTTTTGGTAAAGTCCAAAAAATCTATTTTCGGACAAAAAACGATGACCGTGGAGCTGTCGAACGTTCCCAAAATGGTCAATTCTGATGAAATTTTAACATTTAATCTTTTGACTGCAAATTACTGTTGGATATGAATTATTACTTTTTCAACTAAAATAAGTGTGTTTAAAGTAATTTCTCTGCCTGAAATTGGTCAAAATTGAAGCTTCTGAGTAAGCAAAACCCTGTAAAAATGTCAATTTTGGTCACTGTGAGGGTTTAAAAAGTGGTTATTCAACATGAGGCACGATCCAATTGACATTTTGAATCATTTTTGGTAAAGTCCAAAAAATCAATTTTCGGACGAAAAACGATGACCGCGGAGCTGTCGAACGTTCCCAAAATGGTCAATTCTGATGAAATTTTAACATTTAATCTTTTGACTGCAAATTACTGTTGGATGTGAATTATTACCTTTTCAACTAAAATAAGTGTGTTTAAAGTCATTTCTCTGCCTGAAATTGGTCAAAATTGAAGCTTCTGAGTAAGCAAAACTCTGTAAAAATGTCAATTTTGGTCACTGTGAGGGTTTAAAAAGTGGTTATTCAACATGAGGCACGATCCAATTGACATTTTGAATCATTTTTGGTAAAGTCCCAAAAATCAATTTTCGGACAAAAAACGATGACCGCGGAGCTGTCGAACGTTCCCAAAATGGTCAATTCTGATGAAATTTTAACATTTAATCTTTTGACTGCAAATTACTGTTGGATGTGAATTATTACTTTTTTAACTAAAATAAGTGTGTTTAAAGTCATTTCTCTGCCTGAAATTGGTCAAAATTGAAGCTTCTGAGTAAGCAAAACTCTGTAAAAATGGCAATTTGGGTCACTGTGAGGGTTTAAAAAGTGATTATTCAACATGAGGCACGACCCAATTGACATTTTGAATCATTTTTGGTAAAGTCAAAAAAATCAATTTTCGGACAAAAAACGATGACCGCGGAGCTGTCGAACGTTCCAAAAATGGTCAATTCTGATGCAATTTTAACATTTAATCTTTTGACTGCATAATTACTGTTGGATGTGAATTATTACTTTTTCAACTAAAATAAGTGTGTTTAAAGTCATTTCTGTGCCTGAAATTGGTCAAAATTGAAGCTTCTGAGTAAGCAAAACTCTGTAAAAATGGCAATTTTGGTCACTGTGAGGGTTTAAAAAGTGGTTATTCAACATGAGGCACGATCCAATTGACATTTTGAATCATTTTTGGTAAAGTCCAAAAAATCAATTTTCGGACAAAAAACGATGACCGCGGAGCTGTCGAACGTTCCCAAAATGGTCAATTCTGAGGAAATTTTAACATTTAATCTTTTGACTGCAAATTACTGTTGGATATGAATTATTACTTTTTCAACTAAAATAAGTGTGTTTAAAGTAATTTCTCTGCCTGAAATTGGTCAAAATTGAAGCTTCTGAGTAAGCAAAACTCTGTAAAAATGGCAATTTTGGTCACTGTGAGGGTTTAAAAAGTGGTTATTCAACATGAGGCACGATCCAATTGACATTTTGAATCATTTTTGGTAAAGTCCAAAAAATGAATTTTCAGACAAAAAACGGTGACCGCGGAGCTGTCGAACGTTCCCAAACGGGTCAATTCTGATGAAATTTTAACATTTAATCTTTTGACTGCAAATTACTGTTCGATATGAATTATTACTTTTTCAACTAAAATAAGTGTGTTTAAAGTCATTTCTCTGCCTGAAATTGGTCAAAATTGAAGCTTCTGAGTAAGCAAAACCCTGTAAAAATGTCAATTTTGGTCACTGTGAGGGTTTAAAAAGTGGTTATTCAACATGAGGCACGATCCAATTGACATTTTGAATCATTTTTGGTAAAGTCCAAAAAATCAATTTTCGGACGAAAAACGATGACCGCGGAGCTGTCGAACGTTCCCAAAATGGTCAATTCTGAAGAAATTTTAACATTTAATCTTTTGACTGCAAATTACTGTTGGATGTGAATTATTACCTTTTCAACTAAAATAAGTGTGTTTAAAGTCATTTCTCTGCCTGAAATTGGTCAAAATTGAAGCTTCTGAGTAAGCAAAACTCTGTAAAAATGTCAATTTTGGTCACTGTGAGGGTTTAAAAAGTGGTTATTCAACATGAGGCACGATCCAATTGACATTTTGAATCATTTTTGGTAAAGTCCCAAAAATCAATTTTCAGACAAAAAACGATGACCGCGGAGCTGTCGAACGTTCCCAAAATGGTCAATTCTGATGAAATTTTAACATTTAATCTTTTGACTGCAAATTACTGTTGGATGTGAATTATTACTTTTTTAACTAAAATAAGTGTGTTTAAAGTCATTTCTCTGCCTGAAATTGGTCAAAATTGAAGATTCTGAGTAAGCAAAACTCTGTAAAAATGGCAATTTTGGTCACTGTGAGGGTTTAAAAAGTGGTTATTCAACATGAGGCACGATCCAATTGACATTTTGAATCATTTTTGGTAAAGTCCAAAAAATCAATTTTCGGACGAAAAACGATGATCGCGGAGCTGTCGAACGTTCCCAAAATGGTCAATTCTGATGAAATTTTAACATTTAATCTTTTGACTGCAAATTACTGTTGGATGTGAATTATTACTTTTTTAACTAAAATAAGTGTGTTTAAAGTCATTTCTCTGCCTGAAATTGGTCAAAATTGAAGCTTCTGAGTAAGCAAAACTCTGTAAAAATGGCAATTTGGGTCACTGTGAGGGTTTAAAAAGTGATTATTCAACATGAGGCACGACCCAATTGACATTTTGAATCATTTTTGGTAAAGTCAAAAAAATCAATTTTCGGACAAAAAACGATGACCGCGGAGCTGTCGAACGTTCCAAAAATGGTCAATTCTGATGAAATTTTAACATTTAATCTTTTGACTGCATAATTACTGTTGGATGTGAATTATTACTTTTTCAACTAAAATAAGTGTGTTTAAAGTCATTTCTGTGCCTGAAATTGGTCAAAATTGAAGCTTCTGAGTAAGCAAAACTCTGTAAAAATGGCAATTTTGGTCACTGTGAGGGTTTAAAAAGTGGTTATTCAACATGAGGCACGATCCAATTGACATTTTGAATCATTTTTGGTAAAGTCCAAAAAATCAATTTTCGGACAAAAAACGATGACCGCGGAGCTGTCGAACGTTCCCAAAATGGTCAATTCTGAGGAAATTTTAACATTTAATCTTTTGACTGCAAATTACTGTTGGATATGAATTATTACTTTTTCAACTAAAATAAGTGTGTTTAAAGTAATTTCTCTGCCTGAAATTGGTCAAAATTGAAGCTTCTGAGTAAGCAAAACTCTGTAAAAATGGCAATTTTGGTCACTGTGAGGGTTTAAAAAGTGGTTATTCAACATGAGGCACGATCCAATTGACATTTTGAATAATTTTTGGTAAAGTCCAAAAAATCAATTTTCAGACAAAAAACGGTGACCGCGGAGCTGTCGAACGTTCCCAAACGGGTCAATTCTGATGAAATTTTAACATTTAATCTTTTGACTGCAATCTACTGTTCGATATGAATTATTACTTTTTCAACTAAAATAAGTGTGTTTAAAGTCATTTCTCTGCCTGAAATTGGTCAAAATTGAAGCTTCTGAGTAAGCAAAACCCTGTAAAAATGTCAATTTTGGTCACTGTGAGGGTTTAAAAAGTGGTTATTCAACATGAGGCACGATCCAATTGACATTTTGAATCATTTTTGGTAAAGTCCAAAAAATCAATTTTCGGACGAAAAACGATGACCGCGGAGCTGTCGAACGTTCCCAAAATGGTCAATTCTGATGAAATTTTAACATTTAATCTTTTGACTGCAAATTACTGTTGGATATGAATTATTACTTTTTCAACTAAAATAAGTGTGTGTAAAGTAATTTCTCTGCCTGAAATTGGTCAAAATTGAAGCTTCTGAGTAAGCAAAACTCTGTAAAAATGGCAATTTTGGTCACTGTGAGGGTTTAAAAAGTGATTATTCAACATGAGGCACGACCCAATTGACATTTTGAATCATTTTTGGTAAAGTCCAAAAAATCAATTTTCGGACAAAAAACGATGACCGCGGAGCTGTCGAACGTTCCAAAAATGGTCAATTCTAATGAAATTTTAACATTTAATCTTTTGACTGCATAATTACTGTTGGATGTGAATTATTACTTTTTCAACTAAAATAAGTGTGTTTAAAGTCATTTCTGTGCCTGAAATTGGTCAAAATTGAAGCTTCTGAGTAAGCAAAACTCTGTAAAAATGGCAATTTTGGTCACTGTGAGGGTTTAAAAAGTGGTTATTCAACATGAGGCACGATCCAATTGACATTTTGAATCATTTTTGGTAAAGTCCAAAAAATCAATTTTCGGACAAAAAACGATGACCGCGGAGCTGTCGAACGTTCCCAAAATGGTCAATTCTGAGGAAATTTTAACATTTAATCTTTTGACTGCAAATTACTGTTGGATATGAATTATTACTTTTTCAACTAAAATAAGTGTGTTTAAAGTAATTTCTCTGCCTGAAATTGGTCAAAATTGAAGCTTCTGAGTAAGCAAAACTCTGTAAAAATGGCAATTTTGGTCACTGTGAGGGTTTAAAAAGTGGTTATTCAACATGAGGCACGATCCAATTGACATTTTGAATCATTTTTGGTAAAGTCCAAAAAATCAATTTTCAGACAAAAAACGGTGACCGCGGAGCTGTCGAACGTTCCCAAACGGGTCAATTCTGATGAAATTTTAACATTTAATCTTTTGACTGCAAATTACTGTTCGATATGAATTATTACTTTTTCAACTAAAATAAGTGTGTTTAAAGTCATTTCTCTGCCTGAAATTGGTCAAAATTGAAGCTTCTGAGTAAGCAAAACCCTGTAAAAATGTCAATTTTGGTCACTGTGAGGGTTTAAAAAGTGGTTATTCAACATGAGGCACGATCCAATTGACATTTTGAATCATTTTTGGTAAAGTCCAAAAAATCAATTTTCGGACGAAAAACGATGACCGCGGAGCTGTCGAACGTTCCCAAAATGGTCAATTCTGATGAAATTTTAACATTTAATCTTTTGACTGCAAATTACTGTTGGATGTGAATTATTACCTTTTCAACTAAAATAAGTGTGTTTAAAGTCATTTCTCTGCCTGAAATTGGTCAAAATTGAAGCTTCTGAGTAAGCAAAACTCTGTAAAAATGTCAATTTTGGTCACTGTGAGGGTTTAAAAAGTGGTTATTCAACATGAGGCACGATCGAATTGACATTTTGAATCATTTTTGGTAAAGTCCCAAAAATCAATTTTCGGACAAAAAACGATGACCGCGGAGCTGTCGAACGTTCCCAAAATGGTCAATTCTGATGAAATTTTAACATTTAATCTTTTGACTGCAAATTACTGTTGGATGTGAATTATTACTTTTTTAACTAAAATAAGTGTGTTTAAAGTCATTTCTCTGCCTGAAATTGGTCAAAATTGAAGATTCTGAGTAAGCAAAACTCTGTAAAAATGGCAATTTTGGTCACTGTGAGGGTTTAAAAAGTGGTTATCCAACATGAGGCACGATCCAATTGACATTTTGAATCATTTTTGGTAAAGTCCAAAAAATCAATTTTCGGACGAAAAACGATGATCGCGGAGCTGTCGAACGTTCCCAAAATGGTCAATTCTGATGAAATTTTAACATTTAATCTTTTGACTGCAAATTACTGTTGGATGTGAATTATTACTTTTTTAACTAAAATAAGTGTGTTTAAAGTCATTTCTCTGCCTGAAATTGGTCAAAATTGAAGCTTCTGAGTAAGCAAAACTCAGTAAAAATGGCAATTTGGGTCACTGTGAGGGTTTAAAAAGTGATTATTCAACATGAGGCACGACCCAATTGACATTTTGAATCATTTTTGGTAAAGTCAAAAAAATCAATTTTCGGACAAAAAACGATGACCGCGGAGCTGTCGAACGTTCCAAAAATGGTCAATTCTGATGAAATTTTAACATTTAATCTTTTGACTGCATAATTACTGTTGGATGTGAATTATTACTTTTTCAACTAAAATAAGTGTGTTTAAAGTCATTTCTGTGCCTGAAATTGGTCAAAATTGAAGCTTCTGAGTAAGCAAAACTCTGTAAAAATGGCAATTTTGGTCACTGTGAGGGTTTAAAAAGTGGTTATTCAACATGAGGCACGATCCAATTGACATTTTGAATCATTTTTGGTAAAGTCCAAAAAATCAATTTTCGGACAAAAAACGATGACCGCGGAGCTGTCGAACGTTCCCAAAATGGTCAATTCTGAGGAAATTTTAACATTTAATCTTTTGACTGCAAATTACTGTTGGATATGAATTATTACTTTTTCAACTAAAATAAGTGTGTTTAAAGTAATTTCTCTGCCTGAAATTGGTCAAAATTGAAGCTTCTGAGTAAGCAAAACTCTGTAAAAATGGCAATTTTGGTCACTGTGAGGGTTTAAAAAGTGGTTATTCAACATGAGGCACGATCCAATTGACATTTTGAATCATTTTTGGTAAAGTCCAAAAAATCAATTTTCAGACAAAAAACGGTGACCGCGGAGCTGTCGAACGTTCCCAAACGGGTCAATTCTGATGAAATTTTAACATTTAATCTTTTGACTGCAAATTACTGTTCGATATGAATTATTACTTTTTCAACTAAAATAAGTGTGTTTAAAGTCATTTCTCTGCCTGAAATTGGTCAAAATTGAAGCTTCTGAGTAAGCAAAACCCTGTAAAAATGTCAATTTTGGTCACTGTGAGGGTTTAAAAAGTGGTTAATCAACATGAGGCACGATCCAATTGACATTTTGAATCATTTTTGGTAAAGTCCAAAAAATCAATTTTCGGACGAAAAACGATGACCGCAGCTGTCGAACGTTCCCAAAATGGTCAATTCTGATGAAATTTTAACATTTAATCTTTTGACTGCAAATTACTGTTGGATGTGAATTATTACCTTTTCAACTAAAATAAGTGTGTTTAAAGTCATTTCTCTGCCTGAAATTGGTCAAAATTGAAGCTTCTGAGTAAGCAAAACTCTGTAAAAATGTCAATTTTGGTCACTGTGAGGGTTTAAAAAGTGGTTATTCAACATGAGGCACGATCGAATTGACATTTTGAATCATTTTTGGTAAAGTCCCAAAAATCAATTTTCGGACAAAAAACGATGACCGCGGAGCTGTCGAACGTTCCCAAAATGGTCAATTCTGATGAAATTTTAACATTTAATCTTTTGACTGCAAATTACTGTTGGATGTGAATTATTACTTTTTTAACTAAAATAAGTGTGTTTAAAGTCATTTCTCTGCCTGAAATTGGTCAAAATTGAAGATTCTGAGTAAGCAAAACTCTGTAAAAATGGCAATTTTGGTCACTGTGAGGGTTTAAAAAGTGGTTATTCAACATGAGGCACGATCCAATTGACATTTTGAATCATTTTTGGTAAAGTCCAAAAAATCAATTTTCGGACAAAAAACGATGACCGCGGAGCTGTCGAACGTTCCCAAAATGGTCAATTCTGATGAAATTTTAACATCTAATCTTTTGACTGCAAATTACTGTTGGATATGAATTATTACTTTTTCAACTAAAATAAGTGTGTGTAAAGTAATTTCTCTGCCTGAAATTGGTCAAAATTGAAGCTTCTGAGTAAGCAAAACTCTGTAAAAATGGCAATTTTGGTCACTGTGAGGGTTTAAAAAGTGATTATTCAACATGAGGCACGACCCAATTGACATTTTGAATCATTTTTGGTAAAGTCCAAAAAATCAATTTTCGGACGAAAAACGATGACCGCGGAGCTGTCGAACGTTCCCAAAATGGTCAATTCTGATGAAATTTTAACATTTAATCTTTTGACTGCAAATTACTGTTGGATGTGAATTATTACCTTTTCAACTAAAATAAGTGTGTTTAAAGTCATTTCTCTGCCTGAAATTGGTCAAAATTGAAGCTTCTGAGTAAGCAAAACTCTGTAAAAATGTCAATTTTGGTCACTGTGAGGGTTTAAAAAGTGGTTATTCAACATGAGGCACGATCCAATTGACATTTTGAATCATTTTTGGTAAAGTCCAAAAAATCTATTTTCGGACAAAAAACGATGACCGCGGAGCTGTCGAACGTTCCCAAAATGGTCAATTCTGATGAAATTTTAACATTTAATCTTTTGACTGCAAATTACTGTTGGATATGAATTATTACTTTTTCAACTAAAATAAGTGTGTTTAAAGTAATTTCTCTGCCTGAAATTGGTCAAAATTGAAGCTTCTGAGTAAGCAAAACTCTGTAAAAATGGCAATTTTGGTCACTGTGAGGGTTTAAAAAGTGATTATTCAACATGAGGCACGACCCAATT
Organism: Lissotriton helveticus; assembly: GCF_964261635.1. Lineage (NCBI taxonomy): Eukaryota > Metazoa > Chordata > Amphibia > Caudata > Salamandridae > Lissotriton > Lissotriton helveticus. Next base: position 296,405,793 of record NC_136068.1, on the reverse strand, counting down.
GACATTTTGAATAATTTTTGGTAAAGTCAAAAAAATCAATTTTCGGACAAAAAACGATGACCGCGGAGCTGTCGAATGTTCCCAAAATGGTCAATTCTGATGAAATTTTAACATTTAATCTTTTGACTGCATAATGACTGTTGGATGTGAATTATTACTTTTTCAACTAAAATAAGTGTGTTTAAAGTCATTTCTGTGCCTGAAATTGGTCAAAATTGAAGCTTCTGAGTAAGCAAAACTCTGTAAAAATGGCAATTTTGGTCACTGTGAGGGTTTAAAAAGTGGTTATTCAACATGAGGCACGATCCAATTGACATTTTGAATCATTTTTGGTAAAGTCCAAAAAATCTATTTTCGCACAAAAAACGATGACCGCGGAGCTGTCGAACGTTCCCAAAATGGTCAATTCTGATGAAATTTTAACATTTAATCTTTTGACTGCAAATTACTGTTGGATGTGAATTATTACCTTTTCAACTAAAATAAGTGTGTTTAAAGTCATTTCTCTGCCTGAAATTGGTCAAAATTGAAGCTTCTGAGTAAGCAAAACTCTGTAAAAATGTCAATTTTGGTCACTGTGAGGGTTTAAAAAGTGGTTATTCAACATGAGGCACGATCCAATTGACATTTTGAATCATTTTTGGTAAAGTCCCAAAAATCAATTTTCGGACAAAAAACGATGACCGCGGAGCTGTCGAACGTTCCCAAAATGGTCAATTCTGATGAAATTTTAACATTTAATCTTTTGACTGCAAATTACTGTTGGATGTGAATTATTACTTTTTTAACTAAAATAAGTGTGTTTAAAGTCATTTCTCTGCCTGAAATTGGTCAAAATTGAAGATTCTGAGTAAGCAAAACTCTGTAAAAATGGCAATTTGGGTCACTGTGAGGGTTTAAAAAGTGGTTATTTAACATGAGGCACGATCCAATTGACATTTTGAATCATTTTTGGTAAAGTCCAAAAAATCAATTTTCGGACAAAAAACGATGACCGCGGAGCTGTCGAACGTTCCCAAAATGGTCAATTCTGATGAAATTTTAACATTTAATCTTTTGACTGCAAATTACTGTTGGATGTGAATTATTACCTTTTCAACTAAAATAAGTGTGTTTAAAGTCATTTCTCTGCCTGAAATTGGTCAAAATTGAAGCTTCTGAGTAAGCAAAACTCTGTAAAAATGTCAATTTTGGTCACTGTGAGGGTTTAAAAAGTGGTTATTCAACATGAGGCACGATCCAATTGACATTTTGAATCATTTTTGGTAAAGTCCAAAAAATCAATTTTCGGACAAAAAACGATGACCGCGGAGCTGTCGAACGTTCCCAAAATGGTCAATTCTGATGAAATTTTAACATTTAATCTTTTGACTGCAAATTACTGTTGGATATGAATTATTACTTTTTCAACTAAAATAAGTGTGTTTAAAGTAATTTCTCTGCCTGAAATTGGTCAAAATTGAAGCTTCTGAGTAAGCAAAACTCTGTAAAAATGGCAATTTTGGTCACTGTGAGGGTTTAAAAAGTGATTAATTAACATGAGGCACGACCCAATTGACATTTTGAATAATTTTTGGTAAAGTCAAAAAAATCAATTTTCGGACAAAAAACGATGACCGCGGAGCTGTCGAATGTTCCCAAAATGGTCAATTCTGATGAAATTTTAACATTTAATCTTTTGAATGCATAATTACTGTTGGATGTGAATTATTACTTTTTCAACTAAAATAAGTGTGTTTAAAGTCATTTCTGTGCCTGAAATTGGTCAAAATTGAAGCTTCTGAGTAAGCAAAACTCTGTAAAAATGGCAATTTTGGTCACTGTGAGGGTTTAAAAAGTGGTTATTCAACATGAGGCACGATCCAATTGACATTTTGAATCATTTTTGGTAAAGTCCAAAAAATCTATTTTCGGACAAAAAACGATGACCGCGGAGCTGTCGAACGTTCCCAAAATGGTCAATTCTGATGAAATTTTAACATTTAATCTTTTGACTGCAAATTACTGTTGGATATGAATTATTACTTTTTCAACTAAAATAAGTGTGTTTAAAGTAATTTCTCTGCCTGAAATTGGTCAAAATTGAAGCTTCTGAGTAAGCAAAACTCTGTAAAAATGTCAATTTTGGTCACTGTGAGGGTTTAAAAAGTGGTTATTCAACATGAGGCACGATCCAATTGACATTTTGAATCATTTTTGGTAAAGTCCAAAAAATCAATTTTCGGACGAAAAACGACCGCAGAGCTGTCGAACGTTCCAAAAATGGTCAATTCTGATGAAATTTTAACATTTAATCTTTTGACTGCATAATTACTGTTGGATGTGAATTATTACTTTTTCAACTAAAATAAGTGTGTTTAAAGTCATTTCTGTGCCTGAAATTGGTCAAAGTTGAAGCTTCTGAGTAAGCAAAACTCTGTAAAAATGGCAATTTTGGTCACTGTGAGGGTTTAAAAAGTGGTTATTCAACATGAGGCACGATCCAATTGACATTTTGAATCATTTTTGGTAAAGTCCAAAAAATCAATTTTCAGACAAAAAACGGTGACCGCGGAGCTGTCGAACGTTCCCAAACGGGTCAATTCTGATGAAATTTTAACATTTAATCTTTTGACTGCAAATTACTGTTCGATATGAATTATTACTTTTTCAACTAAAATAAGTGTGTTTAAAGTCATTTCTCTGCCTGAAATTGGTCAAAATTGAAGCTTCTGAGTAAGCAAAACCCTGTAAAAATGTCAATTTTGGTCACTGTGAGGGTTTAAAAAGTGGTTATTCAACATGAGGCACGATCCAATTGACATTTTGAATCATTTTTGGTAAAGTCCAAAAAATCTATTTTCGGACGAAAAACGATGACCGCGGAGCTGTCGAACGTTCCCAAAATGGTCAATTCTGATGAAATTTTAACATTTAATCTTTTGACTGCAAATTACTGTTGGATGTGAATTATTACTTTTTTAACTAAAATAAGTGTGTTTAAAGTCATTTCTCTGCCTGAAATTGGTCAAAATTGAAGATTCTGAGTAAGCAAAACTCTGTAAAAATGGCAATTTGGGTCACTGTGAGGGTTTAAAAAGTGGTTATTCAACATGAGGCACGATCCAATTGACATTTTGAATCATTTTTGGTAAAGTCCAAAAAATCAATTTTCGGACAAAAAACGATGACCGCGGAGCTGTCGAACGTTCCCAAAATGGTCAATTCTGATGAAATTTTAACATTTAATCTTTTGACTGCAAATTACTGTTGGATGTGAATTATTACCTTTTCAACTAAAATAAGTGTGTTTAAAGTCATTTCTCTGCCTGAAATTGGTCAAAATTGAAGCTTCTGAGTAAGCAAAACTCTGTAAAAATGTCAATTTTGGTCACTGTGAGGGTTTAAAAAGTGGTTATTCAACATGAGGCACGATCCAATTGACATTTTGAATCATTTTTGGTAAAGTCCAAAAAATCAATTTTCGGACAAAAAACGATGACCGCGGAGCTGTCGAACGTTCCCAAAATGGTCAATTCTGATGAAATTTTAACATTTAATCTTTTGACTGCAAATTACTGTTGGATATGAATTATTACTTTTTCAACTAAAATAAGTGTGTTGAAAGTAATTTCTCTGCCTGAAATTGGTCAAAATTGAAGCTTCTGAGTAAGCAAAACTCTGTAAAAATGGCAATTTTGGTCACTGTGAGGGTTTAAAAAGTGATTATTCAACATGAGGCACGACCCAATTGACATTTTGAATAATTTTTGGTAAAGTCAAAAAAATCCATTTTCGGACAAAAAACGATGACCGCGGAGCTGTCGAATGTTCCCAAAATGGTCAATTCTGATGAAATTTTAACATTTAATCTTTTGACTGCATAATTACTGTTGGATGTGAATTATTACTTTTTCAACTAAAATAAGTGTGTTTAAAGTCATTTCTGTGCCTGAAATTGGTCAAAATTGAAGCTTCTGAGTAAGCAAAACTCTGTAAAAATGGCAATTTTGGTCACTGTGAGGGTTTAAAAAGTGGTTATTCAACATGAGGCACGATCCAATTGACATTTTGAATCATTTTTGGTAAAGTCCAAAAAATCTATTTTCGGACAAAAAACGATGACCGCGGAGCTGTGGAACGTTCCCAAAATGGTCAATTCTGATGAAATTTTAACATTTAATCTTTTGACTGCAAATTACTGTTGGATGTGAATTATTACTCTTTCAACTAAAATAAGTGTGTTTAAAGTCATTTCTGTGCCTGAAATTGGTCAAAACTGAAGCTTCTGAGTAAGCAAAACTCTGTAAAAATGTCAATTTTGGTCACTGTGAGGGTTTAAAAAGTGGTTATTCAACATGAGGCACGATCCAATTGACATTTTGAATCATTTTTGGTAAAGTCCAAAAAATCCATTTTCGGACAAAAAACGATGATCGCGGAGCTGTCGAACGTTCCCAAAATGGTCAATTCTGATGAAATTTTAACATTTAATCTTTTGACTGCAAATTACTGTTGGATGTGAATTATTACTTTTTTAACTAAAATAAGTGTGTTTAAAGTCATTTCTGTGCCTGAAATTGGTCAAAATTGAAGCTTCTGAGTAAGCAAAACTCTGTAAAAATGGCAATTTTGGTCACTGTGAGGGTTTAAAAAGTGGTTATTCAACATGAGGCACGATCCAATTGACATTTTGAATCATTTTTGGTAAAGTCCAAAAAATCAATTTTCGGACAAAAAACGATGACCGCGGAGCTGTCGAACGTTCCCAAAATGGTCAATTCTGATGAAATTTTAACATTTAATCTTTTGACTGCAAATTACTGTTGGATATGAATTATTACTTTTTCAACTAAAATAAGTGTGTTTAAAGTAATTTCTCTGCCTGAAATTGGTCAAAATTGAAGCTTCTGAGTAAGCAAAACTCTGTAAAAATGTCAATTTTGGTCACTGTGAGGGTTTAAAAAGTGGTTATTCAACATGAGGCACGATCCAATTGACATTTTGAATCATTTTTGGTAAAGTCCAAAAAATCAATTTTCGGACGAAAAACGATGACCGCGGAGCTGTCGAACGTTCCCAAAATGGTCAATTCTGATGAAATTTTAACATTTAATCTTTTGACTGCAAATTACTGTTGGATGTGAATTATTACTCTTTCAACTAAAATAAGTGTGTTTAAAGTCATTTCTGTGCCTGAAATTGGTCAAAATTGAAGCTTCTGAGTAAGCAAAACTCTGTAAAAATGGCAATTTTGGTCACTGTGAGGGTTTAAAAAGTGGTTATTCAACATGAGGCACGACCCAATTGACATTTTGAATCATTTTTGGTAAAGTCCAAAAAATCAATTTTCGGACAAAAAACGATGACCGCGGAGCTGTCGAACATTCCAAAAATGGTCAATTCTGATGACATTTTAACATTTAATCTTTTGACTGCATAATTACTGTTGGATGTGAATTATTACTTTTTCAACTAAAATAAGTGTGTTTAAAGTCATTTCTGTGCCTGAAATTGGTCAAAATTGAAGCTTCTGAGTAAGCAAAACTCTGTAAAAATGGCAATTTTGGTCACTGTGAGGGTTTAAAAAGTGGTTATTCAACATGAGGCACGATCCAATTGACATTTTGAATCATTTTTGGTAAAGTCCAAAAAATCAATTTTCAGACAAAAAACGGTGACCGCGGAGCTGTCGAACGTTCCCAAACGGGTCAATTCTGATGAAATTTTAACATTTAATCTTTTGACTGCAAATTACTGTTCGATATGAATTATTACTTTTTCAACTAAAATAAGTGTGTTTAAAGTCATTTCTCTGCCTGAAATTGGTCAAAATTGAAGCTTCTGAGTAAGCAAAACCCTGTAAAAATGTCAATTTTGGTCACTGTGAGGGTTTAAAAAGTGGTTATTCAACATGAGGCACGATCCAATTGACATTTTGAATCATTTTTGGTAAAGTCCAAAAAATCTATTTTCGGACGAAAAACGATGACCGCGGAGCTGTCGAACGTTCCCAAAATGGTCAATTCTGATGAAATTTTAACATTTAATCTTTTGACTGCAAATTACTGTTGGATGTGAATTATTACCTTTTCAACTAAAATAAGTGTGTTTAAAGTCATTTCTCTGCCTGAAATTGGTCAAAATTGAAGCTTCTGAGTAAGCAAAACTCTGTAAAAATGTCAATTTTGGTCACTGTGAGGGTTTAAAAAGTGGTTATTCAACATGAGGCACGATCCAATTGACATTTTGAATCATTTTTGGTAAAGTCCCAAAAATCAATTTTCGGACAAAAAACGATGACCGCGGAGCTGTCGAACGTTCCCAAAATGGTCAATTCTGATGAAATTTTAACATTTAATCTTTTGACTGCAAATTACTGTTGGATGTGAATTATTACTTTTTTAACTAAAATAAGTGTGTTTAAAGTCATTTCTCTGCCTGAAATTGGTCAAAATTGAAGATTCTGAGTAAGCAAAACTCTGTAAAAATGGCAATTTGGGTCACTGTGAGGGTTTAAAAAGTGGTTATTCAACATGAGGCACGATCCAATTGACATTTTGAATCATTTTTGGTAAAGTCCAAAAAATCAATTTTCGGACAAAAAACGATGACCGCGGAGCTGTCGAACGTTCCCAAAATGGTCAATTCTGATGAAATTTTAACATTTAATCTTTTGACTGCAAATTACTGTTGGATGTGAATTCTTACCTTTTCAACTAAAATAAGTGTGTTTAAAGTCATTTCTCTGCCTGAAATTGGTCAAAATTGAAGCTTCTGAGTAAGCAAAACTCTGTAAAAATGTCAATTTTGGTCACTGTGAGGGTTTAAAAAGTGGTTATTCAACATGAGGCACGATCCAATTGACATTTTGAATCATTTTTGGTAAAGTCCAAAAAATCAATTTTCGGACAAAAAACGATGACCGCGGAGCTGTCGAACGTTCCCAAAATGGTCAATTCTGATGAAATTTTAACATTTAATCTTTTGACTGCAAATTACTGTTGGATATGAATTATTACTTTTTCAACTAAAATAAGTGTGTTTAAAGTAATTTCTCTGCCTGAAATTGGTCAAAATTGAAGCTTCTGAGTAAGCAAAACTCTGTAAAAATGTCAATTTTGGTCACTGTGAGGGTTTAAAAAGTGGTTATTCAACATGAGGCACGATCCAATTGACATTTTGAATCATTTTTGGTAAAGTCCAAAAAATCAATTTTCGGACGAAAAACGATGACCGCGGAGCTGTCGAACGTTCCCAAAATGGTCAATTCTGATTAAATTTTAACATTTAATCTTTTGACTGCAAATTACTGTTGGATGTGAATTATTACTCTTTCAACTAAAATAAGTGTGTTTAAAGTCATTTCTGTGCCTGAAATTGGTCAAAATTGAAGCTTCTGAGTAAGCAAAACTCTGTAAAAATGGCAATTTTGGTCACTGTGAGGGTTTAAAAAGTGGTTATTCAACATGAGGCACGACCCAATTGACATTTTGAATCATTTTTGGTAAAGTCCAAAAAATCAATTTTCGGACAAAAAACGATGACCGCGGAGCTGTCGAACATTCCAAAAATGGTCAATTCTGATGACATTTTAACATTTAATCTTTTGACTGCATAATTACTGTTGGATGTGAATTATTACTTTTTCAACTAAAATAAGTGTGTTTAAAGTCATTTCTGTGCCTGAAATTGGTCAAAATTGAAGCTTCTGAGTAAGCAAAACTCTGTAAAAATGGCAATTTTGGTCACTGTGAGGGTTTAAAAAGTGGTTATTCAACATGAGGCACGATCCAATTGACATTTTGAATCATTTTTGGTAAAGTCCAAAAAATCAATTTTCAGACAAAAAACGGTGACCGCGGAGCTGTCGAACGTTCCCAAACGGGTCAATTCTGATGAAATTTTAACATTTAATCTTTTGACTGCAAATTACTGTTCGATATGAATTATTACTTTTTCAACTAAAATAAGTGTGTTTAAAGTCATTTCTCTGCCTGAAATTGGTCAAAATTGAAGCTTCTGAGTAAGCAAAACCCTGTAAAAATGTCAATTTTGGTCACTGTGAGGGTTTAAAAAGTGGTTATTCAACATGAGGCACGATCCAATTGACATTTTGAATCATTTTTGGTAAAGTCCAAAAAATCTATTTTCGGACGAAAAACGATGACCGCGGAGCTGTCGAACGTTCCCAAAATGGTCAATTCTGATGAAATTTTAACATTTAATCTTTTGACTGCAAATTACTGTTGGATGTGAATTATTACCTTTTCAACTAAAATAAGTGTGTTTAAAGTCATTTCTCTGCCTGAAATTGGTCAAAATTGAAGCTTCTGAGTAAGCAAAACTCTGTAAAAATGTCAATTTTGGTCACTGTGAGGGTTTAAAAAGTGGTTATTCAACATGAGGCACGATCCAATTGACATTTTGAATCATTTTTGGTAAAGTCCCAAAAATCAATTTTCGGACAAAAAACGATGACCGCGGAGCTGTCGAACGTTCCCAAAATGGTCAATTCTGATGAAATTTTAACATTTAATCTTTTGACTGCAAATTACTGTTGGATGTGAATTATTACTTTTTTAACTAAAATAAGTGTGTTTAAAGTCATTTCTCTGCCTGAAATTGGTCAAAATTGAAGATTCTGAGTAAGCAAAACTCTGTAAAAATGGCAATTTGGGTCACTGTGAGGGTTTAAAAAGTGGTTATTCAACATGAGGCACGATCCAATTGACATTTTGAATCATTTTTGGTAAAGTCCAAAAAATCAATTTTCGGACAAAAAACGATGACCGCGGAGCTGTCGAACGTTCCCAAAATGGTCAATTCTGATGAAATTTTAACATTTAATCTTTTGACTGCAAATTACTGTTGGATGTGAATTATTACCTTTTCAACTAAAATAAGTGTGTTTAAAGTCATTTCTCTGCCTGAAATTGGTCAAAATTGAAGCTTCTGAGTAAGCAAAACTCTGTAAAAATGTCAATTTTGGTCACTGTGAGGGTTTAAAAAGTGGTTATTCAACATGAGGCACGATCCAATTGACATTTTGAATCATTTTTGGTAAAGTCCAAAAAATCAATTTTCGGACAAAAAACGATGACCGCGGAGCTGTCGAACGTTCCCAAAATGGTCAATTCTGATGAAATTTTAACATTTAATCTTTTGACTGCAAATTACTGTTGGATATGAATTATTACTTTTTCAACTAAAATAAGTGTGTTTAAAGTAATTTCTCTGCCTGAAATTGGTCAAAATTGAAGCTTCTGAGTAAGCAAAACTCTGTAAAAATGGCAATTTTGTCACTGTGAGGGTTTAAAAAGTGATTATTCAACATGAGGCACGACCCAATTGACATTTTGAATAATTTTTGGTAAAGTCAAAAAAATCAATTTTCGGACAAAAAACGATGACCGCGGAGCTGTCGAATGTTCCCAAAATGGTCAATTCTGATGAAATTTTAACATTTAATCTTTTGACTGCATAATTACTGTTGGATGTGAATTATTACTTTTTCAACTAAAATAAGTGTGTTTAAAGTCATTTCTGTGCCTGAAATTGGTCAAAATTGAAGCTTCTGAGTAAGCAAAACTCTGTAAAAATGGCAATTTTGGTCACTGTGAGGGTTTAAAAAGTGGTTATTCAATATGAGGCACGATCCAATTGACATTTTGAATCATTTTTGGTAAAGTCCAAAAAATCTATTTTCGGACAAAAAACGATGACCGTGGAGCTGTCGAACGTTCCCAAAATGGTCAATTCTGATGAAATTTTAACATTTAATCTTTTGACTGCAAATTACTGTTGGATATGAATTATTACTTTTTCAACTAAAATAAGTGTGTTTAAAGTAATTTCTCTGCCTGAAATTGGTCAAAATTGAAGCTTCTGAGTAAGCAAAACCCTGTAAAAATGTCAATTTTGGTCACTGTGAGGGTTTAAAAAGTGGTTATTCAACATGAGGCACGATCCAATTGACATTTTGAATCATTTTTGGTAAAGTCCAAAAAATCAATTTTCGGACGAAAAACGATGACCGCGGAGCTGTCGAACGTTCCCAAAATGGTCAATTCTGATGAAATTTTAACATTTAATCTTTTGACTGCAAATTACTGTTGGATGTGAATTATTACCTTTTCAACTAAAATAAGTGTGTTTAAAGTCATTTCTCTGCCTGAAATTGGTCAAAATTGAAGCTTCTGAGTAAGCAAAACTCTGTAAAAATGTCAATTTTGGTCACTGTGAGGGTTTAAAAAGTGGTTATTCAACATGAGGCACGATCCAATTGACATTTTGAATCATTTTTGGTAAAGTCCCAAAAATCAATTTTCGGACAAAAAACGATGACCGCGGAGCTGTCGAACGTTCCCAAAATGGTCAATTCTGATGAAATTTTAACATTTAATCTTTTGACTGCAAATTACTGTTGGATGTGAATTATTACTTTTTTAACTAAAATAAGTGTGTTTAAAGTCATTTCTCTGCCTGAAATTGGTCAAAATTGAAGCTTCTGAGTAAGCAAAACTCTGTAAAAATGGCAATTTGGGTCACTGTGAGGGTTTAAAAAGTGATTATTCAACATGAGGCACGACCCAATTGACATTTTGAATCATTTTTGGTAAAGTCAAAAAAATCAATTTTCGGACAAAAAACGATGACCGCGGAGCTGTCGAACGTTCCAAAAATGGTCAATTCTGATGCAATTTTAACATTTAATCTTTTGACTGCATAATTACTGTTGGATGTGAATTATTACTTTTTCAACTAAAATAAGTGTGTTTAAAGTCATTTCTGTGCCTGAAATTGGTCAAAATTGAAGCTTCTGAGTAAGCAAAACTCTGTAAAAATGGCAATTTTGGTCACTGTGAGGGTTTAAAAAGTGGTTATTCAACATGAGGCACGATCCAATTGACATTTTGAATCATTTTTGGTAAAGTCCAAAAAATCAATTTTCGGACAAAAAACGATGACCGCGGAGCTGTCGAACGTTCCCAAAATGGTCAATTCTGAGGAAATTTTAACATTTAATCTTTTGACTGCAAATTACTGTTGGATATGAATTATTACTTTTTCAACTAAAATAAGTGTGTTTAAAGTAATTTCTCTGCCTGAAATTGGTCAAAATTGAAGCTTCTGAGTAAGCAAAACTCTGTAAAAATGGCAATTTTGGTCACTGTGAGGGTTTAAAAAGTGGTTATTCAACATGAGGCACGATCCAATTGACATTTTGAATCATTTTTGGTAAAGTCCAAAAAATCAATTTTCAGACAAAAAACGGTGACCGCGGAGCTGTCGAACGTTCCCAAACGGGTCAATTCTGATGAAATTTTAACATTTAATCTTTTGACTGCAAATTACTGTTCGATATGAATTATTACTTTTTCAACTAAAATAAGTGTGTTTAAAGTCATTTCTCTGCCTGAAATTGGTCAAAATTGAAGCTTCTGAGTAAGCAAAACCCTGTAAAAATGTCAATTTTGGTCACTGTGAGGGTTTAAAAAGTGGTTATTCAACATGAGGCACGATCCAATTGACATTTTGAATCATTTTTGGTAAAGTCCAAAAAATCAATTTTCGGACGAAAAACGATGACCGCGGAGCTGTCGAACGTTCACAAAATGGTCAATTCTGAAGAAATTTTAACATTTAATCTTTTGACTGCAAATTACTGTTGGATGTGAATTATTACCTTTTCAACTAAAATAAGTGTGTTTAAAGTCATTTCTCTGCCTGAAATTGGTCAAAATTTAAGCTTCTGAGTAAGCAAAACTCTGTAAAAATGTCAATTTTGGTCACTGTGAGGGTTTAAAAAGTGGTTATTCAACATGAGGCACGATCCAATTGACATTTTGAATCATTTTTGGTAAAGTCCCAAAAATCAATTTTCAGACAAAAAACGATGACCGCGGAGCTGTCGAACGTTCCCAAAATGGTCAATTCTGATGAAATTTTAACATTTAATCTTTTGACTGCAAATTACTGTTGGATGTGAATTATTACTTTTTTAACTAAAATAAGTGTGTTTAAAGTCATTTCTCTGCCTGAAATTGGTCAAAATTGAAGATTCTGAGTAAGCAAAACTCTGTAAAAATGGCAATTTTGGTCACTGTGAGGGTTTAAAAAGTGGTTATTCAACATGAGGCACGAACCAATTGACATTTTGAATCATTTTTGGTAAAGTCCAAAAAATCAATTTTCGGACGAAAAACGATGATCGCGGAGCTGTCGAACGTTCCCAAAATGGTCAATTCTGATGAAATTTTAACATTTAATCTTTTGACTGCAAATTACTGTTGGATGTGAATTATTACTTTTTTAACTAAAATAAGTGTGTTTAAAGTCATTTCTCTGCCTGAAATTGGTCAAAATTGAAGCTTCTGAGTAAGCAAAACTCTGTAAAAATGGCAATTTGGGTCACTGTGAGGGTTTAAAAAGTGATTATTCAACATGAGGCACGACCCAATTGACATTTTGAATCATTTTTGGTAAAGTCAAAAAAATCAATTTTCGGACAAAAAACGATGACCGCGGAGCTGTCGAACGTTCCAAAAATGGTCAATTCTGATGAAATTTTAACATTTAATCTTTTGACTGCATAATTACTGTTGGATGTGAATTATTACTTTTTCAACTAAAATAAGTGTGTTTAAAGTCATTTCTGTGCCTGAAATTGGTCAAAATTGAAGCTTCTGAGTAAGCAAAACTCTGTAAAAATGGCAATTTTGGTCACTGTGAGGGTTTAAAAAGTGGTTATTCAACATGAGGCACGATCCAATTGACATTTTGAATCATTTTTGGTAAAGTCCAAAAAATCAATTTTCGGACAAAAAACGATGACCGCGGAGCTGTCGAACGTTCCCAAAATGGTCAATTCTGAGGAAATTTTAACATTTAATCTTTTGACTGCAAATTACTGTTGGATATGAATTATTACTTTTTCAACTAAAATAAGTGTGTTTAAAGTAATTTCTCTGCCTGAAATTGGTCAAAATTGAAGCTTCTGAGTAAGCAAAACTCTGTAAAAATGGCAATTTTGGTCACTGTGAGGGTTTAAAAAGTGGTTATTCAACATGAGGCACGATCCAATTGACATTTTGAATAATTTTTGGTAAAGTCCAAAAAATCAATTTTCAGACAAAAAACGGTGACCGCGGAGCTGTCGAACGTTCCCAAACGGGTCAATTCTGATGAAATTTTAACATTTAATCTTTTGACTGCAATCTACTGTTCGATATGAATTATTACCTTTTCAACTAAAATAAGTGTGTTTAAAGTCATTTCTCTGCCTGAAATTGGTCAAAATTGAAGCTTCTGAGTAAGCAAAACTCTGTAAAAATGTCAATTTTGGTCACTGTGAGGGTTTAAAAAGTGGTTATTCAACATGAGGCACGATCCAATTGACATTTTGAATCATTTTTGGTAAAGTCCAAAAAATCAATTTTCGGACAAAAAACGATGACCGCGGAGCTGTCGAACGTTCCCAAAATGGTCAATTCTGATGAAATTTTAACATTTAATCTTTTGACTGCAAATTACTGTTGGATATGAATTATTACTTTTTCAACTAAAATAAGTGTGTTTAAAGTAATTTCTCTGCCTGAAATTGGTCAAAATTGAAGCTTCTGAGTAAGCAAAACTCTGTAAAAATGGCAATTTTGTCACTGTGAGGGTTTAAAAAGTGATTATTCAACATGAGGCACGACCCAATTGACATTTTGAATAATTTTTGGTAAAGTCAAAAAAATCAATTTTCGGACAAAAAACGATGACCGCGGAGCTGTCGAATGTTCCCAAAATGGTCAATTCTGATGAAATTTTAACATTTAATCTTTTGACTGCATAATTACTGTTGGATGTGAATTATTACTTTTTCAACTAAAATAAGTGTGTTTAAAGTCATTTCTGTGCCTGAAATTGGTCAAAATTGAAGCTTCTGAGTAAGCAAAACTCTGTAAAAATGGCAATTTTGGTCACTGTGAGGGTTTAAAAAGTGGTTATTCAACATGAGGCACGATCCAATTGACATTTTGAATCATTTTTGGTAAAGTCCAAAAAATCTATTTTCGGACAAAAAACGATGAGCGTGGAGCTGTCGAACGTTCCCAAAATGGTCAATTCTCATGAAATTTTAACATTTAATCTTTTGACTGCAAATTACTGTTGGATATGAATTATTACTTTTTCAACTAAAATAAGTGTGTTTAAAGTAATTTCTCTGCCTGAAATTGGTCAAAATTGAAGCTTCTGAGTAAGCAAAACCCTGTAAAAATGTCAATTTTGGTCACTGTGAGGGTTTAAAAAGTGGTTATTCAACATGAGGCACGATCCAATTGACATTTTGAATCATTTTTGGTAAAGTCCAAAAAATCAATTTTCGGACGAAAAACGATGACCGCGGAGCTGTCGAACGTTCCCAAAATGGTCAATTCTGATGAAATTTTAACATTTAATCTTTTGACTGCAAATTACTGTTGGATGTGAATTATTACCTTTTCAACTAAAATAAGTGTGTTTAAAGTCATTTCTCTGCCTGAAATTGGTCAAAATTGAAGCTTCTGAGTAAGCAAAACTCTGTAAAAATGTCAATTTTGGTCACTGTGAGGGTTTAAAAAGTGGTTATTCAACATGAGGCACGATCCAATTGACATTTTGAATCATTTTTGGTAAAGTCCCAAAAATCAATTTTCGGACAAAAAACGATGACCGCGGAGCTGTCGAACGTTCCCAAAATGGTCAATTCTGATGAAATTTTAACATTTAATCTTTTGACTGCAAATTACTGTTGGATGTGAATTATTACTTTTTTAACTAAAATAAGTGTGTTTAAAGTCATTTCTCTGCCTGAAATTGGTCAAAATTGAAGATTCTGAGTAAGCAAAACTCTGTAAAAATGGCAATTTGGGTCACTGTGAGGGTTTAAAAAGTGGTTATTCAACATGAGGCACGATCCAATTGACATTTTGAATCATTTTTGGTAAAGTCCAAAAAATCAATTTTCGGACAAAAAACGATGACCGCGGAGCTGTCGAACGTTCCCAAAATGGTCAATTCTGATGAAATTTTAACATTTAATCTTTTGACTGCAAATTACTGTTGGATGTGAATTATTACCTTTTCAACTAAAATAAGTGTGTTTAAAGTCATTTCTCTGCCTGAAATTGGTCAAAATTGAAGCTTCTGAGTAAGCAAAACTCTGTAAAAATGTCAATTTTGGTCACTGTGAGGGTTTAAAAAGTGGTTATTCAACATGAGGCACGATCCAATTGACATTTTGAATCATTTTTGGTAAAGTCCAAAAAATCAATTTTCGGACAAAAAACGATGACCGCGGAGCTGTCGAACGTTCCCAAAATGGTCAATTCTGATGAAATTTTAACATTTAATCTTTTGACTGCAAATTACTGTTGGATATGAATTATTACTTTTTCAACTAAAATAAGTGTGTTTAAAGTAATTTCTCTGCCTGAAATTGGTCAAAATTGAAGCTTCTGAGTAAGCAAAACTCTGTAAAAATGGCAATTTTGTCACTGTGAGGGTTAAAAAAGTGATTATTCAACATGAGGCACGACCCAATTGACATTTTGAATAATTTTTGGTAAAGTCAAAAAAATCAATTTTCGGACAAAAAACGATGACCGCGGACCTGTCGAATGTTCCCAAAATGGTCAATTCTGATGAAATTTTAACATTTAATCTTTTGACTGCATAATTACTGTTGGATGTGAATTATTACTTTTTCAACTAAAATAAGTGTGTTTAAAGTCATTTCTGTGCCTGAAATTGGTCAAAATTGAAGCTTCTGAGTAAGCAAAACTCTGTAAAAATGGCAATTTTGGTCACTGTGAGGGTTTAAAAAGTGGTTATTCAACATGAGGCACGATCCAATTGACATTTTGAATCATTTTTGGTAAAGTCCAAAAAATCTATTTTCGGACAAAAAACGATGACCGTGGAGCTGTCGAACGTTCCCAAAATGGTCAATTCTGATGAAATTTTAACATTTAATCTTTTGACTGCAAATTACTGTTGGATATGAATTATTACTTTTTCAACTAAAATAAGTGTGTTTAAAGTAATTTCTCTGCCTGAAATTGGTCAAAATTGAAGCTTCTGAGTAAGCAAAACCCTGTAAAAATGTCAATTTTGGTCACTGTGAGGGTTTAAAAAGTGGTTATTCAACATGAGGCACGATCCAATTGACATTTTGAATCATTTTTGGTAAAGTCCAAAAAATCAATTTTCGGACGAAAAACGATGACCGCGGAGCTGTCGAACGTTCCCAAAATGGTCAATTCTGATGAAATTTTAACATTTAATCTTTTGACTGCAAATTACTGTTGGATGTGAATTATTACCTTTTCAACTAAAATAAGTGTGTTTAAAGTCATTTCTCTGCCTGAAATTGGTCAAAATTGAAGCTTCTGAGTAAGCAAAACTCTGTAAAAATGTCAATTTTGGTCACTGTGAGGGTTTAAAAAGTGGTTATTCAACATGAGGCACGATCCAATTGACATTTTGAATCATTTTTGGTAAAGTCCCAAAAATCAATTTTCGGACAAAAAACGATGACCGCGGAGCTGTCGAAC
Organism: Lissotriton helveticus; assembly: GCF_964261635.1. NCBI lineage: Eukaryota > Metazoa > Chordata > Amphibia > Caudata > Salamandridae > Lissotriton > Lissotriton helveticus. The sequence goes on along the minus strand of NC_136068.1, from coordinate 296,389,228 downwards.
GTTCCCAAAATGGTCAATTCTGATGAAATTTTAACATTTAATCTTTTGACTGCAAATTACTGTTGGATGTGAATTATTACTTTTTTAACTAAAATAAGTGTGTTTAAAGTCATTTCTCTGCCTGAAATTGGTCAAAATTGAAGCTTCTGAGTAAGCAAAACTCTGTAAAAATGGCAATTTGGGTCACTGTGAGGGTTTAAAAAGTGATTATTCAACATGAGGCACGACCCAATTGACATTTTGAATCATTTTTGGTAAAGTCAAAAAAATCAATTTTCGGACAAAAAACGATGACCGCGGAGCTGTCGAACGTTCCAAAAATGGTCAATTCTGATGCAATTTTAACATTTAATCTTTTGACTGCATAATTACTGTTGGATGTGAATTATTACTTTTTCAACTAAAATAAGTGTGTTTAAAGTCATTTCTGTGCCTGAAATTGGTCAAAATTGAAGCTTCTGAGTAAGCAAAACTCTGTAAAAATGGCAATTTTGGTCACTGTGAGGGTTTAAAAAGTGGTTATTCAACATGAGGCACGATCCAATTGACATTTTGAATCATTTTTGGTAAAGTCCAAAAAATCAATTTTCGGACAAAAAACGATGACCGCGGAGCTGTCGAACGTTCCCAAAATGGTCAATTCTGAGGAAATTTTAACATTTAATCTTTTGACTGCAAATTACTGTTGGATATGAATTATTACTTTTTCAACTAAAATAAGTGTGTTTAAAGTAATTTCTCTGCCTGAAATTGGTCAAAATTGAAGCTTCTGAGTAAGCAAAACTCTGTAAAAATGGCAATTTTGGTCACTGTGAGGGTTTAAAAAGTGGTTATTCAACATGAGGCACGATCCAATTGACATTTTGAATCATTTTTGGTAAAGTCCAAAAAATGAATTTTCAGACAAAAAACGGTGACCGCGGAGCTGTCGAACGTTCCCAAACGGGTCAATTCTGATGAAATTTTAACATTTAATCTTTTGACTGCAAATTACTGTTCGATATGAATTATTACTTTTTCAACTAAAATAAGTGTGTTTAAAGTCATTTCTCTGCCTGAAATTGGTCAAAATTGAAGCTTCTGAGTAAGCAAAACCCTGTAAAAATGTCAATTTTGGTCACTGTGAGGGTTTAAAAAGTGGTTATTCAACATGAGGCACGATCCAATTGACATTTTGAATCATTTTTGGTAAAGTCCAAAAAATCAATTTTCGGACGAAAAACGATGACCGCGGAGCTGTCGAACGTTCCCAAAATGGTCAATTCTGAAGAAATTTTAACATTTAATCTTTTGACTGCAAATTACTGTTGGATGTGAATTATTACCTTTTCAACTAAAATAAGTGTGTTTAAAGTCATTTCTCTGCCTGAAATTGGTCAAAATTGAAGCTTCTGAGTAAGCAAAACTCTGTAAAAATGTCAATTTTGGTCACTGTGAGGGTTTAAAAAGTGGTTATTCAACATGAGGCACGATCCAATTGACATTTTGAATCATTTTTGGTAAAGTCCCAAAAATCAATTTTCAGACAAAAAACGATGACCGCGGAGCTGTCGAACGTTCCCAAAATGGTCAATTCTGATGAAATTTTAACATTTAATCTTTTGACTGCAAATTACTGTTGGATGTGAATTATTACTTTTTTAACTAAAATAAGTGTGTTTAAAGTCATTTCTCTGCCTGAAATTGGTCAAAATTGAAGATTCTGAGTAAGCAAAACTCTGTAAAAATGGCAATTTTGGTCACTGTGAGGGTTTAAAAAGTGGTTATTCAACATGAGGCACGATCCAATTGACATTTTGAATCATTTTTGGTAAAGTCCAAAAAATCAATTTTCGGACGAAAAACGATGATCGCGGAGCTGTCGAACGTTCCCAAAATGGTCAATTCTGATGAAATTTTAACATTTAATCTTTTGACTGCAAATTACTGTTGGATGTGAATTATTACTTTTTTAACTAAAATAAGTGTGTTTAAAGTCATTTCTCTGCCTGAAATTGGTCAAAATTGAAGCTTCTGAGTAAGCAAAACTCTGTAAAAATGGCAATTTGGGTCACTGTGAGGGTTTAAAAAGTGATTATTCAACATGAGGCACGACCCAATTGACATTTTGAATCATTTTTGGTAAAGTCAAAAAAATCAATTTTCGGACAAAAAACGATGACCGCGGAGCTGTCGAACGTTCCAAAAATGGTCAATTCTGATGAAATTTTAACATTTAATCTTTTGACTGCATAATTACTGTTGGATGTGAATTATTACTTTTTCAACTAAAATAAGTGTGTTTAAAGTCATTTCTGTGCCTGAAATTGGTCAAAATTGAAGCTTCTGAGTAAGCAAAACTCTGTAAAAATGGCAATTTTGGTCACTGTGAGGGTTTAAAAAGTGGTTATTCAACATGAGGCACGATCCAATTGACATTTTGAATCATTTTTGGTAAAGTCCAAAAAATCAATTTTCGGACAAAAAACGATGACCGCGGAGCTGTCGAACGTTCCCAAAATGGTCAATTCTGAGGAAATTTTAACATTTAATCTTTTGACTGCAAATTACTGTTGGATATGAATTATTACTTTTTCAACTAAAATAAGTGTGTTTAAAGTAATTTCTCTGCCTGAAATTGGTCAAAATTGAAGCTTCTGAGTAAGCAAAACTCTGTAAAAATGGCAATTTTGGTCACTGTGAGGGTTTAAAAAGTGGTTATTCAACATGAGGCACGATCCAATTGACATTTTGAATAATTTTTGGTAAAGTCCAAAAAATCAATTTTCAGACAAAAAACGGTGACCGCGGAGCTGTCGAACGTTCCCAAACGGGTCAATTCTGATGAAATTTTAACATTTAATCTTTTGACTGCAATCTACTGTTCGATATGAATTATTACTTTTTCAACTAAAATAAGTGTGTTTAAAGTCATTTCTCTGCCTGAAATTGGTCAAAATTGAAGCTTCTGAGTAAGCAAAACCCTGTAAAAATGTCAATTTTGGTCACTGTGAGGGTTTAAAAAGTGGTTATTCAACATGAGGCACGATCCAATTGACATTTTGAATCATTTTTGGTAAAGTCCAAAAAATCAATTTTCGGACGAAAAACGATGACCGCGGAGCTGTCGAACGTTCCCAAAATGGTCAATTCTGATGAAATTTTAACATTTAATCTTTTGACTGCAAATTACTGTTGGATATGAATTATTACTTTTTCAACTAAAATAAGTGTGTGTAAAGTAATTTCTCTGCCTGAAATTGGTCAAAATTGAAGCTTCTGAGTAAGCAAAACTCTGTAAAAATGGCAATTTTGGTCACTGTGAGGGTTTAAAAAGTGATTATTCAACATGAGGCACGACCCAATTGACATTTTGAATCATTTTTGGTAAAGTCCAAAAAATCAATTTTCGGACAAAAAACGATGACCGCGGAGCTGTCGAACGTTCCAAAAATGGTCAATTCTAATGAAATTTTAACATTTAATCTTTTGACTGCATAATTACTGTTGGATGTGAATTATTACTTTTTCAACTAAAATAAGTGTGTTTAAAGTCATTTCTGTGCCTGAAATTGGTCAAAATTGAAGCTTCTGAGTAAGCAAAACTCTGTAAAAATGGCAATTTTGGTCACTGTGAGGGTTTAAAAAGTGGTTATTCAACATGAGGCACGATCCAATTGACATTTTGAATCATTTTTGGTAAAGTCCAAAAAATCAATTTTCGGACAAAAAACGATGACCGCGGAGCTGTCGAACGTTCCCAAAATGGTCAATTCTGAGGAAATTTTAACATTTAATCTTTTGACTGCAAATTACTGTTGGATATGAATTATTACTTTTTCAACTAAAATAAGTGTGTTTAAAGTAATTTCTCTGCCTGAAATTGGTCAAAATTGAAGCTTCTGAGTAAGCAAAACTCTGTAAAAATGGCAATTTTGGTCACTGTGAGGGTTTAAAAAGTGGTTATTCAACATGAGGCACGATCCAATTGACATTTTGAATCATTTTTGGTAAAGTCCAAAAAATCAATTTTCAGACAAAAAACGGTGACCGCGGAGCTGTCGAACGTTCCCAAACGGGTCAATTCTGATGAAATTTTAACATTTAATCTTTTGACTGCAAATTACTGTTCGATATGAATTATTACTTTTTCAACTAAAATAAGTGTGTTTAAAGTCATTTCTCTGCCTGAAATTGGTCAAAATTGAAGCTTCTGAGTAAGCAAAACCCTGTAAAAATGTCAATTTTGGTCACTGTGAGGGTTTAAAAAGTGGTTATTCAACATGAGGCACGATCCAATTGACATTTTGAATCATTTTTGGTAAAGTCCAAAAAATCAATTTTCGGACGAAAAACGATGACCGCGGAGCTGTCGAACGTTCCCAAAATGGTCAATTCTGATGAAATTTTAACATTTAATCTTTTGACTGCAAATTACTGTTGGATGTGAATTATTACCTTTTCAACTAAAATAAGTGTGTTTAAAGTCATTTCTCTGCCTGAAATTGGTCAAAATTGAAGCTTCTGAGTAAGCAAAACTCTGTAAAAATGTCAATTTTGGTCACTGTGAGGGTTTAAAAAGTGGTTATTCAACATGAGGCACGATCGAATTGACATTTTGAATCATTTTTGGTAAAGTCCCAAAAATCAATTTTCGGACAAAAAACGATGACCGCGGAGCTGTCGAACGTTCCCAAAATGGTCAATTCTGATGAAATTTTAACATTTAATCTTTTGACTGCAAATTACTGTTGGATGTGAATTATTACTTTTTTAACTAAAATAAGTGTGTTTAAAGTCATTTCTCTGCCTGAAATTGGTCAAAATTGAAGATTCTGAGTAAGCAAAACTCTGTAAAAATGGCAATTTTGGTCACTGTGAGGGTTTAAAAAGTGGTTATCCAACATGAGGCACGATCCAATTGACATTTTGAATCATTTTTGGTAAAGTCCAAAAAATCAATTTTCGGACGAAAAACGATGATCGCGGAGCTGTCGAACGTTCCCAAAATGGTCAATTCTGATGAAATTTTAACATTTAATCTTTTGACTGCAAATTACTGTTGGATGTGAATTATTACTTTTTTAACTAAAATAAGTGTGTTTAAAGTCATTTCTCTGCCTGAAATTGGTCAAAATTGAAGCTTCTGAGTAAGCAAAACTCAGTAAAAATGGCAATTTGGGTCACTGTGAGGGTTTAAAAAGTGATTATTCAACATGAGGCACGACCCAATTGACATTTTGAATCATTTTTGGTAAAGTCAAAAAAATCAATTTTCGGACAAAAAACGATGACCGCGGAGCTGTCGAACGTTCCAAAAATGGTCAATTCTGATGAAATTTTAACATTTAATCTTTTGACTGCATAATTACTGTTGGATGTGAATTATTACTTTTTCAACTAAAATAAGTGTGTTTAAAGTCATTTCTGTGCCTGAAATTGGTCAAAATTGAAGCTTCTGAGTAAGCAAAACTCTGTAAAAATGGCAATTTTGGTCACTGTGAGGGTTTAAAAAGTGGTTATTCAACATGAGGCACGATCCAATTGACATTTTGAATCATTTTTGGTAAAGTCCAAAAAATCAATTTTCGGACAAAAAACGATGACCGCGGAGCTGTCGAACGTTCCCAAAATGGTCAATTCTGAGGAAATTTTAACATTTAATCTTTTGACTGCAAATTACTGTTGGATATGAATTATTACTTTTTCAACTAAAATAAGTGTGTTTAAAGTAATTTCTCTGCCTGAAATTGGTCAAAATTGAAGCTTCTGAGTAAGCAAAACTCTGTAAAAATGGCAATTTTGGTCACTGTGAGGGTTTAAAAAGTGGTTATTCAACATGAGGCACGATCCAATTGACATTTTGAATCATTTTTGGTAAAGTCCAAAAAATCAATTTTCAGACAAAAAACGGTGACCGCGGAGCTGTCGAACGTTCCCAAACGGGTCAATTCTGATGAAATTTTAACATTTAATCTTTTGACTGCAAATTACTGTTCGATATGAATTATTACTTTTTCAACTAAAATAAGTGTGTTTAAAGTCATTTCTCTGCCTGAAATTGGTCAAAATTGAAGCTTCTGAGTAAGCAAAACCCTGTAAAAATGTCAATTTTGGTCACTGTGAGGGTTTAAAAAGTGGTTAATCAACATGAGGCACGATCCAATTGACATTTTGAATCATTTTTGGTAAAGTCCAAAAAATCAATTTTCGGACGAAAAACGATGACCGCAGCTGTCGAACGTTCCCAAAATGGTCAATTCTGATGAAATTTTAACATTTAATCTTTTGACTGCAAATTACTGTTGGATGTGAATTATTACCTTTTCAACTAAAATAAGTGTGTTTAAAGTCATTTCTCTGCCTGAAATTGGTCAAAATTGAAGCTTCTGAGTAAGCAAAACTCTGTAAAAATGTCAATTTTGGTCACTGTGAGGGTTTAAAAAGTGGTTATTCAACATGAGGCACGATCGAATTGACATTTTGAATCATTTTTGGTAAAGTCCCAAAAATCAATTTTCGGACAAAAAACGATGACCGCGGAGCTGTCGAACGTTCCCAAAATGGTCAATTCTGATGAAATTTTAACATTTAATCTTTTGACTGCAAATTACTGTTGGATGTGAATTATTACTTTTTTAACTAAAATAAGTGTGTTTAAAGTCATTTCTCTGCCTGAAATTGGTCAAAATTGAAGATTCTGAGTAAGCAAAACTCTGTAAAAATGGCAATTTTGGTCACTGTGAGGGTTTAAAAAGTGGTTATTCAACATGAGGCACGATCCAATTGACATTTTGAATCATTTTTGGTAAAGTCCAAAAAATCAATTTTCGGACGAAAAACGATGATCGCGGAGCTGTCGAACGTTCCCAAAATGGTCAATTCTGATGAAATTTTAACATTTAATCTTTTGACTGCAAATTACTGTTGGATGTGAATTTTTACTTTTTTAACTAAAATAAGTGTGTTTAAAGTCATTTCTCTGCCTGAAATTGGTCAAAATTGAAGCTTCTGAGTAAGCAAAACTCTGTAAAAATGGCAATTTTGGTCACTGTGAGGGTTTAAAAAGTGATTATTCAACATGAGGCACGACCCAATTGACATTTTGAATCATTTTTGGTAAAGTCCAAAAAATCAATTTTCGGACAAAAAACGATGACCGCGGAGCTGTCGAACGTTCCAAAAATGGTCAATTCTAATGAAATTTTAACATTTAATCTTTTGACTGCATAATTACTGTTGGATGTGAATTATTACTTTTTCAACTAAAATAAGTGTGTTTAAAGTCATTTCTGTGCCTGAAATTGGTCAAAATTGAAGCTTCTGAGTAAGCAAAACTCTGTAAAAATGGCAATTTTGGTCACTGTGAGGGTTTAAAAAGTGGTTATTCAACATGAGGCACGATCCAATTGACATTTTGAATCATTTTTGGTAAAGTCCCAAAAATCAATTTTCGGACAAAAAACGATGACCGCGGAGCTGTCGAACGTTCCCAAAATGGTCAATTCTGAGGAAATTTTAACATTTAATCTTTTGACTGCAAATTACTGTTGGATATGAATTATTACTTTTTCAACTAAAATAAGTGTGTTTAAAGTAATTTCTCTGCCTGAAATTGGTCAAAATTGAAGCTTCTGAGTAAGCAAAACTCTGTAAAAATGGCAATTTTGGTCACTGTGAGGGTTTAAAAAGTGGTTATTCAACATGAGGCACGATCCAATTGACATTTTGAATCATTTTTGGTAAAGTCCAAAAAATCAATTTTCAGACAAAAAACGGTGACCGCGGAGCTGTCGAACGTTCCCAAACGGGTCAATTCTGATGAAATTTTAACATTTAATCTTTTGACTGCATATTACTGTTCGATATGAATTATTACTTTTTCAACTAAAATAAGTGTGTTTAAAGTCATTTCTCTGCCTGAAATTGGTCAAAAGTGAAGCTTCTGAGTAAGCAAAACCCTGTAAAAATGTCAATTTTGGTCACTGTGAGGGTTTAAAAAGTGGTTATTCAACATGAGGCACGATCCAATTGACATTTTGAATCATTTTTGGTAAAGTCCCAAAAATCAATTTTCGGACAAAAAACGATGACCGCGGAGCTGTCGAACGTTCCCAAAATGGTCAATTCTGATGAAATTTTAACATTTAATCTTTTGACTGCAAATTACTGTTGGATGTGAATTATTACTTTTTTAACTAAAATAAGTGTGTTTAAAGTCATTTCTCTGCCTGAAATTGGTCAAAATTGAAGATTCTGAGTAAGCAAAACTCTGTAAAAATGGCAATTTTGGTCACTGTGAGGGTTTAAAAAGTGGTTATTCAACATGAGGCACGATCCAATTGACATTTTGAATCATTTTTGGTAAAGTCCAAAAAATCAATTTTCGGACGAAAAACGATGATCGCGGAGCTGTCTAACGTTCCCAAAATGGTCAATTCTGATGAAATTTTAACATTTAATCTTTTGACTGCAAATTACTGTTGGATGTGAATTATTACTTTTTTTACTAAAATAAGTGTGTTTAAAGTCATTTCTCTGCCTGAAATTGGTCAAAATTGAAGCTTCTGAGTAAGCAAAACTCTGTAAAAATGGCAATTTGGGTCACTGTGAGGGTTTAAAAAGTGATTATTCAACATGAGGCACGACCCAATTGACATTTTGAATCATTTTTGGTAAAGTCAAAAAAATCAATTTTCGGACAAAAAACGATGACCGCGGAGCTGTCGAACGTTCCAAAAATGGTCAATTCTGATGAAATTTTAACATTTAATCTTTTGACTGCATAATTACTGTTGGATGTGAATTATTACTTTTTCAACTAAAATAAGTGTGTTTAAAGTAATTTCTCTGCCTGAAATTGGTCAAAATTGAAGCTTCTGAGTAAGCAAAACTCTGTAAAAATGGCAATTTTGGTCACTGTGAGGGTTTAAAAAGTGGTTATTCAACATGAGGCACGATCCAATTGACATTTTGAATCATTTTTGGTAAAGTCCAAAAAATCAATTTTCAGACAAAAAACGGTGACCGCGGAGCTGTCGAACGTTCCCAAACGGGTCAATTCTGATGAAATTTTAACATTTAATCTTTTGACTGCAAATTACTGTTCGATATGAATTATTACTTTTTCAACTAAAATAAGTGTGTTTAAAGTCATTTCTCTGCCTGAAATTGGTCAAAAGTGAAGCTTCTGAGTAAGCAAAACCCTGTAAAAATGTCAATTTTGGTCACTGTGAGGGTTTAAAAAGTGGTTATTCAACATGAGGCACGATCCAATTGACATTTTGAATCATTTTTGGTAAAGTCCCAAAAATCAATTTTCGGACAAAAAACGATGACCGCGGAGCTGTCGAACGTTCCCAAAATGGTCAATTCTGATGAAATTTTAACATTTAATCTTTTGACTGCAAATTACTGTTGGATGTGAATTATTACTTTTTTAACTAAAATAAGTGTGTTTAAAGTCATTTCTCTGCCTGAAATTGGTCAAAATTGAAGATTCTGAGTAAGCAAAACTCTGTAAAAATGGCAATTTTGGTCACTGTGAGGGTTTAAAAAGTGGTTATTCAACATGAGGCACGATCCAATTGACATTTTGAATCATTTTTGGTAAAGTCCAAAAAATCAATTTTCGGACGAAAAACGATGATCGCGGAGCTGTCTAACGTTCCCAAAATGGTCAATTCTGATGAAATTTTAACATTTAATCTTTTGACTGCAAATTACTGTTGGATGTGAATTATTACTTTTTTTACTAAAATAAGTGTGTTTAAAGTCATTTCTCTGCCTGAAATTGGTCAAAATTGAAGCTTCTGAGTAAGCAAAACTCTGTAAAAATGGCAATTTGGGTCACTGTGAGGGTTTAAAAAGTGATTATTCAACATGAGGCACGACCCAATTGACATTTTGAATCATTTTTGGTAAAGTCAAAAAAATCAATTTTCGGACAAAAAACGATGACCGCGGAGCTGTCGAACGTTCCAAAAATGGTCAATTCTGATGAAATTTTAACATTTAATCTTTTGACTGCATAATTACTGTTGGATGTGAATTATTACTTTTTCAACTAAAATAAGTGTGTTTAAAGTCATTTCTGTGCCTGAAATTGGTCAAAATTGAAGCTTCTGAGTAAGCAAAACTCTGTAAAAATGGCAATTTTGGTCACTGTGAGGGTTTAAAAAGTGGTTATTCAACATGAGGCACGATCCAATTGACATTTTGAATCATTTTTGGTAAAGTCCAAAAAATCAATTTTCGGACAAAAAACGATGACCGCGGAGCTGTCGAACGTTCCCAAAATGGTCAATTCTGAGGAAATTTTAACATTTAATCTTTTGACTGCAAATTACTGTTGGATATGAATTATTACTTTTTCAACTAAAATAAGTGTGTTTAAAGTAATTTCTCTGCCTGAAATTGGTCAAAATTGAAGCTTCTGAGTAAGCAAAACTCTGTAAAAATGGCAATTTTGGTCACTGTGAGGGTTTAAAAAGTGGTTATTCAACATGAGGCACGATCCAATTGACATTTTGAATCATTTTTGGTAAAGTCCAAAAAATCAATTTTCAGACAAAAAACGGTGACCGCGGAGCTGTCGAACGTTCCCAAACGGGTCAATTCTGATGAAATTTTAACATTTAATCTTTTGACTGCAAATTACTGTTCGATATGAATTATTACTTTTTCAACTAAAATAAGTGTATTTAAAGTAATTTCTCTGCCTGAAATTGGTCAAAATTGAAGCTTCTGAGTAAGCAAAACCCTGTAAAAATGTCAATTTTGGTCACTGTGAGGGTTTAAAAAGTGGTTATTCAACATGAGGCACGATCCAATTGACATTTTGAATCATTTTTGGTAAAGTCCAAAAAATCAATTTTCGGACGAAAAACGATGACCGCGGAGCTGTCGAACGTTCCCAAAATGGTCAATTCTGATGAAATTTTAACATTTAATCTTTTGACTGCAAATTACTGTTGGATGTGAATTATTACCTTTTCAACTAAAATAAGTGTGTTTAAAGTCATTTCTCTGCCTGAAATTGGTCAAAATTGAAGCTTCTGAGTAAGCAAAACTCTGTAAAAATGTCAATTTTGGTCACTGTGAGGGTTTAAAAAGTGGTTATTCAACATGAGGCACGATCCAATTGACATTTTGAATCATTTTTGGTAAAGTCCCAAAAATCAATTTTCGGACAAAAAACGATGACCGCGGAGCTGTCGAACGTTCCCAAAATGGTCAATTCTGAAGAAATTTTAACATTTAATCTTTTGACTGCAAATTACTGTTGGATGTGAATTATTACTTTTTTAACTAAAATAAGTGTGTTTAAAGTCATTTCTCTGCCTGAAATTGGTCAAAATTGAAGATTCTGAGTAAGCAAAACTCTGTAAAAATGGCAATTTTGGTCACTGTGAGGGTTTAAAAAGTGGTTATTCAACATGAGGCACGATCCAATTGACATTTTGAATCATTTTTGGTAAAGTCCAAAAAATCAATTTTCGGACGAAAAACGATGATCGCGGAGCTGTCGAACGTTCCCAAAATGGTCAATTCTGATGAAATTTTAACATTTAATCTTTTGACTGCAAATTACTGTTGGATGTGAATTATTACTTTTTTTACTAAAATAAGTGTGTTTAAAGTCATTTCTCTGCCTGAAATTGGTCAAAATTGAAGCTTCTGAGTAAGCAAAACTCTGTAAAAATGGCAATTTGGGTCACTGTGAGGGTTTAAAAAGTGATTATTCAACATGAGGCACGACCCAATTGACATTTTGAATCATTTTTGGTAAAGTCAAAAAAATCAATTTTCGGACAAAAAACGATGACCGCGGAGCTGTCGAACGTTCCAAAAATGGTCAATTCTGATGAAATTTTAACATTTAATCTTTTGACTGCATAATTACTGTTGGATGTGAATTATTACTTTTTCAACTAAAATAAGTGTGTTTAAAGTAATTTCTCTGCCTGAAATTGGTCAAAATTGAAGCTTCTGAGTAAGCAAAACTCTGTAAAAATGGCAATTTTGGTCACTGTGAGGGTTTAAAAAGTGGTTATTCAACATGAGGCACGATCCAATTGACATTTTGAATCATTTTTGGTAAAGTCCAAAAAATCAATTTTCAGACAAAAAACGGTGACCGCGGAGCTGTCGAACGTTCCCAAACGGGTCAATTCTGATGAAATTTTAACATTTAATCTTTTGACTGCAAATTACTGTTCGATATGAATTATTACTTTTTCAACTAAAATAAGTGTGTTTAAAGTCATTTCTCTGCCTGAAATTGGTCAAAAGTGAAGCTTCTGAGTAAGCAAAACCCTGTAAAAATGTCAATTTTGGTCACTGTGAGGGTTTAAAAAGTGGTTATTCAACATGAGGCACGATCCAATTGACATTTTGAATCATTTTTGGTAAAGTCCCAAAAATCAATTTTCGGACAAAAAACGATGACCGCGGAGCTGTCGAACGTTCCCAAAATGGTCAATTCTGATGAAATTTTAACATTTAATCTTTTGACTGCAAATTACTGTTGGATGTGAATTATTACTTTTTTAACTAAAATAAGTGTGTTTAAAGTCATTTCTCTGCCTGAAATTGGTCAAAATTGAAGATTCTGAGTAAGCAAAACTCTGTAAAAATGGCAATTTTGGTCACTGTGAGGGTTTAAAAAGTGGTTATTCAACATGAGGCACGATCCAATTGACATTTTGAATCATTTTTGGTAAAGTCCAAAAAATCAATTTTCGGACGAAAAACGATGATCGCGGAGCTGTCTAACGTTCCCAAAATGGTCAATTCTGATGAAATTTTAACATTTAATCTTTTGACTGCAAATTACTGTTGGATGTGAATTATTACTTTTTTTACTAAAATAAGTGTGTTTAAAGTCATTTCTCTGCCTGAAATTGGTCAAAATTGAAGCTTCTGAGTAAGCAAAACTCTGTAAAAATGGCAATTTGGGTCACTGTGAGGGTTTAAAAAGTGATTATTCAACATGAGGCACGACCCAATTGACATTTTGAATCATTTTTGGTAAAGTCAAAAAAATCAATTTTCGGACAAAAAACGATGACGGCGGAGCTGTCGAACGTTCCAAAAATGGTCAATTCTGATGAAATTTTAACATTTAATCTTTTGACTGCATAATTACTGTTGGATGTGAATTATTACTTTTTCAACTAAAATAAGTGTGTTTAAAGTCATTTCTGTGCCTGAAATTGGTCAAAATTGAAGCTTCTGAGTAAGCAAAACTCTGTAAAAATGGCAATTTTGGTCACTGTGAGGGTTTAAAAAGTGGTTATTCAACATGAGGCACGATCCAATTGACATTTTGAATCATTTTTGGTAAAGTCCAAAAAATCAATTTTCGGACAAAAAACGATGACCGCGGAGCTGTCGAACGTTCCCAAAATGGTCAATTCTGAGGAAATTTTAACATTTAATCTTTTGACTGCAAATTACTGTTGGATATGAATTATTACTTTTTCAACTAAAATAAGTGTGTTTAAAGTAATTTCTCTGCCTGAAATTGGTCAAAATTGAAGCTTCTGAGTAAGCAAAACTCTGTAAAAATGGCAATTTTGGTCACTGTGAGGGTTTAAAAAGTGGTTATTCAACATGAGGCACGATCCAATTGACATTTTGAATCATTTTTGGTAAAGTCCAAAAAATCAATTTTCAGACAAAAAACGGTGACCGCGGAGCTGTCGAACGTTCCCAAACGGGTCAATTCTGATGAAATTTTAACATTTAATCTTTTGACTGCAAATTACTGTTCGATATGAATTATTACTTTTTCAACTAAAATAAGTGTATTTAAAGTAATTTCTCTGCCTGAAATTGGTCAAAATTGAAGCTTCTGAGTAAGCAAAACCCTGTAAAAATGTCAATTTTGGTCACTGTGAGGGTTTAAAAAGTGGTTATTCAACATGAGGCACGATCCAATTGACATTTTGAATCATTTTTGGTAAAGTCCAAAAAATCAATTTTCGGACGAAAAACGATGACCGCGGAGCTGTCGAACGTTCCCAAAATGGTCAATTCTGATGAAATTTTAACATTTAATCTTTTGACTGCAAATTACTGTTGGATGTGAATTATTACCTTTTCAACTAAAATAAGTGTGTTTAAAGTCATTTCTCTGCCTGAAATTGGTCAAAATTGAAGCTTCTGAGTAAGCAAAACTCTGTAAAAATGTCAATTTTGGTCACTGTGAGGGTTTAAAAAGTGGTTATTCAACATGAGGCACGATCCAATTGACATTTTGAATCATTTTTGGTAAAGTCCCAAAAATCAATTTTCGGACAAAAAACGATGACCGCGGAGCTGTTGAACGTTCCCAAAATGGTCAATTCTGAAGAAATTTTAACATTTAATCTTTTGACTGCAAATTACTGTTGGATGTGAATTATTACTTTTTTAACTAAAATAAGTGTGTTTAAAGTCATTTCTCTGCCTGAAATTGGTCAAAATTGAAGATTCTGAGTAAGCAAAACTCTGTAAAAATGGCAATTTTGGTCACTGTGAGGGTTTAAAAAGTGGTTATTCAACATGAGGCACGATCCAATTGACATTTTGAATCATTTTTGGTAAAGTCCAAAAAATCAATTTTCGGACGAAAAACGATGATCGCGGAGCTGTCGAACGTTCCCAAAATGGTCAATTCTGATGAAATTTTAACATTTAATCTTTTGACTGCAAATTACTGTTGGATGTGAATTATTACTTTTTTAACTAAAATAAGTGTGTTTAAAGTCATTTCTCTGCCTGAAATTGGTCAAAATTGAAGCTTCTGAGTAAGCAAAACTCTGTAAAAATGGCAATTTGGGTCACTGTGAGGGTTTAAAAAGTGATTATTCAACATGAGGCACGACCCAATTGACATTTTGAATCATTTTTGGTAAAGTAAAAAAAATCAATTTTCGGACAAAAAACGATGACCGCGGAGCTGTCGAATGTTCCCAAAATGGTCAATTCTGATGAAATTTTAACATTTAATCTTTTGACTGCAAATTTCTGTTGGATGTGAATTATTACTTTTTTAACTAAAATAAGTGTGTTTAAAGTCATTTCTGTGCCTGAAATTGGTCAAAATTGAAGCTTCTGAGTAAGCAAAACTCTGTAAAAATGGCAATTTTGGTCACTGTGAGGGTTTAAAAAGTGGTTATTCAACATGAGGCACGATCCAATTGACATTTTGAATCATTTTTGGTAAAGTCCAAAAAATCTATTTTCGGACAAAAAACGATGACCGCCGAGCTGTCGAACGTTCCCAAAATGGTCAATTCTGATGAAATTTTAACATTTAATCTTTTGACTGCAAATTACTGTTGGATATGAATTATTACTTTTTCAACTAAAATAAGTGTGTTTAAAGTAATTTCTCTGCCTGAAATTGGTCAAAATTGAAGCTTCTGAGTAAGCAAAACTCTGTAAAAATGTCAATTTTGGTCACTGTGAGGGTTTAAAAAGTGGTTATTCAACATGAGGCACGATCCAATTGACATTTTGAATCATTTTTGGTAAAGTCCAAAAAAATCAATTTTCGGACGAAAAACGATGAGCGCGGAGCTGTCGAACGTTCCCAAAATGGTCAATTCTGATGAAATTTTAACATTTAATCTTTTGACTGCAAATTACTGTTGGATGTGAATTATTACTCTTTCAACTAAAATAAGTGTGTTTAAAGTCATTTCTGTGCCTGAAAGTGGTCAAAATTGAAGCTTCTGAGTAAGCAAAACTCTGTAAAAATGTCAATTTTGGTCACTGTGAGGGTTTAAAAAGTGGTTATTCAACATGAGGCACGATCCAATTGACATTTTGAATCATTTTTGGTAAAGTCCAAAAAATCAATTTTCGGACAAAAAACGATGACCGCGGAGCTGTCGAACGTTCCCAAAATGGTCAATTCTGATGAAATTTTAACATTTAATCTTTTGACTGCAAATTACTGTTGGATATGAATTATTACTTTTTCAACTAAAATAAGTGTGTTTAAAGTAATTTCTCTGCCTGAAATTGGTCAAAATTGAAGCTTCTGAGTAAGCAAAACTCTGTAAAAATGGCAATTTTGGTCACAGTGAGGGTTTAAAAAGTGATTATTCAACATGAGGCACGACCCAATTGACATTTTGAATCATTTTTGGTAAAGTAAAAAAAATCAATTTTCGGACAAAAAACGATGACCGCGGAGCTGTCGAATGTTCCCAAAATGGTCAATTCTGATGAAATTTTAACATTTAATCTTTTGACTGCATAATTACTGTTGGATGTGAATTATTACTTTTTCAACTAAAATAAGTGTGTTTAAAGTCATTTCTGTGCCTGAAATTGGTCAAAATTGAAGCTTCTGAGTAAGCAAAACTCTGTAAAAATGGCAATTTTGGTCACTGTGAGGGTTTAAAAAGTGGTTATTCAACATGAGGCACGATCCAATTGACATTTTGAATCATTTTTGGTAAAGTCCAAAAAATCAATTTTCGGACAAAAAACGATGACCGCGGAGCTGTTGAACGTTCCCAAAATGGTCAATTCTGATGAAATTTTAACATTTAATCTTTTGACTGCAAATTACTGTTGGATATGAATGATTACTTTTTCAACTAAAATAAGTGTGTTTAAAGTAATTTCTCTGCCTGAAATTGGTCAAAATTGAAGCTTCTGAGTAAGCAAAACTCTGTAAAAATGTCAATTTTGGTCACTGTGAGGGTTTAAAAAGTGGTTATTCAACATGAGGCACGATCCAATTGACATTTTGAATCATTTTTGGTAAAGTCCAAAAAATCAATTTTCGGACGAAAAACGATGACCGCGGAGCTGTCGAACGTTCCCAAAATGGTCAATTCTGATGAAATTTTAACATTTAATCTTTTGACTGCAAATTACTGTTGGATGTGAATTATTACTCTTTCAACTAAAATAAGTGTGTTTAAAGTCATTTCTGTGCCTGAAATTGGTCAAAATTGAAGCTTCTGAGTAAGCAAAACTCTGTAAAAATGTCAATTTTGGTCACTGTGAGGGTTTAAAAAGTGGTTATTCAACATGAGGCACGATCCAATTGACATTTTGAATCATTTTTGGTAAAGTCCAAAAAATCAATTTTCGGACAAAAAACGATGACCGCGGAGCTGTCGAACGTTCCCAAACGGGTCAATTCTGATGAAATTTTAACATTTAATCTTTTGACTGCAAATTACTGTTGGATATGAAATATTACTTTTTCAACTAAAATAAGTGTGTTTAAAGTCATTTCTCTGCCTGAAATTGGTCAAAATTGAAGCTTCTGAGTAAGCAAAACTCTGTAAAAATGTCAATTTTGGTCACTGTGAGGGTTTAAAAAGTGGTTATTCAACATGAGGCACGATCCAATTGACATTTTGAATCATTTTTGGTAAAGTCCAAAAAATCAATTTTCGGACGAAAAACGATGACCGCGGAGTTGTCGAACGTTCCCAAAATGGTCAATTCTGATGAAATTTTAACATTTAATCTTTTGACTGCAAATTACTGTTGGATGTGAATTATTACTTTTTCAACTAAAATAAGTGTGTTTAAAGTCATTTCTCTGCCTGAAATTGGTCAAAATTGAAGCTTCTGAGTAAGCAAAACTCTGTAAAAATGTCAATTTTGGTCACTGTGAGGGTTTAAAAAGTGGTTATTCAACATGAGGCACGATCCAATTGACATTTTGAATCATTTTTGGTAAAGTCCCAAAAATCTATTTTCAGACGAAAAACGATGACCGCGGAGCTGTCGAACGTTCCCAAAATGGTCAATTCTGAGGAAATTTTAACATTTAATCTTTTGACTGCAAATTACTGTTGGATATGAAATATTACTTTTTCAACTAAAATAAGTGTGTTTAAAGTAATTTCTCTGCCTGAAATTGGTCAAAATTGAAGCTTCTGAGTAAGCAAAACTCTGTAAAAATGGCAATTTTGGTCACTGTGAGGGTTTAAAAAGTGGTTATTCAACATGAGGCACGATCCAATTGACATTTTGAATCATTTTTGGTAAAGTCCAAAAAATCAATTTTCAGACAAAAAACGATGACCGCGGAGCTGTCGAACGTTCCCAAACGGGTCAATTCTGATGAAATTTTAACATTTAATCTTTTGACTGCAAATTACTGTTGGATATGAAATATTACTTTTTCAACTAAAATAAGTGTGTTTAAAGTCATTTCTCTGCCTGAAATTGGTCAAAATTGAAGCTTCTGAGTAAGCAAAACTCTGTAAAAATGTCAATTTTGGTCACTGTGAGGGTTTAAAAAGTGGTTATTCAACATGAGGCACGATCCAATTGACATTTTGAATCATTTTTGGTAAAGTCCAAAAAATCAATTTTCGGACGAAAAACGATGACCGCGGAGCTGTCGAACATTCCCAAAATGGTCAATTCTGATGAAATTTTAACATTTAATCTTTTGACTGCAAATTACTGTTGGATGTGAATTATTACTCTTTCAACTAAAATAAGTGTGTTTAAAGTCATTTCTGTGCCTGAAATTGGTCAAAATTGAAGCTTCTGAGTAAGCAAAACTCTGTAAAAATGTCAATTTTGGTCACTGTGAGGGTTTAAAAAGTGGTTATTCAACATGAGGCACGATCCAATTGACATTTTGAATCATTTTTGGTAAAGTCCAAAAAATCAATTTACGGACAAAATACGATGACCGCGGAGCTGTCGAACGTTCCCAAAATGGTCAATTCTGATGAAATTTTAACATTTAATCTTTTGACTGCATAATTACTGTTGGATGTAAATTATTACTTTTTCAACTAAAATAAGTGTGTTTAAAGTCATTTCTGTGCCTGAAATTGGTCAAAATTGAAGCTTCTGAGTAAGCAAAACTCTGTAAAAATGGCAATTTTGGTCACTGTGAGGGTTTAAAAAGTGGTTATTCAACATGAGGCACGATCCAATTGACATTTTGAATAATTTTTGGTAAAGTCCAAAAAATCAATTTTCGGACAAAAAACGATGACCGCAGAGCTGTCGAACGTTCCCAAACGGGTCAATTCTGATGAAATTTTAACATTTAATCTTTTGACTGCAAATTACTGTTGGATATGAATTATTACTTTTTCAACTAAAATAAGTGTGTTTAAAGTCATTTCTCTGCCTGAAATTGGTCAAAATTGAAGCTTCTGAGTAAGCAAAACTCTGTAAAAATGTCAATTTTGGTCACTGTGAGGGTTTAAAAAGTGGTTATTCAACATGAGGCTCGATCCAATTGACATTTTGAATCATTTTTGGTAAAGTCCAAAAAATCAATTTTCGGACGAAAAACGATGACCGCGGAGTTGTCGAACGTTCCCAAAATGGTCAATTCTGATGAAATTTTAACATTTAATCTTTTGACTGCAAATTACTGTTGGATGTGAATTATTACTTTTTCAACTAAAATAAGTGTGTTTAAAGTCATTTCTCTGCCTGAAATTGGTCAAAATTGAAGCTTCTGAGTAAGCAAAACTCTGTAAAAATGTCAATTTTGGTCACTGTGAGGGTTTAAAAAGTGGTTATTCAACATGAGGCACGATCCAATTGACATTTTGAATCATTTTTGGTAAAGTCCAAAAAATCAATTTTCGGACAAAAAACGATGACCGCGGAGCTGTCGAACGTTCCCAAAATGGTCAATTCTGAGGAAATTTTAACATTTAATCTTTTGACTGCAAATTACTGTTGGATATGAATTATTACTTTTTCAACTAAAATAAGTGTGTTTAAAGTAATTTCTCTGCCTGAAATTGGTCAAAATTGAAGCTTCTGAGTAAGCAAAACTCTGTAAAAATGGCAATTTTGGTCACTGTGAGGGTTTAAAAAGTGGTTATTCAACATGAGGCACGATCCAAATGACATTTTGAATCATTTTTGGTAAAGTCCAAAAAATCAATTTTCAGACAAAAAACGATGACCGCGGAGCTGTCGAACGTTCCCAAACGGGTCAATTCTGATGAAATTTTAACATTTCATCTTTTGACTGCAAATTACTGTTCGATATGAATTATTACTTTTTCAACTAAAATAAGTGTGTTTAAAGTCATTTCTCTGCCTGAAATTGGTCAAAATTGAAGCTTCTGAGTAAGCAAAACTCTGTAAAAATGTCAATTTTGGTCACTGTGAGGGTTTAAAAAGTGGTTATTCAACATGATACACGATCCAATTGACATTTTGAATCATTTTTGGTAAAGTCCAAAAAATCAATTTTCGGACAAAAAACGATGACCGCGGAGCTGTCGAATGTTCCCAAAATGGTCAATTCTGATGAAATTTTAACATTTAATCTTTTGACTGCATAATTACTGTTGGATGTGAATTATTACTTTTTCAACTAAAATAAGTGTGTTTAAAGTCATTTCTGTGCCTGAAATTGGTCAAAATTGAAGCTTCTGAGTAAGCAAAACTCTGTAAAAATGGCAATTTTGGTCACTGTGAGGGTTTAAAAAGTGGTTATTCAACATGAGGCACGATCCAATTGACATTTTGAATCATTTTTGGTAAAGTCCAAAAAATCAATTTTCGGACGAAAAACGATGACCGCGGAGCTGTCGAACGTTCCCAAAATGGTCAATTCTGATGAAATTTTAACATTTAATCTTTTGACTGCAAATTACTGTTGGATATGAATGATTACTTTTTCAACTAAAATAAGTGTGTTTAAAGTAATTTCTCTGCCTGAAATTGGTCAAAATTGAAGCTTCTGAGTAAGCAAAACTCTGTAAAAATGTCAATTTTGGTCACTGTGAGGGTTTAAAAAGTGGTTATTCAACATGAGGCACGATCCAATTGACATTTTGAATCATTTTTGGTAAAGTCCAAAAAATCAATTTTCGGACGAAAAACGATTACCGCGGAGCTGTCGAACGTTCCCAAAATGGTCAATTCTGATGAAATTTTAACATTTAATCTTTTGACTGCAAATTACTGTTGGATGTGAATGATTACTCTTTCAACTAAAATAAGTGTGTTTAAAGTCATTTCTGTGCCTGAAATTCGTCAAAATTGAAGCTTCTGAGTAAGCAAAACTCTGTAAAAATGTCAATTTTGGTCACTGTGAGGGTTTAAAAAGTGGTTATTCAACATGAGGCACGATCCAATTGACATTTTGAATCATTTTTGGTAAAGTCCAAAAAATCAATTTTCGGACAAAATACGATGACCGCGGAGCTGTCGAACGTTCCCAAAATGGTCAATTCTGATGAAATTTTAACATTTAATCTTTTGACTGCATAATTACTGTTGGATGTGAATTATTACTTTTTCAACTAAAATAAGTGTGTTTAAAGTCATTTCTGTGCCTGAAATTGGTCAAAATTGAAGCTTCTGAGTAAGCAAAACTCTGTAAAAATTGCAATTTTGGTCACTGTGAGGGTTTAAAAAGTGGTTATTCAACATGAGGCACGATCCAATTGACATTTTGAATAATTTTTGGTAAAGTCCAAAAAATCAATTTTCGGACAAAAAACGATGACCGCGGAGCTGTCGAACGTTCCCAAACGGGTCAATTCTGATGAAATTTTAACATTTAATCTTTTGACTGCAAATTACTGTTGGATATGAATTATTACTTTTTCAACTAAAATAAGTGTGTTTAAAGTCATTTCTCTGCCTGAAATTGGTCAAAATTGAAGCTTCTGAGTAAGCAAAACTCTGTAAAAATGGCAATTTTGGTCACTGTGAGGGTTTAAAAAGTGGTTATTCAACATGAGGCACGATCCAATTGACATTTTGAATCATTTTTGGTAAAGTCCAAAAAATCAATTTTCGGACGAAAAACGATGACCGCGGAGTTGTCGAACGTTCCCAAAATGGTCAATTCTGATGAAATTTTAACATTTAATCTTTTGACTGCAAATTACTGTTGGATGTGAATTATTACTTTTTCAACTAAAATAAGTGTGTTTAAAGTCATTTCTCTGCCTGAAATTGGTCAAAATTGAAGCTTCTGAGTAAGCAAAACTCTGTAAAAATGGCAATTTTGGTCACTGTGAGGGTTTAAAAAGTGGTTATTCAACATGAGGCACGATCCAATTGACATTTTGAATCATTTTTGGTAAAGTCCAAAAAATCAATTTTCGGACAAGAAACGATGACCGCGGAGCTGTCGAACGTTCCCAAAATGGTCAATTCTGAGGAAATTTTAACATTTAATCTTTTGACTGCAAATTACTGTTGGATATGAATTATTACTTTTTCAACTAAAATAAGTGTGTTTAAAGTAATTTCTCTGCCTGAAATTGGTCAAAATTGAAGCTTCTGAGTAAGCAAAACTCTGTAAAAATGGCATTTTTGGTCACTGTGAGGGTTTAAAAAGTGGTTATTCAACATGAGGCACGATCCAATTGACATTTTGAATCATTTTTGGTAAAGTCCAAAAAATCAATTTTCAGACAAAAAACGATGACCGCGGAGCTGTCGAACGTTCCCAAACGGGTCAATTCTGATGAAATTTTAACATTTAATCTTTTGACTGCAAATTACTGTTCGATATGAATTATTACTTTTTCAACTAAAATAAGTGTGTTTAAAGTCATTTCTCTGCCTGAAATTGGTCAAAATTGAAGCTTCTGAGTAAGCAAAACCCTGTAAAAATGTCAATTTTGGTCACTGTGAGGGTTTAAAAAGTGGTTATTCAACATGAGGCACGATCCAATTGACATTTTGAATCATTTTTGGTAAAGTCCAAAAAATCAATTTTCGGACGAAAAACGATGACCGCGGAGCTGTCGAACGTTCCCAAAATGGTCAATTCTGATGAAATTTTAACATTTAATCTTTTGACTGCAAATTACTGTTGGATATGAATTATTACTTTTTTAACTAAAATAAGTGTGTTTAAAGTCATTTCTCTGCCTGAAATTGGTCAAAATTGAAGCTTCTGAGTAAGCAAAACTCTGTAAAAATGGCAATTTTGGTCACTGTGAGGGTTTAAAAAGTGGTTATTCAACATGAGGCACGATCCAATTGACATTTTGAATCATTTTTGGTAAAGTCCAAAAAATCAATTTTCGGACAAAAAACGATGACCGCGGAGCTGTCGAACGTTCCCAAAATGGTCAATTCTGATGAAATTTTAACATTTAATCTTTTGACTGCAAATTACTGTTGGATATGAATTATTACTTTTTCAACTAAAATAAGTGTGTTTAAAGTAATTTCTCTGCCTTAAATTGGTCAAAATTGAAGCTTCTGAGTAAGCAAAACTCTGTAAAAATGGCAATTTTGGTCACTGTGAGGGTTTAAAAAGTGATTATTCAACATGAGGCACGACCCAATTGACATTTTGAATCATTTTTGGTAAAGTCAAAAAAATCAATTTTCGGACAAAAAACGATGACCGCGGAGCTGTCGAATGTTCCCAAAATGGTCAATTCTGATGAAATTTTAACATTTAATCTTTTGACTGCATAATTACTGTTGGATGTGAATTATTACTTTTTCAACTAAAATAAGTGTGTTTAAAGTCATTTCTGTGCCTGAAATTGGTCAAAATTGAAGCTTCTGAGTAAGCAAAACTCTGTAAAAATGGCAATTTTGGTCACTGTGAGGGTTTAAAAAGTGGTTATACAACATGAGGCACGATCCAATTGACATTTTGAATCATTTTTGGTAAAGTCCAAAAAATCAATTTTCGGACAAAAATTGATGACCGCGGAGCTGTCGAACGTTCCCAAAATGGTCAATTCTGATGAAATTTTAACATTTAATCTTTTGACTGCAAATTACTGTTGGATATGAATGATTACTTTTTCAACTAAAATAAGTGTGTTTAAAGTAATTTCTCTGCCTGAAATTGGTCAAAATTGAAGCTTCTGAGTAAGCAAAACTCTGTAAAAATGTCAATTTTGGTCACTGTGAGGGTTTAAAAAGTGGTTATTCAACATGAGGCACGATTCAATTGACATTTTGAATCATTTTTGGTAAAGTCCAAAAAATCAATTTTCGGACGAAAAACGATTACCGCGGAGCTGTCGAACGTTCCCAAAATGGTCAATTCTGATGAAATTTTAACATTTAATCTTTTGACTGCAAATTACTGTTGGATGTGAATTATTACTCTTTCAACTAAAATAAGTGTGTTTAAAGTCATTTCTGTGCCTGAAATTGGTCAAAATTGAAGCTTCTGAGTAAGCAAAACTCTGTAAAAATGTCAATTTTGGTCACTGTGAGGGTTTAAAAAGTGGTTATTCAACATGAGGCACGATCCAATTGACATTTTGAATCATTTTTGGTAAAGTCCAAAAAATCAATTTTCGGACAAAATACGATGACCGCGGAGCTGTCGAACGTTCCCAAACGGGTCAATTCTGATGAAATTTTAACATTTAATCTTTTGACTGCAAATTACTGTTGGATATGAATTATTACTTTTTCAACTAAAATAAGTGTGTTTAAAGTCATTTCTCTGCCTGAAATTGGTCAAAATTGAAGCTTCTGAGTAAGCAAAACTCTGTAAAAATGTCAATTTTGGTCACTGTGAGGGTTTAAAAAGTGGTTATTCAACATGAGGCACGATCCAATTGACATTTTGAATCATTTTTGGTAAAGTCCAAAAAATCAATTTTCGGACGAAAAACGATGACCGCGGAGTTGTCGAACGTTCCCAAAATGGTCAATTCTGATGAAATTTTAACATTTAATCTTTTGACTGCAAATTACTGTTGGATGTGAATTATTACTTTTTCAACTAAAATAAGTGTGTTTAAAGTCATTTCTCTGCCTGAAATTGGTCAAAATTGAAGCTTCTGAGTAAGCAAAACTCTGTAAAAATGGCAATTTTGGTCACTGTGAGGGTTTAAAAAGTGGTTATTCAACATGAGGCACGATCCAATTGACATTTTGAATCATTTTTGGTAAAGTCCCAAAAATCAATTTTCGGACGAAAAACGATGATCGCGGAGCTGTCGAACGTTCCCAAAATGGTCAATTCTGATGAAATTTTAACATTTAATCTTTTGACTGCAAATTACTGTTGGATGTGAATTATTACTTTTTTAACTAAAATAAGTGTGTTTAAAGTCATTTCTCTGCCTGAAATTGGTCAAAATTGAAGCTTCTGAGTAAGCAAAACTCTGTAAAAATGGCAATTTTGGTCACTGTGAGGGTTTAAAAAGTGGTTATTCAACATGAGGCACGATCCAATTGACATTTTGAATCATTTTTGGTAAAGTCCAAAAAATCAATTTTCGGACGAAAAACGATGATCGCGGAGCTGTCGAACGTTCCCAAAATGGTCAATTCTGATGAAATTTTAACATTTAATCTTTTGACTGCAAATTACTGTTGGATGTGAATTATTACTTTTTTAACTAAAATAAGTGTGTTTAAAGTCATTTCTCTGCCTGAAATTGGTCAAAATTGAAGCTTCTGAGTAAGCAAAACTCTGTAAAAATGGCAATTTTGGTCACTGTGAGGGTTTAAAAAGTGGTTATTCAACATGAGGCACGATCCAATTGACATTTTGAATCATTTTTGGTAAAGTCCAAAAAATCAATTTTCGGACAAAAAACGATGACCGCGGAGCTGTCGAACGTTCCCAAAATGGTCAATTCTGATGAAATTTTAACATTTAATCTTTTGACTGCAAATTACTGTTGGATGTGAATTATTACCTTTTCAACTAAAATAAGTGTGTTTAAAGTCATTTCTCTGCCTGAAATTGGTCAAAATTGAAGCTTCTGAGTAAGCAAAACTCTGTAAAAATGTCCATTTTGGTCACTGTGAGGGTTTAAAAAGTGGTTATTCAACATGAGGCACGATCCAATTGACATTTTGAATCATTTTTGGTAAAGTCCAAAAAATCAATTTTCGGACGAAAAACGATGACCGCGGAGCTGTCGAACGTTCCCAAAATGGTCAATTCTGATGAAATTTTAACATTTAATCTTTTGACTGCAAATTACTGTTGGATATGAATTATTACTTTTTTAACTAAAATAAGTGTGTTTAAAGTCATTTCTCTGCCTGAAATTGGTCAAAATTGAAGCTTCTGAGTAAGCAAAACTCTGTAAAAATGGCAATTTTGGTCACTGTGAGGGTTTAAAAAGTGGTTATTCAACATGAGGCACGATCCAATTGACATTTTGAATCATTTTTGGTAAAGTCCAAAAAATCAATTTTCGGACGAAAAACGATGACCGCGGAGTTGTCGAACGTTCCCAAAATGGTCAATTCTGATGAAATTTTAACATTTAATCTTTTGACTGCAAATTACTGTTGGATGTGAATTATTACTTTTTCAACTAAAATAAGTGTGTTTAAAGTCATTTCTCTGCCTGAAATTGGTCAAAATTGAAGCTTCTGAGTAAGCAAAACTCTGTAAAAATGGCAATTTTGGTCACTGTGAGGGTTTAAAAAGTGGTTATTCAACATGAGGCACGATCCAATTGACATTTTGAATCATTTTTGGTAAAGTCCAAAAAATCAATTTTCGGACAAGAAACGATGACCGCGGAGCTGTCGAACGTTCCCAAAATGGTCAATTCTGAGGAAATTTTAACATTTAATCTTTTGACTGCAAATTACTGTTGGATATGAATTATTACTTTTTCAACTAAAATAAGTGTGTTTAAAGTAATTTCTCTGCCTGAAATTGGTCAAAATTGAAGCTTCTGAGTAAGCAAAACTCTGTAAAAATGGCATTTTTGGTCACTGTGAGGGTTTAAAAAGTGGTTATTCAACATGAGGCACGATCCAATTGACATTTTGAATCATTTTTGGTAAAGTCCAAAAAATCAATTTTCAGACAAAAAACGATGACCGCGGAGCTGTCGAACGTTCCCAAACGGGTCAATTCTGATGAAATTTTAACATTTAATCTTTTGACTGCAAATTACTGTTCGATATGAATTATTACTTTTTCAACTAAAATAAGTGTGTTTAAAGTCATTTCTCTGCCTGAAATTGGTCAAAATTGAAGCTTCTGAGTAAGCAAAACCCTGTAAAAATGTCAATTTTGGTCACTGTGAGGGTTTAAAAAGTGGTTATTCAACATGAGGCACGATCCAATTGACATTTTGAATCATTTTTGGTAAAGTCCAAAAAATCAATTTTCGGACGAAAAACGATGACCGCGGAGCTGTCGAACGTTCCCAAAATGGTCAATTCTGATGAAATTTTAACATTTAATCTTTTGACTGCAAATTACTGTTGGATATGAATTATTACTTTTTTAACTAAAATAAGTGTGTTTAAAGTCATTTCTCTGCCTGAAATTGGTCAAAATTGAAGCTTCTGAGTAAGCAAAACTCTGTAAAAATGGCAATTTTGGTCACTGTGAGGGTTTAAAAAGTGGTTATTCAACATGAGGCACGATCCAATTGACATTTTGAATCATTTTTGGTAAAGTCCAAAAAATCAATTTTCGGACAAAAAACGATGACCGCGGAGCTGTCGAACGTTCCCAAAATGGTCAATTCTGATGAAATTTTAACATTTAATCTTTTGACTGCAAATTACTATTGGATGTGAATTATTACCTTTTCAACTAAAATAAGTGTGTTTGAAGTCATTTCTCTGCCTGAAATTGGTCAAAATTGAAGCTTCTGAGTAAGCAAAACTCTGTAAAAATGTCAATTTTGGTCACTGTGAGGGTTTAAAAAGTGGTTATTCAACATGAGGCACGATCCAATTGACATTTTGAATCATTTTTGGTAAAGTCCAAAAAATCAATTTTCGGACAAAAACGATGACCGCGGAGCTGTCGAACGTTCCCAAAATGGTCAATTCTGATGAAATTTTAACATTTAATCTTTTGACTGCAAATTACTGTTGGATATGAATTATTACTTTTTCAACTAAAATAAGTGTGTTTAAAGTAATTTCTCTGCCTTAAATTGGTCAAAATTGAAGCTTCTGAGTAAGCAAAACTCTGTAAAAATGGCAATTTTGGTCACTGTGAGGGTTTAAAAAGTGATTATTCAACATGAGGCACGACCCAATTGACATTTTGAATCATTTTTGGTAAAGTCAAAAAAATCAATTTTCGGACAAAAAACGATGACCGCGGAGCTGTCGAATGTTCCCAAAATGGTCAATTCTGATGAAATTTTAACATTTAATCTTTTGACTGCATAATTACTGTTGGATGTGAATTATTACTTTTTCAACTAAAATAAGTGTGTTTAAAGTCATTTCTGTGCCTGAAATTGGTCAAAATTGAAGCTTCTGAGTAAGCAAAACTCTGTAAAAATGGCAATTTTGGTCACTGTGAGGGTTTAAAAAGTGGTTATACAACATGAGGCACGATCCAATTGACATTTTGAATCATTTTTGGTAAAGTCCAAAAAATCAATTTTCGGACAAAAATTGATGACCGCGGAGCTGTCGAACGTTCCCAAAATGGTCAATTCTGATGAAATTTTAACATTTAATCTTTTGACTGCAAATTACTGTTGGATATGAATGATTACTTTTTCAACTAAAATAAGTGTGTTTAAAGTAATTTCTCTGCCTGAAATTGGTCAAAATTGAAGCTTCTGAGTAAGCAAAACTCTGTAAAAATGTCAATTTTGGTCACTGTGAGGGTTTAAAAAGTGGTTATTCAACATGAGGCACGATTCAATTGACATTTTGAATCATTTTTGGTAAAGTCCAAAAAATCAATTTTCGGACGAAAAACGATTACCGCGGAGCTGTCGAACGTTCCCAAAATGGTCAATTCTGATGAAATTTTAACATTTAATCTTTTGACTGCAAATTACTGTTGGATGTGAATTATTACTCTTTCAACTAAAATAAGTGTGTTTAAAGTCATTTCTGTGCCTGAAATTGGTCAAAATTGAAGCTTCTGAGTAAGCAAAACTCTGTAAAAATGTCAATTTTGGTCACTGTGAGGGTTTAAAAAGTGGTTATTCAACATGAGGCACGATCCAATTGACATTTTGAATCATTTTTGGTAAAGTCCAAAAAATCAATTTTCGGACAAAATACGATGACCGCGGAGCTGTCGAACGTTCCCAAACGGGTCAATTCTGATGAAATTTTAACATTTAATCTTTTGACTGCAAATTACTGTTGGATATGAATTATTACTTTTTCAACTAAAATAAGTGTGTTTAAAGTCATTTCTCTGCCTGAAATTGGTCAAAATTGAAGCTTCTGAGTAAGCAAAACTCTGTAAAAATGTCAATTTTGGTCACTGTGAGGGTTTAAAAAGTGGTTATTCAACATGAGGCACGATCCAATTGACATTTTGAATCATTTTTGGTAAAGTCCAAAAAATCAATTTTCGGACGAAAAACGATGACCGCGGAGTTGTCGAACGTTCCCAAAATGGTCAATTCTGATGAAATTTTAACATTTAATCTTTTGACTGCAAATTACTGTTGGATGTGAATTATTACTTTTTCAACTAAAATAAGTGTGTTTAAAGTCATTTCTCTGCCTGAAATTGGTCAAAATTGAAGCTTCTGAGTAAGCAAAACTCTGTAAAAATGGCAATTTTGGTCACTGTGAGGGTTTAAAAAGTGGTTATTCAACATGAGGCACGATCCAATTGACATTTTGAATCATTTTTGGTAAAGTCCAAAAAATCAATTTTCGGACGAAAAACGATGATCGCGGAGCTGTCGAACGTTCCCAAAATGGTCAATTCTGATGAAATTTTAACATTTAATCTTTTGACTGCAAATTACTGTTGGATGTGAATTATTACTTTTTTAACTAAAATAAGTGTGTTTAAAGTCATTTCTCTGCCTGAAATTGGTCAAAATTGAAGCTTCTGAGTAAGCAAAACTCTGTAAAAATGGCAATTTTGGTCACTGTGAGGGTTTAAAAAGTGGTTATTCAACATGAGGCACGATCCAATTGACATTTTGAATCATTTTTGGTAAAGTCCAAAAAATCAATTTTCGGACGAAAAACGATGATCGCGGAGCTGTCGAACGTTCCCAAAATGGTCAATTCTGATGAAATTTTAACATTTAATCTTTTGACTGCAAATTACTGTTGGATGTGAATTATTACTTTTTTAACTAAAATAAGTGTGTTTAAAGTCATTTCTCTGCCTGAAATTGGTCAAAATTGAAGCTTCTGAGTAAGCAAAACTCTGTAAAAATGGCAATTTTGGTCACTGTGAGGGTTTAAAAAGTGGTTATTCAACATGAGGCACGATCCAATTGACATTTTGAATCATTTTTGGTAAAGTCCAAAAAATCAATTTTCGGACAAAAAACGATGACCGCGGAGCTGTCGAACGTTCCCAAAATGGTCAATTCTGATGAAATTTTAACATTTAATCTTTTGACTGCAAATTACTGTTGGATGTGAATTATTACCTTTTCAACTAAAATAAGTGTGTTTAAAGTCATTTCTCTGCCTGAAATTGGTCAAAATTGAAGCTTCTGAGTAAGCAAAACTCTGTAAAAATGTCCATTTTGGTCACTGTGAGGGTTTAAAAAGTGGTTATTCAACATGAGGCACGATCCAATTGACATTTTGAATCATTTTTGGTAAAGTCCAAAAAATCAATTTTCGGACAAAAAACGATGACCGCGGAGCTGTCGAACGTTCCCAAAATGGTCAATTCTGATGAAATTTTAACATTTAATCTTTTGACTGCAAATTACTGTTGGATATGAATTATTACTTTTTCAACTAAAATAAGTGTGTTTAAAGTAATTTCTCTGCCTGAAATTGGTCAAAATTGAAGCTTCTGAGTAAGCAAAATTCTGTAAAAATGGCAATTTTGGTCACTGTGAGGGTTTAAAAAGTGATTATTCAACATGAGGCACGACCCAATTGACATTTTGAATCATTTTTGGTAAAGTCAAAAAAATCAATTTTCGGACAAAAAACGATGACCGCGGAGCTGTCGAATGTTCCCAAAATGGTCAATTCTGATGAAATTTTAACATTTAATCTTTTGACTGCATAATTACTGTTGGATGTGAATTATTACTTTTTCAACTAAAATAAGTGTGTTTAAAGTCATTTCTGTGCCTGAAATTGGTCAAAATTGAAGCTTCTGAGTAAGCAAAACTCTGTAAAAATGGCAATTTTGGTCACTGTGAGGGTTTAAAAAGTGGTTATTCAACATGAGGCACGATCCAATTGACATTTTGAATCATTTTTGGTAAAGTCCAAAAAATCAATTTTCGGACAAAAAACGATGACCGCGGAGCTGTCGAACGTTCCCAAAATGGTCAATTCTGATGAAATTTTAACATTTAATCTTTTGACTGCAAATTACTGTTGGATATGAATTATTACTTTTTCAACTAAAATAAGTGTGTTTAAAGTAGTTTCTCTGCCTGAAATTGGTCAAAATTGAAGCTTCTGAGTAAGCAAAACTCTGTAAAAATGTCAATTTTGGTCACTGTGAGGGTTTAAAAAGTGGTTATTCAACATGAGGCACGATCCAATTGACATTTTGAATCATTTTTGGTAAAGTCCAAAAAATCAATTTTCGGACGAAAAACGATGATCGCGGAGCTGTCGAACGTTCCCAAAATGGTCAATTCTGATGAAATTTTAACATTTAATCTTTTGACTGCAAATTACTGTTGGATGTGAATTATTACTTTTTTAACTAAAATAAGTGTGTTTAAAGTCATTTCTCTGCCTGAAATTGGTCAAAATTGAAGCTTCTGAGTAAGCAAAACTCTGTAAAAATGGCAATTTTGGTCACTGTGAGGGTTTAAAAAGTGGTTATTCAACATGAGGCACGATCCAATTGACATTTTGAATCATTTTTGGTAAAGTCCAAAAAAATCAATTTTCGGACAAAAAACGATGACCGCGGAGCTGTCGAACGTTCCCAAAATGGTCAATTCTGATGAAATTTTAACATTTAATCTTTTGACTGCAAATTACTGTTGGATATGAATTATTACTTTTTTAACTAAAATAAGTGTGTTTAAAGTCATTTCTCTGCCTGAAATTGGTCAAAATTGAAGCTTCTGAGTAAGCAAAACTCTGTAAAAATGGCAATTTTGGTCACTGTGAGGGTTTAAAAAGTGGTTATTCAACATGAGGCACGATCCAATTGACATTTTGAATCATTTTTGGTAAAGTCCAAAAAATCAATTTTCGGACGAAAAACGATGATCGCGGAGCTGTCGAACGTTCCCAAAATGGTCAATTCTGATGAAATTTTAACATTTAATCTTTTGACTGCAAATTACTGTTCGATGTGAATTATTACTTTTTTAACTAAAATAAGTGTGTTTAAAGTCATTTCTCTGCCTGAAATTGGTCAAAATTGAAGCTTCTGAGTAAGCAAAACTCTGTAAAAATGGCAATTTTGGTCACTGTGAGGGTTTAAAAAGTGGTTATTCAACATGAGGCACGATCCAATTGACATTTTGAATCATTTTTGGTAAAGTCCAAAAAATCAATTTTCGGACAAAAAACGATGACCGCGGAGCTGTCGAACGTTCCCAAAATGGTCAATTCTGATGAAATTTTAACATTTAATCTTTTGACTGCAAATTACTGTTGGATGTGAATTATTACCTTTTCAACTAAAATAAGTGTGTTTAAAGTCATTTCTCTGCCTGAAATTGGTCAAAATTGAAGCTTCTGAGTAAGCAAAACTCTGTAAAATTGGCAATTTTGGTCACTGTGAGGGTTTAAAAAGTGGTTATTCAACATGAGGCACGATCCAATTGACATTTTGAATCATTTTTGGTAAAGTCCAAAAAATCAATTTTCGGACAAAAAACGATGACCGCGGAGCTGTCGAACGTTCCCAAAATGGTCAATTCTGATGAAATTTTAACATTTAATCTTTTGACTGCAAATTACTGTTGGATGTGAATTATTACCTTTTCAACTAAAATAAGTGTGTTTAAAGTCATTTCTCTGCCTGAAATTGGTCAAAATTGAAGCTTCTGAGTAAGCAAAACTCTGTAAAAATGTCCATTTTGGTCACTGTGAGGGTTTAAAAAGTGGTTATTCAACATGAGGCACGATCCAATTGACATTTTGAATCATTTTTGGTAAAGTCCAAAAAATCAATTTTCGGACAAAAAACGATGACCGCGGAGCTGTCGAACGTTCCCAAAATGGTCAATTCTGATGAAATTTTAACATTTAATCTTTTGACTGCAAATTACTGTTGGATATGAATTATTACTTTTTCAACTAAAATAAGTGTGTTTAAAGTAATTTCTCTGCCTGAAATTGGTCAAAATTGAAGCTTCTGAGTAAGCAAAATTCTGTAAAAATGGCAATTTTGGTCACTGTGAGGGTTTAAAAAGTGATTATTCAACATGAGGCACGACCCAATTGACATTTTGAATCATTTTTGGTAAAGTCAAAAAAATCAATTTTCGGACAAAAAACGATGACCGCGGAGCTGTCGAATGTTCCCAAAATGGTCAATTCTGATGAAATTTTAACATTTAATCTTTTGACTGCATAATTACTGTTGGATGTGAATTATTACTTTTTCAACTAAAATAAGTGTGTTTAAAGTCATTTCTGTGCCTGAAATTGGTCAAAATTGAAGCTTCTGAGTAAGCAAAACTCTGTAAAAATGGCAATTTTGGTCACTGTGAGGGTTTAAAAAGTGGTTATTCAACATGAGGCACGATCCAATTGACATTTTGAATCATTTTTGGTAAAGTCCAAAAAATCAATTTTCGGACAAAAAACGATGACCGCGGAGCTGTCGAACGTTCCCAAAATGGTCAATTCTGATGAAATTTTAACATTTAATCTTTTGACTGCAAATTACTGTTGGATATGAATTATTACTTTTTCAACTAAAATAAGTGTGTTTAAAGTAGTTTCTCTGCCTGAAATTGGTCAAAATTGAAGCTTCTGAGTAAGCAAAACTCTGTAAAAATGTCAATTTTGGTCACTGTGAGGGTTTAAAAAGTGGTTATTCAACATGAGGCACGATCCAATTGACATTTTGAATCATTTTTGGTAAAGTCCAAAAAATCAATTTTCGGACGAAAAACGATGATCGCGGAGCTGTCGAACGTTCCCAAAATGGTCAATTCTGATGAAATTTTAACATTTAATCTTTTGACTGCAAATTACTGTTGGATGTGAATTATTACTTTTTTAACTAAAATAAGTGTGTTTAAAGTCATTTCTCTGCCTGAAATTGGTCAAAATTGAAGCTTCTGAGTAAGCAAAACTCTGTAAAAATGGCAATTTTGGTCACTGTGAGGGTTTAAAAAGTGGTTATTCAACATGAGGCACGATCCAATTGACATTTTGAATCATTTTTGGTAAAGTCCAAAAAAATCAATTTTCGGACAAAAAACGATGACCGCGGAGCTGTCGAACGTTCCCAAAATGGTCAATTCTGATGAAATTTTAACATTTAATCTTTTAACTGCAAATTACTGTTGGATATGAATTATTACTTTTTTAACTAAAATAAGTGTGTTTAAAGTCATTTCTCTGCCTGAAATTGGTCAAAATTGAAGCTTCTGAGTAAGCAAAACTCTGTAAAAATGGCAATTTTGGTCACTGTGAGGGTTTAAAAAGTGGTTATTCAACATGAGGCACGATCCAATTGACATTTTGAATCATTTTTGGTAAAGTCCAAAAAATCAGTTTTCGGACAAAAAACGATGACCGCGGAGCTGTCGAACGTTCCCAAAATGGTCAATTCTGATGAAATTTTAACATTTAATCTTTTGACTGCAAATTACTGTTGGATGTGAATTATTACCTTTTCAACTAAAATAAGTGTGTTTGAAGTCATTTCTCTGCCTGAAATTGGTCAAAATTGAAGCTTCTGAGTAAGCAAAACTCTGTAAAAATGTCAATTTTGGTCACTGTGAGGGTTTGAAAAGTGGTTATTCAACATGAGGCACGATCCAATTGACATTTTGAATCATTTTTGGTAAAGTCCAAAAAATCAATTTTCGGACAAAAAACGATGACCGCGGAGCTGTCGAACGTTCCCAAAATGGTCAATTCTGATGAAATTTTAACATTTAATCTTTTGACTGCAAATTACTGTTGGATATGAATTATTACTTTTTCAACTAAAATAAGTGTGTTTAAAGTCACTTCTCTGCCTGAAATTGGTCAAAATTGAAGCTTCTGAGTAAGCAAAACTCTGTAAAAATGTCAATTTTGGTCACTGTGAGGGTTTAAAAAGTGGTTATTCAACATGAGGCACGATCCAATTGACATTTTGAATCATTTTTGGTAAAGTCCAAAAAATCAATTTTCGGACGAAAAACGATGACCGCGGAGTTGTCGAACGTTCCCAAAATGGTCAATTCTGATGAAATTTTAACATTTAATCTTTTGACTGCAAATTACTGTTGGATGTGAATTATTACTTTTTCAACTAAAATAAGTGTGTTTAAAGTCATTTCTCTGCCTGAAATTGGTCAAAATTGAAGCTTCTGAGTAAGCAAAACTCTGTAAAAATGGCAATTTTGGTCACTGTGAGGGTTTAAAAAGTGGTTATTCAACATGAGGCACGATCCAATTGACATTTTGAATCATTTTTGGTAAAGTCCAAAAAATCAATTTTCGGACGAAAAACGATGATCGCGGAGCTGTCGAACGTTCCCAAAATGGTCAATTCTGATGAAATTTTAACATTTAATCTTTTGACTGCAAATTACTGTTGGATATGAATTATTACTTTTTCAACTAAAATAAGTGTGTTTAAAGTCATTTCTCTGCCTGAAATTGGTCAAAATTGAAGCTTCTGAGTAAGCAAAACTCTGTAAAAATGGCAATTTTGGTCACTGTGAGGGTTTAAAAAGTGGTTATTCAACATGAGGCACGATCCAATTGACATTTTGAATCATTTTTGGTAAAGTCCAAAAAATCTATTTTCGGACGAAAAACGATGACCGCGGAGTTGTCGAACGTTCCCAAAATGGTCAATTCTGATGAAATTTTAACATTTAATCTTTTGACTGCAAATTACTGTTGGATGTGAATTATTACTTTTTCAACTAAAATAAGTGTGTTTAAAGTCATTTCTCTGCCTGAAATTGGTCAAAATTGAAGCTTCTGAGTAAGCAAAACTCTGTAAAAATGGCAATTTTGGTCACTGTGAGGGTTTAAAAAGTGGTTATTCAACATGAGGCACGATCCAATTGACATTTTGAATCATTTTTGGTAAAGTCCAAAAAATCAATTTTCGGACAAGAAACGATGACCGCGGAGCTGTCGAACGTTCCCAAAATGGTCAATTCTGAGGAAATTTTAACATTTAATCTTTTGACTGCAAATTACTGTTGGATATGAATTATTACTTTTTCAACTAAAATAAGTGTGTTTAAAGTAATTTCTCTGCCTGAAATTGGTCAAAATTGAAGCTTCTGAGTAAGCAAAACTCTGTAAAAATGGCAATTTTGGTCACTGTGAGGGTTTAAAAAGTGGTTATTCAACATGAGGCACGATCCAATTGACATTTTGAATCATTTTTGGTAAAGTCCAAAAAATCAATTTTCAGACAAAAAACGATGACCGCGGAGCTGTCGAACGTTCCCAAACGGGTCAATTCTGATGAAATTTTAACATTTAATCTTTTGACTGCAAATTACTGTTCGATATGAATTATTACTTTTTCAACTAAAATAAGTGTGTTTAAAGTCATTTCTCTGCCTGAAATTGGTCAAAATTGAAGCTTCTGAGTAAGCAAAACCCTGTAAAAATGTCAATTTTGGTCACTGTGAGGGTTTAAAAAGTGGTTATTCAACATGAGGCACGATCCAATTGACATTTTGAATCATTTTTGGTAAAGTCCAAAAAATCAATTTTCGGACGAAAAACGATGACCGCGGAGCTGTCGAACGTTCCCAAAATGGTCAATTCTGATGAAATTTTAACATTTAATCTTTTGACTGCAAATTACTGTTGGATATGAATTATTACTTTTTTAACTAAAATAAGTGTGTTTAAAGTCATTTCTCTGCCTGAAATTGGTCAAAATTGAAGCTTCTGAGTAAGCAAAACTCTGTAAAAATGGCAATTTTGGTCACTGTGAGGGTTTAAAAAGTGGTTATTCAACATGAGGCACGATCCAATTGACATTTTGAATCATTTTTGGTAAAGTCCAAAAAATCAATTTTCGGACAAAAAACGATGACCGCGGAGCTGTCGAACGTTCCCAAAATGGTCAATTCTGATGAAATTTTAACATTTAATCTTTTGACTGCAAATTACTGTTGGATGTGAATTATTACCTTTTCAACTAAAATAAGTGTGTTTGAAGTCATTTCTCTGCCTGAAATTGGTCAAAATTGAAGCTTCTGAGTAAGCAAAACTCTGTAAAAATGTCAATTTTGGTCACTGTGAGGGTTTAAAAAGTGGTTATTCAACATGAGGCACGATCCAATTGACATTTTGAATCATTTTTGGTAAAGTCCAAAAAATCAATTTTCGGACGAAAAACGATTACCGCGGAGCTGTCGAACGTTCCCAAAATGGTCAATTCTGATGAAATTTTAACATTTAATCTTTTGACTGCAAATTACTGTTGGATGTGAATGATTACTCTTTCAACTAAAATAAGTGTGTTTAAAGTCATTTCTGTGCCTGAAATTCGTCAAAATTGAAGCTTCTGAGTAAGCAAAACTCTGTAAAAATGTCAATTTTGGTCACTGTGAGGGTTTAAAAAGTGGTTATTCAACATGAGGCACGATCCAATTGACATTTTGAATCATTTTTGGTAAAGTCCAAAAAATCAATTTTCGGACAAAATACGATGACCGCGGAGCTGTCGAACGTTCCCAAAATGGTCAATTCTGATGAAATTTTAACATTTAATCTTTTGACTGCATAATTACTGTTGGATGTGAATTATTACTTTTTCAACTAAAATAAGTGTGTTTAAAGTCATTTCTGTGCCTGAAATTGGTCAAAATTGAAGCTTCTGAGTAAGCAAAACTCTGTAAAAATGGCAATTTTGGTCACTGTGAGGGTTTAAAAAGTGGTTATTCAACATGAGGCACGATCCAATTGACATTTTGAATAATTTTTGGTAAAGTCCAAAAAATCAATTTTCGGACAAAAAACGATGACCGCGGAGCTGTCGAACGTTCCCAAACGGGTCAATTCTGATGAAATTTTAACATTTAATCTTTTGACTGCAAATTACTGTTGGATATGAATTATTACTTTTTCAACTAAAATAAGTGTGTTTAAAGTCATTTCTCTGCCTGAAATTGGTCAAAATTGAAGCTTCTGAGTAAGCAAAACTCTGTAAAAATGGCAATTTTGGTCACTGTGAGGGTTTAAAAAGTGGTTATTCAACATGAGGCACGATCCAATTGACATTTTGAATCATTTTTGGTAAAGTCCAAAAAATCAATTTTCGGACGAAAAACGATGACCGCGGAGTTGTCGAACGTTCCCAAAATGGTCAATTCTGATGAAATTTTAACATTTAATCTTTTGACTGCAAATTACTGTTGGATGTGAATTATTACTTTTTCAACTAAAATAAGTGTTTTTAAAGTCATTTCTCTGCCTGAAATTGGTCAAAATTGAAGCTTCTGAGTAAGCAAAACTCTGTAAAAATGGCAATTTTGGTCACTGTGAGGGTTTAAAAAGTGGTTATTCAACATGAGGCACGATCCAATTGACATTTTGAATCATTTTTGGTAAAGTCCAAAAAATCAATTTTCGGACAAGAAACGATGACCGCGGAGCTGTCGAACGTTCCCAAAATGGTCAATTCTGATGAAATTTTAACATTTAATCTTTTGACTGCAAATTACTGTTGGATATGAATTATTACTTTTTTAACTAAAATAAGTGTGTTTAAAGTCATTTCTCTGCCTGAAATTGGTCAAAATTGAAGCTTCTGAGTAAGCAAAACTCTGTAAAAATGGCAATTTTGGTCACTGTGAGGGTTTAAAAAGTGGTTATTCAACATGAGGCACGATCCAATTGACATTTTGAATCATTTTTGGTAAAGTCCAAAAAATCAATTTTCGGACAAAAAACGATGACCGCGGAGCTGTCGAACGTTCCCAAAATGGTCAATTCTGATGAAATTTTAACATTTAATCTTTTGACTGCAAATTACTGTTGGATGTGAATTATTACCTTTTCAACTAAAATAAGTGTGTTTGAAGTCATTTCTCTGCCTGAAATTGGTCAAAATTGAAGCTTCTGAGTAAGCAAAACTCTGTAAAAATGTCAATTTTGGTCACTGTGAGGGTTTAAAAAGTGGTTATTCAACATGAGGCACGATCCAATTGACATTTTGAATCATTTTTGGTAAAGTCCAAAAAATCAATTTTCGGACGAAAAACGATGACCGCGGAGTTGTCGAACGTTCCCAAAATGGTCAATTCTGATGAAATTTTAACATTTAATCTTTTGACTGCAAATTACTGTTGGATGTGAATTATTACTTTTTCAACTAAAATAAGTGTGTTTAAAGTCATTTCTCTGCCTGAAATTGGTCAAAATTGAAGCTTCTGAGTAAGCAAAACCCTGTAAAAATGTCAATTTTGGTCACTGTGAGGGTTTAAAAAGTGGTTATTCAACATGAGGCACGATCCAATTGACATTTTGAATCATTTTTGGTAAAGTCCAAAAAATCAATTTTCGGACGAAAAACGATGACCGCGGAGCTGTCGAACGTTCCCAAAATGGTCAATTCTGATGAAATTTTAACATTTAATCTTTTGACTGCAAATTACTGTTGGATATGAATTATTACTTTTTTAACTAAAATAAGTGTGTTTAAAGTCATTTCTCTGCCTGAAATTGGTCAAAATTGAAGCTTCTGAGTAAGCAAAACTCTGTAAAAATGGCAATTTTGGTCACTGTGAGGGTTTAAAAAGTGGTTATTCAACATGAGGCACGATCCAATTGACATTTTGAATCATTTTTGGTAAAGTCCAAAAAATCAATTTTCGGACAAAAAACGATGACCGCGGAGCTGTCGAACGTTCCCAAAATGGTCAATTCTGATGAAATTTTAACATTTAATCTTTTGACTGCAAATTACTGTTGGATGTGAATTATTACCTTTTCAACTAAAATAAGTGTGTTTGAAGTCATTTCTCTGCCTGAAATTGGTCAAAATTGAAGCTTCTGAGTAAGCAAAACTCTGTAAAAATGTCAATTTTGGTCACTGTGAGGGTTTAAAAAGTGGTTATTCAACATGAGGCACGATCCAATTAACATTTTGAATCATTTTTGGTAAAGTCCAAAAAATCAATTTTCGGACGAAAAACGATTACCGCGGAGCTGTCGAACGTTCCCAAAATGGTCAATTCTGATGAAATTTTAACATTTAATCTTTTGACTGCAAATTACTGTTGGATGTGAATGATTACTCTTTCAACTAAAATAAGTGTGTTTAAAGTCATTTCTGTGCCTGAAATTCGTCAAAATTGAAGCTTCTGAGTAAGCAAAACTCTGTAAAAATGTCAATTTTGGTCACTGTGAGGGTTTAAAAAGTGGTTATTCAACATGAGGCACGATCCAATTGACATTTTGAATCATTTTTGGTAAAGTCCAAAAAATCAATTTTCGGACAAAATACGATGACCGCGGAGCTGTCGAACGTTCCCAAAATGGTCAATTCTGATGAAATTTTAACATTTAATCTTTTGACTGCATAATTACTGTTGGATGTGAATTATTACTTTTTCAACTAAAATAAGTGTGTTTAAAGTCATTTCTGTGCCTGAAATTGGTCAAAATTGAAGCTTCTGAGTAAGCAAAACTCTGTAAAAATGGCAATTTTGGTCACTGTGAGGGTTTAAAAAGTGGTTATTCAACATGAGGCACGATCCAATTGACATTTTGAATAATTTTTGGTAAAGTCCAAAAAATCAATTTTCGGACAAAAAACGATGACCGCGGAGCTGTCGAACGTTCCCAAACGGGTCAATTCTGATGAAATTTTAACATTTAATCTTTTGACTGCAAATTACTGTTGGATATGAATTATTACTTTTTCAACTAAAATAAGTGTGTTTAAAGTCATTTCTCTGCCTGAAATTGGTCAAAATTGAAGCTTCTGAGTAAGCAAAACTCTGTAAAAATGGCAATTTTGGTCACTGTGAGGGTTTAAAAAGTGGTTATTCAACATGAGGCACGATCCAATTGACATTTTGAATCATTTTTGGTAAAGTCCAAAAAATCAATTTTCGGACGAAAAACGATGACCGCGGAGTTGTCGAACGTTCCCAAAATGGTCAATTCTGATGAAATTTTAACATTTAATCTTTTGACTGCAAATTACTGTTGGATGTGAATTATTACTTTTTCAACTAAAATAAGTGTGTTTAAAGTCATTTCTCTGCCTGAAATTGGTCAAAATTGAAGCTTCTGAGTAAGCAAAACTCTGTAAAAATGGCAATTTTGGTCACTGTGAGGGTTTAAAAAGTGGTTATTCAACATGAGGCACGATCCAATTGACATTTTGAATCATTTTTGGTAAAGTCCAAAAAATCAATTTTCGGACAAGAAACGATGACCGCGGAGCTGTCGAACGTTCCCAAAATGGTCAATTCTGAGGAAATTTTAACATTTAATCTTTTGACTGCAAATTACTGTTGGATATGAATTATTACTTTTTCAACTAAAATAAGTGTGTTTAAAGTAATTTCTCTGCCTGAAATTGGTCAAAATTGAAGCTTCTGAGTAAGCAAAACTCTGTAAAAATGGCATTTTTGGTCACTGTGAGGGTTTAAAAAGTGGTTATTCAACATGAGGCACGATCCAATTGACATTTTGAATCATTTTTGGTAAAGTCCAAAAAATCAATTTTCGGACGAAAAACGATGACCGCGGAGCTGTCGAACGTTCCCAAAATGGTCAATTCTGATGAAATTTTAACATTTAATCTTTTGACTGCAAATTACTGTTGGATATGAATTATTACTTTTTTAACTAAAATAAGTGTGTTTAAAGTCATTTCTCTGCCTGAAA
Organism: Lissotriton helveticus; assembly: GCF_964261635.1. Classification (NCBI taxonomy): domain Eukaryota; kingdom Metazoa; phylum Chordata; class Amphibia; order Caudata; family Salamandridae; genus Lissotriton; species Lissotriton helveticus. The sequence continues at coordinate 296,347,408 of NC_136068.1, read as the reverse complement.
TTGGTCAAAATTGAAGCTTCTGAGTAAGCAAAACTCTGTAAAAATGGCAATTTTGGTCACTGTGAGGGTCTAAAAAGTGGTTATTCAACATGAGGCACGATCCAATTGACATTTTGAATCATTTTTGGTAAAGTCCAAAAAATCAATTTTCGGACAAAAAACGATGACCGCGGAGCTGTCGAACGTTCCCAAAATGGTCAATTCTGATGAAATTTTAACATTTAATCTTTTGACTGCAAATTACTGTTGGATGTGAATTATTACCTTTTCAACTAAAATAAGTGTGTTTGAAGTCATTTCTCTGCCTGAAATTGGTCAAAATTGAAGCTTCTGAGTAAGCAAAACTCTGTAAAAATGTCAATTTTGGTCACTGTGAGGGTTTAAAAAGTGGTTATTCAACATGAGGCACGATCCAATTGACATTTTGAATCATTTTTGGTAAAGTCCAAAAAATCAATTTTCGGACAAAAAACGATGACCGCGGAGCTGTCGAACGTTCCCAAAATGGTCAATTCTGATGAAATTTTAACATTTAATCTTTTGACTGCAAATTACTGTTGGATATGAATTATTACTTTTTCAACTAAAATAAGTGTGTTTAAAGTAATTTCTCTGCCTGAAATTGGTCAAAATTGAAGCTTCTGAGTAAGCAAAACTCTGTAAAAATGGCAATTTTGGTCACTGTGAGGGTTTAAAAAGTGATTATTCAACATGAGGCACGACCCAATTGACATTTTGAATCATTTTTGGTAAAGTCAAAAAAATCAATTTTCGGACAAAAAACGATGACCGCGGAGCTGTCGAATGTTCCCAAAATGGTCAATTCTGATGAAATTTTAACATTTAATCTTTTGACTGCATAATTACTGTTGGATGTGAATTATTACTTTTTCAACTAAAATAAGTGTGTTTAAAGTCATTTCTGTGCCTGAAATTGGTCAAAATTGAAGCTTCTGAGTAAGCAAAACTCTGTAAAAATGGCAATTTTGGTCACTGTGAGGGTTTAAAAAGTGGTTATACAACATGAGGCACGATCCAATTGACATTTTGAATCATTTTTGGTAAAGTCCAAAAAATCAATTTTCGGACAAAAATTGATGACCGCGGAGCTGTCGAACGTTCCCAAAATGGTCAATTCTGATGAAATTTTAACATTTAATCTTTTGACTGCAAATTACTGTTGGATATGAATGATTACTTTTTCAACTAAAATAAGTGTGTTTAAAGTAATTTCTCTGCCTGAAATTGGTCAAAATTGAAGCTTCTGAGTAAGCAAAACTCTGTAAAAATGTCAATTTTGGTCACTGTGAGGGTTTAAAAAGTGGTTATTCAACATGAGGCACGATTCAATTGACATTTTGAATCATTTTTGGTAAAGTCCAAAAAATCAATTTTCGGACGAAAAACGATTACCGCGGAGCTGTCGAACGTTCCCAAAATGGTCAATTCTGATGAAATTTTAACATTTAATCTTTTGACTGCAAATTACTGTTGGATGTGAATTATTACTCTTTCAACTAAAATAAGTGTGTTTAAAGTCATTTCTGTGCCTGAAATTGGTCAAAATTGAAGCTTCTGAGTAAGCAAAACTCTGTAAAAATGTCAATTTTGGTCACTGTGAGGGTTTAAAAAGTGGTTATTCAACATGAGGCACGATCCAATTGACATTTTGAATCATTTTTGGTAAAGTCCAAAAAATCAATTTTCGGACAAAATACGATGACCGCGGAGCTGTCGAACGTTCCCAAACGGGTCAATTCTGATGAAATTTTAACATTTAATCTTTTGACTGCAAATTACTGTTGGATATGAATTATTACTTTTTCAACTAAAATAAGTGTGTTTAAAGTCATTTCTCTGCCTGAAATTGGTCAAAATTGAAGCTTCTGAGTAAGCAAAACTCTGTAAAAATGGCAATTTTGGTCACTGTGAGGGTTTAAAAAGTGGTTATTCAACATGAGGCACGATCCAATTGACATTTTGAATCATTTTTGGTAAAGTCCAAAAAATCAATTTTCGGACGAAAAACGATGACCGCGGAGTTGTCGAACGTTCCCAAAATGGTCAATTCTGATGAAATTTTAACATTTAATCTTTTGACTGCAAATTACTGTTGGATGTGAATTATTACTTTTTCAACTAAAATAAGTGTGTTTAAAGTCATTTCTCTGCCTGAAATTGGTCAAAATTGAAGCTTCTGAGTAAGCAAAACTCTGTAAAAATGGCAATTTTGGTCACTGTGAGGGTTTAAAAAGTGGTTATTCAACATGAGGCACGATCCAATTGACATTTTGAATCATTTTTGGTAAAGTCCAAAAAATCAATTTTCGGACGAAAAACGATGACCGCGGAGTTGTCGAACGTTCCCAAAATGGTCAATTCTGATGAAATTTTAACATTTAATCTTTTGACTGCAAATTACTGTTGGATGTGAATTATTACTTTTTCAACTAAAATAAGTGTGTTTAAAGTCATTTCTCTGCCTGAAATTGGTCAAAATTGAAGCTTCTGAGTAAGCAAAACTCTGTAAAAATGGCAATTTTGGTCACTGTGAGGGTTTAAAAAGTGGTTATTCAACATGAGGCACGATCCAATTGACATTTTGAATCATTTTTGGTAAAGTCCAAAAAATCAATTTTCGGACGAAAAACGATGATCGCGGAGCTGTCGAACGTTCCCAAAATGGTCAATTCTGATGAAATTTTAACATTTAATCTTTTGACTGCAAATTACTGTTGGATGTGAATTATTACTTTTTTAACTAAAATAAGTGTGTTTAAAGTCATTTCTCTGCCTGAAATTGGTCAAAATTGAAGCTTCTGAGTAAGCAAAACTCTGTAAAAATGGCAATTTTGGTCACTGTGAGGGTTTAAAAAGTGGTTATTCAACATGAGGCACGATCCAATTGACATTTTGAATCATTTTTGGTAAAGTCCAAAAAATCAATTTTCGGACAAAAAACGATGACCGCGGAGCTGTCGAACGTTCCCAAAATGGTCAATTCTGATGAAATTTTAACATTTAATCTTTTGACTGCAAATTACTGTTGGATGTGAATTATTACCTTTTCAACTAAAATAAGTGTGTTTAAAGTCATTTCTCTGCCTGAAATTGGTCAAAATTGAAGCTTCTGAGTAAGCAAAACTCTGTAAAAATGTCCATTTTGGTCACTGTGAGGGTTTAAAAAGTGGTTATTCAACATGAGGCACGATCCAATTGACATTTTGAATCATTTTTGGTAAAGTCCAAAAAATCAATTTTCGGACAAAAAACGATGACCGCGGAGCTGTCGAACGTTCCCAAAATGGTCAATTCTGATGAAATTTTAACATTTAATCTTTTGACTGCAAATTACTGTTGGATATGAATTATTACTTTTTCAACTAAAATAAGTGTGTTTAAAGTAATTTCTCTGCCTGAAATTGGTCAAAATTGAAGCTTCTGAGTAAGCAAAACTCTGTAAAAAATGGCAATTTTGGTCACTGTGAGGGTTTAAAAAGTGATTATTCAACATGAGGCACGACCCAATTGACATTTTGAATCATTTTTGGTAAAGTCCAAAAAATCAATTTTCGGACAAAAAACGATGACCGCGGAGCTGTCGAACGTTCCCAAAATGGTCAATTCTGATGAAATTTTAACATTTAATCTTTTGACTGCAAATTACTGTTGGATGTGAATTATTACCTTTTCAACTAAAATAAGTGTGTTTGAAGTCATTTCTCTGCCTGCAATTGGTCAAAATTGAAGCTTCTGAGTAAGCAAAACTCTGTAAAAATGTCAATTTTGGTCACTGTGAGGGTTTGAAAAGTGGTTATTCAACATGAGGCACGATCCAATTGACATTTTGAATCATTTTTGGTAAAGTCCAAAAAATCAATTTTCGGACAAAAAACGATGACCGCGGAGCTGTCGAACGTTCCCAAAATGGTCAATTCTGATGAAATTTTAACATTTATTCTTTTGACTGCAAATTACTGTTGGATATGAATTATTACTTTTTCAACTAAAATAAGTGTGTTTAAAGTCACTTCTCTGCCTGAAATTGGTCAAAATTGAAGCTTCTGAGTAAGCAAAACTCTGTAAAAATGTCAATTTTGGTCACTGTGAGGGTTTAAAAAGTGGTTATTCAACATGAGGCACGATCCAATTGACATTTTGAATCATTTTTGGTAAAGTCCAAAAAATCAATTTTCGGACAAAATACGATGACCGCGGAGCTGTCGAACGTT